>NC_138910.1:77467677-78067677 GCF_965231255.1 Vanellus vanellus | reverse complement strand
TCGTATTTCAGTATAGCATCTACAAACAACATTCATTATCCTCTATTATCATTAATCTGTCAATACCTGCTTCTACCAGTTAATTCCTTTGACTTTCCCCAATCTGCACCCTGTTACTGTATGATGTTTCATGTTTGTAAGGACAGGAGACTGTGTTTGAAGCTGGCAGCAAGCAATTTACATTTGGGCTTTGTTAAAATGACAGCAAGCATCATTGAGACCAAATGTAAAAGCCAGATTGGAGGAGGCTATAAAAAATTCAAGTGGCAAGCATTTCTCCTTTTATCTGACATTTATTATTGGAAGGCCACACGTCATTCTCTCGTACACAAAATTTAAACAAAAGAGACAGAGGCAGAGTTCCACATTACAAACAGAGCACCTTCCCTCTACAGACAGTCTACTTCCTACAGATGGGGGAGAACTAAACTGAAGGTCTAAATGAACGTTTTCTCTACAAGCAGCCAAAGACATCCCCTCACTGTTGAATGCAATGCTGCAAAGGCAGTACCTCTGTCCCGGTAACCAAAGTTGTGATGGTGCTGTTTAAATTGCTATAAATCCACCCCAGACCCCTGTAAGCATGTCCAGCTACAGTAGTTGCAGCAGGAAATACACCTCCATAACTAAATCCTAGGATACTTCAAGGACTCATTCGTTACCTGTAACTAAATTTGTATGTATATCTAACCTTAAAATTAGATACGAAAGGCATATGAAATGTTTCAACCAGGAAACACTAAATTTCAATAAAATCAAAGATATTTCTAATAATTGAGAGGAAAAAAAGAATCTCAAAACATTTTCATCACAATGTAAAGCTGGCCTTATTTTGCACACCTTTGGTTTCAACACTAAAGCTGAAGACCTTTGTTTCAGAAATTTCAGTCTCCAGAATAAACAAAGGGTATAAATCATTAATAAAAATGCTTTGTAGTCTTAGATGTACTCACTTCCTTTATCCACAGCAATTTAGGTGGCTGCATTTCCACAGACATCACTCCCCCTACATAGCTCAAAACCCTGTGTTGTGTTGCATTGATGTGCTCAACTTGACTGACTGCACGATGGTCCATCCACATAATAACATTCCTATAGTTTTGTCCTTGGGGAAAAAAAAAAAAAAAAAAAGTTTATTTTAGGTCTGGTTTAACCCCACCTCAGTACCATAAGTTACTGAGCTTCACACTTTCACTTCTACATAGAAGATTCAAATTTTATTTGCTTTAATAATCCACAGTAGATATCTAAAGATAAAATTCTAGCCCTGTGGAGGCAACTTTACGACATGCTGAGCACTGAGAATGCTGACTGAAACCAATCAGGCTTGTAAGCACCCAAGAACTTTGATAAACCATGCTCTTGTAAGCTACATTTCATTCAAAGAACCTAAACTTCTTGATAAAGTATCCATATTTATTTAAAAATATGAAGCAGCATTTTGGTGACTAAGAACTAAAAACGGGATAAAATCCAAGCAATTATGTTACAAACTGAAATTAACTCAGCTAGTCAACTAGATAGATAGTTACAGGGATTCTCTCTCCTCTTCTACTGTTAGGTGGAGAACTAACCTAATTCCTTTCAGAAATAGTTTCAGGAGGATAATTTGTGGAAATGCTTTTATTTTGGATATGGAAGGAAAAAGCATTTGGCAAGTCTGCATAGCACATGAGAACAAGAAGCAAAGAACATTTTATCAAAATTAACCTACAGAAGACCTGCTAGACCGGTAGAACAGTAATCCAGGTGACACACAGATTCCGCTCTTGCTAAGTACACTGCACACTCAACTTCATGGCACAGCCACTCATGCATAATCTTGAAACCATACTCCAAGACCAGGCAGAAGTATGAGGCACACCAATATTTCTAACATGGATTTAAATACAACTTACATCTGTGAGACTGCCTGAAACCACACTATTGCATGCCCATACCAATGTGACAGTATTCAGTGCATTCTTGTCTTTTTATTTAACTACAACACTGTGTAAACTCAAAGTTCTTGGGGATAACAGAGAATAAAAAATGAGAACTGATTTGACTCAATAGGCCAAAATAGCCCCAGACATCATTAGGCATTGAACAGACTGTAAGTGACTCTCAAACTGAAAAATAAATAATCTCATCTAAATTTAGCAAAGGACATTTTGGGGGCAAAGCTGGTTTTTTTGAGAAGGCTAGGAGGAGATGACAAATACATCTGAGAATAGAAAGGGAACATCAACAGAATTGTGATTATGGCTCTGTAACTACTGATTTAGCACACACCTAATCTTAAATGGGACTGACTGAAAAAAAAGTGCATCACAGACTTCTTGAGTCTTCTGAATCATCTACTCAAAAGCTAATAAAAAAAATCAGAATTTTTAGAAAAAGGTCACAGACTTTTTCTGAAGTTTAGCACTGTCCTAGGCAAAGACAGAAGACCAGTGCAATAAAATGCACAAGCTGAACCTCTTGCCTGCAGCTTCACGACAGAGTAAGCAGTTAAGACTATACTAACACTACATTTTTAGCATTCCTTTAGCCAGTGTAGATGGGCATTCGTAAACACTATGAAAGTCAGGATTAGTAAAGTCTGAAGGAGGAGAAAGCATGCACAAAAGAAAAATGAGCATAGATTTCTCTAAGAAGAAGTCTCTCTGAGCCAAGATGAAAGAATTTGATCTTAGGATGCCAAACTTTTAGCCAAACAGTAAGTAATTCTCATCACAAATTTAACTTTGCAGTTGAATTAAAATAGTAAAACCAGAAAACAATCCTCTTGTAAAAAAGATTTTCTATCATCTATATCTCCAAGAGAAAACCCCATAACTTGGCTTTTGGATGAAACTGTTTGTTCTCTCACGTCAGTGACAAAACGTACAGTAACACCAATTTTTGTGCTGGAGTCCTACCTTCACAGTTGACTGCCAAAGGTTGGAACTGTTTATCCACAACAACAAGGGAACACGTTGCATCAAAACCAATCCCTCGAATCTGGCTGGCATCTATTCCACAGACAACTTTCTGCAAATATACGAAACACGCATGAATACAAATATACCCATATATATACATGTATCATGTGAACTAATGAGTACAGAAAATGAGTTACAAGTTAGAAATGCAAGCTCAACCTCTGAAATTTTTGAGAGTCAGTATTCTTTAAAACCTCTAATCAAAAATACACCAAATTACCAAAGATTCTTTGGTTTTCAAAACTGAATTCAAAGGCCCATGAAAAGTTCTTTAATAACTTTTTAATCCTCCTAGTCACAGCTCTGGATGAAAGCAGGAAGCACAAAAATATCAGAAAATAAAGGTAGCAGAAAACTAGCGATGTTAATTTTCTCTCTTTTCTGAAAGCTTGGACGTGAGCTGCGTGTGAAAAATAGGCACAGGATTAAGGCTAAGTGTTTCCATCAGTTACTTCACTCGGTTCCTACCTGTGGAAGCAACGATCTTCTAGAATTGCTTTGGTAATATTGTGCCACTTTTTGTCTTGCAATAGTGAGGGGTCCCAAAAATAAAGTTGACCAAAACCTGTAGCAGTGATAATACCTCTGCAATGCACATCTTTTCAAAAGCTCTGCTACCAAGCGTTTGCATAGCATACTTTTTGGAAGATTTTCCAAAAAAAATCACCACCCCAAAAGGTCTGAACTTCATGGCTTCCAGCAGCACTGGAAAAAAAAACACAACACCCACATGGATTAAGTGCCAAGTGAGGTTGCAAGACACCTAAAACGTAACACAGTAATAAATTGCCACTTCTCAGCAACAATAAAAATATCATTATTTTAATTAGGACTATAAGAAAAGACTTTCACTAGACTTGCCACAGTGCCAGTCTCTTACTGGCTCTGTAAAGCTATAGTTTCAGAGACCATATTTTATTGCTTACATATCAGAGATTGTATTTAAAGAGGTCCAGAGCAAGAACAAAGCAATTCACAAAAAGAAAAATCAAATAAGCAGAACAGAAGACTTGCTCTAACATCAAGCTGTTCTTCCCTATCACTCCTGTCACTCCCTTCTTTTCCTCCTTCACCTCTGTCTCCTTCATCTCAGGGTATTTCTGCAGAGCCAAGCTCATTAATGTTTGAAAAGGCTGATCAATAAAAAGAGAATGGGTGAACTGTCCATCTGCAAATTACCAAGCATATCATGAATATTTAAAAAGCCAACCTTAGAACATGGAGCAGGCTGGGGCTTTATTAAGAAGGATGAAATGGCCTACATGTGCGCTGCCAAGCAAGGTCACTAATTTACTTTCACCACCAGCATGTACAGGCAGATCGTTGGATCAGAGGGTACAAATTTTCCCTTATAGTAAGGTTTATTTCAATCTGGTTTTATGCTTGATACTATCCACAAAAATATATAATTTATTTTGGTCTTACAATAATGGACAGGCATCTTAATGATGACCACAGGTGTCAGACATTATGTTAGACAACAGCCACAAAACAGATTACAGCTTCTCTACAATAAATGCTCCTTTGTGACTCTAGTGCAGGACAATGCGAATCTTTAAACATATGCATTAGCACGTTCTGAGCAACCTTGACTCTTCAAAGAGCTGTCTCGTCACTAGAACACACACCAGCGAAACAAAACCCACAGATGTGAATCCTGAAGGCAGTGGGTAAGTCCCCCCTCTGAGCTAATAGCGCAAAGGAAGAGCTTTCATCCTATTTTCAGTTGTATCACAAGCTTCTTTCACTCTGGCCTTCAGCTCCTCAGCGGTATAACAGACATTGTGAGGCTACATCTGCCATATCCTCAAGGTGCTTTAATGCACAACGATGGTTATAGTTACACAGTAAATACATCATGCACAGAACTGGATGTTAAAGGCCACTGACTGGAAGACCTTAAACTTTCAAAACTTGAAGAGCTACCTGCAAGACAGATCTCCTTCATTTTCCTTTTCTTGGCATACCTTTGTGACTGAGCAACAGGCAGCCCATATGTCTGCAGAGGACTGCTCGTAGTGGTCTGGCTGGGGTTCCCAAATCTGGATTGGCTGATCTGCATGTGCCACTACTGTCCCAAACTCGTCTACCAAAGCCGCACGAACACTTGCCGATCCAACATCAATTCCAACATAGTATTTTACTGGAGCCTGCTTCTTACTGTGCATTTTTAATAAAACCTGTTGGGGGAAAAAAAAAAGGGTTAAAAACAGATAAAATGACTGATGATGCAAAGCTGTGCTGAACAGGACAAGAGAGATGCTGCGCAGGCACTTTGCTTGATAAGCCTTTTTTGCAGCAAGTCTTCACTTAGCATTTCTTAATTAATTTGAGTTTTCAACTCTTGCACTAGTTGTACTTTTTTTCTTCAAACGTGTAAGTTTCATAGCACAGAAGCTCCTGAAAAGCAAACTGTAAATGTGCATGGAAGAATACGCATGCTAAGATCAAGTTCATGCACTCAAACAATTGCGGAACTGAGCTGTGGCCATACAGTATCATGCCCACATAAAGGGAAAAAGGGGGAAGGAGATAGGAAGGGAAGGAAAGGGTACGGTTCCAAGTTCAGCAGCGATCAGGAGTTAGTGCTTTACACAAAAGGGAAGTTTCAATCCAGAGAATTCTGGGTTTTCTTGAATTCTGGCAGATGGGAAAGCTGCTGATGCCTGTTAATTGGATTCACCTCTGGACAAGGCAGAAGAACCACCACAGATACATCATTGCCTCAATTCAAACAAATTATACTCCTGAATTAGTGAAAGAGGTGGTGTGCCTGGCTCTACTGACCCCTGACCTGAAGAGGAATGAGGAGCCAAGAGCTGCAGCCTGCCACAGAGCCAACCAGCTGATGAGTGAATGAGACGGTGAGTCAGGCTGAATTTCTGCAGAATCTGAAAACAGTTTCCCCTCCCCAAAAAAGTGGTGTGATGCTGATAATTACAACAACTAAGTGACGATCTGGCACATATTACCCAATCTTTGAGCCCTCCAAAGAAAAAGAAAAAAAAAAATTTAAAAAAAAGGGTTAGGTTTTTAAGAGCTACCCACCATCCAGACAATTTTAAAGATTCAGAAAATAATTTGCTGAAAATGTGTTGAGTTATGAAAGCATCCCAGGAAATCTCTCCCTACTCTCTCATAACCTACAAGAACAAAGTGAGGTTAAGTTAATCAATTTAATTATTCACAATGAGTTGCTTACTTCACTATAACGTTTAACTATTTGACATTTAATACAGTGACAAATGCACTGTACTTAATTTCTCACAGTTTGTCCTTAATTGATAGTTAACATTTACACTTTAATCAAGCTGGGAGAATGCTAAGTAAAAGCTGATACAAAGTATTTGAAATGTCAAACGAGTACCAAGTTTAGTGCTTGTGTAAATCTCCTGATAAGCCTCTTAAACACACAAAACTCAGCTGATGCGTAGTTTCTGATTTCCAGAAAATGAATGGATCAGTTATAATGTGATGAATATACAGTATTTACTGAGCACCAAAATTATTCTACTAAAAAACAGCCCATCTCTCCCAAAGAAGTCACCTGGATTACTTCTGTGTATGGAAGATGAGTTGTTCAGAGGCAGCAACATGGGTAAAGGGGGAAAGATTTGGAAAGTACTGCTGAATAGAACAATGGGATTATTCACATTTCAAATTAATCCTTAGGGGTTTTTTTGAAATAACTAGAGTTCAGTGGCAAAGTATACCAAAAGCCTGACAGAAAAAGCAGTGAAACAGAAAATGGTGAAAGTCCTCTTTCTACCTTCAGACCATAACAGCTGATCTTACAGCCAGGTAAATTGTACTCAATTTGGAAATGATGGTTTTTAATTGGGCTATTTCTACAAGACAGAAAACCAAGCCTTTTTTTTTCCCCGTGAAACATCTCAAGTATAGGTCAAGATATATCCTTGGGTTTCAGTCCAAACATAGTGTTGGCCCAACGTAAGCGGCTGTTCGCATCTATGGTTGGCTTGCAACCACTGCTGTGGATGGCTATTACAGATCTATTATCACTGAGGGTTAGAGGTAGCAGGTGAAATAATGATAAAAAAGGAGGGGGGGAGGAGGGGGAAGACAGTCAGCTATCTCAGAAAACTCATAATTCAAGCATCACCCCAGATAACAATTAAGCAGTGTAACAGCTGAATTAAGGCAAATTTTCATTTGCACTTAAAACAGCATAAGCCAACACCTTGGCTACAGAAAACTACCCAGCTTCCCCTCATCCTACCCCATTAAATGGTTCATGGAAATGCAGTTAGTCTGTGGAGATCTGTTATCACAACTTGTCCCACATGATCATTTTGTACTGCCTGAATCTGTCACTTCATGCTCAGACTACCACTGCTGGCGGCCAGGGACCATTTTTTTGTTCTTCACTTGGACAGCATTAGCATGAGAGAGTTCTGTCCACTACTACAGCCCCTAAGCAGCCTCATACAAAAGTAGTTATCACACCGCATTCTATACGCACCATGACAGGTCACTAGAGGAAGCTGTACAGATCATTAGCTTCTAACAATATCAGAAAGTAGAAAAAACTCAAAGCTATGGAGCATCTTGCAGTACTGATGGAAATACTAGCTACTCTCTTTCAGCATACTGATTCTGCCCAGTAGATTAGGTGCAATACACACTAATCTTGTTAAGCAAGGTCATCTGTTCAAGCGATGAGCAATCAGCTAAAAATAATGGTGTGCCATGAGTCTAACACCTCGGAATATTGGCAAGAAAGTTCGCTTTATTTTCTTGGCCCTGGCTGTATGACCTGGTCAGATTAACAAAAGCTAATGCCTCTGTCACAGAGAGGACAATTCTCCTGATATCAGTGATTAACACTGCATCTGTCAGCTGGGGATACTTACAGCACTCTGCATCTTCCTCTTAGCCCTTGGCTGTAAAAGCAGTTTTAAGACGTTCTTTTCAACAGATGATGTTCACTTTTTAATTTTGCAGTCCATCTCCTCAAAGCTTAAAAGGCTGGCTGCAGATGCTGCTAAGTACTTGCAAGAAATTTTACTATAAAGAAATGACCTAAGACTGTTCCTGATAGTATCTCACAAATTTCCCTGGTTTTCCCTATTTCGGCACTGCCTTTAGCTACTGACTCATAAAGACAAGAATAAGCCACAAGCTGCAAAGCAGATTTTTTTTTTAAACATAGGCAAATCTTTCTCACTTGCTTTTCTCCAAATACAAATAGCAAAAGGAATATTTTACATCCTGCCTCCTTCTCACACACACACAATATTACTCTAATTTTTTATTTCTCTTCCACGTATGGCAGCCTTGATTTTAGCTCATTAATGTGTTTTTGCTACTTAGAGAACAAGCTTAACAGATGTTAAAGAATTAAGCTCACAGTACCTCCTACTCAGCACTTAAAATTACAGCTTTGCATTGGATTCTTCCCACAAACATTTGAAACCTGGAACCCAATCAGCCCATGGCATGTTTACTTTCCTTTTTTCCTTACTAAGCGACCAGAATGTGCATGTGTGAGTGACTGTGCAGGAAGCAGAGTTTGTTTATATGCTCAAGCAGTACGTATCAGTCTACGCATATCCACTACTTTATGTCTGTAAATCAGTGGACATAAGAAAGAGTTAAGTGACAGAGTCCAAAAACAAGAACCACAAATCTATTTTAACTGGTCTTTCTCTGAGTAAAGCTCAACTAGATTTACAAAGCAATACTTCAGTATCTTACGAAAAAAGGCTAAAAGTAAATATTAATCCTTTTTTCAAGCACAGCAAGCACTAAGTTACTGAGGCTGTTCAAAGTATAGCATCTCTGCAATAGGATCTGATCTGCTTGCAAAAACATCATTTGGTGCCAAGGGGTTTTCTGGAATACCAATCACTTGGTATGCCACCTACTTGTCAACTGGATCCACAAAAAGCAGTGTCATGTCTAGGTCATAAGTATCACCAATTAGGGACTGTCTAAAGGTATTTCTTGAGAACCTAAGAACTCAGCCGTGGTTGGTGGAAAATATTTAGCCAAAGTACTTTAATAAGAATTTAAAGAGGAATGTTGCCATTCAGTTTTATTTACAGAGATTCCTTTAGTACAAGAGGAAGCTGCAAAGCAAAAATGAAGAAACTCTTTAATCAAGTTCCGAGGTAGAAGAAGGTCCCAGCACAAACTTCTTGCTTTGGAATCTGGACACGAACATTCATTGCCCTGTGCAAGGAAAAGTTGGTTGTGCAAATAAAATTTTAGGTTGGATTCTGTATCTATCTACTGTATTCTTAGCATACAGCTTCTGCAGTCAATATAATCATGGGGAAAACAGCGAATCAAAAAAATGAATTAAATAAAAAGTCCTAAAGGTCCAGTCAGGCAGCTCAATTCCTCGAGCCCGATATTCCTAACAAGACAACAAAATAATTGATACATGGATGATGCATGTTTATGGACTTCCCAAGAGGTGGAAAGCAGTGGTGGTAATACCACTACATTCTATACTACTGAAGTATCTAGCTCAGGAAGCCTGGCTTCTTGCAGCCAAGAAAAAAGGCCTTCAAAACTTCAGCACAGCTTTGCCTGTCCATTGCAGAATTAGCGTCCTATCTTTACAACTTATTATTTGAATTTGCAACCAGACAGAGAGGGAGAGAGAAAAAAAAAAAATTAAAAGACATGTCCACCTTGACCATGTTAGTCCATGACTATAACTGCTAAGACAGGACAAGAAGCCAAAATTCCCTCCAAGCACTAAAACAGCAATGGCCTCTTTCTTTGCAAATCACAGCAGGGACAGAATGGCTTTTCAAACAAGCATTTATGATCAAAGGGCTACAGCATATGATAAATATTTATATGGCCCATTAAATAATAGTCTGTATAAATATTATTCAAAATGTGCGTGCTGGAAACCACAGACTTCCCAGTTTATGCTTAAACAAATGTGCTAGTTTTCCCACATAGGCAATGAAAAAAAGGAGGGGTGAAATTGTTATTTTCAAAAATATTTCTGTAAAAAAAGAAAATCCTTAACATTGTTTACTTTAATTTAAGGAATAACTAAGTAACCAGATGATTGTTTCATTTACAACTAACTACTAAACTCAGCCTGTCCTACCTTAATTCACGGTTATCAAAATGCCAGAACATACCTTTCCGATAAAGCTACAGCACAGGAAGGCTGCACACTCGCATGCACGCAGGCCAAAGCTCAGCAGAAGTATTTATTGTGTATGTATGTATCGTGTGCTGAAACAGAAGAAATTATGAAGGACTGGCACGTCTGTTTTAAACTTTGATCTTTGGAACGCTGCAGGTTGCCCAGACCCAGCGATCACAGATAAACAGTATGTTTTTAGTAGTGCAGCTGTGCTTTTCTGTGGATTATGGAGAAAAAGATTAACAGGCTCAAATTAGGCTTCGTAATCTTACTGTGAAAAGATCTAAATATGTTAAATAAAAGCTGCTTTTCAATTGTAGAAAGGAGATAAAACAAAAGAAGCATTTTTGACATTGTATTGCACTTTGTTGGCTTTCTAGGGTTACAGAAAACTAACAAAAGCGGTGGTGGTAGAGCTGCAATCTCTTCTTGAAGACAGTGAACTCCCTTTCCTCTTCCAGGATGTGAAGTGAAAAAGAAGGCACGTGTCTGTGTGGGAGAGTGGGAGCAGATGGAGAATTCTAACGTTGTGTTGAAGGGCAGTACTAATAGAGAATAATACCCTTAAATGCCCAAGGGACTATGCTATAACTATCAACAAGCATTTATTTTTCAGCTACCCAACAGCAAACAAAACAAAAGTAAGGAACAAAAGCATACCTCATCTCCCCTTTTCCCTTCCCAAAACAAAAACACGTACATGCAGGAGATCTCTGTCTTAGGAATGTGAGGACTGTGTTAACAATAACAAAAATGGAATAAATAAAAACCAAACTGGAGAAAGTATGCTTCTTCACTAAAATCCAAGCACTTCTAGATTATTTCATCCATTCTCTGGTAAATTCTGTAGAGCTTTCTCACCCCTCAGAAAAGGAAAACCAGCTTCAAATAGTGGAAGAGACCTCATTTTAGCGGTAGAATCAGACCCCAACTTCCAGCCACATAATACCTACGTTGTTCCACCAAAACCTTCCTACTTGCCCCCTGAACATTGTAACGTAGTCACCATAAATCCCACCAGAGGACTGAAAATATTCTACTACTATCTAGCACGTCCTTTTCTCTCTATAAATAATTCACTATGTACTAGTCTTCTGTAATGTCTCTCCTTACCATTTTTTCCCCCTCTCTCAGTGTCCAAGACAGAACCATTACTTCATCACTGCCTTCTGCCCTTTAATTCTATCTTTTGTATTTTAAATACTTACAGGCCAAACTACTTCTACCTGCTTTGATATAAAGCAAGACATATCCCAGTTTATCCTGGTATAACTAATAAGAGGAGAAATGAAAGTGACTAAGCAAATTATTCTAAGAAATGAGATCCAAAATTTATTTATTTTCAGCTTCTACTGCCTACAGAGATATCTCACTCATGAGCAGCAGAAAGATGTCAGCATGACCGGTGTCAACAAATATCAAGCTCTAAAATGTACAACACAGTTGTTTTTCTTTATAATCTGCTCTAGAAGAGACTGCACTAAAACAGAAAAATGATGCTTGCCTTCAAGTTCCTTTCTTGAACTCACACTGGCAGATACAGCCAACAGTACAATTGATCAAATAAGACCAATGGCATCCTGGTCCCTGCTTAAAGAGCATGGCTGCACTGGGTCAGATGAAAGGTCCAATTAATACAGTATTCTGCCACAAACAGCAAAAGCCATGAGAAAAGCATACGTCTGCCCTTTTCATCCAGCGATACTTCCCCAAGACACCTTCTTCCTCCTGCTATCTATAGTAGAGGCACTTCCTGAGCCAGAAATTTTATCTTAAGGATTAGCAGACCTTGAAGGCTTTTTCCTATCCAAATTTGCTTGTGTTCTTTTTGAATCCAGGGAAACTTCTGCAACTGCAAACTACTGTGGCAATGAGTTATAAAGTTCTGTGTAAACAATGCAAGAAAAAGTCCTTTCATTTGTTCTGAGCATGCCACCTGCTAGTTTTGATGCACCCGAGTTCCTGAGCTAGAGGAGACATTAAGCAATTGCTCCGTATTTGCCTTCTTCCTGCAGTCATGATTCCATCGCCTTCTGAATTGTCCTCAGAAAGCTTGCTTCAGCTATTTACAAGACCTTGAGTGATGAGCTGAACTCACAATCTTAACATGGTCAGGTAAATCAAAAGGCATTTTTCTGCTCTCTGACTGTTCATGGATGTGGCAATAATAAGTACCATAATACAGTGCAGTAGTAAGTACTAATAAGCAGCAAGTAACTATTCCAAGACTGCTTCCCCCCCGCACCCCCCCCCAAAAGACTGCAGAGATGCTCACAGCAGAAAAATAACATGTTGGTGTCAACTGAGAGGTACTGCTTTGGAGCACAGCAGTGGCTACGGAAGGCCAGGGATTTCAAACTTCAGGCGATTCACACTACATTGGCCCTCAAAGTGTGTCTAAACAGAGGAATCCAGGAGCTCCTCCCATCTATATGCTTGGAGAAGACTTAAGGGTACTGCTCACCCTGGTTTTCTTTGGAAGGAAGATCAAGGCACCCACGTGGTTGTTGCATGTCCTGATAGGCTCTGCATTGCAACAGGCAGAAGACCAATGCCGCAGCATGCCTCACAAAGCAGCCAGGCTGCCCGGTCGGAGACTGTGAGACCACAGACAGACCAGGAATATCACTGTAAGATCATCAACACGACAGTGGTGAACCGGGCTGCCCCTTTTGTTCCCCAGCCTGTAACTATGCTGCTCAAAAAGCCAAGTTTGGCTCTCTCTCTGCTTCACTGCTCGTCTAACACCAGGAACAGCAGGAAACAGCTGCAGAGCAGAGCTCTCAGGCAAAAGGAAGGCTGAGCCATATGAACACACAAAATGAGATGAGGAGCGAAGGCACACGCTACTGGGGAAACCCAACAGCTCCAAATCCCTCTGGGGCTCTCCTGGCCCTGCTTGGACTGGATCATCACTTCAAAAGCAGGGTCTGATCCTGCATCCATCAGTGGCAAAACTCCCAGCCATGTTAGTAGTTCAGGATTAAACTCTTGACGCTTGTGAACATTACAGGTGCACTCACATGTCTGCAAGATTTTGAATGCTTGCCATAACCTACAATTTGTCAAACAGAGGAAATGCTGATCACTTTATGCCAAGACACAATTCTCACACAGGAAAACCCAAGGAATTAAGAGGATGTAGAGCAGGACCTGTCTTCTCCACACCCTGAAAACAGCAATCAATACAATTCATGCACACCAACCTATTTAGATCCATTCCCTCCTCTGACACTGCAGCTGCATGCATCCTTAAAGGCTGTGCTAATGATCTGGCAGACAGACATGTCCCAAGTGACACTGCAGAATGCTTGAAGCTCTGAAAGAAGACACTATCTTGTTTACATTGACTGTGAGAGGAAAAAACGCCATCTGATTATTACATAAATTCTAGCTGTAACAGCTTCATGACTAGTTGAAAGGAGGCAACAGGCTCCAAAATGACTGATGGATCCAAGTGGTTGGATCCATCAGTTTATTAATCTAATGCTAAGATCTTTCTCATTCCTATATCTCTATCACTTTAGCCTACCCCATACTGGACAGAAAGAGCAATCTCCGTTCACTGCCTGTAAAAGAGAGGCAGATTCCCGTAGTGTGACCTTTGTATTTTTTCATTCTCTTCTATGTTATAACAGAAATGGAGAAACAAATAATAAAAAAAACCACACACATGCAAAGAAGCATACAGTAAACACATCCCCAGCACAATAATGTTAATTTACAAAATATCTGTTTAAATCATAAAATATAACTTGGAGTAGAATGCAATTCAAAAGGCGTAATTACAGTTCATGGAACCACACGCGCACTACCTTTAAACTGCATTCCTAGAGCAAACCAGACTCAGCACCATGAGCTTCAGTGCAGGGTACATACGCTTATCCAGAATCCTGGGTAAATAAAGTCATTTTGCTACTGCGGATACCAAACTAGCCAACTTTAGGTTAGTGCTGATAGTCTAACTTTAATCACATCTGCAGATTCCAGTGCTACAAGGTTGAATTTGGCCCTAGCTGTGTGATTACGGATCAGTAGATCAGTATAAAAATAATTTGTTCTGAGTTCACAGTTTTATGAAATGACAAAACATCAAAATTAGCATTCTGGCTGAAATCCACTGCATTTCCCATCAAGGCTTACACATTTAAGCAACATCTGAACCAACTGTCTATAATTACTCCTGGCAGACACTGGAACACTTAGACCAGTAGTAGATGCAACAGTGAAATCAATTTTTAAAGACATGCTGTAAACCACTTCTTTCAAGATGCTCAGCCCAGAAGCAAACATGTCTATAAGCCGAATCCACAGTTTACCATACAGTATTTGTTCACTCTTGCATAGTAAGAGCACGAGAAGAACGACAGCCCTAAGTAATCTGTCATTTTAAAATTAAACATTTATTTGGGCTGCAATTCCAAAAACACTAGCCCTGAAGTTCCTGTCACAACTACTTAAGAGGAAGTGAGGTTGCACATTAGCTTAGGTCAAAAGAAACACAAATTCTGCACAAAAATCAGGTATCTAGATAGACCATGCATGTCTACATCCCTTTCTTATTTTTCAGTGAAAGAAGAATCACGTCTGCTCATCTGAACCCAGTGAGTTCTCTTCCTTCTCCTTACATACACAGCTGGGGGTTTTTGTTTGTTTGTTTTCTTTTTATCAACACAAAATCTGCCTTCTTAATAATCCTATGTCTCGTAATTTCAAACTCCCACAAAGACAAGCCTGAAAGGGTATCAGGCGAACACCTCCCTGTAAGTTCCCTTCAATGACTTTCTCAAAACATCTCAGAATTCAAGAGCTTGTAAGCGTGCTTGCCTTAGACAGCTGAAGGTCACAAATTTTCAAACTTTATTTTATGATTGGTCCGAGTACTTTCCCTTTCATGTGTGGAAATGCAGAGGGGAAACTGAAGGCAGCTCAAGACACCAACCAGAAGGTGTCTTGAGCCAAGACACATGAGCCAAGGCCATGCCACTACTGTTCATTTTGCATACCAGGCTCTTTGATATTCCAGTGGCAAGCACCAGGGAAAAATTTCAATGTGAGTCATTAGAAAAGCCAGAGATACAAAACAGGAACACACAGGAGAGCTATTCTGATCCTCTCCTGTAAATCTACTAGTTCTCAGGAAACAGATCAACCTCTAACAGAATCAAAAGAATGGTTAAAGAAAGAACAGCTTATGGAAAGAGAGAAGGCAGACTTCTTGACAGAGTACAAGAAACAAAATGTGTAAGAGCCCTTACTTGGAAAGAGGATGACTTTTTCAAAAGAACCAACAGTTTCAAATGATAACTTAGCTGTAGGACTGTTAGAAACACAGGATAGGGTAACAAAAGTGGCTAAGAATACACATAAAAACTTTCCAGCATAGTACTAGCTTATTTAGTTTCTCCTGACACTATAAATTTCTTTCTGCCCTGATTCTTACAGCTGGGAACAGCTGTACCTATAAGAACCCAATTCCCCCTATTTTCCTCTTTCACCCTCCTATCCCAAGAAAAAAAAAAAAAAGCTACTTTTTTTTTTTTAACGTATGCCAGTACATATTCCTGAAGGAATGGGGGCCATTAACATTTAAAGACACTTTAAAATTTCAGTATGTTTTTGTACTACATTTAAGTACATTTAGAAAAAAGTTAATTTCAATAAATTAAGCAAATAGTCTTCCAGGATGAGGGAATACATAAGCATGAAAAATGAGAAGACCACCTTCACAGTAATGTATCTGCTTATTACTTTCTAAGAACCTCAGAGATGAGAGAGCCCTCTCCTCTCTTTCCCTAACATTTCTTAAGTGTTCTCCAGAGAAGAGGCACTGATGCTAAATTTATTAAACTAGCTAACAAGTCCCAGGCACCTCAGCAGTGAAAGAATCTGCAAGGTCACCAGTTCCTAACGGGTGCAGAGCACGTCACTAGCGAGGAACACGGCCATGACAGGGAGGTCTGGAGCCAAGTGCAAGTAAACTCCACCAGGTTACTGGTGTGGGCTCCATGCCAGCCTACAAGCTTTATAAGAATGCAGGAGTGACTGCCATGTGAGGGAGACAGTGCTGCAAAGGTGTGAGAAAGCAGAGCTGCATGAGGAGGAAGGAGGCATAGGTGGAAGCAAGCAGCAAGAGGACTCCAGTGCCAGCAACACAAGACTGGAAACGACCAACTTGTGTAAGAGCAAGAAATACACTTAAGGAAATCTCCCAGGGATCTGGAGGATTAAGCAAGTATGTGAGTGATGTACATGTCCCATCTGCATACGTCAGGTCACCTGAGCGCTGCCATTTAAAGCTCAGGCAAAGGCTGCAGGGAAAATGGTGACTCCTACCCCCCCCCCCCCCCCCCCACCTGCAGGAGGAGGCGATGTGCCTACCCCAGCCTTGCAAAACCTTCAGGGCCTCCCCAGGCGCTGCTGCGCACCCCCAGTGCTGCCTGGAGCCTGTCAACGCAAAGGGCCCGTGAAATAGGGCAGACCCATTCTCATTAAATTTAAGCGTTATATATAGGCTGTTCTGTTGAGAAACATCAGTAAAAGCAAACTTGGGGAAGCCAGGCAAGGAGACGAGAATGTAAATCCTATAATGCCCCAGCAGCTACGCGAAAACCAGGCTCCGAAACGGATTCGGAGCAATTTTAATCGCACAGCCAACGCACGGCCTGGACGAGCTGCCTGAGGCCTGGCGGGGGGGTGGGGGGTGGTGCAGCGAGAGGGGCTCCCTGGGGACAAAGCCGGCGGGGGGGGAGGAAGGGTGTTACACACGGGCATCACAGGCTTTTCTAATTAAACGCCACCACCGCAAACGCCGATACGGTTTCTCAACCTCACGCACGGGGGAAGGAGTTTTCTGCATGTCAGCGCGGAGCTCCGGAGAGGGGCCTGGCAGGGCCGGGCCGGGCCGAGCAGGACGGGCCGGGCCCGCCACCGGTAACGGCCGTAACGGCCGGCGCCGGCGCGCGCGCGCAGGGCGGGGGGGAGGCTGAGGGAGCGGCCTCGCCTCAGGGGCGGCGCCCGCGCTCGCCTGGCTGAGGGGGGAGCCCGCCCGGCCGCGGCTCAGTGGCCAGCGGGGCTTGGCCAGCGCCAGTTCACTTACTTGTACAAACTGAAACACTATATTAGCTGCGCAGGGAACGGGCTACAGAAAACCGCGCTTTTCCTGACAGGGCAATTTCCTGACCGCCGGCCGCTGCCGGGAAGCCCGCCGTGTCCCCGTCCCCCCCACCCCGCCTCCTCCTCCTCCGCGGCCCGGCCCGGCCGCGCTTGCGCTGCCGTCCCCCGGTCGGGGCGGGGAAGGGGGAGGCGGGAGAGGCCGAGCCTCCCCCGCTCGCCTTTGAAGGCTTCGCCGGCCGGTGCCGGCATCTGGTTTGCATTTGGGGGCCCGCGTGTGGAGCTGGCCCCGAGCGCCGTTGGAGGGATCTGCTGTGTGTTAGGCATAGCTGTCAAACTGCACTGCCCCGGAGAGCCCAGCGTGCGCTGTGTGCCCTGTCAGGAATTCAACTGATACCAGTATTTTTGCCTCGGAAAGGGAATCGTATTTCTGCTTTATTTAAAAGCAAATCGAACAGAAACAAGGAGGAGGTTTGGCTCTTTTTGTGAAAGGGGTTGTTGCTAAGCCGTATT
This sequence comes from Vanellus vanellus, assembly GCF_965231255.1. Lineage (NCBI taxonomy): Eukaryota > Metazoa > Chordata > Aves > Charadriiformes > Charadriidae > Vanellus > Vanellus vanellus. The sequence continues at coordinate 78,049,947 of NC_138910.1, read as the reverse complement.
TCTCAGCCGCGGGCCTGTTGCCCCACAAGCCTGCAGAAACACTGGGGGGTTGCAGAAGCATTTAGCTTTTAAGCGGTGCAAGAAGCCACACCAAGAGCCAGGGGAAGACTAAATACAAGGACACAAGCAGAAGGGTATGTCCGGAGCGAGGGCAGTCTGAAACATCCCCCATCTTGACCCATAAATACGTAATCACTTCTTAAATAAAACAGGACTGCAAGCCATGAGTTAGATTTTCTGCACAGGGTTACTCCATTTCAGTGGTTTACCTGCAAAGCTGTAAAATTCCTGACGGGGGGAATAAACGCTGAGTTGATTTAAGGTTTGCTTAAAGTGGAGGAGAGGGGCAGTAGGATCCGCTCATCGTTATAAAGCATCCCTTGAAACCAGAGAGATGGGCCAGCAGTAGCTGCACGCTCCAGCGGCACGCAGGACCAGACCCCACCACGTCCCTCCACGTCCTACGGAGGGAGGAACTGATGGAAACCCTCACGCTCCCACCATGTCCCAACGCTTCTCAAGAGGCCCCAGGGAGCCAGCCGGGATTTTTTCCATTATCCCCCAAATATTCTACAGCAGGAAATCTTGTCGCAAAAAGCCGTCTTGCAACATCTCCAGAGTTTTCCCACTTTGGCCCAGGCAGAAATACTGCAGGAACAACCTTGCTCAGGGAAAGATGAGTGTTGTCTCATGGTTAGAGCACAGGGTTTGTGGTCAAGAGCTGTGGGTTCTCATTCCAGCTTTGCCACTGAATCATTCTGAGAGCTTCGCTAGTCACTCTGTATTAGAACCAGTTAGTAATTTTCCGTTGGAGTGATTTTCTGATGGAAAACACTACTTCTACAAAACTGAAATCTTCTGGGTGAAAAGCAATTTGCCGTTGGGAATACTTTGCGCCTACATGGGGTAGGAAAGGACGTTAGACACAAACAACTATTTGGAATTTTCTTGCGTTAGTCCAAATGTTTTGCTTTGATAGAGTTTTTTTTTAAATGCCGCCCTCTTGACTGTGATTCCAGGTCAGCTCATTGCAAGGTGGGAGTGTGTGCTCTCATGCTCCACTTTGCTCCCCGGGAGGTCTGCAGCTCCTGTAGTGGGATGCAAATTGCTCTCTTCTGAGAGGTGTACATCCCAATCTGAGTCAGACCGGTCTGGGCATGCGGGTACCTGGGCCGTGGGAACAAATTGTAGCACAAGACTACCAGTCTGACCAAGGAAGTGCGCCACAAAGAGAAAGTATAGAGTTCAGAGACACAAACAAGCTGTTTCATGTTAGATCGGTGACCCAAAACAAAGCACTGTGACTGTGGTTATACCAAAATATTTTGTTCAACTGAAAAGCAGTAAAATGAAGCCCAGAGAAATGGACCCGAGTGTGCTTCTACTACCTCTGACAATCAAATCCTATAAACCCTTCCACACATGCTGAGCTCCAGTTTAGAGTTCTTGCTTTTCACCCTCCCAACTATCTCCCTTCTTTGCTGTTTTGTTCCAGAGTCCTTTTCCTCTCTTCATTAAAACCAAATTTCATTACTTCTGTCCTCTGTATATTCATAGATTGCCGACACTTTCTTTTAATATAAATAATACTTGTTCTCCTACCACTGTGTATTTGTAGATGCCATTTAAATCCCTTCTTTTGTTTTGAAAAGTTAAACATTAACCATTTCCATTGTCTTTCCTAACAGCAAGTTTTGGGTTATCTAATGAGCTTTCTCTGCACTTGTTTCAGAATTTATCTTTTCTGAACATGAGTGATTGTAGCCCAATATAATGGGTAATGGTCAAACCCGTGTCTTGCTAGTGACTTGTACAGTGGCAATAGTAATTCCCTGTGCACCCTTTTTGTTACAGACAGGGATCAATTTTGCCTTTTTTACACCTATATCACATTAGTACCTTAATTTATCCAGCCTTTTTTCTCCAATACATAGCAAAAAAAAAAAAAAAGTTAGCTGTCTGTAAGTACAGACAAATGCATTAACTTTTCCTTAATATATTTTTCCATTTCATTAGACTTCTCTAGCTCTCACATGGTTTCTTTCCAAGGGGGTGACAAATGAAGATATTTTCAAGAACAGTTACAAGATTTCCAGCCTCCAAAATCAAAGTCCTGAAAATGCTTTCTTTTTAAATGAAAGAATCAAAGTTTAGATTATCACATATTCCCAAGACCACATGAGGTTTAATTCATTGCTCCTTTGAAATATTCTGAAAGCTGAGGGTTAAGAGGTGTTATATTAGTGCAGAATAATGATGATTAATTTGTGCTTTGTATCAAATACAGGAAGAGTAGGTAATTGTGCAGTGAATCCTCTATAATTTCAAAATCTTTCTACGAACTTGAAAATATCTTGTAGACATATGGACCTTAAATGGAACACAAGAACACTTTTTTCTGTTCAGAGTGTGGCTGTTGTAGTTTTGATTCAGATATTACTGCTTCAAATAATCTCCCTCTTTTTCCAGGATTCTGGACAGATACCCTTAAAATACATCCTTTTGCCTTTTCATTAAAAAGTAACTAATGAAAATTCCATTTTTAATGTGCTTTCTGTGAGATAGGAACATTCTTTTTTTTTCATTATTAACAAAAGTTCGTATTTCAAGCTGTAGGGATACAGCTTCAGGTAGTGTAAATCAGCGTTGCTCTGAGATGGCCTGCAGTCCTCCCCACCACCACTGCAGAACAATTTAGTGGTTTTAGATGACAGTTGGCATCTTTGAAATATTCTCTTTTGCAGAACTAGACTAGATGTGACACTTGCTGGAGAAGAAATCTTGCATAAATCTGTCTGAAAAGACTCACTTAATCATATTACTTCACTAGCAGTGGTAACCTTTGGAGGCCAAAGTCCAGACAGGTTGAGAAATGGAACATGAGTACATAAAGGTGACAATTCCATTAACTGCAATCAAAGAGAGAGGTGAATGGTGAGATAAAGACAAACGACTTATTCTATAAAGAAAAGAAAATATGTGCGTGAAGGGGAAAGAGACAGAATGAACATTTTCCAGCCTTGTCAAGGAAATAAAGATCCGGTGCCGCTGCATTGAGATCAACAAAAAAATTGCTCTGCCTCCATGGGTGCAAGCTCTGGCCCATCATCCCAGCCTGCTGTTGAACGTTAGTGCAAACCGTCATTTCAGGAGTGCACGCGTACACAACTTAGACACCCCGGTAGGAAACTATATGCAGAATGTCTTGCTGAATTGCCCATCGTAGCCATGCTGGAAATGCAAATACTAGGCTTAGCTTTGCAGTCAACGGGGCATTTTGCGAAAATAAGTAAGTGGAAAAATTGTTGGCATTTCTGAATCCAGTGATTCAGGATTCTCAAATCTACCAGACAGGATCTTCAATCCAGCACGGTGCACTTCAACCCCAAAGGCTGAAAAGGAACGGCTTTGGGCACAAGTTAGAACATAGGAAGTTCCGTTCGAATACATGGAAAAACTTCTTTACGGTGAGGGTGACAGAGCACTGGAACAGGCTGCCCAGGGAGGTTGTGGAGTCCCCTTCTCTGGAGATTTTCAAGACCCGCCTGGATGCAGTCCTGAGTAATGTGCTCTGGGCAATCCTGCTTTAGCAGGGGAGTTGGGCTAGATGATCTCTAGAGGTCCCTTCCAACTCTGAAAATTCTGTGATTCTGTGACTTTCTTTTGGGCCCCAAATCAGAAAGCGTGGGTACGTGTTGATAACTGAAACTACCACCACAGGGGAAAAAATAAGTTCTTATGCATGTTCCATGCCAAACTTCAGCACACATAAAAGAGAGATTGTCAGGACCTATTCTCATGAGGCCAAGGACAGCAGAAGTAGCATCGCTGAGACAACTTCACATTACCTAAGTTTTTTCAGAGGAGGTAGAAGCTTAGAGACTAGCCATGGTGGCCACCAAGCTGCTTTGCAACACTCGAAATAAAGCCACGAAGGCTGTTATCGCTCAACTCTTTCTAAATTTAAGGTAAAGAGGAAATGAATAATACAAAACCTATCTACATATACAATCTCCTTCTCTTTTGCAATTTTCCCACTTATGTGTGGCATTTTCAAGAATTTTTATGCAGAAAAACCTCATCTGAACCCAATCCACGTACCAAAACGTGCAGATAAGCAAAGTGTTTTACTTACAGAAGCAGAAATGGATCTTTGAGCATTCACAAATTCTGCTTACTTAGGTATTGATTAGCATAACAATTGAAGGTAAGAAAAGATTTCTAAAGCGTCATGTAACATGTGCCTGCTTAGGCAGTTCATACAAGCACTTGAGGGTGGTTTTCAATTTCATTTTTAAAAAACAGTATAACACTGGTGTAGGAAATAGAAGCTGGGGAATACTCTGGATGAAACACTAAGTCGTTAGACTAGGACTATTCATTCAAACAGGGAAATAGGGAAGTAAAAACCAACTGAATACGATGCAACAACAAGAAGGGATTTTTGAGTGTACTATAGGAAAAAAAGGAAATTTCCTTTGGGGGAGTTTTTCTGTTTTTAACAGAGATATTAAGTTACTGCTAGATACTAGAGCAGCCAAAAAGGGAAATCCCTGTTTTACACGGCTCTAAATATAGCTAGAAAAATAATTCAGATTTTATCAATTTGTAACCCATTCCATACGTTTTGGGTAGCTCACCTTTTCATACAAAAGGCAGAAGCCGATACAAACAAGCATACAATATTTCAGGCTCCACCAAAATTCCAGTGTCTTGCCCAGGGCCTGTTCCCGCCTGCCCTCTTGGCTGGATACCAATATCCTTTATTCTTAGGGGAGTTGGCCTTCCAAAAAACCACTTGGCACTTGAGTCAGGGCTGCTCTGTTTTCCTAACGTTCACGGCAGGCAGGATGTTTTCTGACTCTGGTACCCAACAGTTGAGCATTCCAGACAGCACAGGGATTTTTCTTTCGAAACCGCACTGCCAATGCCATAAGAATAAGTGAAGTTCTCTGACGCCGTGTGATCCTGGTGGGAAAACAGGACGACTTTGTTGCCATACAGCGATATACAAGGGAAAATGCACATGACTCTTGCCACCTTTATAAACTCGCCTTCTGTGGTGTGAATGCTGAAAAAATTCTGGCTTAAAGTCATGTTTTCACCAACTGGTTCCCCTCTGGGAAGACTGCCAGGTCTCCACAGATTAGGTTAAGGAGAAGACCACCTCCGCCCCCAGAAAAGCAGCCCAGCGCTGCAGCGTAGCAGACGGGGTGCTCACTGGTCTTTGCACACATTGTTGCTGTAGCCATCCACGTTGCCAGCATGTGAAAATGTTCTGTTTGCTCCCCAGAACAGATTCGGTTTGTGAACATGCAGGACAGATACCCCTGCAACTTTTGCATATCCCTTTAGGCTCCTTAAATATCAGAAATATAATTTTATCATTAACGTTTATATGCAAGTCATTCCTGAGATCCCTGATGCCCGGGCCAACTACAGCTGTGCAGCCTTTGCCTGGTGCAGCAGCTGTGTAGGTGAGGGCAGGCAGGTCGCAGCTCCCAGGCAGGGCTGGACTCCTCACTGCCCAGGAGCAGCCATACTGGGAGGCAGAGTGTCCAGAGACATCGTCCATCGTAACTCTAGGGCAAAATCCAGGTGTGCAAAATCATGAAATCACAGTCTGTTGAGCTGGAAATTAATTTCACAAAGCAAGCTGTGACAATCCATCGAGCTCCTTAAATTTCCCAATACCTTCCATCTCATGAAAAATAACTAACAGAGGTTAAATATTTTTCTGCAACTTCCTTTCAAGACTTTTTCCATACAACATGACTAGCTTACGTGAAGCGCTTTGTTACAGTGGTGATACATCATACAGTGATGCCAAAATCAGCCAGCGTGGAGAAGGGGTGAAGAAGGCTCAACCACACTTCGAGCAGCATGGCCTGTTGCCATGCCTGGGACTTTCTACAAAAGGCAGATCTTATTTTTCCCTTTGAATTCAGAAATTAGCGGACACAGTCATGGGAGGCAAAGTACCATCAGCATCTGTTAATTCATAAAAAATATAATTGTCTGTTCCCCAAGGCTGAGGTTGTTAAATAGAATCTGGATTTCCCCGATTATAAACAATACGCAGCCTTTCTCCTAAACTCATTGCAAAATGTACAAATGATGTTCTAAAGCCAGCACTGTAATCTTTTAAAATCTGAAATTCAACAGGGGCTCGTTCGAGTACCTAAAAAGAAGTTTGTAGGATCGTTTAGCCACCTGCAAATCGTACACAAATAAAGCAAACAGCGCTAGAAACAGGAATAAAATGACCATATATGTAGCTAGTTCCTATAGCAGTTAGATTTTCATGCTCTGTGTACAACCCAAAACAAATTGTCTGCTTATAATTAAAATATGATACGGTTTCCAAAAGTCTTGCCTCTAGGGAGAGAAGTTTATACCACAGGGCAGATTCAGCCCTGGTGTAGTATTTCTGATTTTCATGGAATTACACCGTTAAAGAATTTGGCCCAACATCCTACCCACACTGATGCAATTCAACTTTTAAGGGACAGTTATGGGGTTTCCTCCTAACTCAAGCCAAGTTGCTGGAACAAGAGAAGTCTGTAAAAGAAACCGTTGGAGGGATGGTTTAGCCCGACATTTAGGAATATTCACATATTAGAAAACATCGCAGGATTTATTCTGTACGCCTTACACGTTAGAATGTCTTGCTTTTTTTTTCTTTACAGAAACATCGCCAGTAGGTGGTCACAGCAAAACAGGATAAAACCCAAAGAAATGTAAGGAAACAATTATAGACAGCCGTGAGTAGAAAGATATGTGTGAATCCAGCTTATTCCACTTCATTTTTTGTTATATAAATCTATTTTCCAAACTTAATGTATTGCCTGAGTTTGTAATATATGATTAACAGAATGTCTGCACCACTCAGGACTCTGGAGAAAAATGTAGGACGTTAATTCTTCAGCATTTTAGGTAGCTTCAAATATTTCAGGTAGGATTGATCTCACATAGTGCTTTGGATTTATGCTTTGCGTGACAGATGGAAATCAGAATATACACACTGATGCTCTCATTGATGTTGAAAACTTCTGACTTCTGTGCAGAATCAGAGAAAAAGAGCTATAACACTTTCCTCCGCCTGCAGCTAACCTGGTCTTTCCTAAAATCATGCAGCTTCATAGATCATGGCCCAGAAAACAGGAGTTTCCCCTGCGCTTCCTGCCAGTACCCGGCACCATGACAGGGGCGGGCTGCAGACAGTGGAAACGTGAGTTTCTCAGAGGTCTGGGGGAGGTTATTTCATTCCCTCTGCAGTTGTTTGAGCTACCCAAACAGCACAAGCAGATGCCTAGGTTCTCACTTAAGGCTTCCAGGGAAAATCAACACTTTTTCAAAACCACATCAGAACCAAAACTATGGGAAGATTAATCAAGCTTGGGTCGAGAGGGAAGAAGGATGCAATAGCTTTTGACAGCAGTGAACTGGTAAATGATGTACCCAACGCTGAGCTCTCTTACAAGTCAGAATATTCAGTGCATCACATCAAAAGCTCCTTTAGATTATTGCCATAATATTAGAAAGAACATGGAAAAATATGGTAAGCGATAGAACCATCAAAGGTACATTTTAAATTTACTGCTTGCATTCTTACACTAATCTGACAATCATAAAGCTTTACGGTAAATCAAATGGAGCAAATGCTATCAGCAAATTAAAACATAAACAGTAATCTGTGTACAAAAGTTAAAAAACCTTTTGGCACAGAAGACAGCTGTGATTCAGAGTTCTTTCCAGTGTTAAGCACAAGCACCAGAAGAAAACTGCTTTAAGCATTCTTTAAAATCACGTTCTGGTTGCTAACCTTTGGATTTTACAGTTTGTCTTTCTGAAGCAATGATAAAACCATCACAGCTTTAATCAACTTTTTCAATCATTGACCACTCTGAAAATCGGAAAGTGAAATAAAAAGCAAGACACAACAAAAATCAGAAATACTGTACATTTTTGCCATTTCTGTCAGCCACAGCTAGGAAATGTTGTTATAAAGCAGGATAAAAAATTGAGGAAGGAAATAAATGGTAGCTGCAGTCTTCTTTTACGCTATCTTATGTCTGATGGTTTCAAATTAGGAGTGTAAGACTGGGTACGTAACTCCACCCTCTCCAAGGTTTGCCAGGACTGTTGATCCAAACATGAGAACATTTTCCTTACCTACACTATGTTGTAATCATGGAAATATCATGGGATGTTTTAATTGACACCTTGTCTCCATCACCACAACGTACACTGAAAAGTCATCATCTTGGGAGACACATGACAGGAAAATTAGGATGTCAGATAATTATCCCATGGGCTGCAAACATTTCTCTCAATGGAATCCTGGCCACGGAGGGTCCGCAGCCCATTCGCAGGGCACAACTCCACCGTGATGGGCACACTACCCACGAGAGCCACGTGTGGTTGCTGAGAGCGCAGGGGCCTGTACAGACCCCCCGAAGCTGGTGGCAGGGTTTGGGGAGGGAGGCCAGGGGGTTCTACCACCTCTATATGTACTCTCTTTCACTGCCTTCAAAGGGAATGATACTTTCACTCTGTCCATTCGTTGATTTCTACATTCTACTGCTATAACTCAAATTTTCCCCCAAAAAAATCTTAAGGTAACCTCTGAAGAATTGGGAGGAGGGAGAAGAAGCTTTTACTGAATGAACCAAGTTTTCCAGGATACAACCTCATCCTTTTCGACCACCTATTGCAGATAATCTGATGGGCTAGTGTTGTGCTTCAGGTTTACTCAGGTTTTTTCCCTTTCTTTATAGCTTTTAAATTAACTGGCAGCTAAAAGTTTCATCTAAGTCTATTTTGTATGCTTTTTCTGCCTTCAAAAAATGCCCATCCAAGAATTATTTACTGAGCACCGAGCTTTAGGAAGTCACCTTGATATGGCAGGAAAAATACCTGTTACAGTTCTTTGTTTTAATATGTTAATAAAAGGAAAGAAATCCCCGGTAGAGCTCTGGATGTGACTGTTTACCATCCTTTGAGAAAATATATGCTCTGAAATCAGCTCAGTGGTACTTGAGTCACCGAGTTCCTAATGTTGTTGAAAACTGACACCAATACCATGATCTGAGTAACTTAAAACTTTGACACAGGAGTAATGTCCCCCTTTAAAAGAAAGACCTCCAGGATTAATACTTCAGCTGCTCCATCTTGAGCTAGAGAACTATTTTTCCAAGATGCTGCCTGTATTGGGCTTCAAACCAAAACTGAAAGAACGCAACGGAGGAAGCCTAATGTACAGCAGTTTAAAGATATAGAGGCTTTTGGGGTTTTGGAACATCAAAACCTTCAGAGTACAAAATATTTGCAATTTGGTATTGCAAGCATTTCCCTTCCCACTGGAAGGTTAATTTATCATACAGGAATACATTGCTCTCGGACAATATCACAGGCTGGTTGTGTTCTTGCTACCTTAATTTATTCTTACAACCAGAAGAAAATTAGCATCGCCTGTGGGGAGGGTTGTCTTTGTGAGACTGCTTTCTCATATCATACTCCTATTTAAGGGAACCAATTCAGAGGTTGAGAGTAAGGCTAAGGATCTCGGTGGTAATTTGGATTTTTAATCATGGCCTTTTCAGGGTGATCCATATTTTAGCAGTTGCCCATAAGCATTATCTTCATTTGTAACCTCTTGCCTTATTTATTCCACAGAACTTTGCACAGAGCCTATGACCACAGAGGCTTAGTGACTGCAACTCCTCCCAGCTCAGCTTCCAGCGATACATCCCAGCCATTTGCAGCTTGTTTAGCATGCAAGAACCCACACTGGTACTCTGGGTTGAGTAACGATGTTCTTATTACACCCACTCAATGTCCTTAGTATTGGGTAACAGGAAACCAGGGGATGAACCAAGCTATTACTTTTGGTTTCTATGGTCCTGAATCTGTAAGCTCTAGTTCTAGGGAGGTATCTGCTCTTTGACAACACTTCCCATATTGTCTTTCAGCCAGGAAGATGGATGTACCTTCGCTGAAGTGAGTCATTCACTGAACCTAGGCCAAACTTTGAAGCAAATCTGGGCCAGTTTACTGCCTCAGGAGGAAACCTGGTTTTTGCATGAATTAGATGTGAAAATAAGCAGAGCCTGACTGACATCTTCTCTGAATTCCAACTGCAAGGGTAAAACCCAGCGGGCATGAGCCTCAGGCACGACAAAAATGAGGAGGGGAAAATGAGGCTTCCTGTCTCCCCTCCGAGAGCCACATACACACATGTTACTCAGAACCGAGGGTAAATTGTTAATTATTTATACACTAATTAAGTAATGTTTTTAGAATGTCTTACATATGTAAATTGCTGTAAATATGCTTACATTTTTCCTGCAGTCTCCAATTAAACAAACTTTCATTTCAGAGCAAAACAATTCCCTACCAACTTGTTACACCAGTTCTTTAGCCAGGCAGCTTTTTAGCTAATGGTCCCAGCTCAAACTGCGCTATTGTATTTCTCTACGGAAATTTCTGTGCTGGTTTGTAGTTGTTTGAATTCCATCACAGATCACATTCTGTTTAATGATAATTTGATTTTGCATTGCAAGACCTAGATGTACATTAGGAGGTCACAACCTTTCCATTTATCTCTTAAAGTAACTATTTTTTCCCCAAGTTCCATCAGGTTAAAACAGTTAGCAATTTTTCTCCTTGAAGTGTCCCTTCAGCTTGGCCAAGATATATAATAGATCAGTGTAGCTACAAATGCATTACACCATTAGTCATCAATTAGTTTTAAACCATCGCTGTAATATATCATTTATCTAGCTTGCTGTAGCACTATTGTGAACATTTAATTTTTTAAAGGCATCTTGATTTTTTAACCTGACGGCTGCATCCCCCTTTTGTCTCCTATACAGACATCTCCTTAAGGAACAATAAAAATTAGATTTGTTTGACCTGCACTCAGGGTTCGTTTAAGCGAGATGGATTTTAATTGCTCTGCCTAGTCTACCAGACAGCTTTTATGTAATATTCCAGACATTTACGCACTGTCTTTTCCCTCGCTGTAAGCAGGTGTGTGTGCCCACAAATGCCTGTAAAGCATCTCTTACAATTCATCTCACCTCTCTGACTGTCCTCTGGGAAATCGCTTACTCTGAGATATCACTGGCATGAAATTAAGGACTCCAGTCATTGCCACTTCTTTCCTCCCAATACCACTTTCTTTTGTCTTTAAGATTCAACGTTTTGTGTGGCTCATTCTAAAAGGACTTTGCTGAGGACTGTGTTCCTTGTGCTTGCATCGTCATCATGCAACGCAGATGACTCACCTCTGCATCTCTCGACAGCGAGAATGCATACAGAGCCTTACCCGTCTCTCCCAAAATCCACATTCTCCTCCTACCATTTGCAATACATTTGACTTAGATTTATGATTTGGAAAGGTCTGGAGTATAAGACAACTAAGACTGAGAGAAGCACGTCTATGCCACAGACGTTCAGTATCTTGGAGGATCTCTAACTTCAATTAGTAAGTCACGCGAGCAAGTTATCACAGCATTGACTCAGAGCCTGAAACACCCTGACTTCTCTGCCAGCTTGGAGTAGAGGCAAAATGAGCTCACATTTGCCCACAATGAACCTTATTTGCTCCAGCTGCTCCAGCAGGGAGAGGAGAACCTCATGTGGAGAGTCCTCTCCCTGCTGACTCTCCTCTTCCACGGGTGATACAATCTGAAGATGAGGTCCTCTATTTTTCCTGTTCTTCCCATTCCTAAAAAGGAAGATTTGGCTGTCCTGTGAGTTACCAAATCAGCACAAAAAAATGGGCCTCCTAAGCAGTTATTTGTGCCTACAGCTGGTTCTGGTCTACTCTCTGTTGGACACACACATGTACTTAATTCCCATTGGTGCTGGATGCCTATTAAAAGAACAAATCTGCAAGTGAGGAGGGTCTCTTCTACCATGTCAATGGAAGTGAAATACGTAAATCTCCTGCACGCTGAGGGTGAATGTATGCTTAAAATGCTTGGGAGAACAGCTGTGAGAAAGAATAAGTGGTTTGTATTATGGTGCAGAGCGTCACTGATCCAACGTGCTAAGCTGATCCTCATGTAGTCATGCTTGCTCCATGCTTGCGTTACGCTGCCTACTGCTTCTACGTGTGAGTAACTCAAAATGTACTGTGTTTCAGACAGCATAGAAAATGGGACAAACCTGGCTTCTTCCACGGCAGTATAACCAACATGGTGCACAGCAGCAAGGGCCCACTGGATTGGAAAGAACAATTCCAGTCAGGGGCCCTGTGCAGTGAGTGGAGGTGGAGATCATGGTGAGGCACGGAGAGAGCTGTGGAGGAGCAGGGGGAACTGCCCATTTTTCCCAGTCTGGGAAGCCATAAGAGGGAGACATGCTGGAGTGAGACTGGTATATGATGATAGGTGAATCGCAAAACATTTAAATAATACTAAGGGTTCTGTAGGAGACTGTGGAAGGAAATCCCATTACCTTTCCCTAAAACTGAGCAGGATTGCACCTTGACCAAAACCCACAGTATCTCTTCAAAGTGCAAAGCACAACTGCGCAGCTCAAGGCATTTGTCTTCCACCTGCCCTGCCCAAGCCAGCACCCCATGATAAACTGCACATCTGCTTTCCCTCTAGACAAAAGAGAGAAACAGCAGAACATGTTAGATGTTAGTTACGGGATCAGTGGAAGAAATTCAGATGCTACAATGAGAGAAGCCTTAAAAGACTTTTACATGGTATAGAAACTATGACTACAGCAGTGACATCAGGAAAGAGATGGGAGGTCCAATGTGCTTACTTTGTCTATGGACACATCATTCTTAATTTCACATTCTGTTTGTTTGTTGTTTTTTTCCTAGGGCTTCTATATCCATCAATAACATACACCAATTTTTTTTTACTTCCTTGACAGAAGCACTGAAAATCAGAACCCATTTATTTAGTACCAAACAAAATCAGAAGTAAGAGCAGGCTTCGACACCAGGATGCACATTTCTAAACCTCTGAGGACCAGATGCAGCAGGGCTGGAACACTCAAGAGCTGTAATGTGCACCGAGGAGTCACATTTGTTCAAGAAAAGTCACATTACTTATATTAATTGGATGTGTCCAGCTCATCCTGAGTCCACTTAAGCCTTGGCAAACTTCTAGCTCCAAGGCATAACAAAAGTATTAATATAGATAACCCTTTATATTATCCCATTTACATAACGACTCCCACCTTTGCAACCTAATACTAATTCTTTGGAACACAGAGAACTATTGACTCATATCTGGACTGGGATGCCAAAACCTCCTAAATTTAGCGATGTTTGGAACAAGAGAGTTTGGTTCAGGCCCATCCACAACAGCAAATTAAACACAAGTCATCATCTGAGCGAGCGACATTTTCAGCATGTCCAGAGCCTGGCGTGAGCCGACATTCTTTCTTCCAGTAAGATTTACAGAATTTGCACATTGAAAAGTATTGAGGTAAACCACAGTCTGAAGGCCAAGTGCATAAATTAGACCTGTCCCCTCCCTTCAGTAAATTACATCTATACACACTGTAGGTTGGCTAACTATGCTTTTGGCAACTTGAACAAGTCTGTGTGAGTGCATGTTAACAGAAGGGGAGTTTGTGTCATACTCATGCATTTACATTTTCTTTTCTAAGACTTCGGTGCAAGGAATATGTTGTACATCATTTTTTCCCTCCATTCACATCAGATACTAGATTAAACAGACAGAAAAAAAAATGTAATATTAAAAGTGTTGGCACATACTGCACTCTCTCAGCAGAAATTGTGTCACTTGTACATCGGTTTGGTGTAAATTACATAGGTCAATTTAAGGTCAGCAAGAAGTGCCGGATTAGCATCCTCAGAGACTGAGGTCCTCTCCGCATTCACAGAACAAGTCCAGATCAAGGAATGTCAATTAAAGCTTCATGCACAACGCTTCTTCCTTAGAAGACAGTTATATTCCCTCAGGCCAACCAAGTGGTCACCTGTTCCTTGAGCCCTCTGCTTATATGGCAAACCAAAATGACCGGTTGGCATGATGATAAGGGGACTGACACTATCAAACTGCTTCTTTAAACACTGTCAGGATTTTTATGAGCTGCATTTTTGCAGTAGCCCATGTACCTGTGAAATAACTGAATCACTGTCTTCCATGTGTCAAATCGATGCCATTTCTGGGCTGTTCCATCTTCCTCCCACAAATCTACCACATTTTCAGTAGAATGCACGGCCTAAAAACCCAAATACGTCTTGCAGTTCTGACTGGCTCTTGGTGACTTCTGAAAAAGTAATACAGTGAATGCCACTAGGAAATCCACACATTACCCCAAAGGGATGCAGCCTGCACTCCAGGCTTTCAGCCTTTCAAACTGGATTATCTGTGCAAAGCTCTTCAACGACCTGAAGAACCAGTACAATTATTTTTAATTGAAGCAAGAAAGCCTCACATCATCAGAGGAGATGAGAACTAGGGCTTGCTGAAAAACGGAAAACATGGAACAATTTTGGGTTAAATCACAAAAGAACTGAATATTGTGCATATGTCTTCTCCTGAATTTCCAGCAAATTCATCCTCTTGCCAGGCACCTCACTCAGCCCAAGCCCTCCACTTGCAAAATTCGTTGGTATCCCATCTTCTGGGCTGCCTGATATCTCTACTTCCCCTCAACTTCTTTCCAGAAGGTCTTCCCACAGATCCATAGCATTCCAGCACTGTTGCATTCCTCAGTGTCCCTTTGAGCAACTGGAGGATGTGCTACTTTGCACCATCTGTTCAGGTTCTTCCTACCAAGTCTTCAGCACCTCCCAGTGTCTCCTGTGCAGGGTGAGGGAGATGAACAGCAGAAGCGGTTGCAGAAATGTCTGCACAGAGGGTCAGAGCTGTTCCTTCCCTTAAACCCTCTGTGTTCACTGGTTAGCAAGCAGAACTGTTGTTCCAGAAGTGAGTTCCAGAAATGAAAGTTGGAGGAAAGGTTTCCCTCCTTCCAGTTCTTTCTATAGTTATATCCAGGAAAACAAATTGATCATTAGGGGCTGACCTTAGGAGTTGGCAGTGTCTGATGAAGGGCAGCAGGGAGGAAATCCTGCATGTCTGTCTCCCAGAGCATTGTCCTCTCCTTTTGGCATTGCGTGTTCAGCCCTGGTTTGGAAGTGGCCACTGGATGGGAAGTGGATTTACCTAAAGAGGGAAAGAAAGTGATGACAAATAAAGTGGGCTGCCAGTTCCCTGTTAGTATGTGACAGGAGGAGATGGTGCACCACTTGGCGAAGACTCTATCCATACCTCTGGGGCAGCCAGCGCTGCTACTCTCTGCTGGGCTGGCCCTCGAGGCAGCAGAAGGCAGCCCGCAGGCTGCGGGGACAAAGCTGAGAGCACCTTAGGGATGATCTGCTGCTTTGGTGTTGATGGGAGGGCAGTCCCAGAGCACCAGCGCTGCGTACAGCAGCTCTCTCCTCGGCTTTGCCCTCCTGTTTCCTCCTGTGCCTCATCTACAGAAAGAGATCTGCTGCTTCACAGTCCCTTCCCTCTTCTGCAATTAGGACTACACTTCATTAACAGCCCCCAAAAGACAAGCCTGAATACAATTCCCAGGCACAGAGCTCTGGAGACTCCTTCCAATCTGCACCACATTTTAAAAGAAGAAATGCTTTCTGTTATGCCACTCCCTTCTACTCCCAATAACAGAACAGCCTGGTAGCAACGACAGCAAACTCACAGTGGGAAAGATAACAGTAGAGAAGTATTCAGTGTTCACAACAATCTCCTCTACTATGATTTAGCAGAAATGCAGCTGGAGTGGACTGAATATAAAAAAAACACCAACGGTCTTTTGAGCGTACTGCAGAAACTGCTGCTACAAACTTATGCAAATTCCAGAACTTCTGTTTCTGTAAATAAAAATTTTCCAGGGGAGAACATACAGAGGAGACAGTCATGTGCTCTAGCCTGAACAGGAATTGGGAAATTCAGGGTCTAGTCCCAGCTCCGCTCGCAGACAAGTACTTTGGCTCACTCGGCTTCTGCTTTCCATCATAAGACCAAAACAATGATAATAAAAATCACAATGAAAGCAATTGAAAAAGATTTGCATAATTATTTAGCATGTGTTTGAATGCTTTGCATGTTAAACAAGGGATTGTTCCTCAACCCACAATCTCAGAACAGGTAGGGAAGTAGAAAGCGGGTAGGAGAACGGGAACAAAATCTAATATGGGTAGAAGTAAATTCAGTTCCATAGAAAAACAAGCTGAAATGCGTATTTAAGAGAGACTAAATACACAAAAACTCAGACCCTGGTGGAAAAAGCCAGGGAGTTCATACCGGGAACATAGGCTATGACATAGAAGGAAGTAGGGAAATAATTGTGGAAGAAGCTCATAAATAGGTGGACTGGGCTGGAAATACTGGTAGAGCTGAAGGCAGTATCGTGACAGGTGTTCAAACGATGATGATGATGAATACAATTTCAGTTTGAACAGTGATGAAGCATGAGTCCTGCTGACTAAGAGTGAAACAACCCAGACAGTGACTGTTAGATTGTGCTGCTCCGGGGCAAGATGCATTGGACTGCATCTAAACCGAGGCAGGACTGCCTCGGGAATAACGCAACCTCTCCGAGTGTTATCTGCGGATCTCAGCTACTTCCAAAGCAGTGCTCAGAGCCAAGCACCCGCCTGAGGAAGAGATTGCTCCACAACTCTCTGGTATGGCACATTTACCATCAGGTTCAACCAGTAATTCGGTGAAACATGCATTCAAGTCAATAGGACAAACCCATGTGGGAATAACTGTGAGTCACATCGTTGCAGGAGTGGCACCCCTGTCCTGAGCCGAGCCCATCCCAGAGCTGTTCCCTTGGGATCCAGCGAGGGTCTGCAACAGATCAAGTTCTCCATCTCAAATACCAAGCCCTGCCTCATCTGGGACAAAGTTCTTGCTTTGATCTTTAGACCCCACTTCATGTGGAAATGACAGATGAGGGTTCTTAAACACTCAGACATCCATGAAGACAGAATTATCAACAGGAATCAATGCAGAGAGATGTCACCTTGGCAAATTCAACTTAGTATGTCCCCTTTATGTTTTGGCGACTTTCAGCTGAGGCTGGTTGTATGACTTCTTGAACCAAATTAGGAAAAGGCTGATTCAAGAGCAAAAAAATGGAGCTGAAGAGGAGCTGGGGTTTTCATACTTGGTGAAATAAAAAATGATAATCACCTATCAAGAGAAAAATATGTGATAGATGCCCATGGCAGTAAAATTCTTAAGAGAATCATGAGCTACAGGTTACAAGAAAAAAGACAAAGACACAAAGAAGAACAGATTAATCCACCATGGGAGAACAGCGAGAAAAGCAGCTGGTTCAGATATCCATATTGACAAAACTCTGGCTGGCTACCAAACATATCCTTCCCACCCAGAAATACTTTGGGCTTGAAGGGAGCATAAACATCCCGTATTATTTTATATCATTAATTGCCAATACTACTTGGTGTCCAAATCCCAGAACATTAACATCTGAATTCAAATGCGATGTGGTCCTAATCATCTGAAAGTAACTACACCCTTTGCCCCACAGTGCACTCCTTAGGGTTCATGTGGGGAGAAGCATGACTTGCCATATGGAAAATATCAGTTAAAATAAAATATTTTTACCTTATGTTAGGAGTCATTCACAGTCTCCCACTGATGTTTGCCATAAAACCAAGAAAAAGTGAGGTTGTAAAGCACTGTCTAGTCTCAGGGACTACAAATGGACGTCCATCCAGTTTTACTGCAGTCTGGTGTAGTCTTTCTTGATGCAACATGCGCGTTTAGCTGTCTACAAATTCCGTAGGTGTTTTTAGTAAAAGTGGGAGGTTGTGCTACCAAAGGAGAACGTGAGCCAAAGACGTTCTATTATCCATATCCTATTAAAGGTCAGACAGAGCTCTTACCTCAGTGCTATAATGTGACCAGAAACTTAATTGAAAATATACGAAAAGGTTATTAATAAAGAGATGGGGCTGTAGTAAATTTAATATAGCTCACAGAAGGATTTTTGCTAGAAAAAGAAGGTTATATAGATAGATAGATAGGCCTTTAATTAAGGTGTATTGCTGGGTTAAGTGTGAATTTTCCAAGCAAGCATGAAGATAGAAAACTTGTAATTGCTTCCAATTTATATTATAAAAATCATTCATATTCATTTTATTTCCTATGACAGCCTTACTTAATTCTAAGGTTCATTCACTTAATTGGAAGGGAGAATTCTTTGAGTAAAAACATAAGGAATTGAAGAAAGAGACAGACAGATTGCAAGAATTGAACGAACAGCACTTTAAATGAAATCATTAAAACCCCTCGTCCAAGATTCTCAATAGATTCATGTTTGCTGTCCTCAAGGGATATTTATTATCAAAGCTGAGTAGGAAAAGATTGGAAATTATATCAGAAAAAAGTCTCTAATGGTCATCTTGAAAATTGAATCTGAACAACTCCCTGTTTCAATTACTATCATAATTTTTCCATGTCTCTAAATTAGTGTAGACAGAAACTCAAATATTTCTCTCACTGAGACCTCTTGCACCGATGATATAATTTGGTCAAGTGTAACCAAAAGGCACACATGCATACAAACTAGGTTTGCTTCAAGTATATTCTCATCTTTTACTTGTTTGCAACAGAGTTACAGGAGGGAGTATGTTCAAAGAGAGCATTGTCGTAAGTATTCATACAATTCTCTTTGCATAAATCAGCCTCAGAAAAAAGCCTTACTAAAGTGATGAGTCTTTGTGGGTTTGGGAGTTATCCAGTTAGTGATAAGGAAACAATATGTGGTGGCTTAAGTGGCAAATAACAAGCAACAATGATAAGAGCTAACATTTAAAAGTAATAGTCCTGGAGAATAAAAGTAATTCAGAAGACTAAATATCAGAATCACTTTTTGGCTGCTATTGAATAATAAGTCTACTTCTCTTCTGCGGGTAAATTGCCTTAAAAAAAAAAGCTTAAGTTCTGAGGGGCTTTGTTTAGTTTTTCAGGGCAAATATTCACACAGCTTCAGCGATATGTGGCTAACTGCCTGCTCTCCTTCCCCTGACAAAGACCAACACAGGACACCCGTGTTGGTGTCCAACAGACCAACACAGGACACCCCTGACAAAGACCAACACAGGACACCCATATTTACTGTTATTGGACAAGAGATAGAATTCTGTAATTATAATCAACCAAGGTGCACTGAATTTTAATCTCCTGATGCATAAATCAAAATAAGTGCATCATGAATACATTTCTGGCATGGCAAGGAGGTTCTGCTACAGACAAATGCATCAGCAGCACTATGCCCAAGTCCTTCTGGGATCCATTTAAGCAACCACTTGAAAAGGATCCATAGCAGAAAGAGGACCATAAAAGTGGGGAAAGCCGAGGCAAAGACAATGATGAGTAGCACAGAGCTAAATCTCTGCCTGTCAGAAGGCAAATGATGTTAAAGGAACTACTCTATGGATGATTTTGGTCTACGTCTCTGGTTTCTGGAGGGAAGTGACAAGGGATATTACTCCATCAATCCATATAGAGACGGCTAAAACGTCCCGATACTAATCGTTCAGCAAATATAAAATAATCATGTTGTGAAATTATTTGATACTTTCAATTTTCAAAGTGATAAGCTTTAACTAATTAAACAGCAAAGTTAGAGTAATTAAAAGCTCAGATGTTAGGCTGCTAATAGGAACAGAATAATAGATTGAATGCATTACCTTTAAACTATTCAAGACTAAAAGAAAACACCAAAACATTCCTACGTGTACGTGAAAGGAACGAGATCTCAATATGTCAAGAACATTAAAGCTAGCAACAATAAATTTTTATCTGTCAGCGGGAAGGGAAGATAGAGCTCGCGAAAGCCCAGGGAGGATTAGGGAGAACAGCAGACAATCGACAGTGAAGCAGAGACAAAGCTGGGAACATAACTATAAAGTGCTTGAGGAAATCCCTAAATCCGTCGGTATTAAAGCATTTACAATGACTTTTCAATTTAGTGGCCAGCCTCCTATCAGGAGAGTTTTGTCATTTATGACAGTGGAAGCAGGATCAGGTCTTAAAGTCAGTAAGTTAAAAAAGCCTCAGTGAGGTTTGAAGTTATTTTCATGAAACGCACTTACGGTGATTTGCTTAAGAAAGATGCAGCTAAAAGCTACGTGTAGGCCTTAGCCGTGAATACAGAAACGAGTTGAAGCAAGGTGAGATACAGTGTGAAACCGAAGCGTTTCAGCTGCTTGGTAGGGAGCACATGGCCCTCAGAGTTCAGCGATACCTTATCCCAGCAGCAAGGCTTTCCCCATCCTTCGCTTCTGCCCCTGTGCTGTGCTTGCCACCCATCAATGTGGCAAGGCAAGTATTTGTGGAACTACCTGGAGAACTGGATCACTGAAATAACTGAACTGAACTAAAAAAAAAAAAAAAACAACCAACAACAAAAAAGTCAAATAAAAAATCAGGGGGGTTGTCTGTTTTCTTTGGCCCAGATTATTTCCATGATCTAATTTAAAGCACACCTCCACACACAGTTGGACTGGCACCAAGAGGAGACAGTAACCTGCAGCACGAGGGAAGAAATGAACTTCCAAGAGCAGAAGGAACTTCTTAAAGTGGTTTTATCGCTTTTGCTTTTGTTTTCAGTAAGCATAAAATAAGCCACCTTCAGGAAAAGAGAAGTAAGCTAACTTCCATTTTCCAAGGGTAAAAGCAAGCATCCGGGCAGCTATGATGGATTTGCTGAAATGTTGTGTGCTTACACCCTACCTTACTCTTCTCACTAACCCTGCGAGGGACAGAACAAGCACATTAACGTGGCACTAAAACCCAGTTCTGATAAACCTTCACATTTGCTAAGAATTAAGCCCTAAACAGAAATTCTCTGGGATCTGAAATAGAGTAAGATGTGAAAGATCGGCAAAAGCTGAAGAAATACAGTGGAAACTCCCTTTGCTTCCAGGAAGGACAGGATCTAGGTAAAGCGTTAGAAGGGTAGGAAAAGGGACTCTGTTATTTCAGGGAAAAAATATCCAGGGTTCTTGCCCAGAGGGACAGGCCCAGGCATTCTTAACTGGAAGTACCCCCTGTCTCACTCTGTACCAGTTCCTGCTTCTGCCAACAAAATAAGAGTACTTAAATTATGTCTCTGTTGTTCAGTACTTCTAAAAGGACACAGCATACGCAGAAAAATGTAGCTGTTAAGATCAGCTTCCTCACTCCTTCTTCTGCCTATAACACCTCTTTTACTTATCTTTTTTCACATGTTCTGAAACAATCGTGAAGCTTTGCATCCCAGCGCTCAGCCGGGCACAAGGAGATACTGCCCACCCATCTGGTCCAGTCAACGGCTGTCAACGTCCTTCACTCACCCCCTCTCCTGCCACCTCTGTATCTTTGAGCCTTTTCATTTGGATCTTTCTCTTTAATTTTTAAACCTCTACTTTTTTCCATGTGAAATATCTTTACCAGTATGGGGTGGCACCTTCTTCTCTAAAGCCTTCTGAAAAGCACCTTTCCATCATGAAGCAAAAGTTAATACGCTGCGTTTCCTTTTAGAGAGAGATGAAGTCATTGCTCTCTAAGTAGTTCCATAAGCACTGGGATGAAAGAAATCTCCTTCTCACTCTGCCTTTACCATGTGGACTGTGATATAGGGGTTGTGTTTCCATTTCCCTCAAAAGCAACATTAAGAAGACCCCTTATCCTTTAATTGGCCACCTGTTTGCACAGAATCTACAGGAACTTTATGTATTTGACCTCTACTTCCCAGTCAAATTTGGTTAATATCAGCCAAAACCATCAAGGATTACTAGAAAGGGAATAACAGACTGCCACATACATACTGGTCATGAGTTGTTTCCTTACAAAACTTGGCTAAAATAATCCTAGCAGCACTTACCTTTTTTCCAGGACAGTCTTCATGAACTTCATGAACTGAATATGATGTTGAAATATCTTTCTAATCATTGAGGTATCATTCCATGTTATACATGCTTTTTCAAGAAAGCTGAGCATAGTAACTAAAGCAAGATAAAACCAAAATTTGGCAAAGAGCAAACCAGCAACAAGGCAATGTTGCCTAAAATAAGGATACAACCCATGAAAAGCTTGGTTCTCCTTCCTGAACGTGTCTTTCTCTGTGAGTGTCCAATGTTGTGGGGTTTTGATAGAAATTTGATTATTTCTCATTTAAGTAGTTACGGTATATCTCCTTTTTTTTTTTTACAAGTCCTGTCATAAAACAATGATTTTCCAGATTTCTCATTCTACTATAGGAAGAAAAACAAGTTTCCAAAAAGAAGTATTACTCAACAATAAGCAAATAATGTAGAACATTTTTGCAATATGGTAATTAATTTTAAAATCTGGTCTTTGTTAGGGCCCAGCCCAAAACCCTGTAATGTCTGTGGAAAGACTTCAATCAGATTTGATCAGTCCTCGTAAATACAGCTATTAGTTCAGCCGAAAATGTTGATCGTGCAATGTGAAATAACTCGGGGCTTCGCTGAGCCTTTTCACAAACAAGCGTCAGCAACATCAGTGGGAATTATACACGTGCAGGCGTGGGCAAAACCCAAGTACACTGTCTACATCAAGTTCTCAGTGTATGTAGCAAATGTTATCCCTAGGACAACATATCCAGCACACCGTCAGTCAGCCCGACTGATTTTCTTCCCAAATAACAATCTGTGAGCATCACAACGCCAAACATCGCTGAGCGGTACAACAGCAGGAATAGGCCCAAAACGCCAGGGAAATCAGGGCCAGATCTGCCCCTTCCCCTTGCTGTCTAGCTCTGCCAATCCCTTCTCTTTTCCAATCAGGGGTTTTATTCCAGAACTACACATTTACTCTGAAAAAGAAATGAATGAAAAGAAGAAATTTCTTCTGAAAAGAATTACACATTTTCTTCTGAAAAAGAAAAGCAGTATCTTCGCACACAAAGAGTTGCGGTCAACAGCTCGATGTCCAAGTGGAGAGCAGTGACAAGTGGCGTTCCTCAGAGGTCGGTACTGGGGCCTGTACTGTTCAACATCTTTGTCAGCGACATGGACAGTGGGGTCGAGTGCACCCCCAGCAAGTTTGCCGATGATACCAAGCTGTTTGGCAAGGTAGACACGCTGGAGGGGAGGGATGCCATCCAGAGGGACCTGGACAGGCTGGAGAGGTGGGCCCAAGCCAACCTCATGCAGTTCAACAAGTGCAAGGTCCTACATCTGGGTCGGGGCAATCCCAAGCACAAATACAGGCTCGCCGGGGAATGGCTGGAGAGCAGCCCTGAGGAGAAGGACCTGGGAATGCTGATGGACGAGAAGCTCAACATGAGCTGGCAATGTGTGATCACTTCCCAGAAGGCCAACCGTATCCTGGGCTGCATCAGAAGTGTGGCCAGCAGGTCAAAGGAGGTGATTCTGCCCCTCTACTCCACTCTCGTGAGACCCCACCCGGAGTACTGCATCCAGCTCTGGAGTCCCCAACATAGGAAAGACATGGACCTGTTGGAGCGGGTCCAGAGGAGGGCTGTAAAGATGATCTGAGGGCTGGAGCACCTCTCCCATGAGGACAGGCTGAGAGAGTTGGGGTTGTTCAGCCTGGAGAAGAGAAAGCTCCGTGGAGACCTTATTGCAGCCTTCCAGTACCTAAAGGGGGCCTACAGGAGAGCTGGGGAAGAACTTTTTACAAGGGCATGTAGTGGTAGGACAAGGGGGAATGGCTTCAAACTGGAAGAGGGGAGATTTAGATTAGATGTCAGGAAGAAATTTTTCACTGTGAGGGTGGTGATGCACTGCTACAGGTTGCCCAGAGAAGTTGTGGATGCCCCATCCCTCGAGGTGTTCAAGGCCAGGCTGGACGGGGCTTTGAGCAAGCTGGCCTAGTGGGAGGTGTCCATGCCTATGGCAGGGGAGTTGGAACTAGACGATCTTTAAGGTCCCTTCCAACATAAGCTATTCTATGATTCTACACTGTCCCCTAAGCCCTTCCATTTTGGTCTGCTTCAGCCCTTACTACCCCCATTACATTTCACCTCTACTATCCTTTCTCCTAGGATCCAAGGAGGGAGAAGTGTGGCCATCAGAAAGAAGGCCTTAAAACAGCCTTAGACTTCATGGTCCACAAGCTGTTTTAGATAAAAGAGATCATGTCCAGCTCCTGTGTGTGGTGCATATATATATAATCATAGAATAGTTTGGGTTGGAAGGGACATAATGGAATTTCGTAAACTTCTAGCCCTATTAATATTAGAATGATATGAAACTGAAAGACAGGAGTGATTTATATGGTCACCACCATGCTAAAAGATAACACTATGTAAGTGGTGGTATGCTCTCATGGGCAGTAGGCAGGGCTGGAGTCCAGAGGCCTGAGCTCATCCTGCCACTGACACCCAGTTCAACCTTAGGCAAATTATACAGCTTGATCCTAGACCTACTGAAGTCATTGGCAAAGGTCTATTTGACGTAACGGTACAGGATCAGGTCCTGCATCTCTCCTCTTCTCTTGTTGCAAGGTGTCTCTAGGGTGAAAGTGTGTGAAGTGCTTCAAAGATTTAAAGTACTAGGAGTTGTCATCCTGCGATCCTTATTCATGCCTGATAATTTTTACTTGTGGAAGTAGACCATTGGCTCCATAGTCATCATTATTTGTAACGTTTCTAGTATTATTCATAACACGTCTAGTTTTCTGGCATATTTTTATTAATTTTAGAAGTGAAACATTTTTAGCAGCATGCTTTACATATTCAATAGATGCATGATATAATTAACCAAAGAAATGTCGTAAGAAACACAAAGGAAATATTCTTCTTATTACATTCAATATTTAATTGCCCACAGTTACTCTCAAGTCAAACCTCCTGCTGTTCAGAGTGCTGTCACAGATCACTAATGTTGTTTCGTGGGGTCTTTTTAGTGAGTCTAAGTCGGGACTCTTTTTTCTTAGTTTCAGAGGTTTATTGTATCGAAATGAAAAAGCAAAATCACACCTTAGGTGAGGCCGTAGCATTAGTAACCTACCCGCAGTTCTGCAGACACCTTGTAGGGATTTTTTTTACTTTGTCAAACACAAGTTTGAAAATCTTGGCCCAGGTTGCATCTACATAATGGAAATTTTGGCAGCCCTATAATGCTGCTGGAGTCTGTAGATCCTTCTCTGGATTCTCAAAGAGAAGTAAAATAAAGTGGGTCCAGAACATACATATGGGTTTGGCCAAGTTTGTCAAAGTTTGATTTTATGACTGAGTGGCCCAATTCCTTTCCCTTCATTATCCTGATAGTTGGAATTACTCGTTCTCTCATTGCCATCCATTTTATGGTGCTGTTGCTACAGAATGAAGCAAATTACTTCCTCTAGGAAAGGGCCTTATAGAGCGGGGATTCATAAGGTGGTCCATGGATCAGATGCCTCCCTTTTTCCCCACCCCAAAAGGGGTGGTAGTGAACTAAAAGCTGCTACAAGTGCCACCTGTAAAGGAAAAGAAAGCTACTAAGGCACTTTCTGTATGTGGGCATGTCTGGAACAATGTTAAGTGAAAAACTGCTAGCATCCACAGTATGCTTGCAAAGCAGGAGCAGGTGCTCTATCCCGCATCCGTGTATCTGTCAGTGCCAGTTTGACTATTTCCAGGCCCAGCTACGTCTTGTTGATTATATACAGTTTAGGCAATTCCCATTATTTTTTTCATACAAGTCAGACTTTGGCCTTATAAACAGGGTTCTCTTTTATTCAGTACGGTCCTTTGCAGACAGCAATGTATTGGTGAGGCCACACCTGGAGTACTGTGTCCAGTTCTGGGCTCCCCAGCTCAAGAAGGACAGGGAACTTCTGGAGAGGGTGCAGCATAGGGCTACCAAGATGATCAGGGGACTGGAACACCTCTCTTATGAAGAAAGACTGAGGAAATTGTGTCTCTTTAGTCTGGAAAAAAGACGGTTGAGGGGGGACCTGATCCATGCTTATAAATACTTAAAGGGTGGGTGCCAGGAGGATGGGGCCAGGCTCTTTTCGGTGGTGCCCAGTGACAGGACAAGAGGTAACGGGCACAAACTTGAGTATAGGAAGTTCCACCTAAACATGAGGAGGAACTTCTTTATCTTGAGGATGGTAGAGCACTGGAACAGGCTGCCCAGGGAGGTGCTGGAGTCTCCATCTCTGGAGGCATTCAAAACCCGCCTGGACGCGTTCCTGTGCAACCTGCTCTAAGGTGTCCCTGCTCTGGCAGGGGTTGGACTAGATGATCTCCAGAGGTCCCTTCCAACCCTATGATTCTATGATTCTATGATTCTATGATTAGTGCTAGTCTTTATCTTACCTAACTAGCTGTCTAACATCAATCAGCAATACTAAATTACCCGCCCCAGGTTCTCTACTTATTTTGTAGAGTATTGGGAAGTGGTATTAGGAAGCAACTTCAAAGGGCAATTCATTTCAGCCCAGCAGAATGAAGACAGACAGGATGAGTCACCATCTTAGAGTACCTGCTTGTCCCCATTGACAACAGATCAAGCGTTGGATGGCTTGCTTTGACTGAACGCTTAACTTCAGATGGCGTAAATTAGGTGAAATGAATCCTACTAAGATTTTTATTCAACATCAAATTCTGCTGCTTCCCACAACCAAAATTATTTTAGTCATCAGGTGCCTTACTCACTGCCTTTTGCTGTTTTGTTCAAGGAGCTGATTTATGGAGTAAAAAGCCTTTCCTAGAAATGAAGAGGAAAACGCTTCTTGCATTTTTAACTTTGCTTCTGTTAGCCAAGTATTTCCTCCAGCATGGCAAGGTGTGGGTGTGGTGAACTCTTCGTGCGTAATAGATGCCAGTGATGCTGAAGCCAGGGAGTAGAAGATAATTTTCCAAAGCTGCCTGGCAAGCACTTGGACAACTGGGTGTCGGAAGAGCACAGAAAGTGGCTGGCTTGGCAGCCAGAGCCGTCTTGGTTGGTGGACTAGAGATCACCACTTTCCAGAGAGCACAGTGGAAGGAGATATCCCAGTCCTATGGAACCTCAGCAGCTGCAGGGGAGAACTGATTCCCTCACAGTCCTCTGAAAACCTGAGTGTTGGATTTTAAAGACACAGCTAATGGATCTCCGGGTGACTCAACATGAGTCAGTCCAATTAAGAACTGAATCAGGCTCTCCAAATAGTCCCATGAAGCTCTTACTCTGAAGACTTCAAAGTGCATTATGAAGATTCAAAGTGCTAACAAGTAGGATAATCCAATGATGATATCAGTTCTGGCATGACGTGCTTCCCATGTGATGAGGGACAAGTCCATTTGGAGGCACACTTATGACAGATATTTAGAAGCCACAAAGAGATTTGGACTGAAATATAATAAAGATTGCATCTCGACAATCTTCTCTGTGGAATTCTATAAACTGGTTGTAAAATTTTATAGAAAGAACATTCCACTAACTATCGTTCTCTGGGGGCTTTCCTATAATAAATACCTGTCCTGCTCCATGTTGGAATGTAAACTGAGCTTTACGGTGCAGCCAGATCTGTTGTCTGAACCATGTAGCCCTAAAATAATGATTTTACTATCAACCTCCTGTTTGAGGAGAAAATAAGTACGAGGCAAAGCTGAACAGAACCATGTTACATGCTTGTTTAACCCTTTCTTGATGGAGCTATAAAATGTTGCATTAATACCACACAAAGCAGCTGTACAGTTTTAGGACACCTCTAGCTCCTTCTGAGGACAACAATGAAGCCACACACTGGTTTCATCTGGATGAAGCTGCTGACTAGATTCTCAGAAAATAATACTGGGCCAGTATTATTACATATAGGGGTTTTTATATAGTATTATTATATAGTTTTTTGAAAGCAATGATTGTAGGAGCAGCTGAGCACGTTCAGCGGCATCGCTGCTGCTGTCACAATGATAATGTTGGGGGCCTAATATTGAACCCACTGAAATCAACGGGAAAGCTGCTATAAGCACCAACAGTTCTCGGACTGAGCCCTCATTCAAGTGCTCATTGTTTCAAAATATATAGCGCAGATCAAATTTGAGAAACATTTTATTGGCAGCAGACAGTACGTCTGTCATGGAATCATAGAACCATAGAATGGTTTAGGTTGGAGGGGACCTTGAAGATCACAGAGTTCCAACTCCCCTGCCAAAGGCAGGGACACCTCCCACCAGACCAGGTTGCTCAAAGCCCCATCCAACCTGTCATATGTCTTGCGTTGATAAAGTATATGTCATCACTGCAAACACTTGCACAATATCTAGACAGTTTGAGATACGTTTCAACCACCTTAATTGCACAGTGGTATACCAAAAGTTAGCAGCTGAATTGCAGTGGCATCTCAGTGCAGCAAGAACGGATCGAGATCCCGTAGCTCTAGGTACTATGCAAAAACATCCAGATAAGCTCAGACAGTCCCTGGAAATCACGGTCATCCTTGTCCTACCTACGGGTTCCCTGGTTTGAGAGGTGTTCTTCTGTGAACTAGCATCTGGAGCAGACGACTGCCAGCATTGGCCTTGTTCTCGTGTCCCTATCACACAACCAAACCCACCGCTGGCGCTATCTGCCCTCCCTGCTTACAGCTTTCATAGGGGATACATCTATACTGTAAACTTAGAAGGACCAGGGCACAGCTTTGATCCACAATCTCTGAGGTTATGTAGCCGCTAGGACACTCCCTGGCATGGCACCGGCCTGTCCCAGCTAGCGCTCTCCCAGATGATGCCTGGGCACGCTTGGGAGACAACGAAGGCCAAGGACTGTTCCCAGTAGGCCATCTGGATGAGGCCACCCGCTTGGGACACTGGAATGGGGGAAAAGAGTTGAATCATGTGGATATGAGTCACGATACGCTACTTTGTGTTTGGGTTATTTTATTTTCTAGCCATAGCAAGAGACGCTGGGGAATGAACGGTCACTCTTCCTGAGGCACTGAGCTACTCTTCCTGAAAAAAAAGAATAAGTTGCTTACTGAAAATAGCATTTTGGTGAGAACATGCAAAGAGAAAGCTCCTTGCTTTTGACTAGGTTTGCCCTGCGCTGTGGCTAAGCTGAGGACTGCAGTCTCTCGGGCTGCCGTCCAGCTGGATTCCACAGCAATCCATTCACTAGAAAAAGTAGAAAAAGAAACAGGAAAAAACTCTATGAGGTTTCCATGGCTACTGGACTGTATACTTTCTTCTGACCATTATCACAGATTTTGCCATCCGAACAAGCAGCAGATGTCAGAAATAATGTTTGGGTTTGGTGAGCAGTAGTTTCAGATACACCACAGGGAAAGGTGCTGCCTCTGAGCCCAAGCAAGTGGCACAGTTTCATCTGTGGGCAAAACACAAAGCATAGACATCCAGACTTCTAAACACTGTCCCTAGAGCTCCTCTGCAGTAATATTTCCCAGTTATGCTGAACTTCTAAATTTGATGGTCTTTTGTAACAGTAGTTGAAAATAGCAGGTCGAGAGTAGCACCGCATAAGGTTTTCTGAAGGACTAACATGTATTATAAATTACAGCATTTTGTAGAGAAATGGCACAAAATTTGACTTTAATATTCTAGAACAATGAAGACAGGACAGAAATAAAAGCCATGTCATCGGTTCCTCTTATCAGTGATGCTGGACTGTAGGGCAGATTATCCTGCATTCATTTATGATATATTCAAGAGCAACAGGTGGAAGTACAAGTGGTATTTCTTCTTCATTCCCCTGTGCACATGGTCAGCTTATCACTATTATTCAGATAAAGTAAAATACAGCTTAAAAGGAAGAACTCTCAGCATTCTCATTAACCACGAACTCTCTACTCGCTTTCCTATTACTCTATTTCATCCTACTTCCCTGTTATAGCCCCTGCACGCTGCCCCACTTTTTGGAGCAATACCTGGATTCTGCATTTGCTACAGAGCTTCTCCTTCCCTCGCTTCCCTGTTTTAGACAAGTTCATTTCTTTAACATACAGGCAGTTTTAGTCCTACAGGTTTTAGGACTGAAAGGTTCTATAGAGAATTTCAAATCTCTGCCTAAATTTCAAGCATGTAGTCTAAAGGCTTTGCTAAACCAGAACATCAGGGCTGTCAATTTACTGTTCTTGTAACTTGGACTTTTTTGCCAAAGTATAATAGATTAAAAAAAAAAAAACAAACAAACAAAAACAAAAACAAACCAAAACCAGAGAGTTTCCTTACCTATCTTTGCTGGCTAAAAAGTCTGCATGAACCACAAGCTACTCAATAGTTAATAATAACAAGGTTCTCCCCCCAACACTTGGTTTGAAAGGACTACAAACTCTGAGTCATTGCACAGTTGATTTGAGCTTAACCCTAATAGCTCTGTTATGTCGTGGCTTATTCTTAAATCTTCTTGGAAGCAGGGGAGCGCCAGCAATAAACTTGGAAGGTTTAACACTCTAACACCAGGTAAACTGCTTTATCTCAATTAAAAATATCAGTAGTGTCCTTTCCACTGCATCACAGAGCTGTAAAGTAACGCTGGAGCAAAAGCATGTGCCTGCTGGTATATGCCTGAAGAGGTTCTGGGAATTAATTCTGCTTTGCAGAACTATTCCAGTTATTCATGTGACTCAGCGGCTGAGACCGGGATCTTCCTGCGCTCACATGGTGACGTGCTGATTCAGGCTGGTTCAGCAGCGCGGGATAGGAGAGACACCTTATCAAAAGAAAAGCCCTCTTTGGGGACAGGCTCTCCCAGTAGCTGCAAAGGAAATTTCCGTTGCGCTATCTGCGCTGGTCCGGCGGGGCAAGATTAGCAAGTTATTATTAGATCTGGATGGTTTTCTTTACTCTCGGTAAGAAGGGAATCATTCTTTTCAACCAATAAGATATTTCTCAGTGCTGCCGCTGTGATGCCTGCCCAGATGTGCTCTCAGGGCTAAAGGCTAGCACTGTATCAAAGGCAGACAGTACTCTGCATCTCTGCTTTCAGAATCGTACCGAAGAGTATTTTAGCCACACTTGGTACTCGAGTTTTATTTATAAATGTTTTAGAAAGGATTGATACCTGGCTATCCCTTGGTACACACATGTTACAGACAGGAACAGTAAATTGTTAGTCATTTATCAGCACCCCCTAGACTCCTTCAACTTTGTATGTAATGATTGATCAAGACATTCATAATAGATTAACCCTTTATAAACCAACTGCAAAAAGTATTTTGACTGGCAGGGCACTCATCAGCCCCATTATGCGCAGCAGATAGGAATTATCTGATTAAAAGCAGGCATCTCGGGCGGAAACCTGAGCATCGCAGCCAGTCACTCCACACTCTCTCTGTGGGTTACACAGTCAAGGGAGGGAGTTGAGTCCTCCAAAAGTAAACATCTAAAATAGGTCTATCAAATGGAAGCCAAAACATTTTAACTGACCTGCCCAGGATCTTACAAAACAGACTGTGGCAGCTCAAGAAGACGACTGCTGGCGGGGGGGTTGGACTAGGTGATCTCCAGAGGTCCCTTCCAACCCTGACCACTCTGTGATTCTGTGATTCTGTGATTCTGTGACTTGCATCTTCTAATTCCTGTCCTTATTCTCAGTCCACAAGCCCACAGCTGCCCTATAATCACATAATCATAGTTCTGCAATTCTTCAGTGAAGCTGTGAATGCATTTAATCAAGGGTCTTAAATCTGCCAGCTCCAGAAAAACGGTCTTCCTTTAATATTATGCACAGTCTAGTGTTTTTGTAGGAGCAGCAGTGTAGTCAATATAATCTCAGCCACCTAAACATCACAGCATACAGAAATACCTGGTAAAGTACAGGGGTTACACCTCGCACCAAGTCCTATGTTTTTACAGTTCATCCTGATACAAATAGCAATTACAAAGTATTTTTGCAATGTATTGTACCAATTGCAATATCAAAGCATCGCTTCCTCTACCTACTGTCCCTCTGCAGCCTCTCTCCCCTCACCTTACAGTTGGGTTTTCTCTTTCAAGAGACATTCTTTTCCGTCTGCTCTGCTGCTACTTCTCCCACAACAAATGGTACACTCAAAACATAGGGGAAACAGTAGATTTAACCCCTCTAATGGGTAAAAGAATAATGACATCAGCCCATGATACATATGTGAATTAAAAAAAAAAAAAGCCATCTGCTGACACAGGCTTTAGTGGGTATCAATGGGAGCAGAAGGAGATACTGTCTATAAAACTGAAAACAAGTCTGTCCATAATGGAAAGGAAAGGGAAAAAAAATCTAAAACTATCTCAGGATGTTCTCCCTTTCCACCCTGAAGATCTGGAAGACTTCTTAATTACTTGACAAACTACAGCTGTTGACGTAGGTACAGCCTCTCACAACTGCCTCCAGTCCATAAAGCTGTGAATTCCTACCGAGAAGAGAGCATAAACATTTTTCTCTACGTGAAAAACTTCAACACCAGGTACCCAGAGGCATAAATCCACATGGTATTTGAGGGTTAAAAAACAGAGGAAAACTGTAGCCTGGGAAAATTAGGGGCTTTCCATTCCCGGTGTAATGAAACGACAGATTTAAAGTTCAGAGTGAGAAAAGTCATTGAAAGGAATTAGATTTCAAGCTTCCTGAGACACACAGGCTTTGTTTTTCAAGGCTATTGATAAATCTATCAGTCTCCCGATTACTGTCCCCCCACCCCCTGAAAAACCCTCTAAAAAAAGGAATTCGCTGCCTTAATTGGAAGGAAAAGGGTTTAAAGAATAACCACTGTAAGGTCTCTCTGAAGAAGGAAAGTCCCTGGAGGCAAAACAATAATTGGTTTTGACCTTCCGCAGTTTAGGAGGCGTTGGTAAAGACGAGACTTAAACACAGCCTGACAACTGTGAGTTCCAATCAAATTCAGAAAGAGACGGAAATTGGATAAGCAAATTCCTTTTTGTTCATGACCCCGCTCCCGCTTTCCTTTCCCCCTGCAGCATGACACATCAGAATCTTTCCTGCGTACCATAAATCACTCGCGAGACAGCAGTAGCCTTTGAATAGCTGTCTTATGTTACGTTCAGATCTTCCAGACAAGCAGCATTAGCAGTCCCCTCTCTGCTCTGGACCAGCAGACCCGTTAAGCGCAGCACAAAGGCTAGCTGCAGCGAGGAAGGAAGCAGCGTGATTTCATTGCTGTTTTCAGCACGGTGTAAATTCCCTCTCTCAGAGTTTGGAAGAACTCTTCGCATTAGCACTAGTAGCCGCTTGCCAATTTAACGAAATTTGCTTTTGAATGCAGAAACCCACAATCCTCATTCTGTCAGAAGCTGCAGCTGACAAAATGCTTTCCTTTTCATAAATTGGAGCTCGTAGAGGACACTCTTTTGCCATTCCCCGCCACTGCTCCGGGAAACGTCATGTTTCCTGTGTTATCTCCCGCATGGCAAATGCATCTTGTCTCGGTGTCCCTGCAAACTCCTGGCAGCAGCTGGAGACACCTACACGCTTCCCACGGCTTGAGCCTGTCGATACTCATCCTCCCCGCTCAGCACAGCCACGCTGGCCCAGTGCCCTCCAGCTTGCCAAGGCCAACTCGGGCTCCTCCTATTATTTGTCACCTGCAAACTCTAACGATTTTAGGTAAATCAGACAACTTGAATCGCGTTTTTCTGTTGTAAGGACATCTTAAGTTAATAATGCCTCCACGGCCCGCAGAGTGAAGTTTTCCTTAACAATGGCCCTGAATGCAAACTTACAATTGAATGTTGTTATACTCCAGAAAATAAGAGGAAAGAGAAACAGCAACACAAAGACCACAGACCAAATAAAAACTGATGAAGAGCTTTTCCACCTTAAATGGCCAGCCAATATGAGATGGTCACCACTGAAACCCGACTCATGTAATTTGCAGGTATGACTCACAAGAGTTGGAGGTCCAAAAGCAATAAGAGCACAGCTTGGGGAGGTATCATGACTTTGGAGACAAAAATTAGTTATTTTTAGGGTCTGATGAGACAGAGGTGAAAGTGTAAGTGGTCCCCAGTAAGGTAAGTGTGATGTCCAGGTATTTTCTCAAAGTTGAAACGGTTTCACTTTCTCCTGGAAAGGAGCTGAAAGGTGGGAATGGCTTCATACGGGTAGAGTTACATGAATTACGAGCAGTAGGCCTGTCCCAGAATGCCAGCTCCACACGCTTTGACCTTTACTCAAGTTTTGGGAAAAGTCGCTTCTTACACGTGCCTCCTTCAGCTGAACGTAACCCCTGTCACCGTTAGCCATGGCTCTTCCAGCCTTTTAGGTGTCACGACAGCTGACTCCTGCTGAGTCTATGGAAAGGACTCAGTCCCAGGAGCGCTCCCTTGCTCTTTTAGGCCAGAAGTGCCCAAAGAGTCAATGTGACATTCAGAGCCTGACAGCAAAGCAGAATATCCTGACAGTATCCAAGCCATGCTGCAGCTGCTGCAAGTCAGCAATGCTCAGACTCCGACCTGGCACCTTACGTGCTCTCTGAGACCAGGGCCGTTCGGCCCACGCCTACTCCCAGCGAGCAGCAAACCACCAGTGCACAAAGCGCAACCGCGACTCATCTTTGGAAGGACCAGATTTGAACACGTTTCAGAATCGCAGACCTCTACCGTTTGCATCCTCCAAGTCTCTGCTACCAAGATGCCTCCCAAGCATGATTCCTACCCTGTCTCACTCCTATTGAAAAAGATGTGGTTCATTCACTTTGATTTGGGGAACTCCAGCAACTGACGACTCTCCTTCTGGCTCTGAATTTCATTCCACAGCCTCAGACTTCTACGATGCACTGCTCCCAGTTTTTCTCTCCCGTCCTTAGGAAGTATTCGGGACTACAACCAGGAGGCACAAATTAGGAGGAGAATGGATCCTTGTCTATAATAATGTTCAAGCTGTATGTAGGCAATGGGAATTAATAAAACTGGAACAGGCTCAGCACTGGCACTTTATGTAGGACAATACGTACCTCCCGAGCTGGGTCATGTACCTAGCACGTCCTTGCTGAAGTGCCAACTTTGTAGAGGAATGCTGACACTCACAGGGGTGCTGCCATGTACTATAGTAGTGCAGAAGCTTCTGCAAGAGCCAGCAAGGCAGGTTAGCTGGGAGCATATCAAAAATCTATAAATAACATTCTATAAACAAGGTTCCATAAAAGACCTAAAAATACCAAGAGGGCAGTTTGTCAGTTGTTGGGGTGGGTTTAAGTTATTTTATTTATTTGTGGAGTTCTACTGAACAGCAATGAAGCTTTAGAGCCAGATAAGAAAAGAGAAAAACCTAATATTCAAACTGCAAGATGTTGTGTGCCTTTAACGCCCCTAGAAATCAAAGGTGCTGAGTTCCCATCACAGCTAGGCACGACCTAGCCCAAAACCATGGTCCTAAACCATCACAGATGATTTACAGTTATCATTTGAAACTCACTCAGTGCTAAGAAAGGATGATCCCGATCCCAAGAAGTCTCAATTTAAGTAGCAAGGAATTCTTGCAAGCTGCTTTGTTGCTGCTTCTGGTTTCTAAGTTCAGTTTTCATATTTTAACTTTTTATGTTTTGTGGAGCTTAATGGTGAAACAACAGGCTTCAGCCATTGATCTCAAAATAATTAAAAAAAAAAAAAACCACACTGTTTTAAGACGACAAACCAGAGTCTTAGTACACTGAAGCAATTTACTGGCGCTACCTGGGCAAGGCAGTGGCAGAAAGAGCCCAGTCTCTGCCGTCATGAACAAGGCCATAGTGACTCCTCCACATCTTCTATTTTCAACACTAGGAGTTGCAAGAAGGGGAGCCCACGATGGCAGGGGTGACATGAGAGCAGGAAATGAGCCAAAACAAGTGTCTTGAGCGTTACTTCGTAACACGGGAGCAGGGTAGAGTTTTCTATCACCATCCCTTAGGTCTCCCCATTAAGTGCTATAGCACTTTCTCTTAAGAGCAGGTCAGATGAGGACTCGAGACAGACAATTTTCACATACTGTTCCAGCGTAAGGCCGCAGAGCAGAGCCTACCAGAGCCTTGCCTTCTGCATGGCACCTCAAGTTTGAGATCTCCTCAGTTATCCATACGCAGCTGTTCTGGGAAAAGGCGCCACACTGCTGGGGTGCGAGCATGTCTGCAGAGTCACGCCGTGGCACAGAGGCGGCTCTCTTGACTTGGAGGGCACTTTGCCCTACATATCCTTTTAGGTCACCACATTCGTTTTCAAGGTCGCTGGAATCCCTCAAACGTACGTTTTAAAGATCATCAAGGCAGAAGCTGCTGTGCTGCCAGTGACACCTCTGTCAAATTATGCTCTCCTCTAAGAGGGGGGCAACCGAGCTTTCCCCTGTCCAGACATCCATGCTATGAGAATGACACACCGCCAGTCACACTGTTCACACCAACTGTGGCAGTAAACTTTCTTTCAACTTTGACATTTAGTTCCTGTACGGTGACTCATGGCCGCCTATGATGCTCCGTTTAGGGATGCAAGACTCAAAAGCCAATGCAGAAAAATCAGCAAGCTACAGAAATCAGAAAGAAGCGTTTGCTGAAACAAGGCACCTCATCATTGGTATATACTGCAGGGAAGAAACAACGGGTGAGGGCAAGTTCCAGTTACTACGGCTTTTTGCAGATAGAAGCTGGCAATCTATATTTAAAGAACACTTCACTAAGTGTGCTTTTACCTAGTGTACTTGTTAAAAACAGTCTACCAGTCAATGGTGTCACCAAAACCATTTAGCTTAACAAAACCATCAGGTCTTGCAGTCTTCAGAGTTTTAGCAAAAAATGGGACCACAAAGTTGTTTTAGAGTGCATGGAATAAAAATACAAAGAATGCCACATGCATAAAATACAATTACCTAAATTCCTTATTTTGTTCAGCCTATTTATAATCCTTGACTGACTTACAGCTCCTAAGAGAAACTTGTGCGATGAATGACAATTCGTGTCCCTTCTGACTGGGTCTGAGGTTTCTCAGGGGAGGTGGTAGGTGACAGCAGCGAACGCGTTCTGTTTCTGAAGGAACAGTGAAGCATGTGGGTACGGGGCTCTGTTGTCGTCCTGAGGAATCCACCATGGTGAAGCCAGGACATAACCACAGCTGAGCCAGACACAACCAAGTCCCCTCCGCCTGCCCCTTCTAAATTTACTAGCTATGTTCTGGGTCTATTTATGTAGCTGGTGCTGAGAGAGCACTAGGAAAAAATAATAATTCTTAAAATCCTAAATTAACTTTCTATATGTGGGTGTCTAGAATTACTTCACAGATACCAATTAGGACAAACATGGTTGGATGTAAGTTAAAAATTTTGGTTTTGTAGGTACTAGAGATTGTTTTCTGAGGCTGAGTGAAGACATTTAGAAGACAAAGTAACACACAATTTAGCAATTAGCATTTACTTAACATCTACATGATGTACAAACCCACCTTACAAGGACGTGCTCTCACCTTCTCAGAGAGTGAAAAGACGGTCCTTTGAAACTTTTAATTTCACAAGGAATACTTCCTCATACCTTCAATGTATATATGAAGCCATGAAACCTACTTTACAGATGGAGCTGAGCTGTGAGGTCAAAGACAGCTCACAGATTCTCAGAGCAGTAGCTGGTGTCAGCTGGAAGAGCTCTTGATTACTGCTGAGCTACAATGACTTCACCAACTAAAGAATAGCCCAGAGCGCTCAAGTTTGCCTTCAATTTCCACCTATAGGTGGAAAAGCATTACCAAACTCCTGCAGCAGAAAATCTGTAAACAGCTAAATGAGGGCATATACGTATCTGCCGACTGGAAAGTGTCCAAGTTAACCTACTCAGAAACCCAACTCCTTTCCCTCCTCTTGCATCACAGAATTATTTATTTGCCTAAAGGCAGTTTGAGGCAATTAGTATATTCAAAGGTTGGTATTAAGACTGCTATTGATAGTGGCGTGGGGAAGAAAATTGCAGTGAACGTCAGTAATCTGAGCATTTTTGGACTAGAACAGTGTTCAGATTAATGAATGTCAATGCTATTTCAAGGTTATGTTTGCTAATATTAGTATGTAGTCAGACATACCAGAGTGCTGCTTTTTTTATTTTTTTTTCCCTATTTTTCCTTAAAGCCAAAGTTTTGACTTAAGACAAAATGTAGCCATGGCAGCAGGAGTGGCAGAGGGGATAACACATTACCACTCTGCTGGCCAAGACATTTGGATTAGCAGGTTTTGGAAGAAAGAGGCTTCAGTATATTTAATTAACTTGTCTTAGAGTTCTTGATCTTGTTTCAAACCACTCAACCCTTAAGGTCTCTTGTGAGTCAACGTTTCTAATCCAAGACCTGCAGGAGAATTTTTGAATGCAGTTAAGGAGTTTAAGATCTTGCTAGTTTGGGGATGAACTTATTACTCCTGAAAGGTGTAAAAAAAAAAAAGAAAATTATTCTCCAGAACCTGAGTATTTGTCGAGAGGTAATCATAACTTATTGTTTCACCTGAATATTTACCAAGGTAGGAATAAGCAATATAATTGTTTCTCTTATTTCCAGCTGAAGTGTTATCATTTTTTGCTTCCCTCCAACTTGGAAATAATTTTCTAAGCTCTAAAAAGTCTCAATATTTGTATTTTATGTAAGCAGTTTGGAAAGGTCAGGCCTAAGCATTTGATATAAGTAACAAACCCAAGTTATTAGACACCGTTGGAAAACTAGACACTAAAATGTGCTCGGGCATGCTATTCAAGTGATGCTTATCCAAAGTTATGCCTTCTGTGCCTCAGTCAGACCACCATGGCAGAGATCGTGTCAGTGCTTCCACTGTAAACTTGAAATAGAGTTTATAAATGAACCTGAGAGCCAAGCAGAAGCTTTGACAAGGGCATATCCGTTGCAGTGCAGAGCTGTACCAGAAGCAGCAAAATCCAAAAGCTGGATTTTGCGCATTTGCATGAAGAAGCCTGGGAGAAATGGCAAATGGTGGGAATGTCCTGTACACCAGCTACTGGAGTCCTGTGCTCACTCCACCAGCCCTCAGGAGGGTTAACCTGGCGTGGGAGTGAACACACTGTGGTCAGGATTTACAGTGTTGAGGAAAATCGTGGACGTTGGCGCTCTTTCTTCCACCTCCCCTCCCCAGGTCCTGCCTATAGCTCCCATTTGCTCACCCTGACATGCCTGTGGTGCAGGAGGATGGGACAGTACTTCCCCTTATGCATTTTTTTGTTCCTGAGGGATGTAGTGCTGAAATAGAAACATCTTGGCCATGCCTAAACTCCCTTGCTTGAACACAGGCTTGAGCTTCACACAGCCAAGCGGCCGGACCTCATTGCAGCTGGACTTCAGGACAGAGCCGGTGTGGGAGCCAGGTCTCCCCTTCTAGCACGTTTCTGTGCCTGGAGGCCAACGGGTTCTGACGAGACACAGCCCACAGAGAAGAGGCAGAAGAGCAGTCTCATGCATTCTTCCACTTGGAGAATTGTGGAGAATGCCTTCGGAATTGTGGATCTGCCTTTGGAGAAGCCTCAGGCACTTGGTATCACACAAATATTGTAGAGAGCCCTGACCTTGCTGCAAAACATCTGTTTAACAAACCACCACCCATGGATTTCCAGAAGGAATTATATCATGGAGATATTTTGCCTTTATTTATAGTAAAGCCATTAAAGAGTCACAGCGTGCCAGCAGTACCGTGGTGGTACACAAGCTATCACAAGAGCTTTCTTTCCTAAGTGGGAGGAAAAAAACAAGTCTGGCACAGCTTTGTGGGGTATTTGCAGGCAGAGGGTGACCTGACGGTGACCAACATACTTAGCTGACATATTCTGCTCTTTACACAGATTACATCATACAATCTACATGTTGCCTCTTTGCTACCTAAGGCTAGTCATTAAATAAATATTAATCTGATAGGTGGGCATCTTAACCAGGCATGCAAAAATAACACCAGATGTAAAGAAACAACTTACGTATTACACACGCACGAGCAGGTAACACAGCAATGCAAAGGGACTGGCGGGTACAGCAGTCTGGTATCATTAGAGTAGGTAAAGGTACACCTTGAACACAAAAAAAAACCATCTCCCTGAAGAGTCCCTCAATTTAATAGGCAGCTTTTTTGTTTGCAGGTAGACATTTATAGTTTGTGAAACCTGAAGTCATTGAGGTTGCTTGATAAATAAATAGGAATTGCTTGACAGATGCTGGGGTAAGGGAGGAAGGTATAATGCTTTCTGTTGCAATCTCTATAGGTTTTTATAGTATACCATACTATCCAGTTGCTGCCTGGTAGCCCCTTCAAAATCATCATCTCTTACATCTCTCACATGAGATCCTCTCCTCATATAATTTCACCTTATGACATTTCATAGAAATGCAGCCACCTTCCCAAATTCAAGTGATGAACCTTCAGTTTCTTCAAGAACACATTAAGTATGGTACAGGTACTCTAATCTGGGGTCAATTTCAATTCTTAAAAAACAAATTACTCATAGTACGTGTTCAGCTCATTATCCACGTGGGAGTAAGGGAGTGAGAAGCATTACTGTTTACCCATCTAACCGCTCTGAAACTAGCAGATTTCCCCCACGCTGCTGTACTACTTCTCTTCCATCATGACTCCAAAAAGATAACTTGCAAATAATACTCTATGACCAACTCTGCTAAGAGAGAACCTTCACAGTTAAACAGACCGGTGGCTGTGTATGTATATACGCGCAACAAGTCATGTATATATATGCAAGACCATGTTCACCTTTCTGACTTCAAACTCAGCATTTTACCCTGGGTACTGAAAAATTCTTTATTCTGCTATTCCCACCCCCCTGAACTGTCCAGTTTGCAATAAAAGCCATTAAAACTGCTATAAAGCCAAAAGGGCACTGAAACATATGGTTACCTTCAACCGGTCCAAATAACAAAGACCGAGAGATCCTGATCTTCTGTTGCAGAGAGGCAACATTAGGGAAACGTCTGGAAAGAGCACCACATTTTTTGGCTGGCTGACTCTAGAAGAAACAGGTGAAAGGAAGCAATGGCAGCCTGCTCTGTGACTGTTGAGATGACTGATCCAACATGCCGATGTGACAGTGGAAAGGATCTCACATCTGCCTGATAGACTAGCAATTCATAACCTAAGGTATTTTAAAGACCAAGTTGCTGGAAATGAAGAGCATGCAGCTACCGCAAGCTAAGTCCTCAAGGTGTTAAGCAGATTTTTCAGAGAACCTAAGAGTCATCTCTGAATCACTGGGAGATGCACCATCTAAAATCCCCTACGGCATTCTGGAGGATGAGCCCTTCAATACTGTGCAATTTTGCTGTTATTGACATTAAAAAACCAAATATTGTCCCTATTTTACATCCCAAAATTTCACTCAAGTTTAAAATTTTCC
This sequence comes from Vanellus vanellus, assembly GCF_965231255.1. Lineage (NCBI taxonomy): Eukaryota > Metazoa > Chordata > Aves > Charadriiformes > Charadriidae > Vanellus > Vanellus vanellus. The sequence goes on along the minus strand of NC_138910.1, from coordinate 78,008,665 downwards.
TTTAACCAATCCCCCACTATTTTCAAATTGAAATGGTCTTACTTTTATCCAAAACTAATTGATCTACTAAACAATTTACTGACAACTGGACCTAGTGTGATCACAGAAGTAAGCAGTTTCTCACCAGGAAGGACCCTCTCCTCCTGTTTGACGGTGGGTCCATCTAATCTTCTGTCACCAATATTTCCATGGCAGATACCCAGCACAAAGTCCTGACCTCCCATTGAGTATTAAACTGCTGACCACATCAGGATGCCCACCACTGCCCGCAGCTGGACCAGAAGCTCATGGACCAGCCCAGCGATCATCCATACAAAGGTCTGCATTTTAGTCTTGCTGGAGACACTAGTAACAACCCAGTATCCCACTCCGCAGATTCTGTACCACCATGAACACCTCCATGGTGAACACCTCTGTCACCACACCGAGAGGCTTTGGAGAGCAGGAGGAAAAGGGTCTGCTTTGGACACTGCAGACCTTTGTCCAGGTCTGGCTTTTAAAGCAGGAACGGCAGCATTTCCTATTTGGTGTGTGATGCCACTCTCCTTCCCACGCGCGAGCGTGGAATTTGTCGACATGGCAGAAGATGAACGTTAATCTCAGTGCAGCGTCTCTCATCTTACTGCCTTTTAAAACCTAGATGAAGACTGTGCCGTTACTGTTCTCCTGCCTTTAAACAAGCCCTTTCATTTTGGTGCCTTGTGCAGGGCTTTTTGTTTTGCCTTTGGCTTCCTTTTGACTTTGATTCTTTTGTGAGAGTTTTCATCCCCCTTCTAGATGTCCCACCCACTCAGCATCACTTGAAACGAAAAGATTAGATGTCAGCTAGTCTCCAAATACAGAATAAAAGAGAACAACAAATTCTACCAAGGGTCTCGCTCAGACTGTAAAAATAAAAGATGAGTTTGTATTGGCAAAGGCCTCTCTTGATCTGTTAATATCAAGGAAGACAAAATTATCTGTGTTCTTTGTGAAGCAGCAGTTGTTTTAGTGGGGAAGGAAGCCAAGACAGCTGTTAGATAGTTCAGTACAAAATACTGACAGTGACACACCAACAACAACACCAGCAGTGAGGGACTCGGCCAAACCGCCACAACACCAAATATTATTAATCCTGCTGCTTTTAGAAAGCTTGACAAACTGCAATAATTTAACATTTTCGGAGTGAAAGATGACTTTTTAGTTCATCTTGGCCTACTGCGCTTAAAGGATACGGCAGAAAGGGCTGCAAAATCTCTCAGATACAAAAGACACTGTTGAGAACAAGGAAGCGGGTCTTGGTCAGCGCTCAAGATTAAGCGGGGAAGGAGCCATCCGTGTTTAGTTTGGATGCAGGACTTCACTCCTTTGAGGAAGGAGAGGCTGTGAGATTTCAACAGCTTTTGAGGAGTCCTCAGCTTAAGCTACTTGAACAAATGGCTTTGTCCACATGACCTGCGGCATACCCAACCCCATGACAAAGGATTATGAAATCATTTTTTCCACTTCCTTCAGGCAGGATGAAAGACGGCATGCACTGCGGTCGGGAGCAAACCGGAGGTTCCTGACTGGGACCTTGCTCTCACCCTGTCATCTTGCTCTGGTGACTTGACCTCTCCTGCACATCATTTTCTCCATTTGTTCTGACTTCCCAGGAAGGGTTTATTTGCAGTTCTTCAAGACTTTCAGATACAGATACTATCTAAACACAAGGAATTTAACTCTGCTTTCAGTCACCCTTCTCATACAGACCACCAGGAGCAAATAGGGTTGAAACCATACAGCTACAGCTGAGTCGCACGTTAGGCTCAGCAACAGAGATGTCAGGGAGCAAAATTCAGCCCATCAGCACGAGCTCCAGCCACCAGCGCAATGCAAGCTGTTGAAGATTGCAATAAACTTGCTCTCTGGCCTTGTTTGGAAGGTTTCATGTCCAATTTCTCCCCTTCCAGGCCCCCTGTGTCCTCTGGAAAAGCTTTCCTTTACTCAACTACACCCTCCTACATGGCACTCTACTTTTCTCTCCAGCTGCACCTTCAAAGCTTTTCTAACTCCAATTACTGTCTAAATTGTATTTATGGGGAAAAAAAAGTCATTTTCCTTGAGTGCAGAATTACATGTTGGCTGTTTTCTTATGGATTTGGATCATAAAAGAACTTATGAGAAACAAAATACAAACTTGCAGCCCTGCTTGGCTGAAAGTAACAGCCTTTGTCCTGCATCAGTGGATGGAGTAGAGAACGGAGCGTGGTACATTTTTTATAATAAGGAACAAGACCCCACAGGTCTGATGGAAATCAAAGTCCTCCACCCCACCAACAGAAAGCTCCCACTGATGCTCTGGGCCTGTTCCAAAATGGAACTCAGCCCTACATCTCCCAAAACGCTCGTTGCTTACACTTGTGGAGAAATTATAATGAACACCCTTTTTACAGCATCAGTGACTTCTGCAACCTTTTCCCCCCTCTCTCTTTTTATAAGGGATGCATCACATCCTAAATTCTGTAACAGATGTTCTTTACAAGGCAAGAATAACTTACAATGAGTGGTTTGTGGATAGGGAACTCGTACTTTTCAAAACTCTGGTTTTGCATGTGTATACAGCTCGCCGGCAGCATGCACAGTCAAACTCAGTGAGAATTCCTGAGATCCTCCAACCTGCGAGTGGGAACTTTCCCAAGACAGAAGTGGATTTGACAAGTCGGCAAGTAAAGAGAGATAATTTTCAGAATCTGAAAGTCAGTAGAAATACTTAAATATCCACAGCAAAATTTCTTTCGGTGTATGTTATTTCATATTTCATATTTCAGTTTTATGCTGTGGTCCAGTAAGGTTCTTACTCGGGGAGCAGATCCCCTTTACTCACCAGATTGAGGATAACCTTGCCAAATGGGAACTTTTAAGAAGCTGCCCACTGAATTCACAGGAGATGAAAGTAACGTTGCAGTTCTAACAGCAACATCACCTGACAAAGTCTTTGGCGTTTTATACCTAAAAACCTTTTCTGCAACTTCTCTTAGTATTTTCAACAGCTGGATATTTTACTTTATTCATAGGCGGATCCAAATATAAATAGTAGTTTCTCTACTGACCCACATACTTGGCCTATATTCAGAGTCTTTTAAGATGCTTCCATTAGCTGCAGAACAGTGTCAGGTATTTCTCCAGTGTAATCTTATTTATGACGTCCCGTTTCCCAGAACAGAACAGGACTAGATCAACTGGAGTCGGGCTCTTTGCTCGCAGTTGAAAGGCTGTTTTCCTCCTATCCTCCCCGGACACATACCTTTATCCTCAGTATTTTTCACGGCCATGTTTTCAGTTCTTATTTCCGGTTTTTATTGTTTGTCTGCCACCTCTTTGGCTACTCCCCAGTGCTTCTGCTCCCAGGGGCACAGAGATTCCCTGAACAACCCCCTCTGCCCCCGATGCTGAGTTTCAGCCTAGCTGGCAAGTGGTTGTTTCTTTGGGGGTAATGGCTCCTGCTTTACCTTTTTTTTCCAAAAAGAATTTGACTGCTTTTTACATCTCTTCTGAATGAAGAAAAGTTGTCAACACCTCTGGATTCAGTGTTATAGGAAGGAAAGAAGACTGAAAGAGATGAAAAGCCATAGCTGATGGGGGAAAGCAGGAAAATAAAAATCAAGGAAGGAAGCTAGAAGAAGCTGAGGCACATAGCTCCACACTTAATATTTTTTAATATTTTATAACTACATTTACTGTACTCTTGACTCATCTGGTCTGTGAAATCTCCATTCCAGAGAAATCAGGGTAACTGAATGAATCTAAGTACAAAAAACATGGCTCAAATCCTCTGGCCTTTATCTGGGGAAGTCTTTTATTGAAGCTTTCAGCTGGAAAGAGACTGCAAGAATTTGTGGCTGTGGAGCATGCAGTTACAGTAAATATATAATTCATCATGGAGAGGTTTGCTAAAACCGTTAGGAATAAAATAAATGTTCTTCTTTCCTATTGAAAAGAGATGTCAGTTTTTCTCTTACGCTTACTCAAAGGGCTAGCCGGGCGGAATAAAGGCGTATTACATTCGAAAGCATATAGAGCCCTTTTATGAACTCTGGCTGCAGCCATTCTCTTTGTGAGACTCTTTGTTTCAGTTTGTTTTTCAGCAGCTGTATCTGATCTGTATCTCGCACACTTTCATCCTGTGACAAAACACAGCTGCAAAGTGACTAGAAGTTCCTCATCTGTCCATCTCTGTATGTTCTCACAGATGGGATGGGTACCTATGAGAAGCACCAAAACCAACTTAAGGGTGTTAAATCTGAGAAATAATTTTACACTGAGTCACAAGGCCTGGCTATCTCTCTGCTCATCTTTCTTGGAAGTATGAATGATAGCACCGTATCACAAAAGATACTGAAGTTCACCAGCGTAGACTGAAGGCAATTACTGGCATAACAGAGTGACTGGGATTGCAGCCTCTTGAAAACGGGGTTTTAGGACAGAAATATTTTGTTTTCAAATGCAGGGTATAAAACTAATCACTGTGTGTTTAATCTAAACCTTCCACTCTGAAAAATCCTTGACACTCAAACAGGAGTGGCAAGAGCACTTCAAGCATCTCATTGCCTGGTTTATAAAGGCATTATCATAGAATCATAGAATGGTTTAGGTTGGAAGGGACCTTAAAGATCACCTAGTTCCAACCCCCCTGCCCTGGGCAGGGACACCTCCCACCAGCCCAGGTAGCTCCAAGCCCCGTCCAACCTGGCCTTGAACACCTCCAGGGATGGGGCAGCCGCAGCTTCTCTGGGCAACCTGTGCCAGGGGCTCACCACCCTCAGAGTGAAAAATTTCTTCCTGATATCTAATCTAAATCTCCCCTCTTCCAGTTTGAAGCCATTCCCCCTCGTCCTGTCACTACATGCCCTTGTAAAAAGTCCTTTGTTCATATTGCATTTAGACAAAGCTGCCTCAGGAGAAAATTGTATTTATGTAAATGCATCTTTATGTCTTCCCTACCACCCCCTACTCCCTCCCATTTCAGGAGTGCCACCCTTCACAAGCTAAGGAGCAGAGGAGACCCAACGACATTTGTAAGTCGGATGGGGTAACACAGAAGACATCATGCAGGAGCAGGCAGATATTACACAGTCGGGTTGCAATTAATTCAATGCATCTTGGACACCAAAGGAAGAGACATGAATATCCTAGGACTACTAGACTTGCCATCTCCCCCAAAGCATTCCCTCTGTTGAAGTTTCCTAGTTTCTTGAAGCACATCCTCTATAACGAGCCACAGAGGGGTTATCCCGTTCCAACCCTACAAGAAGACCACTAGAAACAGCCACTTCCAAAACTCTCTCCTTCCTGCCCTGGTCAAGGGCTGCTGAAGAATCCCACAGCTGCCAATTGTGATTTACAAAGAGGGAGCTAAGATACACTAATGACTGCAACTCTTACCACTAATTACCACTTATTCAGGCACTAATGGACTTCATTGGCCAATGCAAGTCAAATGTAAAAGCCTTTGCAATTTGAAAAAAAAAAAATTAATTTATGAAACATTGTGGATCTCGGGCACTGATCATGGTAAACATGCCCACATTTCTCTCCACGGTTAAAAAAAGGAGTATACACAGCAACACCAGCTGCACCTGCCTGACTGGCCAGGTTTCACCTGGACTGCACCTATAAATTTTACTGGTATACTTACTTTGAGTTTAAATACAAACAGCAAAAATAGACTGACAAACACCTTACAGTGGATGCAGTTCTCAGTCAGGGTTTGTGTTTTGTTTCGTTTTGTTTTTTTAATCTAAGTATTAATCTCTTCTTCATGGATGAAAACCGGCTGCAATAGTGATATGAGGCAATACAAAAATAAATGTATGATGAGCAACCAGGACACCTTGTTACTGAGTGGTAACACTCTGCTGCTGCTCTGTGTTGACAGAGATGGTTCTTTGGACACTCTAGTACTGATGTGCTTCCAGAAATCCCGCTGAAAGAAAGAAGTTTCACACTCATCGGGAACGGCACGGGCATCAGCAAATAGTACAGAAGGATACAAAACATCTCGATCATTTATGATTTTCTTTGGGTTAGACAGTTTCATCCCCTGCTTTGTTTTACTTTTCCAGTGTGCTGCTTTCCTTTTGGTACATTGTTTGAGATAGTTTATTGTTAAACTGATTCTAGCAGACACCTGGCAGCACTAGAAGGCAAGTCCTGCCACTTTGATTCACCAGAGAAAGAACTAAAACGCTGGGTGGAAAATGTGCTGAGCTCTGATGGTGTCCATGGATCCCGTGAAACAGGACCAGATTAGACAGTGACCCCTGTTTCAGATATCATGTTGGGATCACTTTCTATTGCTTTCATCAGTTTTGTTTGCATCTTTTTAACAGGACTTTGAGGCTGAGGAGGCCTCATGTCCTATAGAATTGCTAGAAGCCTCAATAGAAACGACGAGTTGAGTACGTGAGAAAGAAAACAGTAACACAACCTTGTTCCCTTCCAGTTTTGCACCCCAGACTAATAAAACCATGCCGTCTTTAGAAGATACCGGACCAGATCCAGTCAGCTTGGTAGTGACTTCAAGGCTTTACTGGAGGTAGCCAAAAAATGGGACTTTTATCCCACGGAAGATTCTGACACTGACATTTGCTATTCTGCTAATCAGACAGAAAAGCAAAATATCTAATATTTTGCAGAATGGAAAGTCTGAGTTATTTTTAGCTGAAAGGCTCAAAATTAGTCCATTCAGAATTTCTACCTGATAATGTCAAACCATTCATATCTATAATTAATCTTTAATATCGTAGTAATTTTTAGAAGCTAAAAAGAACTAAGTTCTGAAACAAGGAGTCAAAATGAAAGTTGCTATTTCAATCTCGAGTAGTATAAATGTTTCCATTGAAAACTTCATCAAGATGAACTTCCTCCCAAATTCTAATTCTGCCAAAACAGCATTTTCCAAAAGAAATTTATTCTGTTAAAAAAACAAAACAAAACAACGCCAAACACAAAACCCCACCACAACACAAACCAAAAACCTGAAAACACAAACCCTGGCTGCCTAGCAGCCTCAACCTCTCTAAAAATAACCAAGCCAAGTCAAATCCACCCACCTTCCCTCTCCATCACAAATGCTACCTCTCGTAATTTGATTACAAACCGCAGGGCACGCTGTGGTTTTGCTTCAAGCCGTAGGTCCTGGAGACAGGCTGATTACAGGAACGTCCCGTGGCTTGCCTATGCTAGAAAGGAGCTTCTCAGAAAGAATTTGCTCAGGCAGAAATACCAGTAGATCTGTCTTGGCAAACAGCTACGATGGACACCGTAGAGCAGAATAAGCTCTTTCCCCAGACAAACTGGTTTGAAGGTAGAAGCCCACTCCCATCACAGCATCTGGCAGCCCAGCTGTTGCTGAGAGGTATGACTTTTTCCACTTTCTTGATGGACACAGCTGTGCCAGTAAAGCTTTCTGGTGTACATCGAAGCTCTCACTGAAGTGAGCAAGTGCCTCTCCTGCTTACAGGACTGAATTTGAAACCTATCTAATAACATTTGGGGATCTGAGCTGTGAATTTTGCATTCGTGGGGTTGAGAGAATGCACTAGTTTAATTAAGAAACTAAAAGAAACCAAATTAAAAAGGAGCACCATTTCCAGAAGCTGATTTAAATACTCTTTTGAAAATTATTAATTATGTATTTAAAGTTTAACTTTTTACTTATGAACACTTCTTTCCATTTTTAGACAAAAGTCACACTTGGATATTCATCCACATTTGAGGAATTGAACTTTTTCATTTAAGAGTTGTGCAAAATCGTCAAAGTTATTCTGATTTAGTAGCTTTGACGTTCACTTTGCACCCACTTTTCATGGGTGTGATTGACTTTAGTCAGAGGGAAAGCAAGGAAAAAAGGGGAGATCTGTGTTCCACACCATGTTAGGCTGCAGCAGGAGAGGGAAGGCAAGAAGAGAGCACTGGTGTTTCTCAACTGCTATACGTTTGCAGGGAGGAGGTCTAGGGGAGGAGAGAAACCAGGTAACCGCTCTGTTGAAAAGAAAGGTGTTTCTGGGTCACCAAAAATTCCAGAATTACTCCAAGTTTTCTCCAGCCTTCTTTTCCACTGCAGAGACCAAAACCTGCCCCGTCAGATGCCAACCAAGCTGTTACTTGTTTTGTTTTGCAGGTTGCTAAGACACAGGGCTGTTTTTGCTTACTTGCCTCCCTTGGGCTATTTCACAACACTTTGTAATATACACTGCTCTTTTTTGTTGCACATCTGGTTTCGATTTTAGGTTTCAGAACCCCCTCTGAAAACTGAGATATTAGTTTTTCATATCTATCATCTAGACAAAGTGCATCAGCCTGTCAAACTGAGTGCACCGGTGAGACACATTTAACCCTCTCAAGTAACTCTCAAGTTACCCTCCAAAAAGCTATTTTCATTTGTTGTCGAGTTCAGACGGTGGAAGTAGCTCAAGTATTTTGTCTAATTTGCTGTATGAAATTAGCTGCAACCACCATTAAATTTTAGGTATGAAATAAAACTACCCATTTGTTGAAGACATTACATTGGATAGGAAAACCCTCATGCCTCGCAAATGCCAGCAAAGAAAGAGTCATGCAGTGGATTAATTGATCATCACCCCAGCAGATGCTCGACAACTTCTCCCAAAGCTTCTAGTCTTTCATTTTCATTGGAAGCCACTACTCACAGAAAAGCAGCTAACTAGCACGGAGAGGGGTTCTCCTGTGTCTTTGAAAAATGGTGTTGCTGGATGGCAGAACAACCCAGCTTGTACTTTGGGATGGCTGCAAACACGTCCTGCACTCCCAGCACGGCAGCTGGCCACGCTGAGGTACCAGTGCCTCCAGCTGCAGGTAGGACAGACCCAGGTCTCACAACCCATCGTCATGCCCCATGCGGCTCATGAAGAGCTTTTCCACAGCACCGATCCACAATATCCACGATACAAACACACCGATGGGGATAACACGTGTTCCTGCCCTGCTGATATCCCTAAATGAAATGATCCTTACCAAAGTCCTCTCCCAAAGCCGTTGTCCGTGCACTGCAAGCAAAGCTCTGACAGAGAGGAGGTGGGCAGAGCTAACAGCATTTCCTTAATCTTCACCCATCTGGTCCCAGAATGTCTTATAGTTGCAATTAAAATTTATATCACTAGGCTAAGGTCACTCAGAGAACTTATGCCAAGAACTACATACATTTGACACCCTGCAGAGAAAAGAAACTGTCTCTGCTTCATCCTGATAGTTTGCTCCCCCCACCACCCCGAGGATTTGTCTCCGTGCCCTTCTTAAGCCACTCTGGTGACTATCTGATCCTATAAAATCGTATCTCTACAACCAGAGACCATGGTTTTTTTCATTTTTGGAAGGGATAAAGTCTGTTCTAATCAAATAATTCTAATCAAATTAAGCTAAGCTGGACCTCAGCCTTTCAAGTTGGAAAACCATACAAGTTTTGTACAATGTTGCTTCCTGTCTCTATACAGGTCTAAACATACGGCCAACCTTCAGAAACAACGCATATAAAGCCCTGCTCCCTTTCTGGGCCTTCAAACACACTCGTATCAGTTCCCCTCCCGCTTGGTTGTTAATTTCCTCTCACGCTGTCTCAAGAGTTGCTTCACAGTCCTCTTCTCCCACTTTTCATGTACAAATACTCCAGGGAATCCCCCTTTCTCAGTAAGACACAGGGTCCAGCAGGTTTCACAGCTCCTGTGCAAGGCCAGGGCAATTCACTCCTCTGGCCCTGCAGGTTCTAGCCAGTGGTCCTCCCCGGCAGCACCAGTGCCAGGCAAGTCCTCTAGCAACGCAGGTTTGAACGACACGAGTCTTTCCGAGAATCACCAAAACTATCATTGAAAAAAAAAAAAATACCAGCCAGGAAAGCCAGGTCTGGCACCTGCGCTCCGTGCAGGCTGCCGCAGCCTGTCTGCTGCAGAGCTGGGGCTACCAGGGCAGGACTCGCAGGTGGGAAGAGTAAGGTCTTCCACAGGACATTCACCTTCTTCAGCAATACCAGACCAAATCTAAATCCACAAGCTTCAGCTTGCAAACCTTAAGTGCATATACAATTCAAAGTCTGATTTTCAGCCTTCTCCTGAGACCTATCCCAGCAGTTACCCAGGGAAGTTGTGGCTGCCCCATCCCTGGAGGTGTTCAAGGCCAGGTTGAACGGGGCTTTGAGCAACCTGGTCTGGTGGGAGGTGTCCCTGCCCATGGCAGGGGGGTTGGAACTAAATCATCTTTAAGGTTCCTTCCAACCTAAACCATTCTATGATTCACTCTGAAAAAGTAATCGATGCCACGGAGGCTCATACCATCACAAAAGAAATTTGGAGACTCACAAACATTTCTCTCATGGACGGACTGCCCTTTCCTAAACAGAAGAGTACAGCAGCAGGGTACCAAAGGAGCACTCCGCCACGGAGGGGCTACAGGTTTTTAAGACCACACAGACTCCAAACCTCGGAGATTTCAGAGGCCTGGCAAGCTCAGGACATGGTGCCAGAGGCTGTACCTCAAGGAAATGCCTCGGTGCTGTGGGGTTTCCTTCCTGACAGGGCATTGAAAGCAGCTCAGCAGACGAAGGGAGGTGTCTGAGGGACAGCTGGGAAGCATAACGTGGGATCTTCTCTACCCCACCTTCTCCTACCTGCTGCCAGACATAGCAGAAGTCAGTAGAGCACGGCAGCAACCCCTCCTCCCGTACGGCACACTCCAGAGTCGGGCGAGGGCTAATTGCTACAGGGTCTCTGTGATCCACATAATCACAGGCATTGTGGTCCTGCGGTGCAGCAGAGATTGAGAGCGTATGGGACAAAAAGCCTGAGGAAAAACCTCATGGTAAAGCATAGAGTTGGTCTCGTCATTACCCTGTCATAGCTTTTTAGATGCTCTGGAGGCAAAAAATGAAACAAAGGTATTAATAGCGGTAAACCACATCTTTCCATCTCTTTGCATCAAATCTAAACCAACCTGATGCTTGGAGCCCTCATATCCAATTCCCCCACACCCTTTTCTTTTGGTGTGGTCAGGCTTTCCCCCCACACAGCCTCTCACCAGTTCAGCCCTGGAACGATGCAGGCAGCTCCCTCCACCCAGCGAGAGTCCTGCCCAAAAACGCTGTCCTCCTGCCGGCGTGAGCTCACCGTGACCTTTCAGCAAAGCACAGCCCTTCGTTCCTCCTCGTGTTTAGAGAGACTTGTGCAGCAGTGCCTTATTTTCAGCTTAACCAATTAATAACTCTTCCCGCAAGGCAAAACGGCACTGGGCACTGCACCGGGTTCAGGCAAGTGGCTTGTCCCGATTGACGGATGGTAGGTGAGGAGAGGGTTAAGAGTATCGTGGAGCAGTGGGGGCATAAGAGAGCTTGGTCTGGAAGCAGTTTAAGGAACCTTAGGAGAATCTGATACAGACCAAAGACGCACAAGTACAGATGCATTTAATAGAAGCCTCTCTCTGCTCGAGATCTACAGCTGAGACTTATGCAGCAAAATGTGCTGTTTGGAACATACTGTGCTCCAACCACGATGGCTACGGGAGGAATCGGAGCCAGTATTATGTGCTGGTGCTCTTAAGGACTGAATGTTCACTTAGCACACACGTTTGGGGAATGTATATTTATGCATATATTTTGGGATGCAGCACATCCCATCGTGAACTTGGACAGCAGCTTGCTCTTCCATCTAAGAATTTGTCTCTTAAGAAATCCCACTGTTGTGTAAGTAAGGGCACAGCCCCAGCGTGCTGTTCCAGCAGCAGCTGAGCCAGGTTAAGAGGTTACCACCTCCGGCCTGCCCACAGCTGTTTATCCACTGCCCCCCATCAGGGGTTACCACCCTTTTCCATGAGCCACATAACCACATGTGCGGACACTCCCAAATCTGGCTCCGTCAGAACGATCCAGCTTAGCTTAAATACTTTTTAGTAGGTTTATTGTTTGGGCTTTGGTTTTTTTGTTTTTTGTTTTTTTTTTTTTAACTAACCCATCTTGAGAGTGATAGTTTCTTGACTCGGTTCAGCTGCAACTGGAATATCTCTGACCATGTTCCAATAAAACTGTTGCAAAATTGAATCTGTCAGTCTCTTCAGTCAAAGCCTGTAAGGCTCATCTAAAGATAATGTATTTAATTTTAATTCCCTAAACATTCTTTTGTTCACTGTCTCACTGTTTCCTAGATATTACTGGAAATTTAACGATCTCATGGTGAACTGATCACTTTTGTTTGCAGGAGTCTGTCTTTTCCACCACCTTATTTACGGAGATCTAAGATAATCAACACTCTGAAGAAACCATCACAAAAAATCCCTCCAGTGCCTCCCTCTTCCAAAGAATTTATAGTTTCTCTTAGGTGCAGAAGTGCAAGAATCCAGTAAGTCACTGGGGAACTTTAACAGAGACTGTCAATGCATTTACACTATTAGCATTATTACTTCATTTCATTTTCAGTTCTTGGCATATGGGACTTAGAAGACTTCTCAAGCTTGGGCCTCACATAGCTGTGCCAGGAGGCAAGAAAGGTAGTTTGGGGAGACAAAAATATTTGCTTCACTGACCTCTGCGTTTGGCTCCTAACTAGGTTTGATTTGTATTCACGGCCGTGCATGTACTCTCAGGGAACACACATTAACTCAGGCCAATTGTACGAGATTGGAGTACAAAGAGAAGCCCTACTTAGGCTCTGACATTTAACAAGCCAAGAGGTTTGAAAATGGAGCCAAGTCAATTGCCTGGCTTGGCTGTACGAACCAAAACACGAGCCTCGCCACTGGAATTGATTATATACACATGAAAAGAAAATACATAAAATGATACATAAGGTTCTTGTAACCTCCAAAAGCTGATGCCAGAATACGCTCATTGGCTTGGTCCTTCCCTGGCTCCATACCACAAACCGAGCACAGAGCTCAGCCGAGGCCGCCCTCGAGTTTTCATCAGATTAACTCTTCAGCTCAGGTCAAAGCACCCCTTTTCGCGTACTCCAAGATCTAAGTTTTCTCTCGAGCCCCCAGGGAAAGTAGTAGCTCACGATATGAATACGGGATTTATAGCCCTTAAAGCTGGTGCAAAAGGTGCTATCGCTGCCCACAAGGGGAAAGTAAATTGAATTAAACGAGATTAGGAATCTACACAACAGAGTTGCCCGGAGACTGTTTATGCTAAATGCAAAAATGACATGAACCAGCCTCACATAAAGTGTATTTTCCCTCTGCTACAGATCCTGTTTATCTCTCAACATAAATTGGGGTCTTCTGCTATGCATTTCTGAGTTTAATTACATTTAATAATTCAGTTAGGATGCTTAACCCATACAGACTACCACACTGATTTAAACAACAAAACCCAGCAGGCACTGAAACGTTACAATTCTTGGAATAATATGAGTTATTAATAATATTCTTTCCAATGCAAATATTTGCACCTTTCTGTAGTGTCTCACCATTCTCCAGAAAGACGCTTTTTTCTCAGTTTGAAGTATTTGATATGATTATTTGAGATGATTAACTACCAAAGCAGCACATAACATTTTCAGGAAGGGCTCGAAAGCCGACATTGTTATTTTACCAAATTTTACTACAATAACAGGGAGACTCAAAATTTCCCTGGAAACGAGCAGAGCGAACAAGATGTTAAGCATTTTCCAGTAACCCTTGTGCCAGGTGCTATTGGAAGCTTTCCGAAATGATCACTAAAGAGATTCTCTGAAAAATGAATCGAGCCTTTATCCAAAAACCTCAAAAACTGAACTACCTCAACTAGGTTCGCTTGTCCTTTCTGAAACACCGAACCCAAGGGCTTGAAGCAAATAACATTTTCCTGGAGGATGTAGAGAAGCAAAGGGTAACATTGCAGGAGCCAGTAATTAGCATGCTACCTGTTGGATAGGTTTCGAATCCCCAGTAGCCTTAGCATCTCTCTAGCAGGAGTGATAGTACGTGGTCACATTGGCCATTACATTGCCTTCTGCAACAGTGGGATCCAACATTCAGGAATATCATACCTTCTTCTAAAGAACATGCTGCCCTTGTGCCAGCTAGCACAGGTAAAACGGTCTCGTCTTTAGGATTAGACAGAGTAAAGACTCTCATTATAATCATGCAGCTGGTACTCTGTGTGCCTTCAGCCCAAGCTCACCGCCTTTTCTCCCGTGTGACTGCTGACCATGGCACTCTTCAGCCATGAATCGGCGATACAGCAACCTGCAGAACACTTTCTCGCTCTCCCAACCACTCCCAAGTTTTCATTCCTCCCTTCGATTAAAACTTAATCTGCATTTTTACTAGAAAACTGCAACACATGTGATGGGGGAAGGTTTTGCTTAGATTTGATGTATCTCCTAAGCCAGTTCCAGCCCGTGGAAAGCTATATAAATTATTCCGGGGTACACCTCTCGGCCCACCAAAAACTATCATCTCAGTGAGTAACAAACCCCACTGGGACCGTAAACCATAGGGCTTCCATCCACCCAGGTATTTAATCTCTGATTGCTTTTGTGTTTCCATTCAAAATACCTCAGTGGAATTAATGACAAAATGGACCCCAAAACCCCACCAAACTTTGATGGAATAAAGGAGAACTGTGAGAAAACCAGTCATTGCAGAGACAGGCTGCATCCCACACAACATCCAGGCTGTTTCTCTTCCTTCAAACACCTGCTTACATTTCAACAGCAAAGCCAACACGAGGAGAACCTCCTCTCCACAGCTGTGAAACCACACCCAGGCTGTACTCTCTGGTAGAGCAGCCATATGATGTCCTCCTTACGGCCCTTCCTCTCTCAGGCTGCTCTGAACACCATCAATGAGTTACAAGAAGCTCAAATCTCTCAGTGTACTCTTCTGAGCCTACCAAGCACGCATGACCAGACAGAAGTTGCAAATGAAAGGCGAAGCACATCCCACCCCACCTCAACAGCCACAAGACAGGACAAGTCACAGAAAGTGGCTTAGTTGATGTCAGCTGTGGGCTAAGTAGATTTTTGAGGGCCTGGGGGGGGTTGCAGACACTTCTGCTTGTGCCTTATCTAAGCGCACCCACAGCCCTTATCCTGCAGACAGTGGAAGATTCATTGTGAGCTTTGAGAGCTACCTGCAGAGGTGCTACAATGCCATG
Source organism: Vanellus vanellus (assembly GCF_965231255.1). NCBI lineage: Eukaryota > Metazoa > Chordata > Aves > Charadriiformes > Charadriidae > Vanellus > Vanellus vanellus. The sequence continues at coordinate 77,993,565 of NC_138910.1, read as the reverse complement.
GCACGGGGTGCAGGCTACTCCATCCAAATCCTTTGCTCCGGCCATCCGTTGTTCCTTCCATGTTTTGGATGAACTCCTACTCCAGGGAAGTACTGAGACCTGACCATCAGCTCCCTGCAAACTGGTAGGCAATGACTGAAATTATAACTAATCGATACTGTGGTTTGCTCCCCGGGTCTTCTCGGATGGGCGAAGAAATAGATACCTTTTCATATGTTTAATGGATTCTGTCTTTAGACTCTAGCTTCTTCTAGAATAGGAAACTCACTTCAGCCAGCTTCACTGGCTTCTCAAACACTCTTCACCCACACATATGTTGCTCCAAACCTAAAGTAATTTACTACCACTGCTGTTACTCCTATATCAGTTTCTCTTCAGATTTCAGAAACTCCTGTATTCTGCTAACAGAAAGCAGAGGAGAAGTTCAACACTGCATTCAAACTCTCCCATTTAATTTGAGGTTTAGGCTTTTCCAATTCAAAGATATTTCATTTGAAAGTGTTTTCTGCCTTATAATAAACAGATAATAAACAGATTCTTGGTTTCCTACAATAAAAAGAGAAAACACTATAAACTTCAAACTTTTAAAAGGTCATATGGGACTATTCTTTAATTTCACTCTGGCTGTGGAATTTATGCTCATTAAAAGTGAAAAGCTGAGATCTGATTACTATTTGTGCTTTTAAAGTTTGCATTTCTACCCCCCAAATGAAAGGCAAAATGGGCTGATGTGCTTTCACTTTCCATTTTTAGGCCTTTTTATTTCCTGCTGCGACGTGGCACCTAAATGCTAAGTTTGGGTTTCCTAGAGTGCAAAGAAGCGAGCGACTAACTACATGTATTTCCTTTCAGAAAATTCTGTACAACAGTGGTACATTAAAATACCGAAAGTATTTTATATCTTTATAAACTACAAATTTTGGCTACTAAGTAGACAAGGGGTAGTAAAATGGACCAACTCTTTCTTTGCTATGAATCACCCTGATGTGCTGATGATCCGAATATGTTGATGATCCTTCCCTGGTTTGCTGTAGTTTTTCTGCCGATGTATAATATGTATTCATAATAAAAATAATATAATTGAGCTTACAGATGTAAGTGGAGATTGGAGTCATAACAGCCAGCATGAGACAGCCAACAGTCTAACCTGACGGGACGGGGAAGGGCAAGGAACGACCAAAGTTTCAGTCTCCTCATCTTCCTGTTGGAAATGGAAATATGACATAGTATATAAGGCCGTATTTCCAAAGATGCTAAGCTCCTGTTGTCGCACTATAGCAACAAGTATTCCAAATGCCTGAAAAACAGGGTTTTACTTGAAGATAGGAAAGGGGAAGCAGAACCGGGATCCGCATCTCGGGGATGAGCAGCTTTCTGGATGTCCCCGTAGATGTAACCGTATCCTCGCAGCATCTCCCTGCTGCACCCCGGGCCCAGATGCAGCTGCTGGTCCTGCCCAAGCCGGGGCACACCCTTGCTCCCGCCACGGTTTGCCAAGTTTTAAATGTCGAGCTGTCTGCTCACAGCGAAGGGAAATAAAGCCTTGCAGTCCGCGCGCAAATCAACAGCACATGTACGAGTTTTCTCTGTGTCCCCCCCTGATTTTCATTGGGTTTGACCGTAGAGTTCAGAACGTGCCGTGCTTTAAAGGGTGTTTGGGAACTCTGCTTTCTCCTGCAGCTCGGGGAAAAAAAATTACTGTTTCATTAGAAGCTGTTATTTCAAAACTTGTTTTCATTCCTAAACAGAACCATAACGATCCAGCCAACACTCTCAATGCAAACACGCTTAACACAAAATGGATTTTAGAATAAACCATACATTTCAGGACTTCCTGGTAATATACATTGCTGTTAAAGCAAATATTTTTCCATAGGTTTTGAGTCTGTGTTATTAGGTTTACGATAAATTTTGTTGTTCCCTACTTAAAGACATGAAAAATAGAGAGGCATTATGTGTCGAGTGAGTTGTTTCTGTTGGAATGAATGAATCTATCTCATCCTGATTTCCAACCTTAATTCTAAATATTTCTTGAAGGAACCGAAAAAATATGTAAATATGAACAATCTTTTGAAATAAAAATATGCAGTGTACGTTCTGAAAATATTGACGTGAAATGATTGACATTATCAAAGGATCTCTTTGCCTCAAGATATCTAAATGAAATTAAGTTGTTGCTGACAAGTTCCTGAAGAAATTTTTAATTCAAATGAAACCATATTTTCAAAGAAAAGCATTTCAGAGAAAAATCTGTCTCACCCATTTAGTGCAGAGTCCCTATGTGACTCATTAATAGAGGGGAGCCATTTGCTGTGCCGTAACTTTCTTTCTGAATGTGTCTATTTTTAGCGCCCTGTGTCAAAATTCAGTGGCAATTTGGGGGGTTTGATTTCTTTTTTTTTAGTTTTGTCTCAATATGAGTCATTTGTGCCGTACGTTGATGTTACTGATGTTTGTAAACAGTGGATTATGAGTTGTTCCAAAAAAACTAGAACAGGTTTTCCCAGAAGGGTGCCCAGCTACTGCCTTTCCTTTAGGTTTTCTTTCTCCTGCTCCATGTGCATTTAGCTACGCGCTGAATTCTGTGTATTCTTGTAAATGTAAGAGCAGAATAAATGTAGGAACCCCCGAGCTTTCGGCTGCCCCACCTCATTCTCACACCAGAGGTTTCTAAGCTACTCCTTCGAGTCGGCTCCTCCAGAGATGCATGAGCAGCAAACCACCGCTGCCCCCGAGGCACGTCTTGTCTCCACGCTTATCGGCAGCATTTTTCTCAGGACAAGTCGCATGGGGTAGATTCTGGGGCTGTTATGTATTTTTGCAACATGGGCGGACTGAAATCAGGAAAATTCACAATGGCGCATGATCAGAGACACCGAAATGAAGCGCCAAATTAGTTTCACACAGAAACTCATTAGTGTAAACACTTTTTGGGTGGGCATGTCCAGCCTGCTCAGCCCTGGGGTCAGCAGCTGGTGTTGGCAGCCCTCGTGGGTCATATGCATCAAGCGGCCCAGGCAGATAAAGCATCTGACTGGATGTAAATCCTGAAGATGGATTTCAACTTCTAGACTTTCTAAGCTTTCCGTTGAATATCCCTCCTCTCCTCCAAGACAAAAGGCTGGTAAAAACTTACGGAAGAGGCCTTTTAATACTTGCAGTAGGACTCTCGCAGCCACGCTGCACGTTCAGCCTCTCCCGCTGTATCAACGTTTCTGCTTCCATGCTAAAATCTGGAAGTGAAAACCCATCTTGTTTGAATAATCCAAAACCAAGAAGCAGCATGGATCCAGGCTGCGAAGCCAGGAAAAAAAAGCAGAGGGAAGTAGGTGACCGAAAGGGAGGAAGAAGATGGTTTCTAAATAATGCTTCCATTTGCCTAACCGGGTAGCAGAGTTACCAATTAACCAGTCTAATAAAAGGAAATCTGCATTTTAACTCTACTTCTTATGGCAACGCATAGAAACATCTCCTATTTGAGTCATTTCTAACTGTCACTTTTTCTCTCCCCAAAGGCGTCCATACCCATCTCGTAAGAATTCTGTGAAATTCAACTGGTAAATTTTTGCCATATAAAGGAGAGCGCTGAAGAAATGCAAGATTATTTCATAACAGTTTCTCAATAGTAAGGTTTTTGATCGTCATAACATTATCCAGAAATAAGACAGATACTTCTCTTCAGCTGAACCCAGCTGGCTGTGTCGAAAACATTTCAAAATCTGCCACAAATCTTTTTTTTTTCCTGATGTCTGTTAATTTAGTTAAAACAAATCAATTAACTGTCCTAATTACAACTAAAATATATAATTACATTGTGCCCTCAGTTCAGCGCATACTAATGAAGCAATCACCACCTTATTAGTCACTCTTGAAAACTAAACCCAAGTGGGAGCTGAAAAATGTTTTTCTGTATCTTCAAACAAGGCACTTGATCCATCCTTCACTTGTTTCTAAACTTGAAACTTGAGCAAAAATATACAGGATCGTTATATAGTCTTTTCTTTTTCTTAGAGTAAAAATTCAAGAGGAATTATCGTCCACTAAGGTGGATCAGCTCACTTGTAAATTAGAGACTATTCTTAACAAATATGTGAATATTTTGCAAAAAAACCTTAAGTAAACTAGCGTAAATTCAAAAAGACAATAAACAGCTCTTTTAAAATTACTCTGCTGTAACATCTACCTCCAGGTAGGCTCCTAAACAAGTAGTGCTTGATTTTAAAAAATTGTAAACATAGTCTGCCGCTGTGTATTGACATCTGTTGGAGGTGCGAGTGCTCAAACTACTGATCCTCATACCTGCTGCCATTTTGTAGGGAAATCTTCTCACAGCTACATATACATAACCCACATGAAACCCACAGCTCTGCCTGGCTGGGGGAAGAACAGTTCAAAACAAAATTTGCATAATTTACTACAAAAAAAGAGTCGGTGAAACACATTACCAAAGGATTCTCATCTTAATACCACTGCAGCTTTGTCTACTTCCTCTCCTATTAACAACCAAAGCCCAACATGCCAATACCATTAGAAGAGGTGGGTGCGCGCAGATGTGGTCTGTGGCCTCCTTCACTCCACCCAAGCAGTGGATGAAGATGGGGCAGAGTCCCATCCGCCTGCGTCATACACCCACGCTGTTCTCTGCAGAGAAGGACCTGGGAGTCCTGGTGGACAACAGGATGACCATGAGCCAGCAATGTGCCCTTGTGGCCAAGAAGGCCAATGGCATCCTGGGGTGCATTAAAAAGAGAGTGGCCAGCAGGTCAAGGGAGGTCATCCTCCCCCTCTACTCTGCTTTGGAGAGGCCCCATCTGGAGTACTGTGTCCAGTTCTGGGCTCCCCAGTTCAGGAAAGGCAAGGAACAGCTGGAGAGAGTCCAGTGGAGGGCTACGAAGATGCTCAGGGGACTGGAGCGCCTCTCTTATGAGGAAAGGGTGAGAGCCCTGGGGCTGTTGAGCCTGGGGAAGAGAAGGCTGAGAGGGGATCTCATCAATGCTTATCAATATCTAAAGGGTGGGTGGCAAGAGGATGGGGCCAGACTCTTTCCAGTGGTGCCCAGTGACAGGACAAGGGGCAACGGGCACGAACTGGAACACGGGAAATTCCATCTGAACATGAGGAAAAACTGCTTTCCTTTGAGGATGGCAGAGCACTGGCACAGGCTGCCCAGAGAGGCTGTGGACTCTCCTTCTCTGGGGACCTTCAAAACCCGCCTGGACGCAATCCTGTGCAAGCAGCTCTACGTGAACCTGCTTTAGCAGAACTGTTGGACTAGATGATGTCCGGAGGTCCCTTCCAACACCTACCATTCTGTGATTCTGTGATGGAGGCCCTGCACAAATCCTTTCTTTCCCTCCTCAAGCTGTTGCTGCCATGGTTATTGCAGTGCCTGGTACTTCAGGCTGGACAGGCACCGACCGCAGCGAGGACGTGGCGGGGAGCTGGGTGGGGAAGCACCCAGCAGCCAAGAAGAACAAAAGGAGCAGGAGGCGTCTACAGCTCACAAAAGCCGACACGTGGCATCGTGACACAAAACACAGTAGCCTTAATTCACCACTACCTTGAACCCTGTACAGCCATATGCAGCTGCATAAAGTGGCCATACGTCTTTAGGATTTCAACTCCCAGAAGCAACGGTTATCTTCTGAATTTGTTCCAGCACACCATGCAATGGAGCCACAGTTTCTCAGCATAACAACAACACACGATAGATTGATAGTAATTTTGACGAGGCACAGTTTAGACCCACTTGCATCACAAATGTGCCAAAGAGAAGTATTTGCTCAGTAGGCTAAGAACCTGAGACACCCCCCAAAACATATTTCTGCAAGGCTCAATATTGTTTCATATCAGGAATGAGCAACTCTGAACTCTTTATACTTTGGATGTGTCCTCTGTTTTGCAACTACTTGCATACTTCATCCCAAATCTAATATAGATGAAAAGTATTTTGGTGAGTGTGCTTTGCCTGCCTAAACAGAAATATTATAGCAGCTACTTAAATGGTAATTGATAAATGCATAAAATTACTACCATTCAAACTGCAAATCAGTTAGCAAAATTCAATGAAAGTTTAAACATTTCATTGCATTAATGATATAAATGCATAAATTTACAGAGAACGGCATCCAGGCATTTGGCAGTCTTCCACTGTATTTACTTAAAGGTGATAATGCATTTAAAAAGCACTTGAAGCAGAATATGTATTAAGCGCTACTAAACTTGCATAGATTTATTAGCACAAGCTTTTAGACTGTCTCTGCCCTAAAGCAAACTCTTTTTTATTTCTGGAAATTAAAAAAAATAGAGCAATACATCATTTTAAGACACATCAGAAAGGTCGGTATGGTAGTTATCTTAAAATACTGTATTTCTTCATGACAAGCGGAGTTTTGTAGCCTTTAGCTTGTATGTGACTGACTGATAGGACTGCCCAAGAAATCTTGATAATATCCACAGGATGTTTCATTTACACATTAGTGAAAAAATGGTAGTTCAGGAAATTCTCTAGCATCTCCAGAGACTAATGATCTGACATCTCTCGCACCTTAAAGTGCCCTGATTTTTCAGACGGCGCTGAAATCCTGTCCCTCTAGAAGAAAAATCGTATGCCTTTAATAGTGCTGCTAGCCAGGCATTTCCAATTCTTTTGGGGAACTTCAGCTGATGAATATTATTGATTCTCACAACAGATGAGCAAACCCAGCAAAGACGGCAAGAAAATATTTGCAGGTATTTAATGGTATTTGCAAAAGTGTTCTATTAGCATTTGCAGGATTGAGTGTGTGCAAAAAGAAGTATCCTAAATACTAAATACATATCTCAGGATAAACCCACAAGCTGGACATGTGCCTGCATTGTCCTCTTCACTGAAGAGAGATCAGTAGAAGATACTGAAAAGTAAGTGGGAAGCAGGGCTTAGCACTTCGCTCTGCATTGGAATAAAACAAAGTGATTTAGACGCGCAAACAAATCTGGGAACTATGTGTGTTGTGTGTCACACAACAGTCATAGGCCACAGCAGCTTCTGATGGACTCCTGTCTCTTTGTTTCAGGAACAGCATTAGCAAAAAATATTTGTGGCTGAAGAATTAAATTCGAGTAAACCCACCCACTGTGAAGAAGAACACGCTCTGTTCCCATATGTCAAGGCTTCTAAATGCACCTGAACCTTAAACACAAAGGTCAGTGCCTTCAATTTTGTACGGAGGACATGGAGAACGGGTGGCATGGCTGGTCATCCAGTGACCGTTCAAGGCACAGCATTCATGTCCCCAGAGTTCTGCCTCAGGGCTCTCTCTAAAGGCCACCATGCCTTCCTAATTAGTGCTCTTGTCACTGTAAGAAACAACGTAAATTAGTGACGATTTGCCGCACGAACCTTCCCACTTCCCATCGAGGTGAGAGGTGCTGGCACTGTACGGCCTGCACCCCGAAGCCAGCACGACTCCTTCGGGCTGCCATCATAGACACAAAAGAGAATTTATTTCAAGTGCCCGCATAAGAAATCTTTCATCACCCCACTAGTTTTTTTCCCTTTTTTTCACTTTTTCACATAACCCCCCCGATGACCACTAGGCCCTGGTGTAGTGACATCGCTCTGTTTGAAAGGAGAGCCCACGAAAAGCTCGGCACGTTCTCCCTCTCTCTCATCTCATCAGCTGAGGCCGAATTCCCCACTGTCTCATGCCTCACACGGTCAAAAACACTGAGTTTGTGTGTAAACACGGCTCTTCTCATCTGCTGCAGTTATGTATGTCCTGCACTTGCGGTTTTGTGTCTGTACTTACGGGGCAGTGACCCTTCTCTTGGCTGGTACAGGTTCTGAATGCGTGAGCTGGAATGAGTAGGTGACAAGAGATTTCTCCCCATTTCAATGCTTTTCTGGCCCAAATCCTCTCTAGGATTCAACTCAGCAAGATCTATAAATACAACTGAGAGGAATTTGGCTCGGGGAGCGTTTCCCCGTTTTATTCCCTACAGCTTTTCATTACCACCTTCTAAATCTGTAACGAAATCAGGAGTGTTTTTACGGTGCTCTGTATTAGAGCGTTGCTAATAAGTAGCTCCATTAAAAATAGTAAACATAAATCATTTATTCATTTTATGCATTTCTAAGTCCACTTGAGAATATTTTTGGCTGAGCTAAGACGCAAGAAAGGGTGTTAATTATTATCTTACTGCAGCGATCAGTTAATAAGGCAGTTATGAGAGATGTTTGTTAGGAGGTTCTGGGGTGCCCGGAGGCTACTGAAGTCATTGTCTGGGGAAGAACACCACCACCGGAGCTCGCAGGAGTCTGATGGCACCAAACCAAACCCCTCGAGGCCTCCGTCTGCCAATTAGCTGAAAGGAGAGAGCAGACATCAGGTCTGAGCTGGGGAACTGTAAACAAGGGAGCAGGTAGGAACTCCCAGCGCGGGCTCTCGCGCAGCGGAGAAGCGTCTGGGGCCCCCATCGAGGAGGCTGGTGGGGCTCAGCCGACGGAGGTGGGGGTGGCAGAAGGACAGGCAAGTGGGTTAGGTTTCTTTCCCCTCCCCCAACAGGGCAGCAGCCTTTTCTGGGCTCCGCCGTCTCCTCAGGCCAAGGGTCTCTCATTGCTGCCCTTGCCAGCTCCCAGTCCCCTCCACGGGCAAGTAAAGGCAGGATCTCACAAAGCTGAGCACCTTGACGCAGCTCTGCTCTCCCTAATAGACCATTCACCTGGTGCGAGGACCCCACAGGCTGTCCTCCTCCTCCAGGAGGGAATAGCTCCTTTATTCACTCTCCTGCCGCACCAGCAATGGATCGACATCCAGCCCAGTGTGGTAATGACCAAAAGCCATCGACTGTCTGACCGTGGTGGGATGGCCTTTGCTTCCTTCATATTTCCAGAGAGGTCAATACCACAAAACCCACTCTTGTAACTGGCACCTTCAGTCCGGAGGCCAAGGGCAGAATGCTTTTTATGATGAAATGCTAACGCTAAGGTCCAAGGAGAGCAGCACACAGGAGCACCTTGCTCTTCTGCCCGATTTCTGGCTGTTCAGTGCTTAGTAGCTTCTATTTTCCACTCGCCATTGCAGCAGCAGCGGTGACAAGACCTAAATACCTCCATTAGTGACTCGCAGAAGGAAGGTCAACCCAGTCTTCTGAAGAGGAAGGAAAACCACAGCTGCCTGCCCTCAGCCCAGGGTGTGTCAAGGAACCTGTCCACGAGGGAAGCGTTTCTGGTTAGGAATTATATACTACAAAATCCCCGTGGCCCTATTAGAGATGCAGTTCGAGGTGCTCCGGGGGTAGCCTGGACTGGAAGCTAAATTCTCCCTGTGGGACGGAAGAAATACTGTAGTAGTTTCTGGGGAAGGGAGGGGAAGAAACCACTTTCTGATGTACTTCAAAGCCCAATAATCTGAATCCTTCTGTCCAACATCAACAGGGGATGATCTTGTGTAACTTCAAAACACTTAAACTGATTTGCAGCACAGAAATAATTTGTAAAAAGCAGGCCCTTTTACTTGTCCTCCCCAATCCAGCTAGCCCTCAAAATGTGACTGTGTGAGAGATATCCCATTTAACTTGCACACGGGAGACCCTATTTACTTGAGACAAACCAGTCCAAGAATATATCCCAGATCTATCCTACAGTTGGGGATAGTACCTGAGTAGAGGACTGTTCCTTGTCAGAGAGAGAAATACTGTCATTCCCATTTTGCAGATGGTAAACTGAAAAAGAACGGGGTTGAATAGCTAATCCAAGGACACAGGAAAATCTGTAGTCAGTCAAAAGTGAACCGAGATCTCCTGACTTCATCCAGTGGGATCGTTGTTGGGCAGATTATTTTTTTCTCTCGGGAGATTTGGTAAAGCTTTCAACAAATCTCGCATGAATGGCCCAGAGCTGACACTGTCCCAGGGAGTTCTTCCTCCACTGGAAGAATGTAGATGGAAAAGAAATATTAGATACATCCAATTCATTGGGTCTATTGGGTTTTTATGCTGGAACGGCTTGCTCAGAAGTACAACAGGATTTCTGTTTGAATGAGGATGCCAAGACTGGAGCCTTGATATCTGATCTCACTGCTGGAATTCATCTGGCAGAAAGAGAGCTCTGTCTGCGTATATTGTGGTTATTTACTAATCCTTTCATTCTTCTAACCTATCTCTGCCTGGAGTGTCAATCTCTGGTGCAGAGGCTGTGCTGTCCTTCACACCTCTTCAGCACCTAGCACGCTGAGACCTGATTTCAGGTGGGAGCTGCTCTAAAACCCATATAACAACAACAAGAACAACAGTCAACTTCATTTGCTCCCAGAGGGAGATCTGAAGAGCATCCCTCCTTGGACAACCATCGTCCTGACAGAGCCCTAGCATCTCTCTGCCAAAAGAAACTCCTCCTAAATATAGACAGTGAGAGATTTCAGAACCATTATACAACACTGTTCAATTGACGCTTTACAAGACGACCTCCCTTTTACAGAGATTAGGTTGATTCCTTCCCCTAATTCAGTAGCTACCCCAACTATGCCTCATTGAGAAAACTCCTTCTGACAAGAGCCATGAATTATAACCAGGGTAAAATGTTTCATTAAAATACAGACTGGGAACTTAGGAAGCGTGGGTTTTGTACGGACAAAGCCAGTTTTGCTTCAAAAGCAAATACGTAGCCATTTTTCAGGTCAGTAAGTTGAAGTCTGGGTGTTATAAATCCATCATCGATGTTTTCTTACAGCTATAGTAGCTGACACATCTGAATCACGGGGAGCTAAAAGCATGCCAGAAGAAATGAGCACCATCAAAACACATCAGAAGGAGACGTATAGCAATTGCTTCTCTAATGTACCTGACTGCTGACGGAACAATATTAGCGTGCTTTCTCCGAGAGTGGCCCTGCCTAACAACGAGTTCATAATGAAAAAATGTCTGTCCATGAAGGAATTGATTTAAGTGTATCAATTAAAAATTAGCCCCGGTATCACTAGAGGGATGGGTTTAAGCATAATTAATGCAAAAAGCTTAATAGCATTCTTCTTGAGGTTCAATCAAGTATCTCTGATGACAGTGCGTATGCACCACTCCCCACTTCCAGGAGAGTGTAAATGACTCCCTCTTGCACTGATCCATTTAAGCAGTTGTAAAATCTTGATTATATCCATGTCGGATGGGTTTAGTTTAGAAGAGAACTGCCCATAAAACTATTCCTCCCTCCCCCATAAAACATTAGCATTTCATTAAAAAAAGATGATGATGATTAAGGAAACAATTGCGGATAAAATCATCTCCAAGTTTTTGTTCTCCTGGTGAAAAATGCATGTTAAAAAGGAGCTTCTTCCTCAAAAAGTTCAAAGGCCATGTTTATGTCTAGATTCAAGTAAACAACAAATTTGTTGGTAACATTTTGATCAAGAGCATTATTTGTCCTAGATAACAATACAAGTTAATTCACAACCAAAACGAACTTATAACTTTAATCTGTGAAGGAAGAAAGTCCTAAGGATTACAACTGTAGCATCATTAAGTGTAGGATGATTTTGCAAAAATACATGTTAGGGATAAGAGTTTCAAATGTGTCTGGTGAGCTGAAATACCCTAAAATGGTGGTACCAAGATCTTTTGGGTTTGAAACTGGTTTCGTCTCATATACCCATAGTGCTTGATATTTTTGTCCCTTTCTGCTCTGAGGCAAGAAGGTTTTTCTTACACGGTGCTGTCTGCAGTGGATGCACGTGATCTCATGATGAGCAAGGGCATGTGAGGCTCTCCAGAAAGAGAAGAACTTGGGGTCAGCTCTGGGGCATCAGAATAATTCATAGTGATAACCCAGAGAAGTCCCCAGGAAAAAGCATGGCAAAGATTGAGCTGGGGGCTAAGAGAATCACTCCGGCACATGGTATTTCAGATACTTCTTACCTCTGTCCCCAAGAAGAGTTTTTTCTCATTCTTCCCAGAATTTTGTGATACTGGCACGTAACTAATAAAGTCAGAAGAAGGTGTGTCAATGACTTCTGTAAGAAAGACTAAAATTCAGTATTTCTTTTCTTTTTTTTTTTTTTATATAATCTAGACAGAACTGTAGGAATCCAGAGGAATTCAGTGCTTCAAAATCTAAATTTTACAATATGTTTTTGGAAGCATTTATATTACAAGAAAAAATGAGGACATTCTGCCACTCTAAATGCGTTTATATTTCAGGTATGTGATACCACCACAGTTTCAAAAACAAACATCTGAAGAAATGTTTTTTTAAAAATAAGATATTTGTGGCTTAATGTTAAATGATGATGTTTGAACAAATCTGGAATGGTATTAATCATTTAAACCACTCATTGATTTAAATACAAATGTACTGATAGACGAATATGTGTCTACTGGTCACATTAACCTGCCTTCACCAAAAGAAATACTTCATGTGATACATGAAATGCTGCAAAAATGAGTCATTACCTTCTAAATCTAAACTAAGACCTTTAAAAAAATGAAGTTACGGAAGATTTTTAAAAGCCATGTTTCCATATTTTTGGAATACCATGCCTCCATTTTTAAGGCTTGATTTCTTTAAGTATTTAGAAATCCCTTCCCACAGCCATTCAGAAGAGTATTGAAAAGTCAGTGCCTGATTACTCAGTTCTTCGTGACTCGGGACCTCAGAGCCCTGTGCAGGATCAGTCACTGTCACACCAGGAAACACAAGCGTGAATTTGCAATAGTTTTGCTCAGTGCACCGGAAGTAACCAGTCTTTGGTGGAAGAGGACAAGGCTTGGGGCTTGGTTCTTCACTTCTCAGTCTACAAACCTGAAACAGGAGTAGCAGGAGGGATACAGAGGCATCTTCAGGCATTCAGTACTCTCTTGGTTGCTGCATCAGTTTAAACAGCTGTAATTTATATCATGCTCATAGGAGGAATAGGAAGCAGTAATCTGCTTTGTAGCCACAGCTCCTATTTCACGTGTTCCACCCAATGCCATTATTTAAAGATTGGCTTGTGCAACTTCTCTATTTGTTACTGGTTTGTTTTTCCTTTTGTTGCAAGAATCGAGCTGACAGCTAAACACGTGTACCTACAATACGCAAACACGTTTAACAAGAAAAAAATAATTAAGACGTTATACTCTTGGCCCGTGACCTGAACACTGTCAGAAATGCACCACAACTGCACTGTTCTGAGAACGACAAAGATGCAATGGCAGAATTGCGAGATACGGGTACTTGTGCTCCACGAGCAGCCCACGGGAGCCAGGGTTCAGGCTGCAGCAGCAGCTGTAGAAGACGAGCTCAGGCAGACGATAGGATGATGGGCGGTAAGGCAACGATGAATCTGGGGAATAGACAGATCTTTAGCTACCGAAGGGACCTTGCTAATACCTCTGAGCATACCTTTTTGATTAATCCTGGCATGAATCATAACATGCCAAGAAAGGCAAGTGCCTTTCTAGCCTGTATATTGCTAGAGAGTCTTCTTAGCATGGTCAGAGCCATCACCACAGCCTCTCTTCCCAACACGCAGTCTGCACACGACAGGGAGAACAGAAACACACCTCTTCTCATACGGCTTTTTTAACAAAGCAACTCTAAGAGCATAGTGACAGAAATTCTGGTATGAGACTGCTTAGATTCAGCTGGTCACACACTGATCCTTCCTTTCAACTTCTTAGTCTCAAAGTTGAGGGTTTTGTACACCAAAGGCAAAGTCAGTCTCCTCCGTATCCTGGGTAGGTTGATAGGTGACCCGTATCACAGACAGTCAGCAGGACTGAACGGTGTCTCCTGCAAGTTTCCAGTGCTCCCCAGGACGGTGTCTCAGCTGAAGGAGTCGGAACCCACCACGTTATCGCAAGAGGATCACATTATTCCTGATGCAGTAGGAATAAAAATCATACTGTATTGTAATATGAACACAGTGTAGCCTTTTAGCACAGCAAAAGCCTCCAGCCACAACAGCAGCAAGAATTAAAACCACACTTACAAGATGTCCAGATATGGTATATGTTTTATCATTACTCTGCAGACATATGTTTTGTGTGACTTGGTTCATTTATTTCCTCTTTGTTTTCAAAAGCTAACACATGGCCCTGAACACAAATTACACTTAATGTTTTATTTGCTCAACTCAGTTAAAAGCACAGCACTTGTTTTGTGGAATTTTACATAATAATGTGCTGGTTTGTATGACTTTTATGTAATTTAATTTCAGTAAACTAGCCTGAAATAATTTAGAAGGTCTACAGAGATTTTGTGAATTCAGTGTTAAGGACTTGCATTTTATACATTTACTCGTGTCAGACTTAAAATTCAATCTGAGCGTGGAAGTTAGTTGCTTCCCTGTCCCTACACGGAGATAAAACCCACACCGTGCAACAAGATAAAGTCTTCCATCTTATTCAGGACTAGAAGGGAGGGCTGCTAAACTCTGACGCTCATCTATTCAAATGGAGGACTACGGGGAAAAAAAAAGAGATGGTTACCATTCAGAAAAAACATTTCTCAAGTGCAGACTTCAAAGAGGTGGGAACCCATTGTCTAGTGGAAGGCTGGGATTGCCTGATAGCACTGATGGACAGACTGGACGAAGGAGATACGTGACAAAGGAGATGAGAGATGACAGTCCCTCACCGATCGGTCTGGAAAATGAACAATAAAATGTCAGCAGGAGTAAGAAAGACTGTGTAAACTGGGGAAGAAGCCATGAGCTGGGGGAAACCTGGACATCTCAAAGATGCTGACCAAGACCCACAATACGGCGTAGAGCTGCGAGGAACCCAGTGCAGGTTTCCTCATTTACTGTTTTGGCCAGGTCTGTTAATATTTTTTGACAAACCTAAAGGATCTCTTTTGAACGGACCCCTTCCGGCTGAACAAGGCTGGACCTCTGGGAAAGAGTATGCTTAAACGGGGGGAAATGAAGGGATTAACACAGGCTTTGAGGCTGAGGTACTGTTTCTGTGGAAGGGTAGCACATGTGGCTCATGTTCCTGAAAGCCAGGGAAAATGCTAGTGTGGCCGCAGAGTGAGGAGAGTCTGAGAGAGAGATGACCCTGAGCAATGGGGCCAAACACATCGGTCAAGTTGGGGTTGAACGGAGGGAGCTTCCCCAGGTGCTCAGACACAGCTGTGCTGTACCCGTGAATCAGGAATGAGACAGAAGTGACTCATGAAGGGCGAAAACATTCACGTGGACACCCAAGGTGGCAGAAGGCTACACAGCTCTGAAAACCCCACAGCGTGTCTAACTGCAGCAGTAAGTACCCACACGACATTAAGAAGTTGGTGCTAGACCACTTTTGAAAACAACTGCCCAGACTTTCTGAAATAGTTTCTCCCAAACCAACTGTTTCTCCTGAGGAAGCCCCTGGAAAGCAAATGAGCTGTCAGATTTGTAACACTCAAGACTGCATTTCTTGTCCTCATCCTCCTCCATCCGCTTTCCTTCCTCTTTTTCTGCCTCTTCTGCTTTCGTATGGACAACGTATTGAGCCGTGGGATTTTGACATCAGAGGAGAAACTGGTTGCGACAGAGAAGCGTGACGAGCAGAGAAAGAGGGAAGAGGGCAGCACGCAGACGCTAACGAGCTTGTCACGTATTCGGCACTGCTCGTCAGCTGTGACTGCACACTGCGCTCGTAATTTTGATTGCGTTCCTTCATTCTTGCTTCAGCTGAAGCTACGCTGCAGTTACAAAGCTTCAGAAACGCTCAGCGTGCATGTTTTAAATTACAGATAATTCGTTTTGATACGCCTTTTTTCTTGGATCTAGACAAAATGACTGCAGCGGGGTTTGAAAAAAATCAAAGGCAGGTTTCCCTGGGAGATACACATCAAGCTATGCCTATGTCTCTGGAGTGTTGCAATACAGCTCATAGCAACCAGGGAGAAATCAGTTCTCCTTTCCACGGCAAGGGTTTGAAAAACAAAACAATTTCTTGTGTCTTAAGAAAAGCAGCTCCAGCGGATTGGTTAAGAAGACTTTCTCTGTATTTTCGGAGGACTGACCAACATCAGGACCAGAGCTTCAACAAAGTCAAGATTAAGCCCCTTGTCTAAAGAGATCGTTATTATACTTAGATTTCTATTAAGGTTTCAAGGTAGCATAGCACTAATTTGCCAGCGAGAGGCAGGGGTGGGGGGAAGAGTAATGAAATTACAGTCCTTTATTGTACAAATGCAACTTGAGACTTTTTTTAGGATGTTATCCATCAGCCTGTCTGGCAAATGTCTGTCTGGTAATAATGTATCCGTCTGCTGAAACAAGCCTAAATAATGCAACATTATATCAATAATTAATTGGCACATAGGTCAACAAGTTCAAGATTGTTATAGGCAAAGGAGATCTGAGGGAAATGGTGGGTGCCCGCCTGGGCAGCGCAGCTTTGCAAGGGAACGATGGCAGGAGTGTTTGCAGCCCAAATGCCAGCGCGCAGCGCGTGGAGAACATGGCTCTCCACGCCGCCGTCTGCCCAGTCCTCGCTTACCTACAGAAAACGGGCACCCACCAGGCTGGCACTTCCCAGGGAAGCAGGGATCACTCCGTTTGAGGAAGAGGGGAAGAACCTGCCCTTTGATTCATACCTTCACTGGAATCCCCAGAAACACTATGTTCACCTCCAAAAGGAGGACACAGCTCTAGAAGTTGCTGTTTCCACCATTGGATGTACAAATCTAGCACACAAGATCACTTTTTTCCCCTCTAAATAAAAGGGAAGCTTTATCTCATCTCCCTTTACCTGTCTGACAGGTGCCGGAGACTACCTAAGGCTTTCCCTATAGTCAGAGAAACAGATGTGTTCAGATGACAACTCACATCGCCCCAAGGAAAGGTTTCTAAGAGGGATGGGAGAAGCACCCTCTGAAGGTGCTCTTCTCCACAGAGGGAGACCAGCCCACTACCTTGGACTAGACAGTTTTTAGATGGCTAGACACAGTCAAACAAATGAATCCCAGGCAAAATGTCAAACTCTGCAGCCTTCCCATGACTGAGTGGTCCAGGGAACAGCAGTGAGATCACACCTCCTGGGACGGTGGCAGCAGCACCAACGGCGGGCTGATCTTCCAGCCTCCAGAGATGTGTACGCAGCTCCAGTGAGCGGCACACCCGGACAGAAAGAGAAGTTAGCTCACAGAATAAAAAAGCAATTAGGGCATCCCATGGGCTTGATTTGGGAATCTAACTTCTCTAAGCACATTTAATAGCCCCAGACAAAATGCCAGCAAATTAGGGACTGCTGATTTTAGTACAAGCTGACAATAACAGTAGCTGAGGTCACCTACTGACCAAGAAAATTTGTATCTGAAGTAACCTGAAGTATTTTAAAATGGAAAGAGAAAATAATTAAACTTACCATATGAAAATGAAATCAAAATCAGAGGAGACATCAAAACAGAAATACGGAGAATGAAGTATTAAAATAATGACGTCTCTCTTCTGAGAAGAGTGCAGAAAGTCATGGTATTTTGCTAATTGTAATTCCTCACCACCAGTCAAACCAGAAGGGTGGGCTCCCATCTGATAGAGAAGCCTCCTTACATTACTTGGCATCCAGGAATGTAAATGCAAGATTGAGGATGCTATTTGTAAAAAAAACAAACAAAGGAGGCAGACTATGATTGTGAAGACTTCAACGCCCGCAGTTACGGTCAAGTATCCACATACCACGTGTTCAAGCTGATCACACACACCCCCACACACAATGGGACCCCTTAACAATAAAAATGTTCCTAAAAATCTCAAAATAGGCACAAGTGTGGTGTGCTGTGAACACAGTATCTTGGTGAAGCAATTATACTGCATGCATCAAACTTGTCTTGATAGTAGTAACTTAAATGTGGGGGGGAAATAATTAAATTTTAGCTATGGGTTGGGCTTTTTTTGGTTGGTTATTTGGGTTTTGGTGTTTTTTTTTCTTTTAACACAGGTCTTGTATAAGAAAACGCAGCAAACATCACAGCTACCTTTTCAGAAAACCACAGCCTACTTACAACTGAGGCAGTACAGAAGGAAAACTGAAAGTAGGAGAGAATCACAAGCTGCAAAGGCAATTCTAGTAACAAGTCATTTTAAAAAGCAGATGACCAAGATAGAAAAATCCCAAATTAATATTTACAGTAAACTTTGCTTTTAAAGTTCTGTGATAAGTTAGTTACTGAAGATTCTGTCAAAGGGATTTTCTTCAGAGTGAAGTCCTATATGGTGTATATGGAAGCTGGTTTGCCCTCTAGCCTGTTTCTAAATAGAAAACACTGATTTTGCTCACTCAAGGAATTCCACCAAGCTCAGACGAGTGACACCAACAAGTGAGGTCAATATATAATCCATTTCTGAACTAAGATGCATTCATAATGGGAAAGCCATGCAGTCCCCCAGCTCACACCGTCAAGACCCTCGAGAATGCATTATGAGGCTTTTCTATTTTCTTCTCTTAACAGAGCACATGGCTTTTTGGGTATGAGTGTGCAAAAGCACCAGAGGACTTGTATGCATCACCTTACATTCAAGAGACTGAAGCACCTGGGAGGAGATTCTACAGAAATTAGTTCCTAAATGCTGGAGCCACTTTTTCTCTCAACCCCCCTGCCCAAATAATGCTGTGCTGCTTTCTTGGGAGTTTCCTGGCCAAGGAATCCACCCACGGGGAGTGGGGCTGTATTCAGCCGGAGCACACACCCACTGAATTAAGGAAATCTGCATTTAGCCTTACAACTGTAAGTTTTTTACAATAAATACCAATGTGATTTATTTTTGTAATTTGCCTCAGGACAGAGGGACACATTGCCTAAAGAGGATGGGCCCTGGAAAGTTCAAGGGGCCCTCCATCGCTGGGCAGCGACAGAGGAGCAGGAACGCAGCACCCTGCTCCTGGTAAGGACAATGTCTCCATCCCCTCCCAGTCTCCTCCCAGCTTCCATGGGAGCAAAACCAGCTGCTTAGGAGCCCCATTTATACGTCTCAAATCCTGTGGATGATCCTGGACATGGCTAAAGAGCGCAATGTAACTCTGAAGGCACCTGAAAGTGATTCCAAGACACAAGACTCTGAATAGGAAAAAGAAGTATCTGGCACTTGGACTTAGGTGGAGTGTAAATTTCCCAAATTAAAGACACTACGGTTCTACAGAAATGATCAGATGAGAGGACTCCTGGCAAGAGGTATAGTATGTAATTTGATAAAGAGCCTTAGGGAAGTAGACACCCAATGCCCTTTCAATCTGAGTGGCAAATTCCCTTCTCTTCCTTTGAACATCCACCTGGGTTATGTGGGATGTCATTAGGTTCCCTGCTTCTCTCCTAAGGGTAAACCAACGAAGGCCATTTGTTTCCAATGTATAGACTTGGATTTCCAAGGTTCACTTCTGGAGTAAGAGTAACCACCCCGTAAGTCAAAAGTAATTACTTTTATCATAAAGACACCTTTCCCTCAACTTAGTTGCGCTGAAATCAGAAACCACCTTCTACCAGTACACGTGGTCCTCACCATCTTAGGACTCTTGCACAATTATATTTCCGTGACCTCTCTTTATGCGAGCTTCACTTTTTTTTTTTTTTTTAATTAAGTTCCTCTATTCCATAATGCAAAATACTTTTCAGCAATTTAGACAAAAAAAAAAAAACTGGACAGCAAGAGGTACTGTGTTCTCACAGGAGAAGTCTGGAAGTCAGCAAATTCACATGGTTTGTTTTGTATGTACAGTTACTTGATCCCAACTCCTTTCTCACCCATGTGGTAGGAAGGGTTATTCTTCTATTCATGCCTCACAGTCTTTGAATGGATTTAGGGCACAGCTCTTAAAAATGTATAAGAGAGACAGGCATCGCATGATTTTGCTATGGATATTTTATGAGCAAGTCTGGGTGCATGCTGTGTGCCTGAAACAAAAGACTGCACAATTTGCTACCAGGGCAGGATCTGTGTTATTATGTCTTGCATTCAAGGCTTCCGAGAAGTCTTGGGCAAGAAAAACAACAAAACAAAGGCATGGGAGAGAGACCATGATCCAGTAAATGGGTCAAGACAGCACCGATACGCTGCATTCATTGTTATTAAGACCTATAATTCAGCAATTTGTCAGAGAACAAATCCGATTTAGGAAGCAGCAGCCTAACCTGTCCTTTTCATTGGCTGTTATTTGGGGTTTGCTTTTGTCAGTTAATTGACTTAAACTACTACCTTGAAAAGATGATACTAGTACCTAGTTTTTTTTTTACTTCTGCACCTACAGCAGCCATCATAAGTAAGATGTTTTGGTACCAAGAACCACTTCAGCCATTATTTATCAATGGAGCGATTAATTTACATCTGGAGCACAGCTACTAGATTGATTAAAGGCTGTGGTTGACATTTTTCAAAGTATTCAACTGGCAAAGAAGATATCAGTGATGTTGAGGCATCTGCATCTTTCAGATGTGTTTTCAAAGAAAAACACCTAAGGGAATCTGCTTTCCTGAGGAAGCTGGGATGTGCTCGGTGCTTGGTACCTTCCCATTTCCAGCTTGACTGTAATTCCTTTGACGAACCTTTAGGGTAAGATCATACTCACCAAGGCCTAAGCCTACCAATGGTTACTAAATGCACCAGGTTGGATGCAACCTCCAGCCCAGCACATCCTGAAAATGGTTGACTGCCAGATGCTGGGAGGGCATCCCAGCAAGGAAAGCTACATTTGTGGTTTCTTACCTCCTTTCTCTAAGTATCTGTGGTGACTGATCCCCTCAAGACATGGGTAGGGTGATCCCCTCTCCTAATCAAGTACCAAATTCTCCTCTTTTGTATCACCCCTGCGATCTGCAAGAGCAAGAGCGTGATGAATAAGGACATGATACCAGATCCAGACCTTCTCCCCCAGGGAGAGTTTCCACTGTATGCAACAGCAACAACCCAAATTCTCCACCAACTTCAGCTTGAGCTTGCAGACACTGGCAAGTGGTGTTTTATCTCTGGGTTGTAATCTCATTTATCACGGTGGGTCATAAACAAAAAATGAAGCACTAAAGCTCTTGCAATGCTTAACCTATTCATTGGAAAGGATGGACACAGCATGGAAGTTGGGATACACATGCACAAACCCACTGCTTATCAGCCTTTCCAAATCTAATTCCCCCACCTCCATTGCAAATACAGCAAACACAGCAAACACAGCGAATGCTCTTTATATGTTCTTTATTCTATTTATACTCTTTTCACTAGTAGATAACTATAGAGCAACAGAGTCACGTGGTGCATTACAACTGGAGAGCTGAAGGAAACTGCAAAGCTAAGTATCAGGAACAAATACCCAAATTCTAACACAAGGACACACATATACAGGCAGCACCCCACCAAAAGCTAAAAATGTTGGTGTTTTTCTTGTTACCTTACTCAGAAATGAGCTTTTAATGAATCAGCTCTGCCAGAGATATCAGATTGAATCTTCTGTTTCAGTGCGGACTCATCACCAGGGAGGGCACGAAGGAATTTTTACGCATTACTTTTACATGTCACTATCTCGTTTTTCCTATGGGGAGATTTGCGTCTCTTAGAATATATTCAGTGGATCCACGGTTTATACAGCAACCCCACAATAATACTTAGAACATACACAGTCTTTTGTAAATATTATCTTATTATACCAAATGTAATAACTTCTATTTGCTATTTATGGGAATGCTCTTTCTCAAGACGCTTCATAGTAGAGAAATGTAAATACCTCTGAAGTGGTAGTTTCTATAGAAACTTATTTTTCCAGTGAATTGTAGAATAAACAGCCTAATTTTCTGTTTTGCTTTAAATCTCACAGAAACCTGGAGCATCTTTCCAAAGTGGCAGAAAATAATACTTTGCAACTCTGTAGCCATTTATGTCTTTGAAGCTTGCTGTAAATATGAACTACTTATGCCTTCAGGAGTATCCTTAGGTAATATCATTAGTCTCACTAAGAAGGGGAGGTAAAACAGCATGTAAAAGACTTTATACAGAGCAGTGTGTCACTGCCTAACAGCTTGAGGTGCTCTCACAATTTCATTGCTGGTTCTACGACAGTTCCTCTTATCCCAAGCTCAGAAATCCCAAAACAGACAGCAAAAGCAGCAGTTATTTTTCAGCAGCTCCATCGGTTTTGCCCAGTGGATGTGTGAGGAGTTAGCAAGTTCATCTCAGGGTTGGCAGTGCCGCTGCGCAGCAAAGCAGAGCACAGAACAACACTGGGCTGGGGCTGGTTTGTCTACATCACTTCTAGCTTTCGAGAAAGCTAATACCAGGAACCCATTTTTCCTGGAATTGACACAGTCCGAAGAAGCTCCCGTAACAGCAGCAGTGAGGAGTTTCTGTCTGCCCCTCAGCCCGGTAGGGAACGCTGTGCCCGTTAGGTTAGTTGAGGAAGGAAGCTGAAACTCAGTTGGGCTGAGCAACCATTTCTGATTATTTTGTTACAACACTTTTTTACAGGGAACAAACACAACAACACTTAAAACACAGTGTAAGTGCGGAGCCCCACTTGTACATGAACGATTGAGCTCTTAACATAGGAAAGACGTGAACCTGTTGGAGCGGGTCCAGATGAGGGCTGTAAAGATGATCTGAGGGCTGGAGCACCTCTCCTATGAGGACAGGTTGAGAGAGTTGGGGCTGTTCAGCCTGGAGGAGAGATGGTTCCAGGGAGACCTTATAGCAGCTTTCCAGTACCTAAAGGGGGCCTACAGGAGAGCTGGAGAAGGACTTTTTACAAGGGCATGTGGTGATAGCACAAGGGGGAATGTCTTCAAACTGGAAGAAGGGAGATCTAGATTAGATATTAGGACAAAATTTTTCACTATGAAGGTGGTGATGCACTGGCACAGGTTGCCCAGAGAAGTTGCAGAAGCCCCAACCTGGGCTGGTGGGAGGTGTGCCTGCCTTTGGCAAGGGGGTTGGGAACTCAGTGACCTTCAAGGTACCTTCCAACCTAAAGCATTCTATGATTCTATGAAGCTTTCCAGTACGGAACCTGAAACAGAAATGTGTGTCCCCAGACCCCTTCCCACTGCCCTGGGGCTGTTCCTGCTCCATAGGCTGCTGTGGAAAGCTGCCTGGCCACCAGGCACTTCATCCCCCAAGGTATTTAGGTGCCAGCTCTTCATGTGGCTAATTGCACTGCACACCCCCGTTATCGCCGTCCCCAGTCCCGCACAAAAGCCGTACGTTAGTGCTGAGATCAGAGCTGTAGGAGTCAGCCCTCCTCCACACACCAGATGGCTCGCTCTTCTGCGTTTGTTTTTAGTGCTTACCTATCTGCGCCTCGACTTCTGATAGTCATGTGAATTTGAGAAGGGAAAAAAGAAAAAGACTTCCCCAACAACAGGGGAAAACAAAAATCAAGAAGTTTCCTTTTCACATGTTATCTCAAAACACAGAGTATATACTCAAGAAGCATTCTGAACCTTCTCAGAAAGGACAGAAATCAAGAAATAGGGGCAGTCAGAGATATGGAAAGTTCCTCGGTATCCG
Organism: Vanellus vanellus; assembly: GCF_965231255.1. Taxonomy (NCBI): domain Eukaryota; kingdom Metazoa; phylum Chordata; class Aves; order Charadriiformes; family Charadriidae; genus Vanellus; species Vanellus vanellus. Next base: position 77,970,139 of record NC_138910.1, on the reverse strand, counting down.
AACAGTGTGGACAGCTCGGGCAGTGCTCCCTTTGCCCCAGAGACTACATTGCCTAACATTTTGGCTGGCTTCCAGTTTCAGTGCATAATGAAGAGCAGGTATTTTCCACTTTAACTTTCTCCTTCCTAAAACAGTGGTATTTAAAAGATGGGAAATCTGCCTAAATTTAGCAATCAGAATCTATCTGAGTTCAGTCTCTCACTTTTAGGAATGGACGTATTTTGATTTTATCTAAACAAAACAGCTTGTACTTCTGCACTACCTTTCCAGTAAATAAGCACGTAAATATATAAATAAATAGAAACTAGTGCAAGTGAGGCATTTTACAAATGTGTGATATTTCCTCTCTGGACTTTTTCAATCCAGTACAGTCCTACTAACTGTTGTGATTTATTCCGCAAGTTGAACAGGATCCAGCTCCTGAGGGTATATAATTATGTCTAAAAAAATGTTCTCAAACTTGATTGCAAGAAGAAGCCTGAAAGTGCGACCCATCTGCATTCTCAAGACTTGCAAACAAGAAGGCAAACGGGGAGCAATCAAAATGAATTTTTTAAAAAGCATCTTAGAAACATCTCACAAAAGCCCATCTCAGATTTGTGGATGTAGACAAGTGTGGTATTGCTTATGTGCTAAAATAAAAGATAGGCCATTTCGTGATGGTGTTTGCATTGGTGGCCATGGCCAGCTCCTGGTGCCTCCTCTCTAATAACCCTCACTTCGAATGATAAACAGGTCAAGAGAAAATCCAAACCATGATGGGGTCAAAATTGTATCTTTTAATCAAGTTGTAGTGAACACAAGCAATAGGAGGCAACAGCTCAGTTCATATCTCTAAAGAGAAATATGGCAAAGCATCCATTTAAAATAGGTAGCTCTGTAACAAAAATGCCCTCAACCAACTATGTAAGCAGACCTACTGTCCCTTGGTCCTTCCTTGCCCGTTGCAGATCTCTCCCACCTCCTGCTCTGGGCTCCTCGGCTGTACAGCCAGTGCAATCCAGAAGCACGCAGAGGGGTGACGTGTGCCAGGTGCCACCAGTGGTTCCTGCTTCCTCCAATGAACTAAAAGGGTGCCCAGCAACCCCGAGGGGTGACGGCACTGCTAATATCATTGCTGTGGCCTGCATGGATACGGCCAGAAGTGCATCATCTCTCCCAGACAGGGATATCAGTTTTTGAATGAACCAGAAAGACAAGCATTACCTCAAATAGGCAAGCTGGGTATCCTCATGGAAAAAGCCAGGCTAGTTTTTTCCCGTCACTGCATTGTCCTCCATGTTCTTCCTAGGGCTAGGGCTTGATGAACATCCACTTTCCTTTTCCCCACTGCTAATGCTCTCACATCCTGACCCCACTCAACTACATCAATATCCTTCCATACCCCATTTTCCCCATCAGCGACTTCTCCCATCGCCAGAAGCCCTATCTCCTCCTATTCCCAGAGGAGAGTGCTTTGCTCCCCATCTGATTTGAATTCCTCCCTCCCTACGTGGGCGATGAATCATTCAGAGTAATGGCATTTTAAAAACTCTACAGAGAAAGTAGGTAGACTCAAACCTGAGTGGGAGTGCATATAAAGTACCATGTTAGTGGGCGCCTTCAACCCCAAGACCAGAAGTTCCCAAACTTCCCTGGCGTTCCTTCCCCTAAGGGCTGGATGCTTCCTCCTGGACATATGTGTTGATGGCAACTACCACAGCCAAAACCAGTGTCATGTTATGTATATGAATATGTAATATTTAATTTTTAATCTTCATTTGTCATTTATCATTATTATATCATATAATTATATGATACTATTAACATATCATAGGTCACAGAAGATTCAGAAAGAAATTAGTTGGAAAGATGATGTAGAAGAGAAAAACATCAAAACTGAAGAAGTGCGTTTCCATTCCATTTTAACATTGGGGGGGGACAGACTTCTTATAATGAAATGCTTCTATGTCATTAGTAGTGCCCTTTCTATGAAGAACCACCGAATGTAGTATTTTTCAACTTGTGGCTTATCAACTACTGTCATTTCTGATGAAAGCAGAGTCTAATTCTTGTCTTAGCCCTGCAGAGATTATCTTCGCTCATGCTTCACCAACAAAAACCCCTTCTAATTACAGAGTGATTGGATACGATGGTCATATAGTCTCACTATAGCCCATGTCTCAGTGACATTTTGATTCTGAGTCACAATTTGATTCAAGGCAAGAAACAAAATTTTTACTGATGGAAGTTCTGCAGTATTCTTTATCACCTGAGCACATGAAACAGAAAAGCTACAGTATGAATTTGTCCAGAACTTGATATGCTTAACAAATAGCATGTTGTTTAATGACTTTATTCAGAACACCTACATGTTTTGTTCCTGTTACTTGTACAGCTCTTACATGTGACAAAGAGACTAATTTTTCAACAGAGGAGGGAGAAGAAGAGGGAACAGCTTATGCACTTTTAAGCACGTTTTTTTTCTGAGAGGCAAATATAATAACAGCAATATGGGGCTCCATACCAGTTATGTCTCAGTGACTTCTTTTAAACTTGTTTAGCCTATAATTGAAGGATAATTTTTCTTATTGCCAACTCTGCCAGCTCACACTGACATCAGAAAACCCAACAGTGTTCTTTCTGGCTTATGTTTCATCACCAGTAAAGAATTCTGAAAACTAAATTTTCCTCTGTGTGCATGAGTATAATCCTTAAAATTACGGCCTTGGTATATTTAGGCAATACCTCGTTCCCTGCAAAAACTTCGTGGTGCATACGTACCCCACCAGTCACTTTATGCACTAGGGTGTCCTGCTGCAGGCGTGAAGCTACTGCTCTGCCACCAACTGAAGCTCAACTGGGATTGAAGTCTGATGTTCAGAGCTCCCCAGTGCATCCCCCAGAGTCAGCTCGACGTAGCTGCCTGTTCCTCTGGGATTTCAGCAGATATAAGCTATACCTGCCTGAAGCGAGCATCTTTTGCACAGGGAGAGGGGCACTACGCATCTACACTGCCGTCCAACTTCCATGGGTTCAGATCTGTTCCAGCCACCTTTTATGTGCTTCCTGCCTGACCGGGACGAACAGGGACAGAAATAAGGAACTACAGAGCTAAAACCTCAAGTCTCTAAAGAGCTACTAAAGACCAGTGTCCTCTACATGCCCCAAGCAGTGCATTATACAACAGCCCAAAGGAGCTCAGGCTGACATAAAAATCCTACAGGCTGTTACAGGACCGAGAGAAAACTTAGCAGACAGAAGGATGGCGTGTTGCCTCTTCGGAGGAGTCACCTCTTAAGTTAAAAAATCTATTTAAAACCAATAACATTTCTGTTTTTCTTTGATCTTACTTTTTCTGTCTCTGATCCTGCCACAGTTGAGATCGCCATGGTGTAATTAAAGAGACCACAAGGGACAGAGAAAACAAAATATGTGCGAATGTTACATATAAAAGTATTGAGGATAAAAATTCTTCTAAAAACTCTTTTTTGAGCAAACTGACATTGCAGGTTTTTTTCACTTGGATTTCAGACAGCGGCTAGCAAAATTTACAGTAACAAACATTTTAATTCTCACTCAAATCAGAGTGACTCAGCACTGCAAGGAAAAGCAAGACTAAATGTTGTGAAGTTTTGACAAACCCAGCCGAGGAATGAGCAAGCAGGAGTCCAACTTGGAAGCAGACACAGAGTTCGCATCTGATGAAAACTTTGCTGATTATATTTTGGAGGGGGTTTGTCACAGGGCAGTCTCACTGCAAAGCCAAATCCCACGTGTATATTGAACCCAGTGCCAAAAAATTCCCTTCTGGGTACAAAACCGGTCGAAGAATTCCAGGAAGCCCTTCCTTACCAAGGAAGCTAATTCAAAGGCCCCAAATACATACCAAAAAAATATCTTTCCTTCCATGTTTCTCAATCGCCAGCACCTCTTTCTGGCTTCAGGGCGACTCTACCACTATTTTCAGACTTCTCATCTTTCACCCGTATCCACAAGACAGCTGGCCCTGATGAACTCACCAGCCCAGCCTCTACTTGTCTCCGGCTTGGGATAACTTGTACTGCTTACAGATACCGTTTCTGGAGGGCAACCCCTTAGATAACCTGCACGCTCAGATAACCCCCGGTTCCCTTCCTGCATCTCCTGACAGATCTGTTGATTTGTCCAGCTTCTGGAGGAGACACTGCGAAACCAGGAACAGAGGGGTCAGATGAGGGGTATTGGAGATAAGGAAGATGGAGGGATCTGGGGGCGGCAGGGGAAAGGGAGGAGGTTACGCAGGACCAGAGGCTGGAGCTGAATCGTAGTGTAAGGTGCTCTGGGGTGAACTTGCAGTGGGGCCTGCCAACCTCTCTGAGCAACACAGCTGGTAAATCTCAGGGTGAATCCCTTTAGCTTCTACCCTTTGCATATCATATCCTTTGCATACAAATGGAGCATATACATCTTTCTTCCTCTGGCTAATTAAGCGTCTGGACAATGCTCTTAGTCACGTGATTTAGTTTTAGGTTGTCCTGCGAGGAGCAGGGACTTGGACTCGATGATCCTTACAGTTCCCTTCCAACTTGAGATATTCTATGATTCTATGATCTATAATTCTTATGCAGATAGTGGCAACATCCAGCTATAAGAAGCTGCTGCTTCCTTGTCCAGGTTGACATCAAGTCTCTGCTTCACAGATACCAAAACGTGAACACATGACGGCTGGGAAGAAACACTTCGTTCCAGACCCAGGCTGGAACACCAGACGAAAGCTGGCGGTCAGAGCAGCAGCTGGCATAACCTCAAATCTTCAGGAGAAGCCATCAAGGGACACTAAGACTGATCTCTTCCTCTGCCTATTGCAACACATCTGCTTGGGCTGGGACTCCAGGCCATTCCCTTACTGACAAACGTCAGCAAGCAGGGTGTGCTTTTGAAGGCTATTACATCTGTGTCCTACTCACGCTCACTCCAGAGGTTCCTGTTTCATATCCTGTTCTGATTGCTCTACATTTATCACGTAAATTTGTTTTAAGTACACACAAGGGAAAAAAAATAAAGTTGGTATGCATAAAGATTATAACATATGAGAATTTGTTAGGGGCTATAATAAAGCTCAGTGTTAAAACTACACTCCCCATACACACATACACATGGACACTACGCACCATGAGTTGTATTTCAGAGGAAAGCTAAGGCACAAAAAGAAGTTCTAACACGCACCTTTGGAGACCTCCCAACTTTCAGAGTCCTTACAAAGGTCACAAACCGAATGCTACAGCCAGCAACTCTTACTCATCCAAATAAACTGCACTGACCCAAGTCCTTCAGAGGCGGTGGATCTCTGGGAGACAGGAACAGTGAGCAGCAACAGATACAAGTGCTGGCTTCGATGAATTTGAAGGGAAACATTTTTCTCCAACACTTGGAACATGCTGCAGAACTTTGGAAACCTTGCGTGTCTTACCTGTTCGAAAGAAATGGTTTAATTTCTAATAAACAGATCTTTTTGCATCTGAAGGCCATACTGCTGCATGGACACTGCTCTGACAAGGCAAACACCACGCAGCCCTCTTTGCCATCAGAGAGCCCCTGAGGGCCGCGCTGCCTGTGCCTGCTATTCTTGACAGCAGAGATGGGATTACAGCCTTCTGCGGGGTGTCCTCAACTCACACCCACAGAGACCCAACATGCAATTCTCTGCCGACACGATTTTTCCTACCATCTACTCCTGTGCTGGGCACTAATCCAGGGAAGTTAAAAAAACCCTCCCCCATGACACCCACTCAGCACTACAGTATCTGTTTCCCAGTCCTTCTGACAAGCGTGCCTGTTATTCGGTTCTAAGATTGTCCCAAACACAACAGTATGCCCATAAGTTAAAGAGCAAAGGAGGAAAATTCAAACTAAGCATTCACCTGCAAGCAATTTTCCAACAAAAGGGGTAAAAAGACATCTCAGCCCAAACCCAACAGAGCATCGCAGCTACTGTCCTTAGTGCCTGTGATCCCCTAACAGTGGCCAGGCCAGGCCACCGAGGGCTACATTCAGCAATCTGACTTGAAATATTTCATGCTATAGAACACCAAGTGCAGGTTGTTTGGCTCTGTTTTTCATGCTGTAGGTTACAAATGTTTTGACAAATTTATCTGGCTTGCAATCAGTAAATAAGCAATGCCTAAGACAGTTGATGTGGGAACTGCATTTCCCAGACAGAAATACACTCCCATACTGTCTCCAAAGGGAGTGTAAGTCTTCAGAGAGTAAGTAATACAACAGTCCTACTCCCAGAGCCTACTCAAATTGTCTTTGAGATTACCGACATCCACCAAGCAAGAACTGCTATTTTTCAGTAAGAACTGAGAACAGACCAAACTCTCCGAGTTACTCGGTTAACTCTACAGCTTACTGTGCTAAGGGCGTGCTCCTATGAGCAACGCTTACACCTTCCGTCAGCTCTAAAGGTGCAGGAGGTAGACTATTCCCATTTAAAAGACATTGGTACTAGTTCCTATTTCAAGCTAATCTTCATTGACAAATAGCATTTCTTATTTAGAAGTTGGGCTTTAGGATTCACATGCATTTCCTCTCAGTTTCTCCAAGACAACATGAAGATCTTTTTCTTCCAACTCCGAATATAAGATGTGCCCTTAAAAAAATCTCCTGGCTTGTTTAAATACCAACATAAGGATTCTCCCGACTGAAGGACAGAAAGAGGGGGGTGTATTCCACATGAAAAAAAAAGGATTCCTCCCGCATCATCAGTTCTCTTTAGAAACTTAGAGGAGACTGTTTTGTGTACACAACAGCACTGTCTCTGTTACAGACTTCTTTAAAGTCTGAAGAAAGGGATGTTGCGAAAGGGAACTCCTACAGCGTGCAGCTCGTTTAGTCCGCCTTTAGGTCAGATGGAGGAGATAGAGCCCTCATGGCTCACTTCACCGTCATCTCTCCTCTGCTGGGAAGGGTTTCATCAGTGTCACAGAGAAGATGTTCAAGGGTGCTGCATTCTTGAAGCATAAAAAAACCCTCTTATTTCACTGCAGGCGCAGCAGATCCGAGTGGATCACGGAGAAGGTTATTTGTGCCTATTTACAGCACCTCACAACTCAAACAGGTCGAAGACTGAATATGCAAATAAATGCATCTGAGGAACCAAAGAATACAGCTTTCTCAGTCACCAAAAACATTCTGCTCTTTTTGATCTTCATTTACCTCTGTCTTTCTATCTCCTAAAGGAAATCTTGAGTGGTGCTTAGATATATTTAACTGTTTCTAATGTACTATAAAGAACAGTGAAGAGTTTACACTTCCCCCAATGTGGCCCGAAGGCTTCAAGTTTATTCAGACAGGAAAGCACATACCTTTTTAAAGATAAATTATGCGACTACAGAATCAGATATAGTTAATATAGCGTGTCCTCATTCTCCAAGGGGGAAAAAAAGAGAGAGATTATCGCCATTACCAGCCACAGATTAGATACAGTATGAATAAAAAAGATTAAAACGTGGATTGTGGCTCTTGTTCAGATACACATCTTCAGTGGAGTAAATTTCACCTAATAAGTCATTTTTGCTCCGTCAACCAACCCCTAATCTCTGGTAATGGTGTTCCAGGTTACTGACTGAGTTGAAATACACGGAAAATGAAGGCAGCGCGCAGATCCTGGATACCTGTATTTGTGATGCTGTTGGCACAGCAGAGGCTCGGTGTACTCCTGCTGCTGCCATGTTTCCTGTTTCTATAAACATGCTCTGTTTGAAAAGGGGCTACTATGGGCACACGTGTGCAGTTTATAGCTAGTTTTGTGCCAACATAAATCAAGCCCAAATGCCATCTCGGTGACATAATGTAAGACTTATGCTTAAGGGAGTCCACATACATAAGTAAGTGGGTTCCAAAGTAATTAATTTGAGGAGTCCACTTACATTTCAATCTCTCAACCAGACAGACTGCCTGGTGGTTCCCTCGGCTTTTTAGCGTCAGACTCCCCCAGTTTCACTCTTCCATTTCCTTCACTTCCTCACCTTTCAGGGTCAGAGCTTAACACCGCAAAGGGAAATGAAACAGAGAAAAACAAAACAAAACAAGCTGCGAAGCAGATTAAAGCTATGTTTGACATTCAGAGGTACACGGTTCCTTTTTCAGCTACAGGTATGAAGTAGTAATAGTTTTGTGTCCACAACTCGCAGTATAAACATGGTTTAAAAAAAAAAATGTAAGTTTTCTAAATGCGTCCTCACTGAAAAAATGTCATATCTTTTAAAATGTATTCTATTTAATGTTCAAGTCAGCTGAATTCTAAATTGCCTTTTTTTTTTCCCCCTTAGAAATTGTCTGGGAAGTAGACAGAAACCTTCTTACACTTCCCTCAACTCTCGGTGCTCTAAACGCACCGCCTCTGAGGGGAAGGTGTTTGCAGAGCAAGCCACAGAAACATGGGCTTCTGCTTGTTGGAGAGGATGGATCGGCCCAATCTGCTCCGTCTGCCAAATGCCTTCTCCTGAGCGGGACCAAGAGAATTGCCATCAGCCTGCGGCTCTTGCAGAATTCCTGCTCTGACTGCACCATGAAGCAACAACCCACTCATCAGTCTCCTCAGAGAAACTAACTCGCTAAAGTCAGGGTCCAATTCCTTTCCCAGGCAAATCAGAAAATTAACTCCTACTATCTTCTGTGAAGGCGGCATTAAATGTAAGTGAAGAGACATGTAATTAGTCATGAGACAAAACGGCCCGTCCAGATTCAAGAGGAGAGACGTTTTATGGGAGTTAATTAGCTTTTGCTTGCCCAATTTATATACATTGCCCTGAGTCAGTGAGCACGAGGCCATTTAGCAATTCACGGGATCAGCCTTAAACCAAGGATTCCCATATTTCCGCAGCAGAGAAAGCTGGAATTGTTGGAACAGCAAACGCAAAGGTTGGAACAACCAAGACAAAGGTTATTAGCTTGGTCCCACATTTCTCCCTATAACACGCTCACACCTCATGAGGAGGTCAGAGGGATTGCAGCGTATTTTTGCTAGTCTATTCTTAAACTGCAGGTTTTCCCTATTTGTTTGCACAATACTAGTGCAGAACCTGTTTCTATCACACAGCCTGCTTCAGTCTTCATGTTTTTTAAAGAAGAGAGTACAATGATAATACGGACATGTTGACTGAGATCTCATCTGGTTCATTTTCAATGTTCAACCTCACTTTCGGAAAGGATTTCAGCTTTGATTCTGATTTAGTCTGATGAATGTGCAGCAAGTGCCAGGACTGCCTCAATACTTCATGCATGTATTTCCAGGAGTTTCTATGGAGATCATCATTCTAGCATGATCGATATATAATGAAGGAATAAGAGAAGCCAGGAAGAGAGGTCAGACTTCACAGACCTGCTGAGAAAAGCCCAGAAAAAGAACATGAAAGCTGGTAGCAGAGTACAAGAAAGCATGGCAATGACTAACCGTTCCTGATGAATAAGTGTTTACACAGCTAAACTTCTACTAAACTTCTAACCAGACAGAAATGCAAGACCCTCACTTCCAAGTGGATTATTGCATTTCTTCTTTCTCATTTTGAGACCTAGAAAAATCAAAATTCAGAAAATGATGCCATGGTTTTGAAACCCCTAATACAATTTGCTGAACACCAGTGGCGTTTCCTACAACAGCTTAAATAAATATACAATGCTTCCACGATTACAAAGATCTGAAGGAGGAACCAGATTTTTCTCTTTTCTGGTTACACTTGGAATTCTTCTGTGCCTTCCTTGTGTCCAGAGAGATGTAAATAGAGGGGGGGAAAATGTGGCTAAAGGAGTTATTCAACAAAATAAAAATGTGCATGTGTGGACTCATAGAAACAATAAAACCATGCAGAGATTTAAGTTTCTTATAAGAATCTCCTTTATTTTAGAGGAGAAAATGTAATGATTGTATGATTTTAATGTTTCTGTAAAGACAATCGCAGAATGAACAGGTGGAATAACTGAACAAAGCTATTAAACAAGACTAAACCTCCCAGATACAATTTAACTTAATTCATGGTCATATAGGAGCTCTTGCTCATGTCAGAAGACAATTCAGGCATCAGAAAAATTAAAAGATATGTTCAGAGTTTTAAAGGGTGGGTCTGTAACTCAGAGGTGAAACAAAAGTAGTTTCTGAACATGTCATCCCAAATTTAGAACCAAACTCTTCTTCTGCTACAAGGCAACGGATGATTCTTCCAACTCGGAGACAGAAGAGTCCTGAAAGAAAATGCACTGCAGTAACCAGTCACATTTAACACAGTAACAAATGAGATGAGAGTGGAGGAGTTAAAATGAATGTGCAAGTAGGAAAAAAACCATAGCACAGACATGAGGCTCCTCTAAATTTTTTGAGTTCTTAGTAAAAGAAATGTCTTCCATCACATCCCATCTCTTACCTTCATGATCATTTTGCAATTTCCAAATTTTTACCAGCTAAAAAGAGAAAAATATTCTACTTTGCACGTGATGGTAGAATACCCTACGCTGATGAGATGACATCCTATGCCAGATTAGGGATCTCTCTGGTCATTCTTGTATCTGTGGTTGTAACCACTAACAAAAATTTAACAAAAAAGTAAAAGGAAGTTTGCAAAAGGCAGCTATGGGCAAATCTGCCCACAAGAAGTTTCTTTCTTCACCCTAAAAGTCAAAGCCTGATTTGCATCCTGAAGTAATTCCTGTGCCTTACACAACTCTTAATTATTTTCAATCCTTGCTGTAGTCACTGTGAGTGTCCTCTTAAACTGGACAAATGCACCTTTTTCAGGATTCTCCAAATTCTTCCTGTTGATATTTGTGATAACTAATTTGTTTTAAGATCCAGATACCTTCAAAGATGCCTTAATTAACACCACATTCTGGCCTTACCACAAAGCTCCTGAAATTCGTACGTGTTAAGTCCAGACAAGCCAATCCAAACAATGCAGACAGGTGTCCACAGGAGGGGCAAAAATGCAAGCATCTCCCATGCTCTCCCAGCCAGCTGGTAAGCACGTGGTCCCGCTCCCTGCCCACTAGCTCCTGCCACAGATCTGGACAGAGGAGGTTTGAATCCAGCTGGTTTATCTTCCTTGCTCTGCTCCAGGGAGCTGCACCCACCAGACACCGATGCCGGGAGACGTGCTGTGGAAGCCCACCTTCCCGCTGCCCCTGGGAACCAGCTTCAGCGAAGAGTGAGGGACGAAGGAAGGGGGAACAGAGGCAGGAGAGACACTCCCTACAGCCTCCGCTACTCCCAGAAGATGCGCTCTTGGGGAGAAGGGGCAGGCAGCCTGAATCAGTGGTTTTAAAGTTGGGGGAAGAGGTGGAACAAGTCTTAAGAGAACGTGGGAGGACATGGGAAAGAAACCCAGAGAACTGCTGATATAGATCCTTAGGTCAGTATAATCAGCAAAGGATCATGCAATAAGCCAGGAATGAAATCATGGCTTGAGCAATGATTTTGTGCCACCAATAAAATCCTGCTGGGAGTAGTCATTGAAAGGGTAGGCTTAGCCTGGGTTTTTCTTATTTAGGAGCAGAGGCAGCTGAAGAGTTGAGGGGAAATGATTTATGAGGACAGAGCTAAATGCTTATTGCTAGGTTAAACAACAAGTAAGGACAGACATAACAGTCTACAAATACCCATAGGAGTCAATGTCAAGGAGTGTGAGGGATTGTTTTGAACAGCACCATAAATTTCCTAAGACTGAGGTGCCGTGGCTTGTAATACACTTGCCCAAACTGCTGAAGTTTTGTTGGTCGTGACTAGCCTGGGCAAAGCACAAGCAAATAAAAGGCAAGGAACAATTCTGTGTTGCTGGACAGGTGAAAGAGATTATGCTAATCTGTCCCGTGTTCAGACGAGCTCCATGTCTCCATCAGCGGAGAAGCTATCTGCAGTGTTCAAGAAGGTATAGGAGTTGGAAACAGACATACTGCAACTGCTTTTCCCATTACGATTTTTGTGATAGCAGCAAGTACAAAACTTATTTAATCAAGACAGTTCCAGGTTGACTGTGTAAATGAAGAAGTCACATAGCTGCTATCGCAAAGGAAAAAGCACACAGCATCACTCACAGCTAGAAAGACTATCCATCACAGCAGTTTTACTACAATTAACATCAAATTTATCCTGCACAGAGGACGAGTGTTAGAATTGCACCCTATCGCATGCCCCGCTTAAGCCCCTGAAATAGGTCTTAAAGGGACTTGAACTTTGTTCCGTGCTGAGCACCTGCATGAGGGGCGCGATCCAGCCCAAGGTCACGTTTCAGGGAGGTAAAGATTCCAGGAGGAGGCCTGAGGGATGTGCCTGATCCTTCACATGGGAGAAAACAGCTGAGCAGGAATGTGAGGGAAAGGGAAGGAATGCAAGGTAGAATAAATAAATAAATAAATAAATAAATAAATAAAAATAAGCCAAACAAACACAAAGGACCTTTGAACTTTGTTTCCCAGCATGGCATTGCAACTGAGGCTCCATCTAGCAAGGCAGAAAGGGAGAACGGGATTGCCTCTGAAACCCTCAGAGCGCAAAATTATCACCTGATGAAAGGAAATAAACAGAGGCAGAGGGGAGGAAAGAGCTCTCACATAGGCTCGAATTGTGGTAAGGGGGAGGGGAAAGGAAAAAGTAAACCAAAGCAAATGCACAGCCACAGGAAACAAATGTAACCCTAAGATACCTTCTATCTCCCTCTTTTCTGGCACATGTCTCGTTCCCAGTCCCTGTGGACTGGTTTGTGCTCTAAGGAGGATAAAGCAAAGTTTCCTTATTTCTTCCTGCCCTGCCTGAGCCACTGGATCACTAATGCAGAGCGTTGCTTAACTCTGGGGCAGCAGGAACCTAATTCTCACTTAGCCCTGACTCCTGGAAAACAATCCCAATGCTGGTGTCCAGTGACACGAAAGAAGAGACCAACCGTTCCTTGGCCCCTGCGTGGAGGAAGAAGGTAAATTCCCTGCAAATACCCCCAAAACTATACAAGACTTTACATTTTTTTTCAGAATGCAAAAGTGAGAAGTGGAAAAAAAAAAACCAAAACCAAAGAGGAGCCATGCATGACTCCTGGGGGGGGGGGGGGGAATGTTTTGGCTGAGCATCATTAGGTGGGTCACTTGATGGCTGTGTGGTCTCATTGCACACACAGAACAAAACACCTTGCTAAAGTGTCATAAAGAGAAGAGGTGGACTTCTGAACTACCTAAAAACAAACTGCCACTTTAAGGCTAGGAAAGAGCTGACCATCCTAGAGAAAATTCCACTCAGCATCACAACAATATTTCAAAGCGTTTTGGAGATTAAGGAGTAGATTAAGGAGAAATTCGGGTACAAAAAACCAAAGAAGCTGAGGAACTCTTTTTGTCAAAGGGTTTACAAGTGACAGGAAAAAAAGTATTAAGGAAGAAAGGCCTTGTAATTAAATTCTGAACTTGAGATTCAGGTTCTTCTTCTCACCTTAGCTTAATGCCTAAAACACATCCACAACAGGAGGTGCCTTATAAATTTGTAAACACTATGTTGCTTAAAGGTACACGATACAATACAAAATTTCATAATCCGTGGCCTGCTGTCCGGAGGCTGCAGTGGGGACAGCTGACGGACTATGCAGTAGCATCGTTCCTGTGGTGTATAGAGCTAAGAAAACTCGGGTAGCGTCACGGTACGCAAACGTGTGCCTGGGAGAGATTTTGAGTCTACTGTGTCTGTTTCTGTGTTGAGGAAGGAAAGTATTTTTCACCTTCCAGACTTGTTTGGGGCTTTTTAGTAGGAAACTACAATGACTACCTGAACAGAGCCATAGAGATCGTAAACTCTGACTCTCCCAAAGAAGCATTTTCTGTTCATGCAATAGCTTCCAATGAACAGGACACCTTCTGCCCTTTACTTTGGTTTCATTAGTTTTTTGGTATGTCACAACACATCACACTAAAAATTGAGGTAGGAAACAAAAAGAATCCTTATTGTGAATCTTTACTTTTGTCTGGAACCCTTTTCTGGATGTTTATGGCATCCCATAAAGTTGCTGTAACACGCCTGCTGTATTTTTAATTGTCATTTTAAATGCCAAAACCCAGAAGTCTCGCTTATATTGTATGCGAACACAGTGTCTGCTTATGTTCAAACCCTCAGGCACTTTAAATAACTCTACTGTACACAGAGAACGTTGTTCATTTTGTTTTTACAATTTTTGCCTGTGTAGAAGGAGCTCTAATGTCTTGAGAACATAAATGTATGTTCATAACCGAGGAGCAAGATCACAGCTGGAATCTACCTGAGCCTTGGATCATATTTCAGCAGTGGCACGAAGCGAAAAAGCAGCTTATTTCTCTGTTTAATTTACAAGAGCTGCAACTGGAACAGCACATACTAGACTTACTGACGTAACGCACAGGTGAGTGCGTGTTACAGGTCCACCTCTGTGCCTGATCCGCAGGGAATATCAGACTGTTTCAGCCAGACCTAAGAGCCGTTACCGCTGCAGCCCTGGAGGAACCTGGTCTGAACCCTGGCGTGTTAGTAAAGGTGGCAGCTGCCATAACAGGCTTCTGTGTAGGCTACAAACTTAGGGCATAAAATCGGGGTCTTTTTATTGATTCCAGTGAGTTTCGTACCAAGCCTCCGTTGTTCTGTCTTAAAGAATAAACCGTTACAGAGTATTCATAAGCAGATTTGCTTTTTTCTTTCAAGGATTAAACAGGAGCAGATCGTAATTTCCTTTAAAGGCATCTATTCTTCATCAGTATTCAATAAGTTTTATTACGGGCTTAAAAACAACAGCATATATATCTTTATACTCAATTCCGATCTGCTCCCTCCATGTGTTCTGAAACTCGCGTTTTATGTTTAGATGGGATTGACCATGAAATTCACCAGGTAATATGTGTTCCCTAAGTAAAGACACAGAAAAGTACCTGGTCAACGTCCATTTTTCACATTAGTTCGCTGTAAATAATCTTACACGCAATTTTGCCATTTCCTTTCTGTAGGAATCTCTGTAAGTAGGTTAGCGTACCGTGGCTTGCACAAAGCTGACACACAGTATTTATGAACAGAGGGGAAGTAAATGAATGTCAGTGTTTGATTCAACACTGGAGAAAGGCTTTTTGCAGTATTTATTCACCCACAGCAATAAGAGAAGGTACAGTCCCTCCTCTAGTCCGGCCATATTACCAGACAAGGGAAATTCTGTTGAGTTAGGAATACAGACAAGGGGTCAAAGAAAGAGACGCTTCATTTCTCAGCGTGCAACCCATACAGCCTGTCCTGTAATAGCCGTCGTTATTTGCAACATGCGCAGTAGAGGAATAGGTGGAGAAATCAAGTCATGCAAGTAAGGTAACACCCTTTTTTTAAGCAACCACCATTTTTCGCAATGACATGTACAAGGGTCATTTGGGGTTTTCCTTCCCTTGAAGTCTGGGTTTCCTGAGAGGAAGGAGAGCTGAAATACAGGAACAAGTGGCTGCACACCATTTCCATCAGCGAAGACCTTCCTTATTGACACAGGTTTAGGAACCACAACTGAATCTCCAAACTTCCTGATGGTCTCCCTTTGAAAGGAGGGAAGATGGGGAAGGAGGTGGGTGGAGAAGGCGAAGAGGTGGTTCTGGCCTTTCAAAGGCCTTGCAAACACAGCAAAACTGCTCCCATACCCTTAAATCTACCATAAAAAGTAGGTTGCGATACAAGTGGGAAATACAAGGAAATGTTTCAACTAATAAAACGTGCTGGACTAGCACCAAACTTCTGCTTAAAAAGCTGTTTATAATAAACAATGATTACTTACAGTATCGTTGCAAGATCATTAGAGCACTCAGAGATCGAAGAGTACCTGGTTCACCTGGTCGAGACCTGGAAAACAGTGTCACGTATCAGCAAACACCACCAGCAATCAACGTATTTTTTATGAGGGCTGTTAGAACAGGGGGAAATGTTCAAAGCCAGACTGCACGGCCACTCTGTGACCTAACCCTGGCCAGAGAGAAGAAAATCTGCCGTTCACTAGATCACCACTGATAGAAAAACGTTAATTGACTAGATAAGAACACCAGTTTGTCTGGGTTGTATTGCAGATCACTTTTAAGCCTCTAAAAGGGTTAATGGGACCCTAGAGATACTAAATACGTTATGCAGCTGTGTAGGTGCTGGGAAGATGAATATAGGTTGATTTTTACAAACTTAACCTATGCAGAGTGAGTCATAATTTGCACCTTGCGTCATTCAATAAATGGGTCTTTTGAAAGTCAACCCACTGTGAATGGGCTGCTAGCTCTCAAAACGCAAGAACCCTGCTCTCCTGCCCACAGGCTGCCTAGTTGTAGGATCAAAAAAGCTATTCTCCCAAGGTTACAATGTGACGGCAATAATAGGAGCCGAGCAAACAACTCCATGTTTCTGGGTTTGCCACATCTCTGTTAAAAGGTCAAAAGGTTTTGACTGAAACAACTGTTTTTATTTCCTGAAAGACTGATTCTTAATCATAAATGGGTGTTAATCTCATTGCTACTTCTGCTGTGCCTTGTAACATTGTTGTTTTTTTATTTTTATTCAATTATGCCTCACATCAACTTTTTAATTAATACCTTCATTAGGAAAACCTTGAAAGTTTAGATAAATAGCATTTGCTTTTGTGCATTTCAGTCGTAAGCTTCTGTGTGAAGGAAATTTTTCTATTTTGTAGTCACCCAGGGGAAAGAAAAGCAAGTAGAGAGGAGGTCTACATGTTCACAGGGATCTCAGCACCGAGGAGACAGAATAATCATCTTTTGTTGAATAGGAAAATAACAAAAAACAAAGTAAACAATACTCTTTTGTTCTGAACAAGAAAGGCAGGGCTTTAATAGTCTTTAAACGAGATAGAAAATTTCCATCCAAATGGAACCATGGAGTAGGTAGAGACATTACAACGATTTGGAGTTCAGTGATTAAATTTAATACTGTCCCAAGCAGTGATTAGTTGATGAAGGGCGTTCATAAATAGAACAGAAACAAGGAAAGTGTGGCTCCAGTATAACGTTGGGCCTCCAGTGCAGTTTGGTGTTCAGCTTTCTACTTTAATAACAGGGTCAAATGAAAAAAAAAAAAAGTTTGATTTGATTTATTTCCCTAAGGAAACTCAGTGCAATTGTAAACACAGGCTGACTGGTACATGTTGCTAAAACTTCAGCATTCAGGGTCAGATCCAAGAAAAGGGCTTAGGTACCAACTGAAGCGCAGAAACGTATCCTTTTCTTCAGCATTTTTTCCAGCTCGCTAACACAATCCCCCTGCTCAGAGTGCCGGTACATGTGAATCCCATTACTAGACACTGAATTCTCCCAACTCACTGTGCAGGCAAAACAGCATCCTAATTAAAGCCTCTGAATCCCAGCCTCAGAGCTGGGTGCCTGTGTCCTCTACGGATCTTGGCCTTAGTGCATTAAGATCCCCTGTTGAGCCCAATGCAACACAGTGTCCTTAACACCATACATACGTGAGTAATGATCCAGAATAGGAGCATAAATCCTGTTTAACTCGGCTGTGGTCTCTGCTAAGCCTATCCAACCCAGGCAGCAAGCATGTGGTGCGCAGAGAAGTCAGCAGCAATACATGAGCCCCGTGCATACAGACAGATCGGGTCAACTTCAACAAATAGCCACTGGTTTTGCAGAGGAGGACAAGCAAGATTGTCCCCTGGTTTTATAAAATGAATTCTGAAAAGTGACCTTTGAAGGAAATAAAATTTTCACTTCAGTTTCTGCTAAATGAACTGCTCCAGCCCATCCCAGTATCTCAAGTATCAGTATCTGAAGTCTCACATCATATGTGTCACAAAATATAAGTAAAATTAAACTGAGATATACGTGCAGTAGAAGATAAGATTCCTCTATAAGCAGTTCTTCCTCTTCTATCATCACCTATTCCTACCACCCAAGCAAAGGCCATCATCATTCGAATTTGAAGTAAGTCCTCTTACTTTAAAATATATTTTGGATCCGACCTGCTCTTAGTTGCATTAGTATAAATCTGCTGTCTTTTCATGGACTTTCTCCAACTACATTCTGGTGTAAGCAAGATCAGAATCGTATTTTGGTGATAATTTGCAGGGTTATGCTAAAGGTCAACACTGGCGCAGACCACAGATTTTGGTGAAATCTCATCTATTTATGAGGAAAATAACTTACAGTTACAAATTATTATAATAGCAAAATGGTTTTTTTAAAAAAGTGGTAACTTGTAGATAATGTTTCAAGCGTCTTGCTTAAAATCTTAAACCCATCCACCAATTAACAATAATTAATCACCAAGCATGTGATGTGTGCTAAGTTAGCTGCAGCTTTCATTACAAGAATAGAAACCAAAAATGTCTAGGAAAAACTGTCTCAGAGTCTCTGTTTAACACTCCAAATGAATGGTTTTGTAAAGCTCCTATCAGTATCCTCCGTCACCGGCAACGTCCCTGACTGCCAGAGGGCCTGGGAGCTTTTCCCATCAGCAGGAGAAGCAAGTGATTTGCACCTGAGGAAAAATTTCAGACTTATTCTTTGCATGTGATTTGTGTTCCAGCTGGTGGTAAGAGGTAAATCCTAGAGGCTTTCTCCATAATGATCGAATGCCAAGAAGTGGAGCAGTTTACTGGAACAGCAGCAGCTTCTAATGTCTCTGCAATGACAGTTTTAACTAGAAAAGGTACAATATTTTATATTCTGTGAAGCTGAGCTAGACCGTTTTGGCAAAGAGCTTGTCTGCCTACCAAGGGTGGGGTAGGTATTTACTATCTATATAATAACTTCCTACTGCAAGTGGGTCAGGTAATTCAAATAACTAGCCCAAACTGCCTTTGGTCGAGTCTGGTGGAAGTCTAGCCTGTAAGTAAATACATCCCTCTGCTACGGAGCGCACATCCTCCGTCATGTGATGTCTCAGCCATTTCCTGGTACTGCCACTCCAACAAATACTTCACTTTATCTCCCTCCGACTGTAACATCGGCAGTTTCACCACTGAGGTTGCTGTTGCTGCACTTTCTGGTGTCAATGGCCTGCTGTGAACTGAAAAAATACCTACAAAAAAAGCAGTCAGGCACTTGAGTGATACCAGAGGCTCCTTCTTTCTCTGCTGTTGTTGTAGCACACCGGGCAATCATCCAGTTTGTCGGTTCTGCTTGTCCAGCTCCAAACCAAATGTTTCAGAACCCAGCCTGCACAGATAATCAGGTTTTAAACAAATACTGCAGCAGAAGGTCAGCTTGCTGCATGTGATCGGCGTGCTGCATGGCTTTCCCTCAACCTGAGCCTGGATGCCTTACGTCCAAACACATGGATTGTGTTCGTTCTGGCATCTGGAGTGAAGTAAAAGGTATTATGTGTGTGTGGTGGGGCGGTAAATCCCAAACTCAGCAAGTGCTGCCTTGCACAGCGGTTAAGAAAGAACTCATTTCTGGTTGTAATGTTAAAAGAAAGGTACGAAGTAACTTGAACGGTAAGAAATAAGTACCAGCTCCTACCCAGCTCCTGCAGGCACTACGGACGGAGCAGGCTGCCCTGGCTGGCGGCAAATCTCACTTCTGCACAAATCAGCATCCCCAGCAGCCTGCGCAGCAGCCCCGGAGAGAGCTGCTGGGAAAAGATGTGGCGGGTATTGAAAAGATCCTGCAAGGATTCAGAATGTAGCTGTTTGTCAAAAACATAGTGGTATGGCTTTGTTCACCATAAAGATTTTGGGCAATGCTGTTCATAATGCGCCAGTTCACTAAATTGTCTAGCTCCAAAAGTGAGCGGAAATTTTGACAAGCTTCGTAGTGAGCAACAACTCTTGCTAAGAAAGTCAAAGTTATTCCGGCAGAGTACAATTGAACCCTGAAGAGAGGTCCTGAGGAGCGAGGACATCCTACAGATACAAGTAAGCATGACCAAGAGGTGTCATCGTGTTTCATAACTCCGTGCTTTCCTGGAAACCAAATCAGCGAAACAAAAAGGTATTCACAGGCTCTAGTGGGCTCTGGATGAGACTGATGTCTTCTGGGGAACAGCTTCATGAATCCTGGCAGTTTAGGGTAGTTCTTTTAAAACAAAATTTCTGAAAATGAACAAGTTGTTTCATAGATGAACTACATAGTCGTGAAAAGTTTTTGCTGTCTGTCTTTCAAAACAAGCACGCTCTTGTAAAGAACAAATGAATGTCAATACTATTCCTGAATGTATTTGAAAATTAATACTGCAACTGTGTGTCACTTCAAAGTGCTCTGTTTTGATCTTCACAAGGTTATCCCAGTTGCTTTGCCCCATTAAATTAACAACAAACACAATAGTGAATGAGTCAGGATACAAAGCTGAGCCTAAGAGAAGGGATAAATGCCTCCGGAGAGCAGAGCAAGCAGGAGGCAAAGTTAAGGGTGCAGCAGTGTGTGGAAACAGTTGAACAAACAGGGACTGGGACAAAGAGAGAACTCTTTTCTGTAAAAATTCTCGTTTATTTCAAGCTCCTCCACCTCCCACCAAGGCAAACAACTCTTGCAGGCTCTGGAACACCTGATCTGACAGGCCAAAGTCTGAACGGGAAAGACGTGAGCGACAAGATGCAAGCTCTGGGCGGGAAGGTGGCCCACAGGCTCCGGCACTTCTGCGCAGGGGCTTTGAAAAGAGTTTCCAAGGGGCTGACACAAAAAGTCCTTTCAAAAGTGCTCCATAAAATACACCTGAAGAGAGACTGTTAGGAGGAGGCTCGGTTTAGCTCTGTTCTCTTCTGTTTAGCTCAGGTGGTGTTTTTTCACACACAGAAACACATGTACAGACTTAGTACACCATACAATGCCTCACTAAAGTCATCAAGTGGTGGTTATAACTTCATCCAAGATCAACAAGGTCTTTTTCCACAAGCAATCCTTTGTGTTTGGGAAGCCTTTGCCCTGAATTTTACTGTCTCCCAATCAACTAACAGGTGCTCTGCAGTCAAACGCGAGCTATTTAAGGGCAACCTGCATAACAACTTCCCAAGCTGGCAAGCAATCTTAAATAGGAGTTAGGTACTAGAACGGGTAAGTTTTATACAGACAAACAGAAATGCTCCCGACAGGAAAAGAAGGGGGGGAGGGAGGGGGAATGATATCTTTCTTGGTTTCCATTTACTTGTCTCTTTCATATGTTGGCATAATAACCCTCCAAGAAGAGAAGGAGGCGCTCAATCCCAGACACCGTGGTGATCTGACATTATGCAGTGGTCGTTCCTAAAACTTTCCAGTTTTGTTTTGGTCAACAACATAATGTGCTGATTGTATATGTGATGTTTTCTCCCGTTTCACAGGGCACAGATAGCCATATACTGCTAATACTGAAAGCATGTTATTTCAGGCAATTTGACTTACATTTTTTCCCTGGAGAAAGCACTTCGGGGTAGGAAAAAAAGAGGGAAAAAGCTCTCTCAGCTAGATGCCAGATGTGTCATTTTGCATTGTAAAGCCGCAGCAGAATTTTATAAGTCATGCAACTGCTCATTTGTGTCCCATTCCCATATCAGATCTTTAAAGTCTGTTTCTAGGATCTGTGCATTGTATGGCATAAAATGTGATGTTTCTCATACAAAAGTCCCTGCTGAGAGCATTGTATTCACGGTGCCCTATGCCCCCAGATGGGTAGAACCATACCACTGGTTTCTTTGGTCTAATGTCACCCAGGAAAGGCTTCTGCATTTTTATAAATTCATGTGAACCAGAAGAGACTGCTGCTGTGCTCCACTACTGAAGGTCTTACAAAAGACGTCAGCCAAACTCAGAGGATGTGGGAAAGGTGTCGGTGCCTTGAAGTTCATTCAGATGAGGAAACAGAGAGGAGAATATCAAACAAAGACAAAAAATGCCTCGAAATCTGGTGTATGCCTTCAGTAATAGTCTATACAAGAGTAAGCAACAGGCTCCCATCACAACCTCATCAGAGTCCCTCCACTCACAGAGGCAGAGGGCACAGGGTGACGTGTGGTCTGGAAGGTAACTTGGTTCAGAGGTGCATGGGAAGGCTTATGCAAGTAGCATTGCTGGAAAGAAGTCTTCTGGTCAACAAATATGCATGAGCCTCATGATCTCCTGGACGTACACAGTAATACTCATTTGCTGAGATGCTGTACAATTACTCAAGAGTGAAATACATCCCTGCATAACTGCTAAGTTTCCAGGCAATGATGGAATTATATTATTCAGGAGATTGTGACATTACTGTAAGTGCCATTGTTTCTGCTCCTGTAATGTTTCAGTCTGCATAAAAACAAAACTCTTTTCTCTTCTTTTCTTCTTCCCCTGTACCAATACACAAGTACTGGCACTGCATCTCTTTGATATTTAAACATAACTATTGATATTTATGAGGCATATGAATACATGGGAAGGAGACACAAAGAAGAAAGATGTTCATAGGCACTGCTGGCTGTGAAACAAGAAAGGCTGTGTCACAGGGAGCACGTCAAACCATAAAGAGCACCAATGGTGCAATCATAACCAAAAAGAAAAGTATTTTTACCGTGTAGTGTTAACACATGTTATACCAGGCCCAATAACACACACACATCGGAGCAGCCATAGCAGTGAGAGCCAGCAGGGCTCCAGAAACCGTTCCATAACAAAATCCACCAAGCGGCAGGTAGCCCACAAACTATTCCATAACAAAATCCACCAAGCGGCAGGTAGCCCACAGCATCACAGACGCAGCTAGAAGACAGAGAGCATCTTCCCATGTGCAATGGGATATTTATTAGGATAGATAGATCTTGGCATGTGAACTGTCTCTGCCTGCACCGAAAAAAAGGCATCTCTTGTGCACAGCTGAGTAATGGCTAGAGTTAGATATGCACAGGAGATGGCGGTTTACATCATTTAAACCTGGACAGGCCTGCGAGACAGACCGGAGGTCAGCAGGTGCAGAGACTTGCTCTTTGAAGACTCTTACTCAGTATCAGTTGTGCAACAGGTTATCAGCGTGGGTTGCTTCCGTATACGGTCATGACCCGTAAGAGTGGAAAAACTTGTTTTGTAGTAGTGGAGGGATTTTCCTGAACTAGGTTAAATAATATTTATTTAACTAAAGCCTGCAGTTGCTGGAGCTGCTCTGGATTGACATTAGCATAGCTCAGCTCTTTAATCTTCTTTCATCTGCCACAATGCAGAAAATCAGAGTCTATTCATTTTTGTACTCATTCAACGTTCATACCAGAAACTCAGATCTGGTTTTCTGGATCCCTCGATTCCTCAGACAGAGAAATCTGACAATTTCTCAAACCACAGGAAACTTAAAAATAGCACTTGTTCCAGCACAGCTACACATTGTTGTTCTTGAAATCTGGGTTAGAAAATACTTGCAGAGTCTCTAAAAGAGAGAGGCCTGAAGCGAAGCGTCTCTATTACTGCATTCCTTCATTTAAACAATTAACCCTGTGAACAGAAGAGCTACTGAAGCCAGACTGGCCATTGATTTTGTTCCTTGAGACTTAATTCCTACATGGATTCCTAGTAAGTCTAGTAAGTGTTTCACCTCTACTGCGATCATCCCCTGGGGAGAGGGGGACGCACAAGAGTGGGAGACACAACTTGGGCCCCTGTATTGGACTTTTTATTTTCACTAAACGTACAGGATTTTATTTTCAAGACCTTTACCCTTCTAATTTGAAGAACAGGTTGAAAAGTTACTGGAGGAGAAATTCAGACACTTCTTTAGCAAACCGTGGTAAATATTCTCTCTGCCCTGCAAGCTTTATCATCTCAGGGAAGCAGGAGCTAGTGACAGTTTTCCAGAAATCCACTGGAGTACTCTACAAAGTGCTTTTTAAGGTTACTCTTAGGAAAGTGGAATACAGGCCTCACCTGGCAGAAATCAACAGCCTCTACTGAATGCAGCAGTTTTGTAATTATTTACTCTTCACCCTCATACTTCGGGAGGGCTAACAATGCTGTTTCTCCTGGAGGAGAAGACCCTCATAGACCAAAAGTCAATTAACAGCTCCAGATTTGGGCTCAGATGGACGCTCCTATGCAGTGCTCCTCCCTGGTAAATATGTCCACCGAAGTGGTTTATTAGCCCACGCAGCAATGACAGCTGCCTCCTTTCTCCCTACCTCAGCACACTTGCATTTAGGATCTCCCTGGCTAGCAAAATTAGCATTACACGTTCCAGCAGCAAGGGTTTGGTACAGTCTAATAAAACAACGAAAGCAAAGCAATAGATGTGTCACCTTAATCCAGTTTAGGGACCTACATTCAGTTAACACGCATTTGCCTATTTTAAGCAGCCTCTCAATATTATACACTTCTTCTCTTGCCCCCTTTTTACACTTCACCTGCAGTATTTCAACAACCGAGGGGATAACTTTCACTGCAAAGATGTTTAACTACTTTCAGTTATAGTCTGCTTGTGGAAAGCCTACAGCACAAGAACAGAACACTTCTTCATAATTCTTTTTAAGTACAGGCTATTAACAAAGGCCTGTAAGTGTCTGGACAGAATCTTCACAGAGTGAAGAGGTTATGATTTGCAAATGATGTTTCCATTCCACCGTAGGTGGATCAGTATGCGCTTGGGAGTAAATCTGCTATCTTTTGGGAATGTTTCCAGTTAACTCCATTCTGACCACATTTGCTTTGCTTGGTTCTGCTTCAGGAACTGAAACTCGCTTGGCTCCAGCATTAAATAACTGAGCAGGAAATAGCAGGAAGCTTGCCATATACAGGCTGGCCAGGGGTGGAGCAACATATTGAACTAAAAATACAGCATAGATTGGTTTTGGGAGATTCAGATTGGTTCCATTTTAATTAGGAGATATACAAGCTCCCAGTGTTGATGATTCAGTTATCTTCATTGAAAACACATTCACATATTCAAATGTCCCCATGCTTCAAAAAGGGAAGCGTTGAGACATAAAAGCTTAATGCCCCAGAATGAGGATCTGGTCAAAAAAGGCATTCGGCACTTTGTCAGTTTGCCTCCGTGCCCTTTAGCAGTTCGGGTGTTTCCCTCTGCCCCAGCCCACACACAAGCAATGGGGTTAGAGGAAACTTTTAGCTGCACATCAGAAACTTCAGGAATAGTACTAACCTGATAGGAAGCTTAATCATGGGTGGAGATGGTGTTTATTTTGAAACTGAGGGAATGATAGGAACAGCCTCAACCACTCAGATGAAAAGTGGCAAGCAAAATACAAAGAAAATCTGAGGAAATTTTGGCAAAGCAGTAGTTGTAAAGCAAGTCCCACGTTATTAGCAGGAAAGAATTAAGTAGCAAAATATCCTTACAATCAAGACTTCAAATCTTTCAAGCTACTGTCCAATCTTTTAATTAACTTGTTATAAAGATGGAATAAAAGAGAGTTTGTTTGTGCCCTTAGCTACCTCTGATACACACTGAGGTAGCATCAGCGCAGTCAGTGAATCAAAGCAAAACAAGCAGAACTGAAATCCAGTTCCAGCCTTGGGCAGCAAACTCTGGGTTTGACCCTATGATATTCTTCGAACAATAAATATTTTACTGTCTCACAATCACATTCTGGAAGAATGAATCCTACTCCAGATCTTAACTGGACTGCAAAAATAAAACCTAGACAGCTCATTTATTGATACTGTGAAATATCCAAACAAGTAATTTTATTGCTATTAAGCAAAATATAACAGCTGGAAAAATAAACCCCAAGCCGTCATTAAGAGTTCAGCTACAGAGAAAGAAAGTGAAATGGTTGAAACAAACAGAAAAAAGCACTTCCCAAGGAGAGCTGCAAATGGGGTGAGCCTCAGTTGCTCTGATTGCTGGCAGATCAGTGTGGCTGTTTGGTTTGATGGATGAAGAGATAGGAAGTCAGGTGAGAAAGTGCCCCCATGAAAGTAAATCTGCATTGCATCTAATCCACTAGGGAGGAAAACTGCGGGGAAAAAATATATTGTTGGCAAGGTACGAGGCACGCAAGCCTGCTACACTATTCTTGCTGAACTTCAGAGGAAAACAGGAGCACAGATGTTAACACAGGGGTCTCCCTCGCCTGGGGGAAAAAAAAAAAAAAAGCAAAGAAAAGAGTGCCTATCCAAGAAAGTTACTCCTATCATTATAAGTCTTTCCAGTTCTATTTAAAGAAAGCAAAAGAGCCAACAGAAGAAGCTGTGTTTTGCAGCTCTGCATAAACGCCCGCAGATAAGGGTGGTACCAGGTGTCGGCTAGCCCTGCAAAGTCACTGAAATGTCAAGGATTGTTTTTCCTCTACTCCCTTTCTCTTTCCTCCAACTGGGAACTGCCAATGTTTATTTAAAAGATATCCCTTGTATTTGGCAAGAATGCCAGCGGGGCAGACGTTAATGGATTATTATTTGGAGCTGGAAGCCCGCCAAGGCGATAAGGATAGCCTGCCTACCCCAAGGCCCAAAGCCGTGCCGTTAACAGTGGGAGTCAGAAATGAAATCGTCCTGCCAGATGCTTTGCTATACTGAGTACAGCAGAGACTTTAAAAGCGAGCTGCCTCCAACTTATATTTGCTCTGACCTATAAAAATAATTAAATAAGTAAAGAGGCAGACACGGGTTGTAACGGGGGACTAATCCATCTGTAAGACTCGGGTCTGATTCTTCTCTTTTGCAGTGGCGTGGAGAATTTGTTCAAACCACCGTGAAGTCACTGCCAATGTTTCTGTTCACTTCTCTGCCCTGGAACTAGATCTCAACCTGGAAGCCCTGAACCCAACTGCTAAAAGCAGCGCAAGCGAGAGACCTCATTGTACTGCCGCAGCTTCAACAGTAAAATGACAACAAAAACATACCTCATTTTTAGCTCTGTTCCAAACAGGAGGAGCATGTCTTTATGTATTTATCCTCACAGTAAAAGGGTTAATGCCAGTACCCCCTGAGAAGGCAAGCCTGAAGGAATGTGATATTTTATGTCTGAGATATATTTAGATTAACATTGTTTACTATTAATCTTCTCTGCGAAGCCCTTTCTTTCTCAACAGACAAAAAACGACCAGTATCACTCCACCCTTGGTATCATCTGTTCTTTGGAAGACGACCTTTTCCGTGGCCCATCAGACAGCATGCACTATAATTAAGGTGCTTATAATACAATTTAGTAAAAGCAGGAGCCGGGGCACAGTAGCATTTACTGCTGTGATTGAAAGC
Organism: Vanellus vanellus; assembly: GCF_965231255.1. Classification (NCBI taxonomy): domain Eukaryota; kingdom Metazoa; phylum Chordata; class Aves; order Charadriiformes; family Charadriidae; genus Vanellus; species Vanellus vanellus. The sequence continues at coordinate 77,943,061 of NC_138910.1, read as the reverse complement.
CTTAAAGGTTATGTGGAATTTACCAAGTAGTAATTTTATCTGTTTGGAGCTGGCAAAAAAAAAAAAGAAACTTTGTGCTCATTTGAGAAATTGGTCTGCCACTAATGAAGTAAATAGAGCTGCTTTCCTACCTCTCATGAATGCATGCGATGAAGTATTACCCCAGACAGGTGTTCCCTCCAAAAAGAAAACATGCATAAAGATTTAGCTACTTTTTTTTCTCAGGATTTTTTTTTCTCACCTTACATATGCCTAAAACAGACCCACAGACTCACGTACTGTTACCTCGGGGAGAACGCACAGCCCAGCTTTGCTGGTGACCTCTCCTGGCTTTAATGTGGACCACAGTAAAGTCCGGTTCAGAACCTGATAACAGCCTCATGTAGAGCAGTCACTCATTTCATACCAAGGGTGATGGCTAACACTTCCAAAGGAAATTCTATGCCAAAATAAAAATACATTTCTTTACTCACTTCTGACATTTCATTGTGCCTTTGTGCAACTGCTCCTGAGGTTTTTAAGCAGGATTGTTCTCTGAAACAGGACTCTACCAGCAGCACAAAATTCAGACATCTGGAGCTGCAGAGCCATTCTCAGTATCAAGGCAGGCATGAGGAAAATGTCGAGTACATTAAAGGGGGCCTACAGGAAAGCTGGGGAGGGTCATAAGCGTGGTGAGGCACTGGAACAGGTTGCTCAGAGAAGCTGTGGTTGCCCCATCCCTGGAGGTGTTCAAGGCCAGGTTGGACGGGGCTTGGAGCAACCTGGGCTGGTGGGAGGTGTCCCTGTCCATGGCAGGGGGGGTTGGAACTACCTGATCTTTAAGGTCCCTTCCAACCTAAACCATTCTATGACGCTATGATTCTATGGCACATAAGAGAGAACTCACCTAACAGCAAACCTGGGGTCTGGAAGCTGGTCTGACTTTTCCGTCTGCTTTTCATGCTATGTTAGTATTGCAGACATTACTTGCCCTGTAGCTGAGCCAGCATAGCACGACTGATTCTGGACAATTCTGTCCTCTCCCTACTAAATGCCTGAAGGAAGAATAAGGAAGGGAAAAAACCCCTCTTTTTCATCTGATATTCCTGTCCAGTTGCTGATGGGAAGATATCTGAGGTAACAAAGACAAAATCTTTTTTATGGATGTGTCAAGAATCAAACAAGATTGAAGGTATTCTATTTTCTCAAGGAAATTTATATTTTTAGATTAATTCTTAAACTGGAATATACAATTTAACCAGCTCTAGACTTGCTGTACTCCATAGTCCTCAAGGAGAATCTTCACAACAGGAAGGTGTTAATTCCTGAAACTCTACTGGGTCGTCAACAGTGAAAGTTATTGAATTCTTGGATGTAGCTTTGTATTAGCATCAATTCCTGTGGTGATTATTTAATGTGGAGGTTGTTTAGTATCTGGTGCCTTGGTCTCATAGCCACGAATTACTGGAGCTTAAGAAAGGTAGGTCACCCGTGCATGTAGTGCATGGGATCTCCAGGCTGTGGTGGCACAGGCGAAACAGTCTGTGGAGAAAAAAGAGCGCTGTTGCAAAGAAGGATAAACAACTCGGGCCTGTAAACACCATTTATTATTGTTTCTTTATCATTCACTAGGAAACAAAGATTGTGTTTCTCGGCAGCAGTTTTACCATTACAAACAGCAATCTGATTCCATGGTATCACGGCTTATTCCTAGCATTAGGAGTGGGTGCACCAAGGAAGGACAGATGGAGGCTGTGCCACAATCAACATTCAGTAGGGTGTCTGTCCTCACCCACTCAGCTGCCTTCTCATTCCTCTCTGACTGTGCTGGGATGGCTCTGACCCCTCCCCGTAAGCTGTTTCTTCCATGCTGTCTCCTTAGTTGTTTTTCAAGAGCTTTCTCGCTGCCCACATGTGTCTCCTCCTCCTCTTGGATGCTGTGTTTTCTACAGAAGCAACAGATTGCCGTGATGTTGTCCTTTTGATCTAATGAGACAAACTCCTACAACAATGATGTGCATGTGTTTCTTTCCACATTATTTAGCAATGGGGCTTGGAGGCACACTTCTCTCCCAGGATCCTACTTTTTCTATAGGTCCTACCTTTACTGCCACTGATAGCTTAATAAGTTTTTCTCCTCCCCCCAGCCCCAAATCTGCATCGTTTCCTTTTCTCTGACAGCGCGGCCATCAGAGCCCCCGCACCTTACCTGCCCTCCCTGTGGGCTGCTGCTACTATTCTCCAGGGGAAAACCTCTTACACACAGCAGGTGCAGGAATGGTCTCGATCTCACTACACATAACCTGATACGCGATGCTTACTAAGTTCTGAGTCATTGTATATTGGTCCACGGCTTGAGAGTAATATAGGGTTTTCTGAAGTCAGACACAAAAGCCTCGCTGGCTTCAGCTGGGGCAGAATGGGCTCCAGGGTCACTGCTAAAACGTCATACAGCATTTGACCATTTTCTCTGCTATCCCACCTCTGACAATAGCTCATCAACAGGATGAGCTCTTTGTGGTTGAGCTTTATAGGGATACCAAGTTTCTTTCTCATTTTCACTCGTGATCATTTTATTTCTGAATCATGAAGTCAAGGATGGATTTTAAAACTGGCAATGATCATTTCTTATACTGATACTGTTCTAAGATCTCAAAACCCTACACTGTCACGCAAATACATTTAGCCTTTCAAATCATCTGGGGAAGATAAGAAATAGTTGTAGTCATCTCACTACAGGCAGTGAAGTAGTTACAGATCTGCCAAAGGATAAACCTGGGCATCAGTGGTAAGAGAACCCAGCTCCAAAACTTGCTCCCCAAAACGTTTTCTAACTCGCTTGGAGCATCAGCTAACAAATCATCTGAGTCTTTGTGCCGTGGTTAATCTCAGTGCAGAAAGCAGCACTGCTTAGCACAAAAGCTAACCCTCACCGACCAAAGGAAGTATAAAAGTGCATTTGCTTAGCCATTATAAGTTGTACCTATCAAAAGGAACTTATCGCAATGGACAATATCAATTCTTTGCCTCTCATTCCCTTCAACAATGTAATGCTTTTTTTTTTTTTTTTTTAAGAAAACTGTCCTTTACATGTCTCACCTTCTTTCTCAGCACTTTACTGGATCCCTTATATTTCTCTGAAAATTCCACCGGTCTCCCAAAGTCTCCTGTATCCCCCCGCAACAGCACCGGTGGGCTCTTTCTACCACTGGTACTGACTCAGCCTGGGACCGTGCACATTTTGCTACAGCTCCCAGGGCTGCAGTTTGAACCCCATAAAACAGCTGCTTCACTTCTGGAGGCTTGAAAGACTATGTATGCCAAGTGCTAGCTCAGCTCCTCCTATGCAGACACCTGACGAGTGTCACAAACTAATGAGGGACCGGTCAGCAAGGGTGCTGTGCTCTCTTGGAAGAGACAGACAGAAAAGCAGGTCTGGTATGGTGTGGAAGATGGGCTTCTGGTTGCTCATATGCCTTTCCCTCAGAGCTCCACTATCAAACCCACAATATTAATGTATGGCACACCTCAATGTATATATTTGGGAACCTCTTGGAAGTTAAGACCTATAAGCTCACGTGCGAAGCCACCTTGAAACACCTGGCAAGTCCTAGGCACAGCCAGGGCGAAAGGGTACGTGTTGCACATGTAACTAGTTTGGACTTATTCCGTTCAGCATATGATGCAGAGTCCTCTGTACACGCAGGGACTGACCATCAGCAGGTCTCCTGGGTGCTGCTGCTGGGGATGGGAGGGGAGGTATTCTGAACGGGGGAACCTGGCTTTAAGACAGCACCGCACATAGGATTCTTATGCAAGAATAAAGTGCCTTTCCATCACTGCCAAGTGGACTGAATCTCTCTGAGAGGATGCTGGCATACTACACAAGACAAGTCTCATGCATGTACAAACCTATACCCTTTTCAAACTTCAGAGTGCTCGTGTTTTTTCTGGTGATAAGCGGCCACAGCAAAGCAGGACTGTGAGCATCCATTCTGAACACGCTCTCTGAGAGCCCAGCCATGCAGTCAAACTGCTCCCGTGCACTTCACTGAAGTGGAAAGAAAAAAGAGCAACGCTCCTGGAGCTCAGTTAGGCCAAATACGAGGTTTCATTTGCCCGTTTGCTTCTTTTTGCCTTCATCTTGAAGGCAAAAAAAGGGGGTGGGAAGGCACCGGGAGAGAAAAGCATCATAAATCATTCACTGTATTAGCAGGAGGCTGGATCGGCAAGCCTTGCTCATTTAGCTACCTTAAACTTCATCCAACCTGCTTATCCCCCAGCTGCAGGAATAACAGGCCACTTGAAAGGTAATATTTTTGCTATTAGTGAAGAAAGGAAAAAATGTGATCTTGCTGTAGCATGGGAATAATTTTTCCAGAGCTATATAGAATAAGCCTGAGTGAATACTGCTATTTTTGGCAATAGCCCTCCTGCTTAGCTCACATCAATAATTTTAATGCTTTATTTGTGGTTTGGGCTGTAAGCAATGGTGAAAGCCTGCGGAGAATAAAAAAGTGGCAAAATTTGCTAAATAATTTTGAGTTCATGACATTCATAAAAATACATGAATGTTTTCAGAATTCTTAGAGTCCATACATGCTCATAAAGCTGAGCTATGAAAGCATTTTATTTTACATATGCAAACATCACTGAATTACTCTTTATGAGGTTTTAATTGGACCGTCAAGGTTTCAGTGGTTACAATGACAGACTCTCAAACACATTCTTAGATTCCTGTGTCCTGTAATGTCATTAATACAGAGAATCTCATGTTTTGTCCCAGTAGCGTTTTTCTCAGTATTTTTCATTTTTTGTATCACAGCAGCACCCAGAAGCCCAACTCAGAGGTCAGGGCTCTGGTGTTTCGGGTGCTGCATAAACAAAGAACTAAAGCAGACTTTCAAGGTCTCAAAGCACTTTACATTTTATGGGGAGATATTTCACTACAATAATTACAGCTTATGTTGTATCGTCTTCCTCGCACTCCTACAGCGGTTTGACCCCTATGTAGGTGGCCCGCTCTTCAGAGCTGCAGAGATCCCAGTGCTCCCTCTGAACATCATTTCTCCTCCTACATGCCACTGATTACTTTTTCTTTCCCCAGATCTGCTTTGGGAAAAAAAAAAAAAAAAAAAAGAAGCAGCACCACTGGACTATATTTGGGATAAAATGTACCATAGGTGGGGATTAGTCCAGCCAAAAAATATGTCTCCCAAAGCTCACTGGAGAGTGGTCACGGGGTTTAAACCACTATTTCTTTCAGAATAAAAAGCTTGATTCTTAACTGGAGTAAATCAGCAAAGCTCAGGGAATCTACACTGATCAACCCTAAACAGAGTTGACTCAAGTCTCGGTAGCAGGCACTAAGCAAAACCAGATAAAAACTGCAGGCATATCTGAACCCGTAGGACTGGGCAGAAAAGGGCTCTCTTGCTCCTGAAAAGTCTTCCTTTCCTCTATTTACAGAGCTTATCAAAAGTGTCTTTAATTTGTCAACAATACACCAAAAAAAACCTATATAGTTCACCATCCCTATAAAAACCACACTAAAGCATCAACTGGCTCATAACAGTGCCAACCCACCCAAATATTCACTATCTCTTAAGCACAAGAGGAATCATACTCTAGTTAGTCATACTACTCAGGTTACCATAGTTAGGCACATACTTAATTACTCAGTTGGATCAGGCAAGGAAAAGTATTAGCTGGGACAATTTTGTCTCCAACAAAATCAAGGAATGAAGATACTATTTTCATCCGTGAAAGAATAAAGATATTCTCGTATTTTTAACCAGCAAACAACTACACAGAAGCATCAATTCAGGCTCAGCAGATATAGTTTAGGATTGTTGCTAAGTGAGTAACTTAGGCTAGAGGAGGAATAATCATTTTTACTACTCCATAGCAACTCTGTATTTTCCTAAAAATTACATGTTTATGTTCTGTGAATTCTGCAGCCAAGGTCAAATTCAAAATGATCGCATTAACAGAAAGAAGAGCAAAAGTGCAAGAAGGGAAATTCTAGTGCCTTCCTCCGGTCAACAAATACACGTTAATGATGTCAGGCTGAGACTTACACATACAGGGTTGAGTGACCAGTAAATTTTTTTTTTTTTTTTAATTGGTAGCTAACAGGGTAGCAAGACCATCTGCATCATGTTTACAACACCATGTACTGGTTGCAATTAGAAGTTGTGGATTTGATCATTAGTTCATTGGTTTAAACACAAATGCATTGGCTGAAATACAGTCATGCTGGGTTTAATAACAGCAATTGCAGAGTGCATTATTTTAGTTCATGTTAGTACTGTGAAGACTTGGGGAAAAACTGCTTGGCAGACAAACCCATCTTTTAAATGCTGTGGAGCAAACAACTGACACGTTGGCTCCTTGCCCCTTAATCAATGTATACCCAGAAAGTACATCTGGACCAGTTTCCCAACTGGGCAGTACAGCGTATTCTGGGTTATAACCCCAATAAGGCCCTTCTATTTGTACTCCTCCCTTGTCTGAAGGACCTAAAAAAGCATCAAGCCAGTTAGAATGAGAATGACCTATAAATCAGCAGCCCTGTGGACTTGACATGCACCTCGAGGGCAAGAGACCAGTTCCAGTGACTGATCCAGAAAACATAATGTTCTCTCTTCAAAATGAAAACCCAAACCTAAAACGTAGTGATTAAGACGATTCCTGGAAGCTGAAGACAGAGGTTCAAGTCCCTCTGGAGAAAAGGGACTAGAACTCAGCTTCCCCACAGCCTGGGTAAGAATTCTCACTATTTTTTAATTCTATAAATCTAATTATTAGTATTTGATAAAATGCTGGTGCATTCACAACAAAGAAAATATTATCAATTATCAGACAAATTAAAGATGAAACTAACTGGGAGTGGTAACAACTGCATTTTCTAGAAAAATTACCGTTCTGAAAAATAAGCTGTAATTACAAAATATCAATGCACAGCCACCTTGATCAATTTAATTGGGTGTGCCTTCTCAAATGTTCATAACCAGTAACTTTGCAATTGCAGGAGGATCTTCGCTTAGGAGAAGATATGAGTTTTCCCAATGTCTCTCTCCAAGATGATGGGTTGTCTTTCACGATATTGCACCATGTTCAAATGGTGTAGACTATCCTCAGCCCAAGAACACCCCTCCCTTTCCATGCATCTCTTTAAAAACCAAAACTGATATTTGAAAGTATTGTAGCTTTGCCGCATAACCTTCCAGCTCAGGCTACCGCCTAAGGCACAGTTACTGTGAATAATTACGTAGAAAAATATTACCCAGCATAAGTACATTAGAAAGAATATCAGTATCTATATACCCAGAGCCTGACACACCAGAGAGTCACTCCAGCATAACTTGATGAGAATGAGCAAATTTACAATAGCATAAAGCTGGAATAACAGTGGTTGAAAGGAACTAAATAGGAATCGGCCTCGAACTGATTAGGGGCCATAAAGGAACATGTGGCCTCAATCATGACAATGCTGAGTTTTGAGAACAAAAGCTACCTCTCCCTTTCATAGGGACACTTCTTGAATTACATACTCCTTTGAGACAGGAGACACGCTAGGCTGTGATACACAGATAACCACTAGCCTAGGCAAAAGACTGCCTTCTGCTCTACACTACTTTAATTATCTCAAGCGGGATTTTACAAATAAAAAGCACTACTTCCTAGCCCCCCGTTTCAGTATGTTCCACCCGTCACAATATATTCCAGGGACCACAAACCACATGCCCAATATGCCCTCTGACTTCAGTTCAAATAGCATATGGCCAAGGGTTTCCGAGTTATTATTTGATAATACTGGAAGGTATTATAGTGTGTGGTCCATCAAAGGCATCTGAACAGTTCGTTCACCCTACAGCGAAGGAAGGTTTTCCCATGCTGGTGTATTTTAGCCTGCCTGTAATTTGAAAAGGATGATTTTTAGAGCTGGTTACAATTTAAACCTTGAAAGTTTGAGCAGGTTTTGGACTATAATGTCAATGTTCATTAGGGAGGGAAATAGGAGAAAAATTCCACTAAAATTTAAAAAGTTTTAGACAACTGTAGTTGTTTTACTTCACATTTGGAGAGCTTCAGCGTCCTGGTACAAGCAGTATTACACAGAATAAATGCAGCATAATGAACTGTAGTTCAGAAGCGAAGCACAGTCGAATTGACCATGATGTCTTCTCACACATCAGAAATGTACAGTTCAGCCTAATGTGCAAAAACATTATGTAAATGTCTTTTCCCCCTCCCTTTCTTAACAACTTTCAAACCAATCAGTAGATTCCAAAGACATTTAACAGAGCAGAAGAGATTTCCAAGATATTAAACTTCTATGAACTGTGTGAAAACAGGTACGTGGGTAGACAAGAAAAAGGTGATTAGTGCTTCCAGCAAGAGAAAGGTTGCAAAATAGGCTTGAATTTAATGAGACATCACTGAGTATTTTCCACACTGGAAATGAGAAGTATGATGCTTTTCCCAGTGGTGAGATATTTAATTACAGTTTTGACCTTATTTTCACTAAAAAAATCCAACACTGAAAACCAGAGTCTATCTATTTCACTACTCCGTGTTTGGACTACACTCCTTGTTTGGAAAACAAGGTAACAAGAAAGCTTTCTGGTTAAAATAGTTAAAATGTGATGGTTGACCTGCAGGTGAAAGCAAGTCTGCAGACAAAGAAAAGACAAAAGCAACATTTTAATTAAAAAAAAAAAAAAGGAGCACCTGCTAAGTTTGCTAAGTTTGATCTAAGTTTGATCAGATTTCCTCCTCTCACCCCAACCTGCAAATGTAAACACATGGGGTGCCTCAGGTAAAAGATATCTGGCAGCGTGGAAAGATCTCTTCCCACTGGTAATGAGCAGATGGATCATATTAGCTTAGTAAAGTAAATAAGATTTTTAACCAAAACGTCAGTTGTATTTCATGGGTTTTTTTCCTTCCATTTCTGAACAGATCATGCTAGGTTCAAGGTGAAATCATCTGGCATGTTGCTAGGATTGATCTGTAGAAAATTATGGATTACAACAACCCACCCAAACCAATAGCAAACAACCAAATACCACCGCTGTCACACATTTCATTTGGGTCATTGCTGCAGCCTCAAACTTATCATTTGCACTGGGCAAAGACCTCCTGATGCAATTAATTTCTTTTAAAGAACTGTAAAGACAAGTAATGTGCCGAGGTTGAGTGCAGAGTTTCACCTTGCCGCCTGCACAGGAGGCCCGGAAGGCTGCACAAAGCAGTCATTCAGAGAACAGGAGGGCTCTCATTGACAGAAATATTTTCCAAAACATTCTTAACTGGAATTTTGGTGGAAGGTGTTACACAGCTCCAAATATTTGTTTCTTTGTTTCCATGGGAACAACAGCACAGCGGTTTAATAATAAAACAACATTGATCCTCTGAGTTTGAGAGAGTTCCTTGATTTTTGTTTTGAGTTAAAGATTTATTTTTCCACGGGTTTCCCCTTTCCCCAACAACCAACAAGTTGCACAGTTTAATGCCCTTTCAGTACTTGGGGGGGGGGGGGAGGGGGGGAGGGGGAATCCAAAACATTAAAGACAAGTCTTGCAAAACTTGTATTCTCCTGCTGGATATTATAAGCCAAGAACTGCATTAAACACATTCTAAGATGTCCATATTGTGTAGGCTTATTTCATATCAGATCCTTAACACAGGCAATTCTTCAACCACTCTCTCTCCGTATTATGGAGACTTGACAGAACGTCACTGGAGGGAATGGAGTCCAGAAGTCGGGGTGTAAAATGTTGTCAGCGCTTGAACACGTAATCCTAGTTGCAAAAAGAAGAGTAAAAAGAAGTAAAAAGGTGGCTCTTCACACAGTTTTATTTCAAAATTTTATTCTTTTAATTCAGACCTCCTCTCCAGCCTGTAGGAAGAGGAAAACTCTTCCAGAGGGTGATTCAGAGCAGAAGTTTACTTGAAAAGGTTCTGCAAAAGGCAGCTTAGAGTCATCTGTTCATTAACTACACAGAGAACCCAGAAACAGTGCCCTCTTATGATAGGCACCTAAATTAATGTTAAAAGTTGGGCTGCATTTACATTCCGCAGGGATCATGTGCAATTTTGCCCAAGTTACTGTTCCTAAAAGTAGTAGGTTTGTTGTGTAAAAAACCTGAAATTGTGACGCTCATTTCATCGGTGGTTTTGAGAGTGAAGGAATTTTTTCCCAATGTGACAGCAATGTACGCTCATACCTTATTCCCAAACCTGATGTACCTATTTGAATATGTACAATTCTTATTAAAATATCTGATGCTCTCGGGTCATCAGCTGGAAGTGGAGATTCTCAAAATACACAAAGGATGTTCTTGCCTCTCAGTGGGATGTGGATGTTTAGGTACACGCTATGCCTTTCCTTCTCCTAAGCATTAGTAACACTAATATTTAATAAAACATGGAAATTGTGGCCCAGGTAGCCGCTCTGCTAGAAGTGAATCTTGTATGATAAACTACAGAAGAGTATAAGGAGAATCTCAGCACTAGTAAATACTACCATGCCACTGGAAAATAAATAGAGACTGACAAATTATTGTTGACGTAATCCCTGTGAGAGTGTCTAGACTAAGGGAGTCAAACCTACTGTCCGTAGGCTGAAGCTGGCTCCCTGGAGTCTTTCCACCAGCCTACAGGTTCTTGTGCAATATCCACTGCAATTCAGCCGACAGGCACCTGCTTGCTCGTCGTCCGAGAAGGCCAGAGAGTGTAGACAGAGAGATGGGGAATGAATTCCGCTCCCCCCTACAGCTGTCTTGTCTTTCATTTCTGCTCCTCCAGCCCAGAAGCAATGCAGGAATCCCCAAAACATCTACTATCTCTCCATCTCTACACCAGGCACAGCATCACCAGATCTGGAGAGCATTTGATTCTCTCAGCCTCACTTTGTGTTCACAGGTCTGAAAGCGGTTACTTTTCCACAAGCAGTGCCTCCCTTTTGTCTCCTGCCAAGGGAAAAGAGAGTCAAGATGCAAAGGAAAGATTTTTTTTTTTTTTTTTCAAGTGGAGATGAAGAGAAGGGTACTGGAAGAAACCCAAGCAAGAGCCAGAAATGACTAACATGGAGAGAAAGGCCCAGAACAATCAGAAGCTGGAGGAAAAGCTGGGACAGAGATTCCTTGAGGAAGTATCTCCTGAGGAGTGAGAAGTAAAGTAAGAGAGACAAAAACGTTTCATTTTCTTCTTTAGGCACAAAAAGTCCTTTTTTACTTCAAATGAAATCTGTAACATAATAAAATAAGCAAATCTCTCAGCAGTGTGACAGGAGAGCAAAATGTGTCTCTTCACTCATTACCCACAGACTTGAACTGAAGTAGTAATTTGGCCCTTGCCAAGGTGTACAACCGCTTAAATAGCAGTGCTGTAAATCAAAAGGTCCCCACAGTGTCCACACAAGCAAGAGTTTGAAGGTCACTAAGGATGATGCAACAGTCAGGCATGAAATATCTCTAACCAGACCTGGTACTCGTACCTCGTCATCAATACTCGGGGGGGAATAATCTATGATCCACCTGTGCTTCTTCACATCTGTCAGGATGGGGTGAGATAAGGCAAGCAGAAGCTAACAAATTGGTTCACTGTGCAGTCAGGTAGACAATACAGTACAGCCACCCTGCTAAAACATAACAAAAACAGCTTCCCCAAGCAGGGTGGAAATGATAACTTCCCTGAGATTTGGCAGATCAAATAGTTGTGGGCAGTTTTGACATTTCCCTAACATTTAAATCTCTCATCAGGCAGGTGACTTCATTCTTTATGCCAAATAAACAATCCAACGCTTGCTCACAGAAAGGAGGCTTCTGTAGTTATCTCCACGCCATCGCATCGCCAACATCAAAGAGTGAGAACACCCCCTTCCCAGTAATGAAAACACCCCAGTACCTGTGGTAATTCAAGGCCTGATCCACCTCCCATTTTGTGAGAGGTGGCACAACATGAAAACCGGCTGATGTGTGAGCAGCTACAGACAGTGACTCCCAGCAGAATCCGCTTTGCTTGCAGCGATGGCACGTGGCCTCGATGGCCCAGCTGTGTACACCACCACCGTGGGATGAACGGTCTTGCTGTTTTCCAGGCAAGTGACTAGCGCTGCCAGTTTGATTAAATTACAGATGCTGCGAGAGACTTAAGCCAATTATCAAAATGAGCAATCGAAACTATCAAACGCAAGAAATCATTAGTTGTCCTTTGGCTCAGGAGGGAAGAGGCTCTGCAGCTACTCTGAGCCTTGGGAGAAAGAATCCAAATAAATCCCGTTTCCTTGGGGAACTTATGTCTTGCTCTCAGCCCATCTTTCAGATCAGTCTCTATTTAAGCTCCTTCACTGGACTTTTGGCTGAAGCCCAACACCTATGCGTTGTTTTCCCAACAGAGAAAAAGCAGCTGCTTTCCCAAGACCTGAGAAGACCCGTCTGACACGTTATAGTCGGGGCAGAACAGGCAGCCTACGAAACAGGCAGGGAACCCTCCTGACTCTCAGTGACATTACAACCGAACTACACAAACAGACCTAATCTTCTGGTTTTCTTCCAAAAAAATGCTGCTTTTATTTTTTTAGTCGCTTCCACCATCTCTATGTTACCAATGACTAAGACCAAAGAGAAAAATAAAAGTGCAGAGAAGGAAACCAAAACAAAAACAAAAAAAGAAAACCCTCTGTCAAAAAAACATTCTCTATGCCACAAGTATTAGTTAACAAGTCTGATTACTGGAAGGCAGTCTAAAGCCCTGCTTAACTAGGAAAAAAAAAACACCAACAAAAAAAATCCCACCAAAACCTAACAACAATGCGTGAATTAACTCCTCTCCAAGGTTTACTGGGAGCTGTAACCTTTCCGCAGAGGGAACTGTCCTCTCAGTTAATGTATCCCCATTACACGCACTGCGTGCATCTCCCCTGCCCCCACGAAGGACTAACCATGCTCTGAAGCACAGAGAGAAGACCCATGAGACTGCCAAGGTAAAGGTGCTTTTTCTTTTTTTAAATAGATGTCACTCAACAAGGAACTTCAGACCTTTTGAGCCATTCCCAGATTTTTCTCCTGTTTACCTACATCTCAAACAGCTCCAAAAACCTCTCAAGTTCTCTGAATTCCAAGGAGACACAGTGAGGCTCCAACTTTTTGCTTTGAGATCTCCAGATGAAAGGCAATAGTGAAGTGCCAAATACCACAGGTTTCTAGTGGTCTCCAATATCCTGAAAATATGTTATTTTTAGTATGTGGTTGGCAGAGAAAGGAAGTGTTAAATCTTGGACCAGTATCAAATCTGACTGAAAATTAGCAGCTAGGAACATCCTCTTTGATTATTTATTCCACTTTCCCATATCCGAATAGCCCCAGAGGGATAGTAACAATGACAATCACTAGGAAAACACCTGATGATAGCAGGTTAGTACAGAGCATTTGCCTGGCTCTCCCCATGGAAACATCCTAAAGTTTGTTTCCTCGTTTTTGATGAACAGACTGCTGGGGCAAGCAGGACGATCTGTCAGAAAAGGGCCCCTCGTGCTTCGCTGCAACTCCTCCACTGCAACACTTGTAAAAGAGCAGGAGGAGACAAGACGAAAACCCCAGACCATCCAATTCCAGATGCCTTCATTATTTTCTCAGTGGTCCTTATGGTGAGAAAACAGCCTGCGGAGTGCCGAGTCAAGTTGGTTGTATTTACAAACACAGCACAAGAAGCACATTACAATTTGTCAGTGCTCGTAAAGGCTTCAAGGCCTTTTCTCTCAATATCTGCTAGCTTCTTTCTAAATTAAGAAACATGATCTGCTGCACTTTTAACAGCATTTTGATCTCAATTACATTTGGCATGGTGCTGGGCCAGCCCCCTTTAAATCACTGGAGTGTCTACAGGCACCAGGCAGCATAAAACTGGAATTCACACCACTTGCCCGCAGGGTGGACACAGCCTAAGAGAGGGATGGTTGAGCAGGACACAGTTCTAGCATCGTATTTCTCATTTTTTCAATACTAAATCAAAATTCAGATGTCAACACTGCTCTTGCAGCACTCTGGGTTTGCCCACGCTGTTAGACAGTAGCTGAGTCAATGGCTGTGAGCTCTTCAGCATCATCCTCAACAACCAGCACATCTCCCGCACCGCAGGACGGGCTCACTCATCCGCTTCCTGCCCGTTGCGTCCAAATCTTGCCCGCTTGTAGCCCTGCCACACTGGGGTCTCTCTCTGTCATGCTCCCTGCCCGTTAAAGGCAGCGGGCAAGCTTGATCGGTGAGACATGAACCGGCTGCATATGCACAGGGGGTCGCAGAGCAGGAGGGGATCCATGGTGCTGCACTGCAGCGAGCACAGGCATGTTTGCTCCCGATGTGCAGGACTTATGATGACATCCTTCAAAACAAGTTGTTTTCTTAGTGGCAGTCAGTGCAAAGCTATTGGGAACCTTTTCCCTTGGCAAGCTACGAGGCTTGGCTGCCATCTCCTCTCACCTACTGAACCAGCCAGGCTTATCCTCACCATCAACCTGTTCCTAGCAGCAGAGGTTTGGCATTTGGTTCCAATTTTGGCTGCCTTGCTGTAGCAGAGATGAAGACTTAGATCCAATACGCACAGAATGGCCCCTCCTGAGCTGCAAAGCAGCATTCAAACGCTGCTCCTCATCCCCCCAACGCCTGGGGGGACCCCAGAGCATACTACAAGGTCTCAAAAGGGCAAACGCACCAGGGCAGGGCATTTCCTCCAGTCAAGGACAACACAGACAACTGTCACACATGCACTGCACCAGAGGCAGTACACGAATAGCTACAAAACGCAAGGGGAAGCCTGCAGTGTTGCTAACTAATAAGGTCAATACAAACGACATCAACTCCTTTAGGTCAGAACGAATGACAACCGGGACATGCCACAGAAGGCTGCACGGAGAATTCACAGATGGACAGGCAATCTCAATTAAACTGTCCTCCCCTCCCATTCTCCTCTGAATTACTGCTCTAAAACCCCTTAATTATCTAAACTCAATTAGTCTTAGAATATTTGAAGCTTCCTGTTCAGACTAATTTCTCTCTCTTTCCTCATTTGGAGTGCTTGACTTGCATTAAAGAACACTTAGTGCCTGTGGTAAGGGGAACTTTACAAAGGCAGGTCAGGACTTTGGGGTATTCACAATCTCCCCTCTATCCTTCCAGTGCTCAAGAAGATCATGCACTCATCTGGATATATCTATCCAGATGAAATTTCAGCATCTCTGACATGCTTGGTTTGGGTTGTTGTTTTTTTTTTTATACCTTAAGCAAAACATTTTCATTGCTAGTAGCAACTATCATCTATTGCAGCTATTTTCACTCCTAAAGATTTCCATATGTACTTTCCAAAGTTATTTGCAAAGCAGTAATTTTCTATTATTGCTATTATTATTCCCGGGAACAAAAACCATGGTGTTAATTCCAACAAAAAAAGAACATTGGTGGCAAAGCAGATAGTAAGACAAGACAATAGCAGGAAACAGTTAAAAGATTCCCTTTCATTTCAATGATGCGCCTTTTCTGTGCAGACTGAACCTGCACATTTTCATTCAAAGGGCGGCAATAAAATTACTGTGTTAGGAGCTTCATAGTGTTTTAGCCTCTGCAATGATGGAGACCAATGTCAAGACTTCTCTCACTGTATTTCCTTCACTTTCTATTAAAGCCGTGGAAAAAACCTCGATCATAAGGTTTTGTGCCCCTCCTGAAGCCTGAGTATCTCATTCTCCCAACAAAACACAGATGAATATAGGGCCTTTTCAGGTGGGGAAGCCCACACGATAAGGGCCCCAACTAATAGGGTTGTTAGTAGACTCACACCTCCAGGCTTGCCTAGAAATTATTTGATCATATGTGTAGGGAGCTGGACATAAGGTAGTTTCTTTCCATACAGACAAGCTTTAGAGAAAAAAATATGTTTTAGCTGCAAGCCTATGTGTGCATGGACCTGTCAGCTTCATTATCTTGTTTCAATCAGATTTTTAGAGGCACCTGCGCAAAACATGTACTCCGAGTTGAAAATTAGCTACTTTACTTTAGCTTAAACCTATTCCAAAAAAGCTTAAACTAACCTTAAAGTGGTTAGCTTGCTTAACGGGCTGTACTAAATTAATATCACATCCGTACTTAAAGAAGTTCACTGATGCCTCACGCAGGCAAATTCGCACAGGTAGGAAACTGAAGCACAGACAGATTAAATGCATTGCTCAAGATTAAATAAGAAATCTCTGGGCAAGCCAGAACTGAACCTAGTTTGAGTCCCGATTCAGCACATTAACCACAAAGCTGTCTCCATTAGTGTCCTTACTGCCTATGCTTTGGTTGCTGTGTGGGACCGACCGCAAACTGCTTCACAGAGAGCTCTATCAGGGAACCAGACATCTCCTCTGACTAAGGTGCAGGATTATACTTTTCCTGTTTAAGAGGAAACCTCTCTCTCCAGCCCTCCACAAACATAGAACTGTTCTGGCCCAGAGCTGGCCAGAAAACAAGAATTCCATTTTGCAACCATTTTTGAGGTTTTAGTTTTATTCATGCATTGCGATAATACTGAAATTATAAAGTAGACTTTTTTTTTTTTCCATCAAAGCCAAAGAGAAAAGTCAGGTTAAAAAAAAAAAAAAAAAAGAAAAGGCAGAGATGCAAACCTTTCTATCCCACATCCCGTAGAAAAGCTGTTATTGAGAACACCACCTGTACTCTCAGATCCTCGTATCACAGAATGGCAGGGGTTGGAAGGGACCTCTGGAAATCATCTAGTGCAGCCTCCCTGCCAGAGCAGGGTCACCTACAGCAGGTTGGACGGGAACGCATCCAGGTGGATTTTGAAGATCTCCAGAGAAGGAGACTCTGGGCAGCCCGTGCCAGTGCTCTGCCACCCTCAAAGGAAAAGTTTTTCTTATCCTGCACTCTCTTCCCTCCAGAGGTTCTATCTCTGAGTGAAGAAGGTTTCAGAGACCAGTTTCTTTGAAACCGATACATTTCTACCTAAAGTTCTGTTATTAGGAAGGCATTTTTTCCCAGCATTGAAGTGGCATTTTCTTTAGGCATATAACTACAGGTGGAGGAGGCCATAAATTAGTCCTGGGCCTCAAGATGCAGCTTATAATGCAAAGAATCATTTTGCACAGTCGATGGTTGAAAACGTCTTGCAGGCATGCTATTGTGCAAGAGCTCATTTATCTTTTCAGGTCACGTTTTGGGTTTCATTTTTTGTTGTTTTGTTTGGTTGGTCTTCTCTTTATAGCTGTTGATACACAGGGAAATGATTAAGCTTTCAATTTGTTTTGTAAGCTTTTAGGCGTCAATCTAAAATACACTCTTCATATGAATAAGGCAATAGTGTAACTCCCTCTTTCAGGTGAGCATCAATTAATTGTTGTGCCTATTTCACCTTTTATAAGGAGTCTGTGTACGGAGTCTGGAAAAGTGCAACTTCGGTTCACAGCACAGGTATGTTCCCACCTTCCAAAAGCCCAGTTGGGTTCCAACAGCTATCGCTGAAAATGACATGTTCTCATTTTATCAGAGAACTTTCATATAAACTTAAAGCCTGGCCCTACAGGTATGAGAAACACTTACTTTAGCCAAAATACTATCATTTATGCAAATTAGAAAAACCTGTGAGCACTAATTATTTCAGCACCCAGACAGGGATAAGAAACCTTTTGGCTTTGACTTGGGTAAAAGCCTCCTTCTTTCACCAATAAAACATTGTGGAAAAGACTAAAAGTAAAGCTCAAACTATATAAACCAAAGTTATTCTAACAGCTTGTAAAGACAGATGAGAGTCATTACATTATTTATGCACACGAGGGTACTGGGATAGACAGGATTTGATGATTTACCCAAGATCAAACAATGAGTCAGTGACACAGTTTTCTGCTGTCCAGTGAAAACACGGATGTACAGTAAGCTGAAAAGAATTCATTTATTCCCCATATCAAAAGGATAAAGAAGAGAGCATTCTCTCAGCTATCCGAGCTCGTGGTTCCAATAAGTGTTGATAGAACTGAATTTGGCAAGCAGGAAATTAGCTGCACTAGTCACATATGCAAAGCATTTGCTGAAAACAAAAGTCTTGAGTTACTCAGTTAACAACAGTTTTCACTTGCCGAAGCCACAGGCCTATCGATCACAGCAGCAATTTACTCCTAGCTGCTTTCTTGAGAAGTTAGAAGGATACAACCCATTCGGTGTCCTTGGCACAGCATAATCAGTTCAGGACATTGTGCAACGCCAGAGTCTTGCCTCATGTCTGCGTTCAAACTGCACGAACTGATTTACTTGGTTTCAGTCAACACCATCTTAGATGGTGGGATGTTGAATTGTTCACGGATCAGATTTTAGTGGGCTGATAGGATCAACACAAAGAAGGAACAATTCAGCAGAAGGCTCGTCAACCCTCAGAATGCCCTGAAGTGGGCCATATCCTGCCATAAATATTTGCGCAAAAATCCTGCTGACCTCAGTGGCGGTTCTCAGTACAAACTGATGGCAGGATGTGGTCACAGTGATCTGTCTAATAATAGGTTTTCCATTGAGATCAATGGACATTGGGCCTCATTTCATTGCCAAAGCTTGGTTCTGAGCTCTAAAGAGAGACATTGTTTTCCTGCAGCAGGGAGCACACAATTGCCAAATTTACTTCTGGCAAAGGCAGAGGTTTATTTTTAATGCTGAATAACACCAAAAATGTCTGATATTAATTAAGAGAGTGTCTTCTGCATATCTCAAAGAAAAATAATCTTCCGATGTTGCTGTCAGAAAGACACACAGAAAACATGAATATATCCATATTTAAAGTCAGACATAAAATAAGCAAAACCCACTTTTCTGTTACCTGAATGCAATTCTAAGGAAACAGCAGGTGCTCAGCTCTTCAGGAAAATTAAGTCAACTTCACATAGGTGTTGAAGACCCAGGCCCCCAAGTAAGTTCCTCACAGGCACATTCCTAAGTCTGTAGGCAGCACCCTTCACTCCATTTTTCCTGAGCCTATCCCTCCCTTGGTGTTCATTACAGCTTTGATCCCTATATGTAGAAATCCTTATCTTCAGGATGCTAAAGGATGACTAAATGTTTTCCAGTGTTTTAATTCATTATCTCAGTTCAACTTCACCTGATTTTAATCTTGTGGTTCTGCTGTAAAGATAAGCAGCAGCCTGCCAGGGAAATAAGCATTTCACAGGTTAACAGCACAACTCTTCTAAAGAGGAAGCAGGTTTGTTTTCTGCCTTATTTTCTGGAAAATGTTAAAACAATAAACTGAATGAGAAGCAGTGGAGAACAAGTTGTAAGGGAGCTAATTTCCTGCTCGCAGCAGCTCTGATAAATTTCAATCTTGGATGACAGGGGCTGTGGAGAGTGAGGGGAGGGGCGGCTCTCTTCCTGGAAAGCCAGACAGGATAGGATTGATTTGAGACATCTTCATTGCCAGAACAGCCAGTATTGGCTAATCATCAGAAAACAGAGACTTCAACCTACAGGAAGCGGAGAGCAAGGAAGACGTCTGAATCAAACCTTCAGGTTCCAAATGTGTAGACGAACAAAATAATAACAAAAAAAAAAAAAAAAAGAAAAAAGAAAAAAAGCCCCTACTCGCACACGAGCCTTCCTGGAGACTGACAAATGCCAAAGGAAGTGCCAGTGCCCTGACTAACAAAAGAATCCTGAAGCGCTGCAGGCTCCCGTGCCAGCAGCGGCAGAGCCGGCACCCAGTGAAAAGTGGGTGGCTGCCCGACACGGCTGCTGCCGGATGGAGCGGACAGCTCAGCATGAATCATGGGGCAAAGGATTCCTTCAGTCCGGGAGGAATCAGTACAATACACAGGCTGCCTGCTGCCTTTTTTTTTTTTTTTCTTTTTTAAATAGTCCTGACTTTGAGAGACCAGCCGTTTCCTTCCTGATGTGCTCTGTGGGCGTGCAACCGGCAGATGACTACTCGTTGATGGCAGCGTGTGTATGTGAGCGAGCGCATGAACGCGGTAGTGAGAGGTGCCAGACTGAAACCCCCAGGGACTGAACTCTCCCGGGTAGCCCACACAACCACTGCGTTGACTGGCTGCTAACAGGGCAGATCTCCCATCATTGCCCTCTCAAGGGGACCTGTTCACCCAGGTCACGTGCTTTAGACACACACACACATACAGACACGAGATTACCATGAAACAATCTTACAGCAGATTTAAGACTTTTGGAAATCTTTCCCAGAAAGAGGAATGTCTCCATCTCCCTGGCCGCAAGCCTGGAAGCAGGGCAGAGGGTAACAGAGTTTTCTTATACCCCTCCAAAAATCTACAGGAGTTCCTTAATTAGGGTTACAGGCAAAGCTGTCTTTGGTTTACTGGCTCTTCTTGCCCCAGAACGGGGAGGGGAAATGCTTCTAATTAGGCTGACCATGTTATCTTCTCTCTCATCTCTGTACGTCTGGGAACTATGTGAACCAAGCCATGTAGAGTCTGGGGAACCGCTTGAAATTTTCTCACGGGCCATTCAGACTTTTGGTCTCTCTACACACCCCAGGTCTGTTTTCAAAGGTAAGGTTAACATGGTAACAAGTTATCTTCTCTAGATAATTCAAAAGGTAGAACATTCATCACAGTTTCCAGATATGAGACCACTACTGTGGAAGTTAAGTCCAAAAGACTCACTCAACATTTCAACTCTGTTCACTACTTTTACCTCTTGACACATTCCTTTAGGTACATTTTGATTTGTGCTTTTCACAGTGTAACTCTCCTAAACATGTAAGAGAAAGAGAGATTGAAAAAAACACAGCCAACGGAAAAGTGATTTTTAATCAGATATATACTGATCCAATACTACTGACATCAGTTGGAGACTTTGCATTTATTTCAGCAGGCTCTACATCAGCTCTACCACCAATTGGCAGGCTACTCTAAGAAGCGACTGCTTTAAAAGGTAGCCTCTTATGCGTGCTACAGGACTGCCTATATGGAGAGAAGAAATGAGACTAAACCTACCAGAACAGACAATGTAAGAGAGAAGGTCTGGTCAGCTGGCACCCAGCATTCAAAGAGCAGGAAGGCCACACTTCAGCCAGACCCTATGGCTTCACAAGGGTGACAGTGACACGCATCTCTGCTTACATGAGAAGGACATAGCTGCAGCAGCACTCTGACACCCCGATCTGACTTCACGAAAACTTTTTGTACCTTCCACTGCTCTGCAGCTGAGCTTCCAAGTTCAGTCATTGCCTAAGTCTCTTCCAGCATTGTTTGACCATGACCTTGCATCTGCTCTTTCCCATTAGAGACATCTTGTACAGCTTCAGTCTTTCTCCCTACTTTTATCTGCCCTGTGTCCCACCAAGCTTGATTCTCTCCATGTTTTATCCTTCTCCATTAATCCTTTTCTTTCTTTTCCCATGCTTGCCTCCTCTGCTTTTGCAGAGGAAATTTCCTTGTGAAAGTCTACCCTCGAAGACCAATTTCCATCCCTTTCTGTCCTGCCACCTTTCTACCAGAAGAAATTCACCTCTAATTTAGCTGTAACCCACATTCATGATCTCAGCAGTCTTTTCAGCTCCTTTGACCAGCCCTCAAAACAGTTGCTGCCCAAATACTCCCTTTCTTCTGTCCTCCCTTCTCTCTCTGCATTGGTCCTTGCTTATCACTTTCAACAGATAAACTGACAACGCACAATGTCTTCTTTTTCTGTGCCAATAAGGCCCTCTCACATCCCATAAAGAAACCTCTTATCTGCTTTCCCTCTAACCTCTCCACTGATCCACAAATCAAACTTGTTTTCTTTTTGTTCACCCTTAGATCTTTTTCTCCTGCTCCAGTGCTTATTTTCCTTCTCTCTACAGCACATGCTTGTGCTCATTTAAATTTCTGCTAACTTAAAAGAACCCAAATCCATTCTTTGCCCAGCTTTACCTTTTTCAGTACTATCCTTTCTGTGTCCCTCATCTCCCACCTCCTCCTTTTATTTCTAAAAACACCGGGCTCACCACTTGCAACAACATCTGGACGTCTCCTCCTCCAGGTTCCTGCCAGACTCCACTCAGTCCACCTCCTGCTCCTTCATTCCACCAAAATCATTCTTCTCTCAGTTTCAAAAGGCACTTGCCAAAATTTCAAATCAATACTCTATCTTTTCTCTCCACAGCTCATCAGCCAACTTCAGCACTTCTAATCAAGCTCTTCTGGAAGTCCTGTCATCCCTTGGCTTAGATGATTCTTTCGTCTAATAATTCCCTTCCTCACACTCTCATCACCCTGTGCACATGCTCCATTGAGGATCATCCACTGGCTCTCTGTTACCCACCTTCTGTGGGCTTCTCAGCTCCCTTCTCTACCCAGAGAGTGCAAGCAGCAAAGAAAAAAATCTCATCCACAGCCATGAAAAAAATACAGCATCTCTACGCAGACAGAAATCCTTCTGCACTCCAGACCTTTAACCCAAGCTCAAGTTCCATTAAATACATGAAACAGCACCAGGAGGTTAGAGTTTGGCTTTAAAATAAAGGGAAGGAATGCGATGTTCAAAGAAGAGAACATATCACCAGCTTGAAAACTACAAACATGCCCAATGCATATTACTGGCCATATTCTTAACCGATTAAATCTTTATCAGCTGGGAAATCTTTCAGAAGTACCTAGTATCCTAACAGTGGCTGCAGAGGCAGTCAACGTCCCTCTCTACCCTCACTCTCACCTTCTTCCACTCATTTAATGAAACAGCTTGCAACTCACACTGCTCTTTTTACTTGCGTTTTATCATGACGATCAAGGCCAACAGCAGCAGCAAGTTAATATATTTACCTTGGGGAAGGGTGAAAGGAGCAAGTTCTGGTTATGGCATCCCACATTTGGTCAGGATCCTGCTTGGGTAACAAAGTGTGAATACTGATAAACTTCCTGGTCATGCCTATTTAGCCATGCTCTGCCATGGCTCCTGAATCAATCCAGTGTGGGCGAGCTGTGGGTAGGGGAAGTTTATGGTGAATTGCTCACTGCTAACAGAAAAATGGTTTGCAAATGAGTTGCTATAATCCCCCAGGAGGGTGTCTCCAGTGCCTCCAATTTGCAATGGTTCCACTGTACTCTTTTAACAGGTGTTTTGTTTCCACTAAGTAGCACTGATTTTGTTGGCAGTGAAGTATGCTGCATCTTTGTGGAGTGACTGTCTATCATTCCTTCTACCCACATTATTTTTCCTTCTGCCCAAATCACACAAAGATATTGATTGATCAAGAATCCATCAGTCACTTATCAATTAGAAAAACCTGGAACGGTAAGTTAAATGCAACAGACTAAAGAAATCAAAGTAAAAAGTAAATTCTTCGCATCTGTATTTCCACTATGTCTGAAAATTCACCAATTTTGACCTGCCGCAGGACATGAGTCCTTATATAACAACATCATATAAACGATTCTCATCCCATTTCTGTGGTTTCAAGAGTATAATAATCATATCCTCAAAAGTATCACTTAACTTTATCTCCACATCCTAAAGTGATTCAGTCTTTGAAAAAAAAAAGAGTTCTGATCTGAGTTCATCTGACATTTCCAAATTTCATACGAGAGGCTGAAATAGAATATTGGCATTTACAACAAAACCACAGCATGGTTGTTCCATAAACCACTCTGGCTTCTAAGATCCAGTGCCTTCAGTGGACCACCACTTCAAACCTGAACTTTGCTGACTGGCTTAACAATTTGTTCCTGGTATCATGTGACAAGTTTTTGAAGCTCACATGTGTAATGGGGCATTTGCTGCTAGTACAAAAAGAAAAAAAATTAAAAAGTATAATACAACATGAGGTTCCAATTGTCTGAAAAACAGAAACATCTGTTGGAGTCATGAGCAGTTGATTAGTGGAGTTCATTTCTAGGGTAAGGCTTCAGTAGATCAGCTCTTCTATCTAAGTATATCATTGTAGTCACTGGAAGCATTACAAAGAGTTACAAAGAATGGGAAGGAGAGATATATACAATTTCTTAGGGTGCTAGTATCCTTAAAAGCCAACCATAATGCATCGGTCTACAGCACTGCTTTACATGATACCAGCATGTGAAATTAATAGCCGTACTTAAAGCTTGCTTTTATCCGCAACAGCTAAACATCTGCCAATCTTTCAGTTATAAACCTATACTGTTTTTGAAGCTTATAACTAGAGACTGTAAAAATTCTTTTGGAAGACACAACACAATGTACAAGCTGTCAGTCTGAGCACTTTTCTTACTTGCAAAATAATCTGACCAAGTTGGGTTCAGTCTGACAGTCAAGACAATGACAAAAACATTAGTTGTTTTTTAAGATGCTGCTTGGATTTCAACCTAAAGCTTTTCTAGCTCATTACACTAACATCAGGTTTAACACCTTGGAACATTTGCACAAAAAGCCAAGGTTAATCAGAAATGCGAATTCAGCCCATGTGCACTCAAAAGCTCCAGTGATATTGGATACATAGCTGAGCTGTACATACTACTTCCATTAAGGCTGCTGTTGCAGATCTGTGATCATAGCACCACAAGCCTTAGCAGCCAGGAGTACAGGGAATCACCAGGAAGAGGATGCCTTTAAGGTAAGCCTCTCTATCATTAGCTTGAATATCTAATTGAAGGTTTACTAGGAATCTTAGCCCTAGCTCTTGTTCAATTCCTGGTGTCGGTGGCCTGACCTAACCTCCCAGTTTTCTAGTGCTCCATCTGCATCCACCTGTCACCTCCTGCATATTCCCCATCCAGGAATGGGGTACTGTTACATCAAAAATAACAACTAGAACTTGGTAGTAAGCAATTTCACTTCCCCTCCTGACTTTACTATTTTAACAAAAACCATAAAATAACAAATACAATGTAACTTGTAAGACTGGTGGATTTTGTGTTCAGGTGCATAGTTTGATTCAACACACTGTGCAACCCTACCGTGACTTGGGAAAACTGTTTAATTAAACAGAAATTAAAAGGTGTCCCCCTTTCATCATGAAGAACCAACTTCCAGGATGCTGTAACTATCTAAGAAAATGGCAGCAGCTGAGGGATACTGAGTGTTTTGAGTTGCTTTCAGTCTACCCTGAAGCAGAAGAAACTCTTCACACTTTTTAAAGTAAAATTTGTATTTGACTGGGGAAACTACTGAGAGGTCCCTCAAAGAAACTGTTTCCATCTGAACAGATCTAATTTTTGCAAGTATTCTTCTATCTTTCAGAAGATATTGCGCTCCCACTCTTGAAATCCTTTCCATGCTTTCCAGTTCTCTTTGAGATTCTTCTTCAATTTTCCTGTGTTAAGACCCTGCTACGTGCCTGTTTTCTCTTACCTAAGCTTATAGGCAGGTGGCGAAATCACCTGAAAGCACTATTCTTGAGATGCTGGTGAAAGCAGAGATGACCACTGCCTCTAGACAACAGATCTGATCGTCCTTCCCTATTTGAGCATGTAAGCAACTTTTGAACCCACATGATACAATGTGTGGCGAACCTCCGTGGAGAGAGCAAAGTCCAAGCACCAGCCCAGTTTGGCTTTTCTAAGCACAGAGTGTGGATCCCCTTTCCAGTGCTCCTTCCTGAGAAATAGAGTCCAATTGTTTCATCCCGGGGCTTCTGTTGACCCTGATGATTCCCCTGTAACTTGCACATGCTCTTCCCTGTAACCCCATCTGGAGCAGGAGCCCAGCTCAGGGTGTAATCCCGGTGGGCTGTATGATAGCAAAAACACAGCAAAGCAGACCAATTGTGAGTTCAGAAGTACGCACAAAGCTTCTGGGTTTTCAAGAGAAATCAACTGTGTGTAGATTACCTTGTCTCAGCTTCCCTATAGCTCCAGCAGATCCTCTGGATTATATTAGGTCCTCTGTTGGGGTACAGGATCCAGGCAGACGCAAGGACTTTGTTCTGAACCATACAGCTCCTTCTGACCAGTTTGCTTTCTATGAATTAGACAGGTCCTTCAGCTAAACCTAAGTTCTTTGCAAAAGGTACATTAATTTCTTCTCCCCTCCCATGTAGTCTGAAACTTCCTATGTGAGGTTTCCCCCTTTGTTTCTTCAACAAATCTTTTTACAACCCCTTCATGGTATACATGAACTGTCTTTTACAAACTAAACTGAACTCACTGGATGCAAGTCAGATGGAACATGACATTCAAAAACCTACACAGGCACAGCTGTATGCCTAATAAGCTAATTATTGACCTAATAAACTCAGGCCCTTAGCAGGGGTTATTGTTCCAGGTCACAAGCTACTTTAACACGAGCACTTAACTTCTCTAATAGAAATAGTTTACACCTGGCTATCTTGACATATGAGCAGACAAAGCCAAAGTCCGTCCACAAAAGACCAACAGACCTGCCCTAGGTCACTCCTGTCAGGGCTGCAGACTTTCACTCCCTTGTTAACTTTACTAGATATAAGTGCCACCCCTTTTGTCTAAAATGCCAGATACTTTCATGGACTGCCATTAAGATTTAATGAATTTGTTGCTGCAAAGACATCTCATGATACAAAAATTCCATTGCAGCAGCTTTCTAATATCATAAAAGTAACTCAAATTTATATCAAAGAGTGAAGTTCCCAAAATTATTGGTGCTGCTGCACCTCTAGCTCCGTGATTAAGATGTCAAGTTCTTAGCAAGAAACAAGGGCTGAGATGAAAGATCTTTGGTGAGCCACAACATTACCAGAAGAAGCCTTGGGGACTCAGATGTTAGCTTTCTCTCTGCCATGATTTATGAACAATAGAAACCTCTAAATGATCTGCTCATCAGTGACTGAGCTGTGGCACAGCTCTGTGCACCTTCTCATCAGAGATGGAAGAAGGTGCACTTAATGAGCGCAGAAAGATACGGAAGTGGGAGATACAGCTGTCTCTTCTCCACGTCATCCATTGTGCACACTCGCTGTCTCTCAAACTGCAGACAGCAGACTTGTGCTACCAATGTAGAGTCATTGCTACTACTGCTACAGAAAACATGCACAAGCCTTGGATGAATAGTGGGTTGGGGATTTATCTCATTAGTGGGCTTAGGAAGGCTAAATAACAGCAACACTCAGCTGCCAGGACCTGTCTCATTTCTGCCTCCTCTTCCCAAGAACGGATGGAAAGAGCTCCAATTGGAGGCTTTGGACTAGACAGAACTTCCAGCGCTGAAAAAGCCCCTGGGAGCCACAGAGCAGAGGAGGGACCGCTCGGTTTTGATGTCTGTATCCATTATGAGTAAGTCAGTGGTGCCCTGACAAGGCGGCCTGAAGAAACCAGGGTGTGGCAGCTCTTCGGCACAGCAAGAGAAGGCCCATAAGCCTAAGCAGAGGGTTTCCTCCAGGATAGGCTGGAGTACGTGCCAGGGCAGGAGATTCCTGTGCCACTGTGCACTGACGGGCTCCAGCCTCTGCCAGAGCCATGTGACTCATGAGACAGCCCAGGGGGGAAGCAAGACTTGGCAACCTGGGCTGTCTCACACAGTAGTAGGTTTTGTTCTCCACAGGATAACCCAAGGCCCATGTGGCATGTGGTCAAACCCTTCAGTAAAGGACTGCAGTCCTTGTCAGTCTCTGGTCATCTTCTTAATAGTATTGGACCACGTCACTTAATTCATGCGGCATACAGGGCTTGACGTGTCCTGATTCTCCCCGGCTCCAGCTGCCCAAAGGATGGTTAGCAGGCTGCGGGGGACTGATGCTGGTGGGATGGCGAGTCTCCTGCTCCTTTTCCCCCTGTGGCAGTTCAACCTGCCAGGCCCCAGAAGCCGGCAATATCCGCCTGGGACAGGACGCCACTCCCACGCAGCACGGTGAAACCAGGACTGTGATTCACGAGTGGAACCACTTCCCTTGGGACAGATGTAATGGCTCCCATTTCCTGCTCTCTACCCTACCCAATTTTTAAGGTTCCCATCCTCACCACAAGAATCAAACAGCTTGCGCAACAGACAAAGGTCTGCTGTAGTTTACAGCCCAGCACTTGAAGATGTTCCCGGTTAGTACCTTTAAAAGCTGGGCTGTACCCACTTGTGATAAGAGCCCTAGAAAATGCCACCTTCCTTTTGGTGAACTCCTTTAGTATCACTGTACGTCGCTCTTAAGGCCCATGGAAAAAAAACCTCAGGCCCCATGAGTTGTATTAAGCACCCTGACACTATTTTACTACTTTACCTTTTGCAATGCAAATGGCAAATAAATTGTACAACCTGGAGGACAGAGAGAAGACATCTCACGTGCCTGGAGATGACATATTATAGTTTCCCTCTCAACCCAAATGAATCCTGAAGCCATGATATTTAAAAAAGCCTAATCATACATTGCTAAGCTTTTGGCAGGCCAGATCAAATATGCGTAATGAAACCTTTTTAACAAGTGGATAATATACACATGGTCTAGCTCCTGAGACACACTGAACACCCGGGCCTGTGGCTAGCACTGCCTCGGGTGCAAAGTGGCATACTTGGTTGAGTAACCATGTTTAAAGGATAACATGGCATCTCTTACCATTTCACTTCAGTGGGACTGACTGTGATTAGAGTCAAGCAAGTGACAGTGCTCAGTGTCACAGCCTTTTCTGAAAAGCGACCATCCCCAAAAGGTTCAAAGTATGATACCCCAAAAGGAGACACAAAAATAGCCCTAATCGTTTTTTACAAATCACAACATCATAGAATAATTCATATTGAAAGGGACCTCAGAAGGACATCTAGTTCAACCTCCTGCTCAAAGCAGGGTCAGCTATGAGGTCAGACCAGGTTACTCAGGGCTTTAACTAGTCCATTTGCCTTTAGGATGTCTATGGCAAGCCCTGAAGAGCTGGGTTTTTGCATTCAAACAAGAGGATTTACAATTAGTGAAAAAGAAATTATAACAGCCTTAGAAGTATTAATGAATACGATCCACAGGCTACCAGGAACCGATTAACAATATTTTTTTTCCCCCAATACTAACTCCTCTGTTCTGGTTTCCAACATACTATTTTAAAGCAATAACAATTAAGCTGAGCTGTGATGGTTGATTCTCTAAATTCTGTACGTGTGATTTTCAGAAGTGGCAATGACATTGACAGCTTAAAACACACCAGCTTGCACTGTTTACATGGAAATAGACTTACTATGAAAGTATATTTGCCTACTGACCAAATATACTCTAACACTAAAACGTTAGCTTTACATAAACTACCTACGGAGCCCATCCCCGGAAGTAATAAGCTATTCATTAAAGATTCCTTAGATTCTTAGTGACGTTTCCTGATAAAGGTCTCATTTATAAGCACAGATTACATTTAATATGCACAGTTTTAACAACATTAGCGTGTTAAACCCATTTGTTCTACAGTGTGCTTTAACCCGTGTTATCAGAATTGTAATTGAATTCCTCGTACGGTTAAAGGGCAAATTCAGATACCTTTAGTCATCTTTTTCCACAACAAGTCTCACTGAATTAACTGGAGATTGATGATTAGAGAATGAACACGGGGCTGAGACTGCACACAGGGCTAACACCAGGGTGAGCATTAGACAGTGGGACTTCAGACCACTTCTGTGACTGAAAGGGCCCCAGGTTTTCCAAATGTCACCTTCAAAACATTCACAAGTTTTCACCATTCTATCAGTACGGTTAAAGCAGTGAAACCTTCTGAAGTCAGCAGGGTTATATTTTCCGAAATGTGATTCTACAATTCAACTTCATTGACATACTGGAAGGAGAATATGTCCTTGATTTCACTGTAACTGTGTTCAGACAAAGGAACGCAGTTGGAATAGGCTATAAAAAAATACTAACATCACTAAAGCTGACCAAGTTGCTTTGCTACAAATTTGTACATAAACAAGGACTAGTGAGAGCCCCATGCAGAGCTGCTGCATTTTGGACTAAGAAAAGCAACACAATCACAGGTTGAGAATGGCACTACTGAGCACGAGATGGGGGTTGTTAACTCAGATTGACTGTAGTTCGGGTGCATTCAAGTGCTTTGTGTATACAGAGCACTTTTCTAACAGTCCCAAAAAGTCTAAATTTTTCTAAAATTTCTAAGAGACCTTGACAGTTTAATCTGCTTTAATGACACAGTATGGAAGACAGGACAATTTGCAGAAAAGTGTTTTTTCCTCCTAAATTATCAAATTCCACGGCCGTTGGTCAGACATGCCATCTCCTGCCTCATCGTACCAGAGCTGCTATCACCCTCTTCCTTATTGCCGAATCAACGTTTCTCTCTAATCACCCTCCTCCTTATTGTCTAATCTCTGTTTCTTCCTAAATATCTCCTTTACCACCATTCAAACATGTGAATAACTTGAGATTTAGCATGTTTTACATGACAAACATATTTAAGGAACCAGCAGTATAAAAACAACATTAGAAAATACACAACAGATCTCAGCTAACAATGTGCATTAAATGAGTGCATGGCATTCTCTCTTTTTTTTTTTTTAATCTATACCATCAGTACTGTTAACCCCACCTACTAAATCCACAGGCACACACCTAGCACTGGTACAAAAGAAAATTGAGCTAGAAAACACCTTATGATTTCAGAAAAACAGAAGATGGGAATGGTATGACAGATTCATAAAGAAAAGCAGTATTTCATCCTTGTAACCGTGGAATCCAGTTTTGTAATAATAATTGTTTGTGCTGCTGACTTCCTTCAACACCTGTGACCCTGCTTGTCATGGCCTCGTTGCCTGCTGGAAACTTGGCAAAAGACAAGAGAAGAGATATTAGGGAACCAATGCTACATCCTGAGAGAGGCCATAAAGTCCAAAGGTTGAACAGAATTGCCAGGAGCAGCCCGATAAACGAAGGAAGTATGTGGCTCCGAAGAGACAAACTGCTGTGCCTGAGTACAATGCGTTCAAACTCTGTGAGCTGCACCCCAATGTCTTGCACGCTTGAGAGACCACGCTCGCTATCCAGGGACCTTTCCCAAATAGCCCCCTTGGAAAAGAAGTATTTTAAGCCCTTTTCTGAAACGAGTATGTGACCACTCAGTGCACTGCACATTGCCAGAATTTCACAGACCTTAAATTTGAAAAACACTCCTCTTTAATTTTTCAAATTAAGCGAGGATGATTTGTTGATTTAATAAAAACAAAAAATCCCATGTAAAACCTCTCCTGAATTAGCATATTCAAGCCATTCCAAAATCTGGCTCCAGTAAAGAACTTGTCCTTAAAAATCTATCAGACTGTAACTAAGCTTGTAACTTGGCATGTGAAATAAATAAGCCAATAATCAGTTCCTTCAGAAATTTTCAATTAAACGTGTAAAAATATCTAATAAAATCTTCAGCATTTGAAGAGTTTTTATTCAGGAGGAGAGTACAGCAGCTTTGGTTTCTTGTTAGGAAGAACATGGGGCATTAATAGCTGAGGGGATTTTCCCCCCCTCTTTCCTATCCACCACTCACTCTGTTACACTAGCACAACTTTTTTGCGAAGCCACACTGTAAATCTGAGCAGAAAACTCTTCTGGCTTTCAGAACAAATCAAACCAAGAACACAGCATGGCCCCCACAAAGAACTGAGCAAGCACAAGCAAAGAGGCAGCGCAGGAACGGCAGCCAGGGGAGGGAGGAAAAAGGACGTGAATTGCTTTGAGCTCATATTGCTGCTGAGTACTTTCTATTATAAAACCATAACCTAATACGCTTTCAAGACTACGGCTCTGAACTGCTTCACACGGTGCACCTCCTTCCCTATGCGGGACCCTACAGGGTTCTATACCGTTGCGGAAACGTGCCTGTGCGGAGGAGAGGCTTGCAGGCTCAGACACTGTGCTCTATGCTTCTCATTATTCACTAAACGAGCGGATAACCCCAGCAGTGCTTGTAAACACAACAGCTTCCTTGAGAAGCAACAGCAAAATCCATAAGTACGGCTCTCCTTGTAAGTAAAATGCCTGACTTGGGAGGGCTGTCCTCCCTGGGGAGCTCAGCTGTGGGAAGCGGGAGCAAGGAACTGCCTTTTTAGGACAGTGGCTGAGCGGAGCCGGGAAGCGCTGGGGCAGGAACAGGGCTCCCGCAGCAGCTCGCTGGCCTTATAAGGAGAAAGCCAGGTATTTCCCCAGCCCTGTACTAGGAGCTGCACAGCCAGCGCAGCAAGGTAAGGAGAGGCAGGGCTCCCCGGCGAGGCTTGGCCCGCCACCAGCCAAGGGGGACCCTCGGCCATGGCCACGCTCCTGCTGGGTGCAGACCTACGGCCCCGCCGTCCCCAGCCTCCGAGCATTTCAAATAGGCCTTATTAGGAAGCAGAGAAGCTTAATTAATTAGAAAGATCACTTTCAGATCTGTAAAGCCAGATGGTTTGTGGGTGAACCGTACTTGATTTTAATGTGACATTTTCAGGCATTCGAGGCAGCATTTTGGAGCAGGAGTCTCTAATGTCAGGCATCTTTTTAGCTTCCTACATGAGAGGGCAGGTTTTCAGAGGTGATGAGCAACGGGATTTCCTGAAGACTTTAGCAGAAGGGGCAGGACACTCAACGCCTCAGACACTCAGCAATTTGTTTAAGCAAGCACAGGAACACACAGGACTAAGAATCCTCCCCAGTTGTCTACAAATTAAGACCGCTTGACAGAAAAGCAAAAAGATTTTAGTTTCATTCAGTTTAAGTTAATTTCTTTTTAAGACCTGTTTTATTTCTCTAGGGAGCAAAACAAACTAAACCACTTCAGGCCAAGTCCATCTATATAGGATATATAGGTAAACACCCTTGACCATGAACTGTCCTATATTGTTGCTCTTTTTACTTCCCTGACTCTAGTTTTTAGAAGTAAAAAGAGGAGGCTGTGTGTAAAACAGGAAAAAAGTACAATTTTTCCTCAACAATATTCACTTTTAAATTTGATTTTTAAATCTTTCTCAGAAAACGGCAACAAAAATGGAGCGTCCTTGAATATTTTTCTTTGGAAAAAAAAAGTAATTTTCCTTCAGATATGGTTAAAAAAAAATCCCTGTAACATAAAAATGAGACACTACCCATCCAGGATTAATACTGCATCCCAGTTCTGAATATGAAATGGCATATTGAAATTCAAGGAATTACCCATACATTTTACCATCTCAGTTTTTTGGGTTTTTGAGGTTAAACTTTGATAACTGCCTGCCTTGAGATGCCGAATAGTACAGGTTTAACTGAACACAGCAACTTTCAACCCAGAGATATGAGAATTGCTTAATAGTTTACCACTCTTTAAATCCACAGACAAGTGTCTGCGCTACATCACAAACTACTGCCATCATTAGTGCCTTCAGGTAACAATCGCAGCAGGAAGACCAAAATTTTGATTAATCTTGCCACATCCCACTTGCAACATATTGTCAAGAAAACATGGGAGAAGTACTAGTTACTCATGGGTAATCACAGGGCTAATCCTAATTCTAGGATCCCTTCTGAGAAGTCCATTGGGAGAAACGAGACCACAGACAACATGAAAAATTACTTTAAATAACTGAAAAACATCTAGAATCGTGACAAACTTATTCAGCACGAGCTCAGATATTGCGTAGGGTTTTCTCCAATTGTTGACTGGGCTGAGACTACATTTCTATAGCTCCAAAGGAACACTAGGGTAAGGCTACTTTCATAAAAGGAATAAAAGTTTTGACACCAGGTTTCATAT
Source organism: Vanellus vanellus (assembly GCF_965231255.1). Lineage (NCBI taxonomy): Eukaryota > Metazoa > Chordata > Aves > Charadriiformes > Charadriidae > Vanellus > Vanellus vanellus. The sequence continues at coordinate 77,909,475 of NC_138910.1, read as the reverse complement.
TGTAAATTTCTCCTTTAAAATAACTTGCTTGCCAAAGCAGTTCAGCTGCCAGAAAGGGAGAAAAGCAGGCAAACTATTCCCTTAAAAGCAATGACTGTGCTATGCTGCTCAGGTACACGAGGCATCGCTCCAGAACTAGGGAACGCTGGCTCATTAGGAGCAATTAAAAAAACTCTGAGGGGATTTTAAAAACAACAACTTCCAAAAACAAAACATGCATATATACCACATGCATTTGTTTATGCAGCTGTAATGAGTGATGAAATCCATTTATGAGCTGAAGTCACAAGATTCTAAGCAGGTCTTTGTTTAATCTCAGTAAGTCGTGACATTTCCCTACTCCTTATAATAATGTGATCTGGATCAACATTTTCAAACTTATGCACCTGGTTTTTAACAGCGCTTACCAACTACACTTCTGATGTGCTTTGCTGGAGACTGAACAGTCCACTTCTGAGCCACCGCTTTGATTAAGCATCCTAAAGACAGATATAGAAACCGTGTTTTAGTTTAAAATACGCCTGTAATTCTTGAATTTGGCACACATTCTGAAATTCTTACTCAAACTGAGACTCTGTGCAACCTGCAAAGAGTGTAAATAAAAATCAATGAGACCATTAAATGGAATGAATACTTACAGCATCAGCCCTTCTATAACCACAAAGTCCACCCAGACAGATGCCCTCAAAAGACTTAAGAAGATTTGCTATAGACAATGGCTTTCTTTCCAGCATGTTGCTGTGACTTGGAAGAATAAAATGAAGATAAATGCAGCAGTTTGCTGCCTACATTAATGCAGCATTAGTGCTCTGAGTAACAAAGGTAGGACGGAGTATGCAGGGGAAAAAAAAAAGATTCAGCATAAATAACTATTGTTACATATGTTTTCTGTGTTTATAAACTGTGCTAGGCTTTACACGTATTATTATATAGCTTTAACAGTATACGAATCAGTAATCCTGCATATAAATCAAGACCACATTTTTAGCTTTGATATTAAGAGAAGAAAAAACAAGGTAAAAAAAGGTATTTGCCCCTGCTGCCCTTGCCACTTCACTTCTATTAGCTTTGCGAACAGATCTGATGTTTTGTGAGGATCAGATCAAAACTAAATGAATCTAGGTCCACTGTTAATATAAACAGTGACTTTTTTATATTACTTTTGAGAAGGGGAAAAAGATTAGACTCCTGATCTGCACAAAAAGTCAATCTACCTAATGCACAAGAGCCGGACATGTCAGACATAGAAAAAATTCTCTTAGCCTTTAAGGTCCGAAGGAAAGTGTTGCTGTCTACACCCATTCTCCATTCTGTTCCTCATGTTTGGCTCATTCATCTGCTGTTCTCCAGAGTCCCAAATGAGCCAGAAAAACAAGTGGATTTGACGGCATGACACCAAATCAAGATGGCAGAAGGATATAAGGAAAATCCAAGGATCTTTCACCTAGAACATTTTGTTCCAAGCAACTTCTTGTTTATAGAGAAAAGCAAAAAGTACAAGACAATTTTTTCAGCAGCTTAGACCCAAACTCGGGAAGGCTCTAAAAGGCCAAAGGCAAATATGCATAACCAGCAAAGTCAATGTATCACCTAACTGGCACAAACAGAGTATGTTCCTATACCTTGCATTTTTTACAATCTATTTTTATTGATGTAGGAAAATAATATGTGCTATTGCCAGTGTCTTTGCTGATGTGAAGAAAAAAAGTCCTAAACCAACCATCAACATGAGGCAGCCAGGGAAGCACTGGAACTCCTGAGAGGAAGCGTGGCGCTTTTTCTGCCACTTCAGATACATGCACCTATTGGATGTGTTTTTATGTTAAACACAAACACCGTATGGACTTGGGAAGAGAGATGACGTTCTCAGTAGGACTGTATGAAGGCTTTGTTGCCTTTCATTTTATTAGCATTTTCAATTTGAAGTCACACAACGTATACAAGCTGCATCAAACAAGAATCTGTAATATTCTTACTGGCAGGTCAATTTATATATGCTCGATATTTCCAGGGGAAAATAAGCTCAGATGCAATCTTCCTACCTAAGTCTATAGGGATTATATTTTATATTCCCCCCATTTCCAAAGTCCTGTTCATTTATTTTCCTTTAGCTTTTTGAGATCTACTATACCAGTGTGCCAGACAGAAAATGACTGTAACTACTGAAGTCAGAGTAACAACGGAAAAATATGTATTGGTAGAAAACATTATTTGATATGCTAGTCCACATGAACTAAACCCAGCTGAAAAGCTCTGAAAAGGCACATTAAAAAAATAACTGTGAGAGCGCTAAGTAAACAGTTCCCTTACTGGATTTGCTCTAACTGACTAAAACTTTTCTTCCCCTTTCCACATTAAAGGAGAGCCCTAAAACCACATTTTGCATATTTTATTAGTTCAAACCTTTTCTAACATGGTTCCCAGGGCAGATCAAGTTGAAGAAACTTTAAAAAATGAATCCAACATTGTTCTAAAATAACAGTATTAGAATCTGGTGGAGTGTGAACAACAGGACTATCAATAAATGTCTACTCTTGTTCCCAGACCCAGAATAGAATTCTAAACAATTTTAAGCCCCCAAGATTCACAATTTATTGAACTGGAACTTGCACATCAGCTTTAGTAATCAATGTTACCAATTTCATGCCTCTGACTGCTTTCATCAGAGAGAAGAATTGCGCATTTGGGGAAAGAAAAACATTTTTGTGACTGTTTTAAAAATCGTACTGAAAGTTTCTTGAAAGGTCAAAAAGCTAGGAGTTACCCTGCTAGAAACAGATTAGCAGGCAGAGGGTAGGCAAGGTGGTCAGGGGTGTATGGGAAGTACAATTTATCAGATTGATAGCACCACTATGTATATAGTACAACTCTATCTTATCTTCCCAGCCCTGCAACCAAAATAAACCACACCGAGGTCTTGGAGTCTGATTCTGTTGTCTTTAAGTACACACCCCTTAGGGGTGGCGACCCAGGACACACCACACATCTTTTACTTCATGTAAGACAAAATCAAAACAAATATAATCAGTATTTTTCCTTTTAGGACTCTCACTGAGACTCTTTGATGTGTTTTCCCTAATTGTTTTCTCTTTTTAATCATCACGCTCAGGGGTTTCTCTGAGCTTACAATGGTCTAGTTTTTATGTAACCTCTTCCATGCGGGCACCTTCCCAAGCTCCCAACACAGCAACTGCTGTAACAGTACACAGCAACACTACACCAAAGAATACCTTGCCCAAATGAAACCAAAAGGGAAATTTAGATGAGTACATTCTGCTTAGGTTGGAATTTTGGCTCAGACACAAGAGTTAACACTCCTGGTCTTGCAAAAAGAAGCTCTAATGGAGATACTGAAAATGAAAGTATCTCTTCTACTTCAAAGCTGAAAATCTGGCCGCTTCTACAACATGTTTTTCTGCTCTGGGAATTTTTACTTATCTACACCCATTCGTGAAGGGGAAATCCTTGGTCCTACAAGTTAGCAGCAGGTTTGCCACTCACTTGACTAGACCTGAGACTCCACCAGTATGATTTAGTACCCATGGTATAAAACTAGTTACATTTCTAATTTCTATCTGGCTGCTTGCCAATTTTTCTTTGTCTTAGGAGCAATTATTCACATTTACATTTTATCTTGATTATCTTTAGCAATATCCCTATTTACATCCTTAAACAGATTACCACATTCTTTTCAGTGTTACCCAAGAGACGCATTGGTGTACCACAGTTCTAAAATTTTCCAGGTCCACTATTAATAAAATGCTTAAACTTAAAATAGGCACGATGCAAAACTTGCATAACTGGAACACCTATAAAATGCCCTGTAAACAGCTGTCGGTAGATTCATGAGGTTCTAGAGTTAATTTCCATTTATCAGCTAAGATGTACTGATACCACCGATACTCATTTCTGGTGTTCTCTGTTGTGCCTTGTCAAGACACTGCACATGGAGGAAGCAGGAGCTAAGACAAGGACTGGAAACATTTCCTTCACGTGGGAAGGTGCCCTGCTAAGAAACTGCTTATTGAACTTGACAGTGAGCGTATAAACAACATTAGAGGGAGTGCTCACACATGTATTCCCAGTAAAGGGGAGGACAAGGCGGTGAAAGTCAGAGCTATTACAAGACAAATACAAATGAATGACACTGTTTTTAATCTCCAGGATACTAAAATATTTTTGAGAGCTCCCCGTGTTTGGGGGAGGAGGGACAGAGAGAAGTGGGGGGGAGCGGTAAGCTCTACTGAGATTTTTGTTATGGGTTGTATCCCCTTTTGTGGGAAAATCATTCTAGAAAAAAGCAACAGAGGAATTTGAAACTAACAGAAAAGCACTTGCTAAAAGGCAGCTTGCTCTTCGTAAAACTTCCCATGAGGCCTGAAAAAGCACCCTGGGCATGCACTTTACCAGACAGCTTTGCATATGAAATGCAATGTTTGTTTCAAAAGCAGTTGTATATTTTTACCAGGGGGGTTATTCCTGTCAATTGTCCCTTGATTACTGATCTGTGAGAAGTCAAAAAAAAAAAAAAAAAAAAAAAAGGTCAGAGCTACCACAAAGATATAACCATAACTATTAAAGTTCATAGGATTTTCAACATTCCTTATCCTGAAACTTTAACCCTTGAGTGAATACTGCCATATATATTTCCTTTGCTTGGCTGTCTGGTGGGCCACCTGGAAAGCGTCAACACTCTAAGAAGAAAACTGCTATTGTTAATTTTGAATTTCCTTAAAACAAAATCTTGCTGTCCATTACCGTTTCCCAGAAAGGTATATTGTTCTATCACCACCCATATCAAATTCAAGTGCAGAGACATGTTTACGGTACGTGCAGCGGCTCAGATAGGCTGGGCTGTTGCAATCCTGTTGCAATCCTGTGCAGAAAACAGAATGTTAACACTGGCATGCTGCTCCCACGCCCTCCCCTTTTCAGGCTTTACATTAACTCAGTGACACCCTGCTAGGCACAAGGTTTATTTACACAACACAAAGTCTTGAGACAAGCCTTTGTTCGACTGCAATGTTGACAGGCTTATGAAGCACTACCGGCTATAGTAAAGGTGTATTAAGAATCAACTGAGGACCACGTATGAATGAAATGTTTTGAAACTCACTTGATTGAGTTTCCAGCTGCAGCGCAATTCCCTTTTAGCCAGAAGCTCTTGGGACAAACTAGCGAAGCTCCTGGCTTTCACCGAGACCAGTGAATTGCGCTAACACAGTGGTTCCATGAGGACTTTAATCCGGGATATGCCAGTGACACCCTGAAAAGAAGCAAATGCCTCTCTCCCCAGCCATTCAGGTTTTTTGCTGGGATAGATTTGAACGGGATGTATTTCCCAACACGCTTCACCTCATGGCTGTGTCAGCGCAAGGGAGGGGACAGCGTGGGAGCAGGAAGAGGGCAGGACTGCCTCTTTTGTCAGCAGTGCCGGCCGAAAGCACTTGGGGAACTAACGACATCCTAAATTGTGCTGATTTACATCTGCTAAAAAGCACTCCTTGGTTTTCCTTAAAAATGATTGCTGTATGTATAGCATTTTAAAACTTAACATCTACGTAAAAATAGGCAAGAAAGCTTAGGTGCAGATTTATTGGATGGAAGTGTCCAGGGGAGCTGTAAGCTTCACCCCCCCAAGATGAGAAATACCCACCCCAGCCAGGAGGCAGCAGTTGTTGCCCTCACCCTCTTCCCCAAGGGGTCTGGAAGGCAGAAGAGTTCCTATGTTTCAGGTGATTATTTTCTTGTCAAAGTTTTGGACTAAGTATCAAGCCTTTTTCTTCAAACAAACTATCTCTGTGATTCTGGAGAGGTGCTGATCGCTGTGCCTCAGCTTCCCCCTTCTGGGAATGCGACATGTAATACTTCCTCCTACACAGCTTTTTTGACATTAACTCCAAACCACTGTCAGAGCCTCTCACGGGAGAGGCTCTGAACGTAAAGAAAAAAAAAAGAAAAAAACAAAACAAAACAAAAACAAACAAAAACCCTCCAGAAAAAGCAGGCCCATAGCAACTAGAAGATATCTGGTCGAAATGTCAGAGAGTGACCAGAGAGTGAAAATGGTGTAACTCTAGGTGCCAGTGTATGCTCTACACATTCCTGGGTCAGATTCAAAACACATTACAAGGCTGATGAACCAATAAAAATGTCAATGGTGGATATCCTAAAAGCAAATGGGGACAATAACAAATATTTTATACCAGTAAGCTAATCCTAGATCTTCTTCCAGATGAAATTTCATTCTTTTTTTGTACCTTTTTCCTTAATGTAGTTTTTTGAAACAAAAATAGTTCATACCACTTGTACAGCATTTATTCCCCATAGATCTGCATGCTCTACTGGAACTTCAGTCTCATTATGCCCGTTTTACAGGCAGGGGAACCAAGCCAGAGAGATGCAAAAGGTGATTAAGGGTCATTCAGCGGGGAGGTAAAACCAGGGATGACTGCAGTTCTACCCCATTTGAGTTAATTCTGTTTGTCTCTGCTGGCATACAGAAAATAAGACTACTTCTCATTAAACTCATGAGGCTACATTAAAGAGGTTAACAAATTTTTGCTTCACTTTGTACATTCTCTTGGTTGTCTTGAAGGGATATATATTCCCCACCACTACTGCTACAGGGTAAGGCAGATATACTTAGGCAGACACTTTGCAGACCAATAACATAAATGTGAAATACACCACTGTTCTTATTAATATTTATGTAATCATCTAGGGCTGAAATTGGCTATCATTGAATTGACCTCAGATCTTTGACATAAATGCCTATTTGAAGCACCTGGCAATAGGCTGTAAGCATCCACACCCAGAACTGCTTTGTCCGGGCTTGCAGATCTGCCAGCCACACACCTTTTCCTATACTGACTGTAAGGAACGCGGTAACTGGAAAACATCAGCACAAAACATGCTTATATAGAACAAGGCTATGTTGTACCATTAGCTCTTACAACACGCATGCTTAACCTCTCTCACAGGACTTACCTGAGCCCACAGCCCATTCTTATCTCAACAGAAGCCTCTGCAAATATGTGCACATTGCAGCTGGTACCCCAGTCTCTAAATACCATACAGTCATTTTTGGAAAGTCTTTCTAGTTGTGCTCCCTAACAAAAAAAAACAACAACAACAACAAAAAGTAAAATTAAACAAAATCTGAATTTCAATTAGCAGCCATCACAGCACTTAGGCCTTTGCTTTATTCTTGTCCTTTTATCCTAAAAATTTTCCTTGATCTCATGAACTTGTTTCTAATATATTCAAATGTTATGGTTTTTTATGTGTTTCGTATGTTCTCAACAGACTGGGTAAACAGTCCTGTGAGCTGACCACCGTGCCTGCCAAACGCACTGCCCACCGGCTGTCCATGCAGTACTTCCTCTAGCACATACGTGAGCAGTGCTCCTGAACCTGTTGCAAAAAACAAGATCTCAAGAAGGGATCAATACTGATTCTGGACTAAATTTTCTATTTCTGCTTCCTTATGAAACAAGGGAACATACAGACACTGCAGTGTTGGCAACTGCATACAATTTTTACTGAAGAGAAGAGGAAAGAATAGCAATTTTGAGGGTTTCAAGTATCCTGGTTCTCCTATGGAAGTCTTTAAGGGGTTGCTCTGGACAAGACCAGGACATTCCCATCCTGTGAAGGGACAGCGCTGCCCAGACCAGAGGGGAGCAGCTATACAGTTGCTGTGCGATATGTCAGCTGTGATCAGATGGGATTGAAGAAGAGTAGCAGTTTAGTAGCATCTTCTCCAAAACTGAAGTCTTTAACTCCGCTTGTGCTTTCAGGTATTGCCCTACCCAGGCCATGCCCTTTCCTTCCTACAATGCCTTCCTTGGCTATTTGGCAACCCTAACTGCTCCCACACCATGACTCCGACACAAATGACTGTCATCCAGAGTGAATGCTTCCATTTGAATTACATGAGCAGGCATTCTGTAAACTTCCCCACAGGCTCCACCACTATAATCCCCGGGAAGGAGCAACCTGCAGGACCTACTTTCACTGTTCAGTGCTTTCTCTGTTTATTGCTACTACTGTCAGAAACATTACTCGAATTCAGACAGGTGTCCTTACATCTGTCAGCCACTAGCCACTGGTGACATTCAGTAACAGAAACTCACTGTCCGTGTCCAAGCCTGAACCCAGTGCACAGAGAAGGAAAGCTTGATTGCTCACTGGAAATCCCTAAGCTCTGTGGCACTTTACACGAGGCGTTTCTGGTCTCATACAGACTCGCTTCCTTTCCTTCTCCTGTTGCAAGCACTGCTTTATCCCAGGTTGCCAGGAGCCTACTGCTCCAACAGCTGCTAAGACAGAGTGAGGAGGCAACTTTGACAGGATGCCAGACTGTTTATTAATTAAATAATCCAAGCATTTTGTATCCGTTCTGAGACCCTAATCAAAACTGAGCTATTTTACCGAGGACTCTGAATGGTTAAATCCAGTTATTCTGAGGCTTTCGTTCACAATCGGCTATCATAAATCAACGCATTCTGTTGCCACTACTTTCTTTAAAATGTATTTATTGAAACATCAAAATGCCAGAAAGATAACTTCAGTTCTCCATGGTGAAACCACACCTCAGTAATGTCTGAACAAATGCATGTTTCCAGCAGGACCTTTGTCCCCAAACACAGTAAATATCTTTTCAAAGGTGTTCATCTGCCTCCCCAACACTCAGCATTAGTATGCTTCTAGTTGTATGGTAAAAACCTTCATGCTGCCAGCTCACAACGCCGAGCGCAGCCGTCTGCTTCCCATATGCCACCCGTTCTCCAGTGCCTCCTCTACTGCTTACCTTCACTCTTTGGGCTCCCACTGCGGATCAGCTGCTATTCTGCCAGCTTTGTTTGCGTGTAGAGGATTCTTCTGACTGTAAGCTCCACAGGACAGGAACTTTGCCCAATTCTCTATTTCTTAGAGCACTGGTTACGCTATGGTATAGAAATAATGAACACAGAGACATTAATAGTGTGATATTTAGAACTGTAACACCCTAAAAAGCATGGGGAGCAAGGCCCCAGGGTTCCTTTCACACTCATCTCTAGACAATGTAGTTAACTTCTACTTGGTCAGGTTTTTGATCACAAATTATAAATGCATACAGTTGTTTGAATAAAAAAATACATATAGTTCACAACTTATTTGAAAATGTGTTTCTGAGCACTTACAGTGACCACTGAAATCCTCTATAAAGCTAACTGGGAATGGGAAAAATCTCTATTTCAGTGAGAAATCTAGTATAACTAACTATCTACTAACTATCTATTCTAGAGACAATCGTATCAAATCTTTCATATATATGTTGCTGCACATAAACATCCAGGGGTTGAATTGCTCAGACAGCATTCTTAAGAAAATGGAAAATGTTTTTAGTGGTTCCTCCCTTACTTCTGCAGTCTTTCTCTGTGTTTACAGCCAGTGTTGCTGTCCTGCCCCAGAGGCAACCCAACAGGTCTTGCAAAGTCTCCTAACTTGGCTCCACCTCCATCATTCACAATCTTGTCTCTCTCTAACCTACTCATTTGCCTCCATTCCACAAACTAGTAGTTTCAAAGAAATTCAGAGATTAATTAAAATGATTGGTGGGATGAGTAGGTGAGGGGGACAGGCTAAAGGGCTTGACAAGAAGAAAGATGAAAAGGACTAAACGTGTATAGCTTGGTTATGCGATGACTAATTGAGGGTGGAGGAGATGGACATGATATTCATTTACAAGTGTCTGTAGTTCTGAGGAGCATTTTTCACGTGCAGCTCAAGACCATATTTCGGTCTTGTATAGATTTGTTCCAGGATCCTTCACTTCAAGCTGTGAGTCCCACTCATCCCCTGGCCTATGCATTCCCACCCCTCCCTTATATCCTCAAATACATTTTTTTTTCCCTTTATTTCAGCCCAGCTTTCAGCCAGATTCAGTTCCCGGATCTCTGCCTGGCCACATCAGCCCTACTAGGGGCAAAGAGCAAAAGGAGAGGCCATGGAAGCTGGGGTGGACAAGCTGGCACCTCTTTGCCACACCTCTGCCGTGGCGCAGACTTAAGTGGACTTGAACCGACTACAGAAACACACCTTGAGGAACTGGGGATGAATTGGGATCAGGAGCATTTGTGAATTATTTTACCTCCTTTTAGCCTACGGAAACTCTGTTCCTTGTGCCCTCTCGCTCCCAGCTCCTTTTACTATACCCTGATGTAGTAAATAAAAGAAAAATACTTGACCCTTCTGCCTTTTCAAACTCTTGCCTCCCTCAGCTGGGGAAACCTGCTCTATAGTAATTCCTTAAGCAAGTGAAAAAGCAGTATGAGAAGATCCAGTAATTCCCACTCTTATTCACTTCATGCAGAGGTGAAGCAGAATATCACATCTGAAAGCAGGAAGTGAATAAAAAGAAAAAAGAAAAATAAAAAGAAATCTATATAATAAAAAATTGTCTATGTAGTAAAAAATATTGTGGAAGCATCTCTGATGAGGTGAAAAAGCAAGGAGGTATAATATATATAAGTTTAAAGAAAAACTGCATGGAAACAACCATTTTCTTTCTGTGAGTACTGTTTCCAACACAAAAGAGCAGAAACTGTCATTTATCCTTTTTGGTTTTTTTTTTGTTTTTTTTTGTTTTTTTTTTCCAAATGGTCTAGAGATAAGACAAAAGCATTTGTGATACAGGAATGAAACAAAACAACGAACCCATTTATTCCTGGACACTAAACATAATTTAGACGGATGTGGTATGTATAAGAAATTTTAATTTGTCCCTGAAAAGCCATTTAATTATTTAGATTATCTGATTGCCTCAGTCAGTCTTGTATTGATTGATTAGAGAACTTTATAAATCAAAATCTGCATTACTACTGCTCAAAGCATCTGCCTCTCACAGCAAGAGAGATGTATAGTTCATTTCCAATCCCTACCCACAAGTTAGTTTATTGAGACATGTAAAGGGCTATGGTTTATAAATGGGTCAGTAAGTGTTCTTTCATACTACTAAAGGAATATTTACTTAAGGATATCAGGAAAGGGGGCAAAAAAAGCCCTAAAGTAATAGCTGTTTAATAAATCAGGGCACAGTCACCAAAATTCCCAGCTCCTTGGCAAATGGCCACGAAGGATCACTGTCTCTCTATTCACGGGGCCCACTTCTGATCTGCGGCGCTCAGCGAGTCTCAGGTGGTGAACTTGGGGCACTCGTCTGAAATCTAAGCTGAGACCTCCGTAAGCACCCGCTCACCAGTCAGTCCCGAATTAGGTAGAAAATCCCCTCGGAGAAGCAAAGAGCATTTGTCTTTGATTTCAGAGCTCTCCTGCTATGCACAACCTTTATGACCAGCTTGACTGTCTATTGCCAGCCTCGACCAAATAACCTCTAAGTGAGTAGCAATTAACATAATGAGTGGACTGATGGGTGTCCCCCATAGCTACAGGCCTCAGTAGCAACACGTCTTTGGCAAACTGGAATGTCTAGTCCTGAAACTCCACCTCTGCAAAAGGAAGGAAGTAGAAAACTAAAATGGGTGGGGGATAAAAAAAAAAAAAAATTAAATTACTTTACGTTAATATCTCCTGCCTGATCCAACACTCTCTGAAGCCAATGAAAAATTTGCATTGGTATCAGTGGACAGATTATAAAGGCAGAATTTTTTAGATTATACAAATAGGTTAAAGCTACAATGATCCTTGTAGTCTGAAGTTGGCTTTCTAGGACAAAAGAAACATGCAGAAAAAAAAAAAAAAAGATAAAACGGAACAACAAAACTCTAACAAATTAAATATGTCAACAATTAACCATAACAAACTTAACTAGTATTATTTGTCTATATAGAAAACTGACTAAAGCAAATTATTTGCATGGCTTCCTATGTAACAGAAACCAGAAAAAACCAACCCTTTTTAGCTTAATTTTTAAATAATTCTTATTTCACAATAAAAACCTCCACGCAGCAAACTACTTAAAATTCATGTCTTACATTTTCCCAGAATTTCTTCCTTGCATAGACAAGCCCTTTATAAGCATCAAAACTGCGTGCTGACACAACAGAGACAGATCATTTATGGACTATCTCGGGGGAGTTTTAACGCAGCAAGGACCGCCACATCAGGTCTGACTAGATACCCTATCTCTGACAGGAGCCAAGAGTGGATACGTGGAGAAGCACAGAAAACCAGGGCACAGCAGTTTTGCCTCGGGATGCTCTCCCAGGCACAAGCCATCTGCAGCTTTGGGATTTCCAGAGCCAGAGATGCACTGTGTTCGATAGCCCTTAAGTGATTTCTCTGCTGTGAATTCATCTAATCGCTTTAAAACCCCTCAGTCCACACAGCACTCTTGCCAAGGAGTTCCACAGCTTAACTACAATTCTGTGAAGCCATTTCTCTCATTTGTTCCAAACCTGCCAGTTTCATTTGATGCCCCTTGGTTCATGTGCCAGAAGAGTCAGTCACTGGCCTGTATGTATGTAAAGATTAAAAAGGAGTTAAACAACTGCTTGTAGCATTCACTACATCAATGGATTTCAGAGATTTTCTTATGCTTATGCAGTAACTTACTGCTGTTTGGCAAAACTATTTGGAGCTGAAACTACAGCAGCAGTTGTGTAGTTTGAGCTATCTGTACCACAGACAGATGCTGCCTGTGTGAAGGTTGTGCGTATACCAACAGCACACAGTGAGCCTGCACTTCCCGGCCAAAACTTTCTATTTCATGCCACGGACTGTCCACACAAATGTACAAAAAAAAGTGCATGTATTGTTTGCGTAATCCCAGTTAGCATATAAAGTAACACCAGTGCCCACCATGTGATCAAATATATATAGTGGCTGAAGTCAGGTGGGAACACCAGGGAAAACGGGGAAGAAAAAAAAAAAACAACTTCAAACAGGGGAGCTAGACCTTCACTTTTCTTTCACAGCTGCTTTGTGTTTGTTTGCTTCATTGTTGCTTCCTATACTGTAACTGGTAATTATGTCATTACATCTAGGAAAAAATAGCACTGGAGAATTTGAAAGTGTATTTTCAAACCTAGACATAAGTTTTTCAGCTTCTTATACTGTAAAAAGTGATTTAACCTGATAGACCAAGTTCTTCACTGACATAAGAAGCTGGACCACCCTCCAACAGCAGGTAAGAGCTTTGTGTTGCAAGCCTAAGGAGCACTTGTTGCGCTGTTGGCAACATAATACAACAGTACACCGCTGTCCTACCCTGTATTGTCACCGTCTGTCCTTAAATAGCTGCTGCACTTTATTCCAGAGGCAGTTGCCCGTCAGCATTCACAAATTCACACCTCCCAGAGAGAAGGGTGTGTGCGGGGCAAGGTGAGGAGGGGGAAGGTAAGAAAAATGAATCCAGGCAGTAGGGTGCACCCGTTTATTAGAGGTATGTGCTATACCGATGCATGCCACATTCATCGCAGATCAGTTAGAACGAACCAGAGATCCCTTATCTGTTGCTCCGAGGTGAACGTGCCAACGCAGACTTTCCTCCTCGACTAGGATCCCTTAACTCCAGCCTTTACTTTCCCACTCCACCCCCCCCGACCAACCTGTACTTCCACAGTAATACTAGGGCACTCTCTAAAATTAGGCCGTCTCTGTCCCCTCCCCTCGGAGGACGAGTTTAGAGAGCCCATCTGGAACCAGGCTTCTTCCTGTCAGGTTTTATCCCCCCCGCCCCCCCCGCTGTTATCCTGCCACGTTTCTGAGACCGGGAATTGACATCCCCGATCACCTTAACGTCAAAGCCGTGCCTTTGCGTACACCCCCACAGCGACCGGGCGGTATCGGACGAAACCCGCATCACCCGCGGGGCTGGGCGGGGGAGGGCGGGGCGGCCCACGGGGGCCCTCAGCCCCGCCAGAGCGCTCTCCGCATTGGCGGCCCTCCGGGAGTCGGGACGCCCTTCCCGCCCGGCGGGGCTCCCCCGAGAGCCGCCGGGCCCCGGTTGTGAAGGCGGGCGAGGGCGAGGCCTCGGCGGCCGCCAGCCCCAGGCACGCCCGGCCGGCGGGGAGGGGAGGCACTGGGCCCCTCGGCGGGGCGGGGGCTGCCCCGCGGCGGTTGGTGCCCGCCCTGGCCCTGCCTGGAAGCCGCACGGGCGGCGGGACGGCGGCGAGGAGGGGAAATCACGTGAGGCCTCCCCCGGAGCGCCACCTGAAGGGCCGTACCACCGGCGAGAGGGGGGGGGGGGGGGGGGGGGCGGGATGGGGACACACACGAATGAGAGGCCGGAACCCGACGGAGCGCAGCCCGCCTACGGGGACCGGCGTAGAAACACGCAAACGGACGGGAAAACGAACGGGGAAGAGGCGGTGGGTTGCGGGCGGCGGGAAGGGGCCGAGCGGTGCTCCCCCGCCCCTCCGGCGGGCGGTTGGTACGTGGCCGTTGAGGAGGCGCCGGCGGCGGCCAACCCCGCTCGCGCTCTGGACGCGGTAACCAGATATTCAAAAACAATACGTCAGCCCACAATGCCCCGAGCCGCCGCCAGCATTACCTCATCCCACAAGGCCCTGCGCCGGCGCTGAGAAGCTTCTAGGGGCGGGGTGGCCATGGCGACCGGCTGATATGCACCGGGCCGGGCCAGCGGCCCGCCTCCCCCGGGAGAGGCGGCGGCAGCCAATGGGGAGCCCGCGGGGTGACATCATGGGCTATTTTTAGCGGGCTCCCGGTCGCTGATAAGTGAAGGGCTCCACGCCGGGAGCGGGCTCAGAGCGCGGGGCGGGCAGGCGGCAGAGAGACTGCGGCCGCCGGGTAGAAGGGAGAGGAGCGGGCGCAGCAGCGCGGAGCCGGGGAGGGGAAAAGTACTCGTGGCGGCGGAGCCCGCGTCCCAGCTCCGCGGTCGGCAGTAGAAGGAGGAGGAGGAGGGCGGCGAGGCGCCCCACCGGAGCCCCGCGCCGCCCCGCCGAGGCCAGGCGGACTTCCAGCGCGGCGGCGGCAGCAGGGGACCGCGGGCCCGGCCCGCGCCGGGAGGACCCTCCGCGCCCCGTCGAGAAGAAGTAAGGCTCCGCTTTCTCCTTCCCCCCTCCCTGCGCGGCCGGGAGGGTTGGGGTGGCCGGGCGGAGCGGGGCGCAAGCGGCGGCCGGGCAGCTTCTCCGCGCTGCCGCAGCTCCCGGCGCCACTCCGCGGACTCTGTTCTATGAGTGCAAAGATGGAGCCTACTTTCTACGAGGATGCCCTGAACGCCAGCTTCGTGCCGCCGGAGAGCGGCGGGTATGGATATAATAACGCCAAAGTGCTGAAGCAGAACATGACGCTGAACCTGTCCGACCCATCCAGCAACCTGAAGCCGCACCTGAGGAACAAGAACGCCGACATCCTCACCTCCCCCGACGTGGGACTCCTGAAACTGGCCTCGCCTGAACTGGAGCGGCTCATCATCCAGTCCAGCAACGGGTTAATCACCACCACGCCGACCCCGACGCAGTTCCTCTGCCCCAAAAATGTCACTGACGAGCAAGAGGGGTTCGCGGAAGGCTTTGTGAGAGCCCTGGCGGAACTGCACAACCAGAACACCATGCCCAGCGTTACCTCTGCTGCTCAACCTGTTAACAGCGGCATGGCACCTGTGTCCTCTATGGCCGGCAACAGTAGTTTCAATACGAATTTGCACAGCGAGCCCCCGGTGTATGCCAATCTCAGCAACTTCAACCCCAACGCACTCAACTCCGCACCCAACTACAACGCAAACAACATGGGCTACGCACCCCAGCATCACATAAACCCCCAGATGCCCGTGCAGCATCCCAGGCTTCAGGCTCTGAAAGAAGAGCCTCAGACTGTACCTGAAATGCCAGGGGAAACTCCTCCCCTGTCCCCTATTGACATGGAGTCACAGGAGAGAATCAAAGCCGAGAGAAAACGCATGAGAAACAGAATCGCGGCATCCAAATGCCGGAAAAGGAAGTTGGAAAGGATTGCCAGGTTGGAAGAAAAAGTGAAAACTTTGAAAGCCCAGAACTCAGAGCTGGCATCCACTGCCAACATGCTCAGAGAACAGGTTGCACAGCTTAAGCAGAAGGTCATGAACCATGTCAACAGCGGGTGCCAGCTAATGCTAACACAGCAGTTGCAAACGTTTTGAAGAGACTGTCTTAAATGAGAACTGTGATATTGTGGTATAACTAAAACAAAAAACCCAAAGTGGCAGATGCATAAAGCTAATGGTAAAAGCTGAACGGCTGAGTCCTGCCTGTGCTCTGCAAAGCGCATGTGTGGAAAGACTGGTGAGCCTTCAGCTCGAGTTAGTAGCGAAGCGGCCAGCACCACTCCGAGAAGTGCTGTTCCTGCCCAGATGAGACGTCAGATCTTCGTTTAACATTGACCAAGACCTGCATGGACCTAACATTCGATGATCATTCAGTATTAAAGGTTAAACTGCAATAGAAACTGTAGATTGCTTTATGTAGTATTCCTTAAAAAAAAAAAAAAGTGGGAGGGAGGTTTGTGGGAGGCTGATAAACAAAAAAGAACTATTCTGCCTGCCTTCAAGTAAATTGTGTATGTACATATCTTTTTTTATTTTATTTTATGAAAGTTGATTAATGTCAATAAACTACTTCATGACTTTGTAAGTTATTTTTATGTTGTTTATTTGGGCACTGCCCAGTATTGTTTGTAAATAAGAGGCTTTTTTTTAGCACTCTGAGTTTACCATTTGTAATAAAGTATAATTTTTTAATGTTTCTGTTTCTGGAAAAATTCTAGAAGGTTCTATTATATTTAAGAAAAATAAAATAATTAAAATGCATTTCCCCCTCATACTTTTTTTTTTTTTTTTTGCCAGTACCCGAGTTGGGAAAATGCTCTTTGTGCTGAACTCGAAAGGGTAGGGATTATGTTGGACTTACTCTGTAACTACAGGCATGTCCTGGAGAATGTGTGAGGAGAGGGAGAAGTTAGATCCTGATCACCAAACTAAGACAACTTTTTTATTTATCCTGCAGCTGTAGTTCCCAATTGTAACCTGTCTAGCTTGCCTGCCATATTCTAGTGACCTAGTTTAGACAGGTAACTTCAAGCAGGTTGTAGAGGGGTAGGAAGCCAGTGTATGAAATTGCTCCGTAATTGGAGCAACTCACTGCTTGATCTGACATGCTTTTTATTAAATTAATGCCCTCAAGAAGATAAGGCAAGTGATTGTATTTAAAAAAACCAAAACATGCTGTAGACTTTGAAAATGGAAACATTCAGCTTTATCCGTGTGTTCCTTCCTAGGTAGGAGGTGATCCTTGTTTGTTGGTATTTATGAGTGCTGCTGTCAACAGTAAAATAATTTTATAACTGTTTCCCTATCTTGAAATCCTTTCCCTTTTGGTTGTCACTATGGTTCTAAACTTTTTAGCAATAGAAAAGCTGGGAAAACAGAACCTAGTAGGAAATGATAAAGGGCAACTTGTTGAAAAACAGCAACTCCTGTTGCTTGTTTTCAGCAACTTGCTGAAAATAGCAACTTCTCTGGTGCTTCCCATGTATTTTTTTATAAAATAATCTTGGGGTTTAGTACAATGACTAAATATATACCGTAGAAACATGCTACTTAACTCATTGGGGGGCAGG
Source organism: Vanellus vanellus (assembly GCF_965231255.1). NCBI lineage: Eukaryota > Metazoa > Chordata > Aves > Charadriiformes > Charadriidae > Vanellus > Vanellus vanellus. Next base: position 77,891,913 of record NC_138910.1, on the reverse strand, counting down.
TGGGGGAACAATTACTATACCAAGATTTTCAACACTGTACCAAATTAATTTCATTTTATAAGCATATATTTGAAGGGAAACCAGATGTTTTCCTGCTTGCTGGTGAGATCCAAACATCTAAGAGGAAATAGATGTTGCCAAAAGACAGCCAGAAAATATTAGAAATTCATTATTAGTGAATGCTAATGTTTTAGAGCAGGCAGTCTTAAAAATGTATTTTTTTCCTTAAAATAGGAATAAGCATAACTTCAATTGAAGTGACAGTCTTGCTAAGGTCACCTCACAAGATGAGTAGATATGTACACCTTTACTGTTATCAAAATGATACCCTGAAACTTGCAACCACTGTGGGTCAGTTCCTGACGGGAAGCATAGAAGTACCTTTCCTCTAACTCTCCCCTCCCCTCCATATTAAATGCATTTTATCACATGAAGGTTTGTTTTAACATTTAAAATATGGTATTATGGTAACCTTCTTCCACATCATAATCCAAGTGTCAAGGTAGGCACTGTTTAGATGGTGTTTGCTGCTGTCAGAGGAATACAATCGTAATAACACCAACCAAACAAAGGGTTACTAGGAGGATACTGAAGTTTGCCAAGAGTACATTTTGCTGATGTCAGCAACCCGGAAGGTAAGTTGATTTTGACCATATGTAGGAATAGACAGCAGAGGGATAATACACAGCACTGCTGGGTGTGGTTTTACAGGGATTTAGCAAGTGCCAACTAGCAAAATAAGCAGGGCAAGGAGATTAATTACATGCAAAGGTGCATGTTTAACTCTCAAGAGTGCTGGGTTATGGAATAGATGTTACTAGCAAGCATTTTGCTTAATCACCTAATTACGTGAAAAATAAATACATTATATAAAATACTATGTTAATTAAATACAGCTGAGTGACAGTCTGCTCCACCCTATCCTAATACGCGCACACAGACATTTAGCGTTGCAGTTATGTGTTTTCTCTCTCAAATACGACATTCTGTAGCACAGGCAAAAAAGTTCCTGAGTAATAGCGCTGCTCGTTACGTGGACATCGTTGGATGGGTTGGCTTCTGCGACACAAGTTACTTGACGTGGTCCAGCTCAGGAGGCACTGGTGTCCAGTCAGAGAGCCTACCATCAAGCAAGGTGGTTTTTAGTGCCAGTTATACAGCTTCACAAGAAGAGGGGTGACTTAGATGAACCCTTTTGTGGTCCTACATCTCATATGAGGATCGGGCCTAAGACAGGGCAAACTAAGTTTATATTCCCGCCACCTCCATCTGTTTTGTAAACAGTGTGGTGGGCTATACGCCTGTTGCTGTCTGGTTCACTTCAGCACAGGTTAAAATTCAGCGCTCTCAGTATATTACTAGATCACTCGGTGATCAATACGCACAACTGTAATGAAAGATGTGCATGCATTTGTATGTGGTGAAATGCAAAGTTTTAACACTTACTTAACTGCCGAGACTAAAATTGCCTAATGCACTATGTGCCTCACTTCTATAAGGAATAGTCAGTTCTCTTTGAGATTCAGAGAGAAACTCTCTTTTTGTTGCCCCAGCTGTACTCACAAGGGAATATTTTGCAAATAACAGCATTGTGAACATGTATTTTGTTTGGCTGTGAGTGTTGTCAACGGATTCAGGAAGTGAAGTCAGAAAAAGGCAGGGTTTCAAACAGGGCAGGCTACACAGAAATGCCTAGGCAAAGAACCTATAATCAGAACAACATGTTTGGGACACAGAAATATTAATTAGAATTTAGGTCCATACTAAACCAAACAAAACCCTCGTACTTCTATCGCTTGAACAGAAATGAGCTACAAGGGGGGGGCTGACCATGATTACTCACTGAATTTTGAATCCAAAGTACTTTACATTACAGAAATAACAGTAACAATCTAACTTATTCTACAGTGGAAACACCAGCCAGTTTCAATCTCAGAACACAGTAGCAGTTACTAAAGGAGACCTTGACTCGCCTACATCTCTGTAGGTCTAAAAAATACTGACCTCAAAACATGGCACTTTAAATACCAGCCTAAGGCAGTGCATACACATTTAACAGTGAAGTCTAGCGACCAAGAGATGCCTTAACTATCTTTCCATTGTATAGGAAGCTGTCAAGAAACAGAGATATCTCTCCAAACCTATGTGAAAAATGACTGACAGTTTTGTCCCATGCAGAAGCCTAAAATATCCATTATAATAATTACTTTCTGAAAAAGTAAATAGGCCTTTGAATAAAGTATGTTGCTGTGTACACATTAATGATCTTATCCCTACAACTCTGCAGGTAGCAAAATATCTAACTCACAGGCAGCCAGGTACAGACAGCAGGCTTACATCATCTATTCAGTATCACACAGCACGTATGGACACCGCACAGTGGAGCGTAGAGCCCTGAACCAGCAGCAAAATTGGAAGTTATAGACCTGGATCACCACAGTGCTCTGCCTGAGTGAATAACCCTAACTGAGGCTCTGGGGTTATTAGCCCAGGCAGCATTACTGAAAAGACTGAGGAGGCAGATGGACCAGCTCAGGCTGGAACAAGCTTGGGCTTCTGCGGAGTACACTGTGGACTGTGGTGTACCATGTCCATGAGAAGTACAAGGCAGAACTGAAAGAAAAGAACACTTATCTTTAATATCAAGCTTAGTGCTTTCTCTGTTCTGCACCTCTTCCTCTCTACCCCTATTCCCAAGACTTCAGTATAACAGCATAGTTACCCACATCAAGAAACTAAAACCAGTTCAGGCAAAGTTTGCTGCATAGAAAAAAAATGTTGCAAACATCATAAGCGAACACAAAATATTGCTAACAGGCAGATGGACAGTGAGGGAATAATATTTTAAATTACCATATACACAAACCCATTATGAAACAGAATATACCTTAGTAACATCTAGCATTAGCTTATGGACAGATAGAAGGAAAGTAGTATTAGCTTTCCAACTCAAGAAAAGGAAAATTCAAAATGTAGATGGTTTGCTTTTTGAGAAGGTAATTCTTCCAGAGAAGTGCTTGTTCTTTAGAATTACACACACTGCCAACACCAGTGTCTGCACCCAAGGACTGGTGGCCATCCTAATACGCACATACATTATTGTTGACATGAACATTATAATATATCATCTGAACAGAGAATGGTGCTTCTTACAAAGAAAACTTGTAGAAAGTCATCATATAATTTACCGTGAAAGCCTCTGACTACTTAAACAGTTTTAGAGTGCTTTTGCACAGCAGGGTCCTCTTTTCCAACTTTGCACATTATTCTTTGCAGTACATTTTTGTTAAGGAACAATGGAACTACAAAAATCATATTAGATGTTCATCATGGTCCCTTCTGTCTTTAAATATTCTGAAATACTAGAAACACAGTTACAATGGGGAAGAATGGCTTTTTTAAAAGTTAATTAAATATTGAAAACTGCTAATTTTCTTAGTCATAGAGTAACAACCGACATTAGGGGAAAACAAAACAAAAACATAACTCAGAAAAATGAGTAAAGTGAGTAACCTATTTTTGAAATCTCATACAGAACTTGATAGGTTAAATAAAATATCGAGAAACTAACTCTGTAAACAAAAGTGAAGAAAGAACTAATATTTCTTTTCCTCAGTCTCACAATTATTTTGTGTTTTGAGCCTTGTATTCTCCAAGCAATTGTTAGGTCGATTCCTTAAAAGGACCAGCGACTTGCTAGAAATTCCTCTGAACTGTGAACTTTGTTCCTTATTTTCTCTTAAATTAAAACAAATTCCTGTGAAACCTGGCAGCATAATAACACCAAAGATGTGGGAAACAGGACACAATTCCAGCAGATGGAGCTCAAAAGCAAACAGTCCTGGAACAGGCTGCACAGATGTCTGCAACAGGAGCCTCTGCTCAGATGGTCAGTAGCCAGAAAAGACTTCAGATGAAACCCGCTATCATGCAAGTGTACTAAAAAAAAGATTAATTTTAATAGCTTCCCTGAATTCTTAAAATAATCACTGCAACAAGTAGGGAGATCCTGCATCATTTTAATCATAGAATAACCACAGTTATTTCAGAGGACACTAAGGGTTCAAAACCAAGCATCCATGCTTATTTTTCTGAATTCTCATCCACGATGATGAATCAGTGGGCACGACTTTTAGATGTCTGCTGTTATCATGCTTTTTATGTCTCAGATAACTAGTCATGAAAACACGCACGATGCAGGCATAATCTAGTGAATGCTGCTATTCAAACTCACAAAGGCATTCACATAACACCCATATTGAAAAGAGATAACTTAAGAAGTTTTGAATCTCCACTGAATGGATTACTGGTAGATTTAAAAGCATGGCCTAGCACTACCAAAATTGAAGCCTACCTATTTAAAGTGACACGATTCTGAAAGCTGCTGACCTCTGTGCAACCGCAAATCAAAGCACCTTGGCAACTATGAAAAGTTCATTTTCATTTTGTCCAAAAGTAGTTTTAGAATTTTTAACGGTAGTAAACATTGTGAGTTGCTGCACCACAACTTGCAAGCTCTGGTGGTTCTTTTATTTTCACCTTGAGAAGGTGAACACAAGAAGTTCCTTTTTAAATGATGCCATAATACTCTAAAGATGTAGCTCAGGATTTATTCAGTTTAACTTCTGATGCCTAAGTAAGTTATCTAGGTTAAGAGGCACCACAGGTTCTTCTTATGGTTAACAGAAAAGCACAGGCCTCTTCAGAGAGTGATTTGGGTAAACTAAATTGCTAATTGGAAGTGCCTATGCCTCAGCAGTCTATCTTTTTTTAACTCTAGTTAGCCTCTAGTCAGACAGGATGAAACCAGGGTGTAATGATTACCTGATTAAAATCAGGAGACACTTCCTTTTACTAAAAAGAAACATTCTGCAAACATCCACCACATGTAAGTGATGAACAAATTTCCGCATGCAAATTTTGATTCTACTGCATCATACACATAATGTAACAAACACTAAGGTATCCCCAAACATTAACTGTTCAAAAATCCTTACAAGAAGTCATTAAAGACAAGACTTACTATGACACCCCCCCAGCCCCAGTGATGTCTCAGGGCCCCAGTCAAGATATGATCCTTATCATGCTAAATAATCACCAAGTGTCTGACCCAAATACCTGAAGGGGAGAAAAAGAAACCAAATTCTCAAGGGAAAATCCATCTCTAGTTTTCTTGTTTGGCTTGGCTATCATATAGATTGTCCGTTCTCACTGCTTTCTGACTGAACCAGATAAAGTATTTCTAACAAAGTGCTTTTATATACAAAATTACATAAAAAACATGTAAAACTATACAGTAAGTAGAGCTGACTTCAGGACTGACAGTACAAGAGTTTACAGTTAGTCCACAGCAAGGTTACTGACCAAAGCTAGTCCTTGAAAAGTTAACAGCAAAGTTTCCTTCTTTAAATCATGGAACGTAAGCAGAATTTAGCTGTCTTTGCCCAGGTTTCTTCTCCTTGAAACAGAGATTTCTAACCAGTATCTTTCCAGTGCGGCACTGCAGGTAACAGCACATCTTTGTCTAATTTCCCACTACATCAGTTTTCAGGGCTGTGGCCTGTGAAAAGGCAGGCTGCTTTTCTCTGTGCAGATTAATCTTTGTTTTTAATACATCAGCTTGGTTAGAAACTTCCAAATTTTATTTCCCCAAAACCACTTAAGCTTAGTATATTTAGGAAAGTGCCCTGACTAAGTGTCACAACTACTGACAGCTTTTGCTTCTGTGTAATTTTGCAAAAGTAACAATAAAGTTAACCAATTTGATTCTTTGTCAAAATACTGATTGACAGTTACCAAAAGGTAGCACAAGTCCTAAAGATGCTGGTTATACCAGTTCTGGAAATCAGGCCACTGATAAATATTGGAAAGAAAACATGTTTAAAAACCATAGCGTCTTCTCATGTTGGGAAACAGGGATGTCAGAATTTCCAGAGCAGAAAGAAAGAAAGAGAGAAAATGAGCAAGGGCAAAACATTTTGTCCCAAGAGACTTTTTTTCTTATCAGGAATTTGCTTAGCCTCAGACCAAATTTTTATTTTCAGAAGAAAGTTGCACAGCTCTAGCTTTTTAAAATTGATTGTTTAAAACTGGTAAAGAAGAATGTACAGTCTTACTTTACTGATTTTGATATGGGGCCTTGCTGCATGACCTCAGGTAGCTTTAGCTGTGGTGTTTAAGAAGCTACCAAGTTTACATGCCCGTCTGTGGACTGCACTAGCTGAACAGTTGGCCACTCCTGCTACAAGGGCTGCTGCTGACAGGCGAGCACTGACAGATCCACCTCCTGGCCTTAGGGAGCTCAGCTTTCACTGACAGATCCACCTCCTGGCCTTAGGGAGCTCAGCTTTGATGTGTGTAAGCACTTTTTTTATATTGGTGCCAGCCTGAGCAGCCACCTTTTCCCTCCTCCTTTGCCTCTTCTTTTCCACTCCCTCACTTGTGCTGGTAGCACTGTTTGGAATATTGCAGGATACTTATTTTAATCTGCATTGCTTCCCTTATTCAGTTAACCACGCAGCTCTAGAGAAACCCGAAATGATGGCAGACAACAGGGAAGGTGGAACATAAATGCAGGTACAAGTAGAAGGGATGTGGCATCTTCTGAAAGAAATGCTCACCAGCAATCTTCAAATTACCAGAGATTGAGTCAGAACTCTTAAATTCATTCTTCCCACTTTAAATTACACTACAAAAATGCCACGCCAGATTTTGCACCACTTTTACAAACTTAATTTGAATTCACACTTTTGGTTACACAAGATCAACTTCCCATATGGACAAACCTATAAAACGTAGTTTGACTTTCACAGTGAACATTTTTTGTGCACCCATTAACTTGAACAAGAACTGTGAGTCCTTAGTGTACCTGCTTATGAAACTGTTTTTGTTAGATGACTAACTTTATGCATATATATTTCAAATTATTTAAGAGGGCAGTGAGGTTATTATTCAAAATCTTATAAATGGAATTTCTTGCACATGTTCCTGATGTTGGCTTCCATGTCTGTTTTGAATTTACTTACAAAATACACCAGCACACCCCAAATTAGTTTCAAGTTATTTCCTCGGCCCCCTCTGTTCCCTGCCTTATCATTCTTATGTGCAGAAATTGCTTCTGTGTTTTTCACAGGACAGGAAATGCCAGACTGGCAATATAGGAAAGGCTTGGGTTTTAACTTAATGTTAACTGTTGTTGCTTCCACGGTTAGGTGCCTGTGGGTTGAATGCCGCAACTTTGTTAACAGAATGCTCTCACGGTTGGTACCACAAATATCTATTCGCTACTAGCAAAGCCAGTTACATTTCCAAACGCTAAAGGTAACAATGACAAAATATGGTGACAAAAGCAACAAAGTAAGGAGCTCAGGGAAGGCAAGATCTTACTTAGTCCTTTTCTGCTAGAAACAGCTCAGTTCCCAAATCTGCTGCTTATTAGGAACACCAAGAGCTTAGTTGAAGACCAGTGCCACCTGATTTTGTGCAGCCTTTCTAATGTAGTTCTAAGTGTTTTAACACATCCACAGACTGATCAAAGAAGGAAAAGCTAACGTTATCCCTTTGGGATAATACACAGAAGTGCAGGCCCATCAATCTGTGAAAGCACATTAGTAACAATCTCACCTTTTTTCCTGCCTCTTTAGGAGAGTCTAACTTCTACAGTGGCAGCAGTGATCTAAGGGCATTAAGAAGAAATAAAACTCCTTGTCTTGTTCAACTGTATAAAACCAGGAACAAGCAAGACCTAGCAATTAACACACAATAATAAAACCAGATTCCTCGTTTTTTCTGGGGTTCAGCTGATACCACATCAGACAATAGCACAATAAGTAACGAATTTGAGTTCAAATTCTACCTACAGCTTTACATGGGGAGCTACTTCATAGTCCCACATGTGATTTTCTGTAACTGCTGGTTGTGTGAAGCACAAGGAAGATCTACTGTGCAGAAGAGAAGTACTGAACTTAATTATCCTCTTCCAGGCAGTCCAGGTCTTGGCTTAAAAAACAAAACCAAAAAGCCCCAAATCAAAGAACTATGTCTTCGCCTAAATCCTCCTTCTGGTTTGGATCTTCAGAATAATACTGACTCCACAGAGATCTACACTCTGATTTAAATGACTCTATGAGTCCATGAGTCTATGACTTAAAAAAGAGAAGTTTTATAAGTATAGGTTGAAAAAAAACAGAAACTCTCCATATAGTCAGTAAAAAATATCACTTTTGCCTATGCAACCAAAAATGATTATTTACAATGATGAAGCTCCAGAAATATATGAAAGGCGACTGAAATTCATTAGTAGAGTCAGAATAAAAGTAGACCTTTTAAATACTGAGAATTTTTAATCCATCGGTATTTGCATAATCTAAAGCCTCTCACCTATGAAAAAAGATGTATTAAAATGTATTTTGATTCATTTATTAAACTATACTAAACAATATTTAAACATTGCTTTATTTTGATCTAAAATTGGAGTACTATGATTCATAGCATTACAAAAACCCCTATGATTCTTTAAGTTCATTTCCCCGCTATATGCTTGCCATGCCTAACATCGTAAAACTCATCCTAATCTTGAATTTAGCTATTATTTGATACTTTATGCTCTGGGATTCCTTCCTTAAGCCTGAAACCTTAATTTAAGCCAGCTGTTCCACAGTAACTCAACATGTGTGAGATTTTCCCACTAAATGAAAATTATAACTAGGATTTTACTTTTTTTTAAAGAGATACAATGTCCATTGTGGGATGGCTCCTTTTAAATAATAACAAAAAACTATCAAAGTTGGTTCGCCCATCTAATATGAAAATGATCCTATGCAACATAGCTCTGTAAGTTACTTTCATGCCTTGACCATGTTATGGTTTAATTTACAAAGTTATGTTGGCTTTTTTAGTTTTCCATTTTTACTGAGCTATACAGCTTTTTTTATGCTGATAATTAACACATGAATATTAATATATTTGCCCTTTCAGCATCATGGTACAAGTCTGTTCTTTAAGGTAGTAATATACTGCTGCCCCCGAAGTTCACGTCCAGTAAATCCTCCTCTGAGCACAGCGGTAGTCCCACTGCCATTCACAGGGTACTACCACAGCCCCTGAGGTGCAAGTGAATTGCTGTCTGTGCTAACCCCCTTTTTTGCCTCACTTTTATTCAAGGCAGAGTGTATCTCAAGAACAGAGAATGAATGTAAGTTGATACAACTAACTTAAAATTTTACCACCGCCAATTGGTTATTAGGTTACTTGACAGTGATGGCCACCTTTATAACAACAGCTGCAGAAGAGGATGGGTGACAGGTCTCTACTATCCCCTTTGTAAGGTCACACGGTGATGGCAGTGTCCTGTGCCAGTACACTCTGCTGCGGATCGGCTGAGGTGGGTACAGGTATCCCAGCCCACTGCTCCATCTCTGGGAGCAGTAGGGACAGAAGGGTGGGAAAGGTAATGGGTTAACCAGCATAACTGCACATGGCAAAGCCTGTTTGTCAAAGCTCTGACTGCGCTTCTGTGAACACCATTTTGTTTTTGCACTGAATATATTAAAATACTTATCCTGTACATTGTATTTTATGCAATGTACTTGTACGAGAATTAACCATATACATGCAACTAAAAAGAAATTTTACATCCTGCTATTAGAAGCACTTGGTTCCCTTATATCCAATATAATATCTAAAACAGTAAGTTTTTTTTAATGTAATTTTCTTCTGAATAGCATACACTGAAGACTGTTGGTGTCCATAGGGGAAGATGTATAGGTATACATATGTACCCATAGAATGCTACTGGTATATTATTAAAATACAGAAAATTTTAGCATTAAAGTATATAGTTTTTCAATACCATTTAGATCACAAGAAAATGGGCTGTAGAAAAAAAGCACTGTCATACCAGATGTAATGGCATGTAAAGGGTTAAAAATCAATGCAGTATTTAAGAGTAGCAGAATGTTTTCCTGTAAACTCCTTCTATGGCGTGATCTAGGGGAAGGTCCAACTTAAGTGCTGGATGTTCATACAGGATTTCCTATGACTAATGCTGTCAGCATTCAAAACTTTTAATTTAAATTGTGGGTGTTATACACAGATAGGAAATTTACCATTTAAAATTTCTTATTCGAAAATGAATGGAAATTACTCTGATTTTCAGATTCATTTGCTGTACGTGGAATGATAGCATAAAACAAGGAAGTCACTAAGTGGCATATGCCGGGATTGCCTGCCAAGCTTTTACACAAGTCTTTTCTATCTGGATAGGATTCACAGGAAGCTTGTACAGGAAGGCCTTTTCCTTCCGTATTTTTGAAAAGCTTTGTTGGATGAAAATTATGCCAGTGAGTAAAAGAGGGGAAGGGGAAGCAAACTACCATCCTGGTGGTTTTGGTGCCAATCCATGCAAAACTGAAAGTCACATCTAAATAACATTAATGCAACCTGTTGTAACATAAACTAACAAAAAGCAAGCCTACAGAGCGCAGAAGATGTTGAATAGTTTTTGATTTGAAAGATTCAAAAATAAAGTAATACAGGTACCAAATGAAAACAGTCTGGTAAGTGCAAATCAGAGATGTAATCTGCTACAATTAAGCTAAATTTGCCAATATTCCTAGCAAGCATGCCATAGCCAGCTATACTCCCAAGTAGGTTTACTCTGAATTCTATTGCAAGCTCTGGCTGCTTCAGATAAATTTTAAATAGTGATATTTTATTGAATTAAACATGAAGGTACTAATAAAGCTTGAGCTGTCACTACGATATCCCTTCTTGCATTTCTTAATGTCACGTTGATCCCATTTTCATTATAATATATTAACTTTTAGCTGAAATTAAGCTTTCCCTATGTCTTGTGACACAAGGGAAAAAGAAGGTTGATTCTCTAGCTCATCTCTTTACTTATTGTAGCTAATTCACTGCTCAAGTACTTGTTAAAAATCAATATTCTTTCCTTAACCTGGGACTTCTAAAATCCCTAATGAGCATATTACTATTCTGTGTACTATTATGCTATACATATTGAGCCAAAGAGTTCGCTTCACTGGGAACCGTAACAGCAGAAAATATACATACAGGTAGGCTACAATGGGTCTAGATGCCTCTTCAGCATCTTCAGTGTCACCTGGCAGGAGTCCCAGAAGTCTCAGAGGACAAAATTTAGTCCTGAGAGTCTCGTAAACACAAAACTGCTCTTTAGGCAAGGGAAAAAACAAACAAACAAACAAACAAACAAACAAACCCCACAACAAAACCCCAAACCAACAAACAAAAAACCCTGAACCTTAAAAAATTCCTCAAATAGAGAATGCTTCTACTGCACAGTAAAGCAGGCAGAAGTTGTAAATGAGTGGGTTTGGTGATAGAGGAATACTGGTGGAAGATAAGACTGAAAAAGGCATAAGGTAGTAATATTCAAAGGATGAAGAGGAAAGTAGGACAGCGGACAATGGAAGACACCAAAAGCATTAGAAAGAATGACTGAAGAGCATGCAGCTCTTGTAAAGACTGTTGGTGGAGGTGTGCAATTCTCTCCAGCTGGACATCAGAATTAAACATTCAGAGTATGAAAGCTATCATTTAAAAAAAGATGCCGGTATAATGAGTAAAACTTAGAGTAGCTACAGCACAGGTAACAACCATATGTATTCATCTGCTGTGAGAAAAGGCATTCCTAAGGGAAAGAAAATCCATACTGATGTGTTTTCATTGCTCCTGTGACCAAAGCTCATTTAAAAAAAAAAAAAAAAAAGCCTCTTTATGCAGCAAACATTTCTCTCCTCACAGTGCAGACTACAGGAGTAAGGCATAAAAGAATTAGTTCCAGGAATGGGAATAAAGAAGTCTGAAATCAAAGCTCTGGTTCAGATGAGACTGCACATGATTTGCAAAGCGATGGAAACTGAGGGGGCAGCTAGGTCATGCCTTTCCCCTGCTGCATGAATCACTCTTTGAATGGAAATTTGAGTAGGAAGACATAATGGCTTGGGAACAAAGAGAGCTGCTGGAATATCACAGGTGCAGCTGAACAGAGAAGGATGTTTTGGGATATGCCAAGGAAAGCAAACACCATGAATCTGGAGGAGTTGTCAGGACTTTGTGATTTAGGGAGCTATCCAAATCAACAAGGGTACTTCTCATGGAGTCAGACAGGAGAGTAGCTGAGGTCCTGATTCAGTGCTCCAATTAATCAATTCCTTAATGCTAAAGCAGAATTCAGAAAAAGACAGCATGTGCCAATGTCCTACTAAGTTTCTGGGAGTCAAACTTACACTCCACTGAGGCACCTCTCTATAGATAGATGTATAATTATATACTTTGCTGAACTGGAACTAATGTGAGGTGCAGGAATCCAGATCCTGACATACAAGAAGACACATACATTCTGGGGGAACCAAAACAGCCAGCCAAAGCCAGAGGATTCAAACAGAGACATGGGAAGCGGTCAGAACTGGAAAGAGGAGATAACATGTGAAAGAATCAATTCTATATGCCTCAGAAAACCCTCTAGCAATGAGAAATACTATGAAACTGAACAAAAGTTACTCACCAAATTACAGAACTGTGAACAGATTAAAACATGAATAAAAAAGAAACAATTACATGCCTATGATTTTCTAGCATTGCTATAGTAGGAAAATTAATCTTCATTTTGAGGTGCAACAAACATAAACTGAATGCAACTAAAAATTCAAGATGATTTTATGTAGTTGATCAGGATGGAGCACAACTGAACGATAATAAAGGTAATCATAAAAAAAAAATTAAACGCTTCCATACCTTTTTCCAGAAGAAGGAAGGAAAAAATACCAATTTTTTAAAAAATGTGGTTACAAGCAAGCCCCTTGAGTAATTTGAACTGTCTAAAGACTAGGGAAGTGCTTTAGATAGAGAGATTTAGATAGAATAGTGAACCGGTGATAGATAAGGTTATAGTTAAGAAAAGTAGAATTCAAATGAAAGTTACGTTTTAGCCATTTAATATGAAATAACTGAAACAAACTTACTACTCCTCTAAATATAGAATTCTAGACAAAGAAAAAATAATGCAGACAAGCTAAACCAGCACTGCCAGGTAGTCTTTCTAAATCCTGAGTTGCCTTGCTTTTCCATACCACAGTGAACAATGCTATTGAAAAACTGAGAAGCAAAGAAGTAATGCAGGAATTACAGTCACTCAAGGGTCACAAATAAACTTGCACAGATTGGTGCTAATTATTATCAGACTTCTGTAAAACTATGGGAATAAAAAAACCCTAAAGGACTTACAATGTAACAGCCACCTTCCCAAGCTCAGAAACAAAGCTAGAATATTAAGAAAAAAGAATATAAATAAAGCTTATGGAGGCCTGAAATGACAGCTGTGGAGAAGGCAACAGATACAGAGAACCTTCTCTGATGTATTACAAGAAGTCTACCAGGGAGACCAATTAGACTCTGCCAGGGCCAACTGTTTCAATTGCCCTCTAACAGGTTTAAAGAGGGAATTAACTGAGCCCCCAGTCACTACTATCTGCTTTCTCCCACTTGCAAGACTACATTACCCTTTTGCTGCTGGTGGTGTTACTAGAAACTAAAGCTTAGCATTGCTAACTCAGAAGACATACTGCATTTTTTACAGAGTAATTATAGCATAATTTTTCTTACCAGGATAAAAAAATAGTGTTTCCCACATTGAATAGAAAAAAGTTTTAGATTTCTTCAAATTCAGAAAAAAAAAACATCTATGGAACTAAAACAAATGGATTTGAAAATTATTTTGACACAATAAATACAATTTATATACATTTTACTGTAAATGGATTCCCCAGAGAGGGAAACTTTTCAAAGTGTGTGTGTGGAGCCTTCATTAGCAAGATATTGTTTAGGTAAATGTCTGTACTATGTCTGATGCTTGACATCTAACTGTAACAACTTAATAAATAATAGCAATTAAAACTGGTTTATGATGTGGCAAAACATTATTTCCTTTCAAAGTCACACTGGTCTCTAGTCATATCTACAGCATTTTATAATCACTAAGAACAAAATTCAGAATAGTTTTTCACAAATTACTCTACATCTACAAAGCAAATATGGCCAAAAGGCTGCTGTGGGAGATCTAGTGGTACCACCACATTCACCTTCTGGGAGTAATGCCGCCAATTAGGTTAGCCCACTGCATGCAGGGGGTGTAAGGAGGATCTTGGTCTTCAATAGTTAAAGAACTTCTACAAAGTATTTCCTTCTGTAAGATTTCACTGACACAGTGTATGTTCCTGACTCAAAACCACAAGGGCTTGTTTGGTTTAAAATGGAAAAAAATCTGCCCATTTTGGAGAAAAACCCTGGCCCTCTCTCCATTTGGTTTTGCTGATCCTTGAAGCTGCCTCAGCATTTAGTAACTTAATACTTTTACATCATTTACATTTTATGCTAATGATATGAGGGCTAGCATTTTGCCATAACTGCTTTCTATTAGCATTGGTCTGAAAGGACCCACTTAACGCTCTGAAATTATAATATTTCACTGATACAAATTTAAGCCAATGAATTGGAAAATGGTATCTCCTCACTAGTAAAATCAGTATTAGTGTCCAGGTTTAGTCAATGCATTAACAGGCAAATTAGTTCTTAAATTTAAATTAAGCTTGTGACAGTAAAGGCTTCTGCAGAATAAATATGTATAGAAACAAATGACTAGCAATACTTAGACACAAAAATTGTAATTTTTTTTTTTTACTTTGCGTTATGAAAATTGCAGTAACAATATATATTTCATCATATCACCACTAACAATTTTTTCTGTTTGTTTCAAACCAACTTTTCTTTTATTTGGTATGTTCTGAAGCAAGAACATTGCTTTTCCTTAGCTCTGTGAAGCTAAATCAGAAAGTTTTTTTTCCTTCTACCTCCACTATGTAGCTTCTCAGAAAACTACTTGGCAAGTAACTCCATCAAGAACCTTGGAAAAATACTTAAATCTAATTATTCAAAAACCTCAATGGCAAAAAAAAAGGTTTCTAAGTAGTTTGGTCACTCTTCTAAAACTTCACTAATATATGCATGGTAAACTGTAAAACAATCCTAATCCTCACTTTGGCTGAGTTATGTACGTTAAGCCTCGTTCCTACAGTTCGATCCAGATAGACAGCCTGCTCTATCAGCATTTACAGACATCTGTGGCACTTTGCAGGTGAGTATTATCCACTTACGATTACCGCAAGTTTGGAACCTCATAAAAGTACACACTAATCTGTGGAAAAAATGAACATTTTGCATTGCATGAGTGCAGCATTTAACATGATCTTCATTTGTTTATACTTAAGAAAATAGTACTATAGTGTTGGGATAATGTTGTGACTTGTATTGGAAATAGAATAAAACAGCTGAATTATTGCATCAGCTGTTGTATTACTTAGTATTTTAAAAGCATCCATGAACAGGGGACAAGGCTAGGAGCTGTGCCTTCTGTGAGGTACCTCTTTCAAGTATAGGGCCTGGCATAGGACTCTGCAGGGGTGGTTATGCCCTGCCAACGCAGAAGTTGCAGAGAGGGCAAGACGGGAGCCCCATGTGCTAGCCTGAGATGCAAAATGTGAGACTGGACAGATCAGCTTTCCCCTCCCTCCAGCAGGCCCCCGCTCGGGCCCCTGATGATACACATTCTGTGTGTGTCAGTACCACTCAGAGGACCGCACTACTCTAGGGAACACCTCAGATTTAAATACCAGCCAGGGTAGAGATTTCTCAGCACCAGGAAGGCCCCAAGCCTACTCTCTACAGAACTATGACTAACACAAACAGGATCACTCAGTGCCAAAGCTCCGCTTTTGACTTCCCTAATTTACTGCAGTTAATCTTTAGGCAAAACTAAGCACTACATTTTGTCTCTCTTGCAGACTTTCTGACTAGTCAGCTTCTCTTCCAGTCTTATAACAAGTCAAGTACACTCTAATCATCATCATGAACACGTCTAACACTGCTGTTTCTCAATCTAGCTATACCCAAATATAGTTCAACCTCAGCCAGCTAGGCCACACTTAGATTTCTGGTTATCCAAAGCAAAGCTTCATTCCTGAGCCATGTTTATTAATGAGAATGTCTTGATTACCCAGATATATTTCTCCATCCCTCATGATGTTTAGATAATGATGTTGGCTTTATTATCTCTTACAGACTAGTTATTCTACAGCGAGATATGTTCCCAATAAACAGTTGGCATTAGTGCAGACAATTGTCTTAAGTGAAATTAAAGTACACATTAGAAAACATAAAAATATCACGGTGAGTGAAACTGTGTTACTAATGTTTGGCTTCCCAACAATTTTATCAAGAAAATGCCCTAGAGAACATAAGAAGTTACTGGAAGTCATTCAGTTGCATTACATGCCGTTTCAGCAGCAGCCAGTAACCCCAGCTGCAGGCTGCAGGCTCAGTGGGAAAGCCTCGGTGGAGAAAGGGTGACCTCTGCAGGTTCCTCACTCCCACGGCCACATCACCTCACGTGTTCTTTTGACAACGCGCAAGGTGTAGTTTGGGTCGCTTTCATCTTTGAGAAATTAGAATAGAGAAAATTAAATGTATATTTGATGATGACATAGCAACATAAAATAAGCTAGAAAACATGGGCACGTGTTAATTTAAGAAATAAATGTTCATCTTTGAGAAGTCAGAAAACAATACTTCAAAGGACAAAAACTTCAAAGCACTCTATAACTTCAAAGCACTGCACCAACACTAATAAACACTTAGGACATGTCTGTGAGGTAGAAAAAAATTTCCTTTTTTAATTCTTGTGTAAACAGGGCACAGAGATTAAGTGATTTGCCCAAGGACACAAGTTAGGAGCAAAACTGAGATTGCATGTCAGAAATAACTGGCTCAAACCTCCCAGCTATAGCTGGGTTAAAACAGTTCCCTATATGGACATGCATTCAGCAGAGGCCAAAGTAGAGATCTTTCCTATCAATAGCATCACCTGCCCTTTTTAAGGCCTGTTCTAAACTCTACTGTGTTGTTTTCAGCTGATATCCTCCCACAAAGTCAGTGCCGATTATACATAGGTCTGTCTGAATTAAGGTAATCTTAGAAATACACAGAGTCCTACTTCTGCATTTAACAATGACATTAGAGCTTAAGCGGTCTATGTGAAGATTTTCGGTATTTCTGTCATGACAATCTACTCACTACAGGCTTCTTGACAACGCACAATTAAAATACAATTAGCACACCTACAGTGTAAAGTTTCTCTGATGACACTATTGAAGATGAACCTGCGCTAGTACCAATCAGAATTTTTTACTATGTCCTTCTAGAGGAAAACATAAAATCTCCTCAATGCATATAAGCTGATCTGCTATATACCCATACTGTTGAACACAGAGATCCTTAAGTCCTCTGACAAAGAAGACAGAAGCAAACCCCATCATTTTCATTTCAAAATAACCTAATAAGGAACCATCCTTGGATACATAGAGCTAAAGAAGCCAGCAGAAATAAAACTGACCTGTGAAGTACTTAGTAGCAAGCAAAAAAAAAAATCACCTTATAACCCTCCGACAATAAATAAATGTAAAAGATAACAAAGAAGGCCAAAGGTTTGCTTCTTCCTCTCTCCAACTTCTCTTCTTCTCTTAGATCTTGAGTAATATTAAGTTTTGCCATTCTTATTTTAAATGAAGAGCTTCCTGGTGATCCTACACAGATGTGGTGTCTTGCACTTAATTAAAGGAGAAGAGGTGTGGAACCTTAATATATTTCCCTTCTCTAAAACATTTATACATTGAATAAATTTAGTTAGTAAGTTAAAAAGTTACAAACAAAAAGCATGTTTCAAATAGCTAATTATGAATCTCTTTTCTTCCCAACTGTTTGGGTTTTTATTCTTTTTTTTTGAAGTCATTGTTGGAACACCGGCTTAATTCTAAAAGTAGTTAAAATACTAATTTAAAAATAAAGGCTTTTAAAACATAATTTCTAAAAATGAACCCATACAACTAGCTTCCAAAATTTTCTTGTCAAATGTGACTCGTTTTAAGAGAATTTCCTCATGTCACATACATATAATGAAGAACTTTAAAAAAAAAAAAAAAGCATAATTATGTTTTGAAGACAATGATTTACATTTAGCAACAAGTAATTTGCTGCATATTATTTTCCCAAAACAAAGTCCCACAGCGGCTCTGAAAGAGTTGCTGCCTGCATATATTGTTCAAATGTTCCTCCTCAAGGCCAGTTAGGAGTACTGCACGCTTTAATTTGTAGTGTTTCCTAGTAAAATTTCTGTATTCAGCACACTAGGAAATTACTGCCACACTATTAGACTCTTAAAGAATATAACAAGTTCTGATTTAAAATTTTTCAGGTGTTCCAAAAATTCTTGTGCTGTCTATATTAACAATACTGCTCGGCACTCACCTAACATTTTCCATTGCTAGAACTCAAAACTTTCCTGTGAGGGTAATCAAGTATTGCTATCTCTATTTTGCATGGGAACAATAATAATGATGACATAAAGGTCTCATTTCACCGAACTTTAAGTAAGGACCATCAATTTACTCAAGACATTGAGATATCTTCAGTACTTTGTTAAGTCAGATTTGAAGACTTAATAATTTGCAGATCACAGACTGAGTCTTTAGCAGATTTGGGAACACAATTCAGACCTCCTGACTCCCTACAGTAAAGCATAGTTTTCCATGCTATGTGTTAACAATCATTAACTAAATGACAAAGGTTTTGCTATTCTTGGTGTAGTGCCCTTCTTTGCATTTCAGAGGAATTATTGGGCTCTTAAATTGGCTGTCAAATTTGCTGACTTGGTAACTGGCTGGCTTTCAAAATATATATTAAAAGTCTTGCCTTTCCCGGCTATTTCTTCAATAAATCCTGTTTTTTAACAGAATAGGCTTTGCAATCTTACTTATAAAACTAAAGTCAATAGAAAAAAATTAAAAATCTTATCAGTCACATTGTACATACTATTAAAGAAAATATATGCAAAGGCAGCAGGACCCAACAGAAGGGGCACCAAACTAAGAAACAGATGGCAAAATTTCCCATTTGCTTAAATAAGGTCAAGCTTACAGCTTTTCAGCTCATTTTACTTCTAGGTCTTACAGAACTCTGTAATCTCAATTTCTCTGTCATTTGGTTTCAAAATGTGTAGATGATTATTATTTTATTTCCTTCTCGCCATAAGGAATTTTAACACCAATAAGTTAAATTAATTACAGCTAGATTCAAAGGTCCTGCACCCATATTGAAGACTATACATATTCACAGGTTTGAAGCTCTATTTAATTATACTTTAAATGTTGCATACTGAATCACACGCCTTGATCCACATCATGTAAAAGAATTAAGTTCCAGACAGACTCGAGGTTACAGCAGGAATGACAAGCTAAATAGCCTTTAAGTTAAATATACCTCATAGACTGAAGCTGCAACTCATATTAGAAAGGTGGGATCACTTTTTATAACTAGCTGCTTACACAGTTTATTTTTATCTAGGTCTTTATGTTTTCATTTCATTACATTATAGGGCTTTCAGCTACATAGCTGGCAATGTGTACTCTTTCATTTAAGATCATACAAGGTATGTAATCGTGGCAACAGTAACTATGCTATGAATTTTCTTTTGTCGTGTTTAATAGACTGGTCATTTAGGCACCTACAAAAACAGCTCAGCCAGAGGAACAGAGGAACTCGATAAACAAATATCTTCTATTCAAATATTAGCTTCACAAAAGCATTTTTTTCTCCCTAGTTATGTGTAAAAAATCTGGAAGAAGTCTTCCAAGTGGAATATCTTTGCATATCACAGATTTTTGTTTTGTTATTAAACTTCACTTGTTGCTAAGGAAGAACAGAGAAGATCAAAGGACTTCTAACAACTAGAAAACCAAAGGTGAGGGAGTTTTGATTTCTTTCTCATTCTTTAAAGATTTATCACTGAACTACAACAGTTGCTGGTTCATAGTTCTATGAAAAGAATGTGTGAATGATATGATCCTACTTTGCTATTTCATATTTAACTTCAAACATCAAACAATAGCTCAATTCACTTTTGGATTATCAACATGATCATGCGTTCAAGTAGCCTGTTTACAAATCCATACGCAATTGAAGTCCTAATGACTAAAAAACAAGAGCTAGTAGAAGGCATAAATGACCCAGACCATCTTCTGAATTGGTTGATAGACAATGGTATTTTTACCCCAGAAAAAAAGATGGTCATGAGTTTCTACAGGACACGAACAGAAAAGAATTCTCGAGTTTTAGACACGTTAATTTCTCAAGGTGAACGAGCCTGCAGGCTCTTTTTTTATCCATGTCTAAAGCAAGTGGAGCCAAAACTTTACAGCAAGATGAGAAAATATGTCAGTGAAGTAAACGCAAGCATCAGAGATACTAGAAGACAATTGGTAGGATATTTACTTGAAAAAGACAAGGTTTGGTTTGAAAATAGCAGTGAAAAACACCAGGAAAAAAAAGACAGTCTGACAAGAAAAAAGCAAGAAAGGGCTATTAAGAAGAAAGAAAAAGAAACTCAACTTTCAAGAGCAGCAAAACCTAGAAAAGATCATTCTGATATTGGCATCTTTGATGCAGTTGCTAAAGGCTATCTTTCCAAGTTAGAGAAAACACTGAAAGATAATGATATTAATGCACTAAACTCTTCAAGTGAAACACTTCTGCATGTTGCAGCCGCTAATGGACATCTAGCCATAATGGAATATTTGATCAGCAAAGGTGCAAAGATAGATGTGAAGGACAAGAAAGGAAGAACACCACTGCACAGGGCAGCTGAGAAAGGCCATGATGATGCAGTGAAAGTGCTCCTCCGATGCAGGAGGAGCCAACTATGTATCCAAACTATGTACAGTTTGGATACAGAAGGCAAGACACCACTTCATTTGGCTGCACAGAATAACCACAGTCACATATTGAAGATGCTCCTGAAAGAAGAGGCAAGAAGCTACAGGAACCAGCACAACTTTTTGCACATGGCAGCTCTTAAAGATGAGAGCAGTCTGGCAAAAATGCTTTTAAAGGCTGGCGCCTCCGTTGATGGAAAGGATGAAAGAGGACAGACTGCTCTCAGTTATGCTGTTTCTCAGGGGTCTGAAAATACTGCAAAAGTACTGCTAGAAGCCGGAGCCAGTGTTGATTCCAACATGGCCAAAAGAGCCTTCAACAGCAACCACTCATCTATCTTCAAAACACTACTAGAATATTCTAAAGATTTGTCATCAGACATAATGGAGTCAGCTCTTTTTAGAGCTGTGCAGAAAAATCTGCATGGTATTGTAGCAGCTTTAATTGACAGAGGTACAGATATAAACGCCTACAATGAAGTACAGTACACTCCTTTACTCTTGGCATGTAAAACAGGCAAAGCTGAATCAGCAGAAGTTCTAATAGAAAAGGGAGCAAACTTTGGAATAAAGACTCCTGCTTCAGACACTGCTTTGCACTTGGCAGTTCAAGCTGGGGCTGCTTCCATCGCAAATCTGCTTCTACACAAAGGGATGAAAGTTAACCTTATGAACCAAGCTGATGAAACCCCACTCCACGTTGCTGCACTTCATAATAAAGGAGCATTAGTTGGCCTTTTAGTTAATGCTGGAGCCAAAATTAATGCTGTCACTAAAGAGTTTGTTACTCCCCTGCATATTGCAACTCAAAGAGGTAACACTGAGGTTGCCCAACAGCTGCTGCTCCACAAAGCCAATGTTAACGTTAAGGATAAGCAGTCAAAATCCCCTTTACATTTTGCTGCTGAAAGGGGAGACAAAGCAATGGTAGAGATGCTTCTGAATGCCAATGCTGACCCCAATACACAAGACAAGGAGAAAAAGACTCCCCTGCACACTGCAGTTGTGAGAGGACATCTCAGTATCGTGAAGGTTCTGTTAGCGAAAAAAGGAAGATTTGGAGCTAAGGACATGGATGGATGTACTCCGATGCACTATGCAGCCATCAAAGGAAACACAGAGATTGTAAAAATTCTTCTGACATCAGGGAAAAATAAAAATATTGATGATAGAAACATTTGGAGAAAGACCACACTGCATATTGCAGCAGAATATGGACACAGCGACTTGATAAATCTATTACTGAGTTACGGGGCAGCCATTAATGCTTTAGACAGCAGTAAGGATACTCCACTGCATTGTGCATGCAAGGCTGGTCATTTTAATGCTGCAAATTCCCTCATAAACTGGTCACAAGGAGAAAAAGCAAATTTATTAGCTGCTAATAGTCTCAAAAAGACCCCATTGCAAGTCGCAGAATTTAGTAAAACAGAAAATCAGGCTCGAATTGTAACACTTCTGAAAAAGAAAATGTTAATAACAAAATGAAGATGTAAAGCAAAAACTTCTAAATTTGAATGCAGAATTCTCTTTTAATATAATTTGGATAGTTCTGTTGCCCAGAATCATTAAGAATTTTGTTAGGGCAGGCAGAATTAAGTCAGCAATCAAAGGTGGCCATGGAAAAAAAGGGTTTTAAAGACACTGTTAAACTTCTAAGCATTGATTAGCCTTTTGCTTCTCTTACAAATCTCATACTTGGAACCTATTTAAAAATCACCTGTCTTAAACACATTGTGTATGACCTCCTATAGTATAAATTACAACTTTTTTAAAAAAAAGATAGAAAATAACCTTTCATATATCTGTGAATATTAGTCTGTATGGATAGCTTAGCTAAGCATTGCCTGGTAAAATCACGTTTTTTTAAAAGCCATCTATTATGAATAAGGAGACATCTGTATCCTCAAGGAAATAGAGCATAGAGATGTTAGAGTAGATAACACAGGTTTTGTTTAGCTTAGGCAGACCTAACTGCAGATCGCTGCCAAAAGAGATTGATCTGCCCTCCCTTTCAGTCCAGTCACGCATGCCTGCTCCAGGCTGTGTGAGCTGATCCAACTTATTCCACAGCTAAAACTGAACATGTGGAGCAGCAGGGTAGCAAACAGCTGAACAGCACTGGTAATGTAATATTAGCTTGGGTTATGCCAATTACAGTATTGCTCTGATCTAACTGGAGATCAGAAGGCATCTCCCTGCAAAGTTACTAGTGTTGGGTTGCTAGACTCATTCCCCATGCTAATAAATCCTATTAAGAGGCTTGGCATAAACCAATCAGAGAAGTAGTATGTGCCCAAAACTTTGCTAACACAATGATGCTGTTTTCAGGACACTATTATGTGCTACACTGACATTCAGTACTGGACTGGACCCTCTATATTATACCCTATGACATGGCATTGGCAGATCCCAAGTCTGTAACAATTTTTTTCTTTCTATCTTTCATCACACCATATGTCTAGATTTTGCATTTTTAAGTTGCGATAATGAAAACAATCATATTTGCCATTTATTAATATCATTTTCAAATCAATTCCAGCACATAGATGAAATGTTCAGAATAAAAAGGTTGCAACAGAATTTATTGGTTCAAAATATTTGTATTGTCATCTCTTAAAACAGAATCACTTTCTTGAGTCGGCAGAAGGTTCTCTGTGGTCGTTTTCTATATACTGTTAATCAACCCTCACGGTTCTTCACACTTCCCTTCAGCAGATGATTAGAAGCCAAATTACCATGAAGGGCCAAATACCTCTTGCAAATCAAAACACAGATTTAAGAACATATGGGAATAGAACTGTGATTTTTACAGCCACGTTACAACACTTCAACTTGACCTGCGCAACACCCTGCTGCTGTCAGCTTCTAGATGGATCACGGAATCATGGTATTTCCAGAGTTGGAAGGGACCTCTAGAGATCATCTAGTCCAACTCCCCTGCTAAAGCAGGATTGCCCAGAGCACATGACTCAGGACTGCATCCAGGCGGGTCTTGAAAATCTCCAGAGAAGGGGACTCCACAACCTCCCTGGGCAGCCTGTGCCAGTGCCCTGTCACCCTCACCGTAAAGAAGTGTTTCCTTGTGTTTGAATAGAATTTCTTATGTTCCAACTTGTGCCCGTGTCCTCTCATCAGTGATTTCTCACTGGGAACCACGGAAAAGAGTATAGCTCCACCCTCCTTCAACCCACCCTTTAGATACTTATAAGCAATAATAAGGATGAAAATACACGACTGCATGCTCGGCAGTAGACAGAGAGAGGGTAGCAAAACCGACACCTGCAGCACGATGCACCGAAATAGCATCCTTCTTCAGCCTCGCAGCGCACTTCAGCGGGCCCGGCTTTCCCCCGGCCGGCTGCAACACCTCCGTTAACCCAGCGTGCTTCACCAGCCAACAGCGAGGAAAGGCCGATCGCCCGCCGGGTTTCCCTCCACCCCGAGGCGCGGCCTCCCCCTCGGAGCACACTCCCAACCCCTCAGCGAGCGGGGCGGCCCGGAGGAGCAGCAGCCGCCCCCGGGGCGTGCGGCCTGGGCGGGCTCCAGCCTCCGCGGGCCGCTCCTTCCCCCTCACGCCGGCGCTTTCCCCTCAGCCCCCCGCGCTCTCCCGTCCCTGCCTGACATTCAGCCCTTTCCCCCTTCGCCTGTACTCTGGAAGTCTCCCCTCAGCTCCCGACTCGCCCTCAGCCGCCCCCTGCACGCCCCGCCTACCCCAGCGCCATCTCTCCGCCTCCGCCCCGGCTTCTCCTCAGGGCGCAGCTTCACTCAGGGCTGCTGCGCACGCGCGCCGCGCCACGCCGGCGAACTGGGCATGCGCGCCGCGGCGCTCCCGCCTTGCTCTCGCGAGATCGGCAGGGCCGGTGTCATGGCGGCGGAGGAGCTGGAGGTAGACATCGAAGGGGACCCGGCGGCAGCGCCCGGAGAGGCGGTGGCGGCGGGGTGAGTGAGGGTTGGCAGTCCTGCCGCTCCGGAAAACGGGTCCCTTCTCTCCCGTGTCGGTGTGAGGAGGCGGCGAGGAGGAGGGCGGCCCCGGAGCCCCGCGCGGCGCCGCCCCCCCGCGCAGCCGCTTGCTGAGGGGGTGCACTGTCAGGGCCGCCCTCGCCCGGGGTCCCGGCCGCTGCCGGTGCTTCCCACCGCCTCAAGGGAGACACCTTGGAGACTCATGTGGGGCCCGGGAGCGGGGGAAGCGCCAATACTGAGCATCGCATTCTTTCCAGTATCTGAAGGGCGCCTACAAGAAGGCTGGAGAGGGACTTTTTACGAGGGCATGTAGTGACAGGACGAGGGGGAATGGCTTCAAACTGGAAGAGAGCACATTTAAATTAGATATTAGGACGAAATCTTTCACTATGAAGGTGGTAAGGCACTGGAACAGGTTGTCCAGAGAAGTTGCAGAAGCCCCATCCCTGGAGGTGTTCAAGGCCAGGCTGGACGGGGCTTTGAGCAACCTGGGCTGGTGGGAGGTGTCCCTGCCCATGGCATGGGCGTGGAACTGGATGGTCTTCAAGGTCCCTTCCAACCCAAACCATTCTATGATCATCAGGCAGGCCGGTGAGAATGGGCCTCAGAAATCACTGGAGTGAGGTGAATGCAGAACCGCTGTCAGCGGATCCAACAGTATGTGAAGTAGGGTGCTGAGGCTGCTGGGAGACTCCTTTAAAATATAGGGGCGGAAGGTACTGTGTTGCATAACTGGTAGTGAACTTACGGAGGCAGATGGGTTCAGAAAACTGAACATAGGGAGGGTCAGAAAACTGATTGAACAAATTCACGGGTAAGGGATCTGTAAACAGATGCTGAAGTGAATGGGAAGCAATCCTAACACGACAAATCTAGCAGCTGCAGATGTTGGGAGAGTGTGAGAGGATTGTGTCAGACACAGTGGCCGGAGTCGCATACTGTCCTGGAGTAGCATCTGCTGTTGCTACTGTTAGAGACAGAATACTGGGCAAAGGCAACTATTGATCTGATCTGTTTCTTGATATGCTGCAAAACAAGCAGGAATTATATTGGTTTTTGGCTGTACAGGAGGGTTTATCCTTACCTTTAAAGAGATGTTTGAACTGCTGGCACAAAGCAGTTAAGAATAGTAGCTGAATTTAATTATAGTAGCATAGCAAGGGATGTAGGGGTTATTAGTCTTTACTAAAGTCTGAGCATTCCGTAAGCAAAGTAAAAAATACATTAATTGCTAAGGAGATTTTATGCTGCATTAAAATAGAAGAAAGTTGATCAATGATGTTAATCAGTGACAGCTTTCTAGAAGTAATAAGTAGTTATTTACAGAAAAGATCAAGCATAATCTGGATGAAGTCCGTAAGAGACTGTATGATAGGATGGACCCTGTATGATAGGATCCTATTAAACCTTGTGTGAGTATGAGCTTTCCTCAGGGAGAAAACAGATTTTTCTTTGTAAGGTTTTTTTTTTGTACCTTGTTGAGGGAAAGATGTAGAAATGTTAAGTGGAGATAATACAACGCAATGACACTTTGAATATTAAAAATATAATTTTTAAATTGTCCATAAAATTCTGGCTTCTTTCATTTGTGTATATTTTACATGGTCCCTCCTGCTTTCAGTCTTTCTGGCTGAGAGTTTTTACTGTTCAGGGTTTCACTGGTATCTCATGCAGTCTGTAATGAGATAGGTGAGGAGTTGCTACTGAAATTACTAAAAAAGATGACTTTACTGAGGGGGATTTATGCTAAGTCTAATGGAATATTATAAGAGAGTACCATTATATAATAGTCTGCAATACATGATTTTAATTTTAGTATCTAATTCTGTCATCCTCAAAGTTTGTTATTTAATATGCATTATTTTCACTCTGACAGCATTCATTTTTGTCTGAATATGTTTGCATTGTTTTGAATATTGGAATCTTTTTCAGAGATCATGAAAACACAGCTTCCGGCTTGCTGCAGGATCACTATCTTGATTCATCTTGGAGAACTGATAACAGTCTTGTAAGTATTTTTTAAATGAATGGTACTTCTAGCAAGGTTATCAGAACTTCTGTTTTCTCCATTCTCTTCTCTCCATGTACGTGCTCTTTTAGTTTTTTAATCAGTGCTTTTTGCTTACTTTAGAAGCTGTTACATATTGATTCTTGATACTCAAGTAACGGTGTGACAGAATTAAAATATTAAAACATATTTGTATTGTTTGCAGCCATGGACATTGGACAGCAGCATTAGTGAAGAAAACAGGGCTGTCATTGAGAAAATGTTGCTGGAAGAAGAGTATCCTTTTCCTGATTTGCTTGTATGTTTTTCTGTAGAACAATAGAAATCTTGCTGTTTCCAAAGGAACTAGACAATTTTTTTCTTGTTAAGGTGACCGGAGCAGTGTCATTTTGTAGGCAGATTGCAGAAGTTAGGGAGGCCCCTGAATTAATTATCTAGCTACCTGCAGCTTCCTCTGGTGCTTCTGATTGTTCAGGAAATGACTCTAAAGCTTGTCAGATTAAAGCTGACGCTGGCACCAAAAATAGCAATGTCTGTCCCCACTTCAGTTGCTTATTCGTTGTGCTGATGCAGCCATTTGTGTGGTTCCGTAGTGAACCTGATCAAACAGCTGACCTGGCTGAAAATAGATAGTTCTTTTTGCTGAATTGTTCTTCACTTGGACTGGTTTACTGTCTGATTTTGTCTGGCTCCATTCATGCTTCTGGCAGCATGCAAAACGAAAATGGGAAGGAACAGCTGCTGCTTTTTCTTTTTCTTGCCTTTTTTTTTTTTTTTAAGCAGTGTTGTCATAAATAGTCTTACCATTAGTAGTGTTTCCGTCATAAGTTGACTTCAGCAAACTAGGTAGGTTATATCAATAGTAATCACAGGCTTATTTATTTTCATGTTCTCTTTCTAATTGGGTATAGTACTATACAATGGTAGAGGAACAAGAAAATAAAGCAATTGAAGTTTTTCTAATGGAATATATTATTTGGGCATAATCTGAAAATAGATAAGGTATCAGTACAATGAAAATTATTTTCATATGGTTTTAAAGTCAAAAAAGAAAAATGCTGTTGTAGAAACAGGATACTTTTGCTGCAAATGAAGTGAGCATGGGGGTTCAGAACTCAAATGTCACTTCCTTATGCATTAAACTAGTAGGATTGTGTGAAATAGTGCGTATTTCAGTTTTGAAAGCAGTGCAGTACTTGCTTCTACAGCTCAATAATTATGAACCAGTGTAATTTATATGATTATTAGAATTCTCACATGTACAAACGTGTACTCTGATGCTTCCAAAACTTACTTAGTAACTATTTCAGATATTATTTATCTAATAAATCACTTTCTGAAAAAATATGGCTCAATCAAAAGGAAGCGGAGAAAAGATCTATGAAAAGGTAAGCTGTGTTCTGGGAAAAATTCTCAGTTAGATAAGAAGAAATGAAAAGTCCTTCCAAAATAAGGTTATTTGCTGAGATGTGCAACAGCCTCACAATTATTAATTTTTATTTTCACTTTGTTTTTTATTTGCAGCCCACATAAGAAAACTGGAAAAGTCATGTACGTACATTTTAATGATTGAGTTGCATTTTTAAGTGTGGCATCTGATTTTCGTCAAGTTTCCGGATGCTATTTTTAAAAAAAATGTTACTGTTCTTTTGTTTCTCTTGTTTGACTGTACAAAATTATTTAAGAGACCTTTAAACGCAAAGAAATATTGTTGTGTGTAATAGTAGGCCTATAGTAAACTGGTTTGTTTTTTGTAGCACAGTGGTCCTTATGAAAAAAAAAACTTCTTAATCCTAGTTGGCTTTCCTGCCTGAACTTTCCTATTTGCTGCTTCTATGTATTTCCGTGCCGTTAGTTACTGATGAATGTTGTGTTGCCTTGGACGTTCCTTTGTGATGGAGAAGCTGATGTGATTCTCGATATTTTATTTATCTGCTGCATTAATGTTTAAAACAAGTCCTTTGAGTTTTACAGAAGATGGGGAGTAGTCCTGCTGTCAGAACTTGGCCTTCATTTACTGGGATTTGAGAATATATATTGTTAAGAAAGCACTAACTTCTGTTTCCGATCTCCCTAGGGTGCGATCTCCTACAAAATCAGCTAGCAGCTCATTAAAGTGGACATCAGAAGAAAAAGAACTGTTTGAACAAGGACTGGTAAGTTTGTTTATATATGTAATATTTTGAATAGAAGTCATTAGTTTATCTTAACTAACAAAATAATAATCAATATCAAAAAGCACGTTATATTTATCTGCTTCTGCTTTTGTACTTCTAATGTGTTTAAAAATAATTGCCGTCTACTAAGAGGGTAATGATAAATCAGATTTATATTAATGAATCTCCCAAAATGGCTTCGTTTACCAGATTTTGTTCATGTCAGGCTGATTACAATTTGACATCGCAAAAGATTTCAAATATACAGCTTGATGAATTGTACAATTATAACGCTGGAGTTAACTACAGGAAGTATAGTGTGTGCTTAAGGCAAATCAGCTAATAAAGTGAAATCTTTTAACTAGTATTGTAAGGTCTTTAGAGATTATATAGTTGTACAGTGCTAAATATAATAGGGTTTCCTTCAGCAAGTACACATTCATTTCAGTAGGATTCCTTGGGTTAGTAGGCAGCATAATTTACAGTGTGCCTGAGTTGGCTGAAGAAGATCCTCTGGTTAAGAAAAATAGCAATAAATTACTGTTGGATGCAATTTTCTTCTTGGGAGAATATGAATAGCAGGGTTCTTTACCATAGTTTTGCTGTACTGTTTGTGTATTTGTAATGAATAATTGAGTTTTTAAGCTCCTTTGGTACATGAAATGCAATGTCTGGAACGTTAGAGTTTGAGTAACTGAAATGTGCTTTGTTGTACTAGGTGAAATTTGGCCGTCGGTGGACGAAAATTGCCAAATTGATTGGAAGTCGTACCGTTCTACAAGTAAAGAGCTATGCTCGGCAGTATTTTAAGAACAAGGTAAACAGAGTATCTCTGTAGTTAGAAAAAAGGCTGTTTGACAGGTATGCAGTTGTACGCGTAGCTTGATGATAATTTGTCTTTTCAGGGTACTGCTGTTAAAGTATGTATTCTGTTTATTCCCATATTCAGAAAAGCGGAATATGCTTATTTTCAGATTTAAATATGAAGTCAGACCTGATTTCAAATTTCTAAAATGACTTCAGTATTTTTATTGCTGGTATAACTAAACAATAAATGTAGTATAATTGGAGTCTCTTATACTGTTGGTTGTTAGTCTGAAAATACTTTATTTTCACCATGCAGCTGTTTCAGCTGTGTGTTGTCTTTTTAGCATTAGCCTCATTTGAGACTTTGGGGGCATTTAAGAAGAAATTACCACTGTCTTTTGGGGTTTTTTTGAACAGAAATGCATACTAATTTACACTTGGGCTAGAAGTATACCTGTAATGCTGTGTAAAAGTCAATTGCAATAGAGTAAAATGTATTAAAAGGGTAAGATGAGGAAAAAACACTTCAGAATGTCTGCTGTTCAAGTAAAATAATTCTGACTGTTTGAGAGGTAGAGGGGATTGGGGGTTTTTCCCCTCCTAAAAGTATTTTATATTTTTCTAAGGCAAAAAATGGTGATTCTGAAAAAGAAGAGCAAAGTCAGTGCGGCAGCAGTCTTCCTGTTGAAGATGGGATAAGGGTAGAAGCTTGGTCGTCTGGAAGCTTGAGAGGCCGTGCAGACCCCAATCTGAACGCAGTGAAAATTGAAAAGCTGTCAGACGATGAAGAAGTAGACATAACTGATGACATGGATGAACTACTTTCTCCTACCTTCCAGCAAGAAACTGGAAAATCTGAATTATCTGTTACATCAAAAAGTCCAGTTGAAGAAACGAAAGGAACGGAACATGTTCTTTCATCTGTTGGACACAGTTCTGCAATTTCTTTGCCTAAAGAAGATCCTCAACATGCCAAGCAAGATACAGTGGATGCGTTAGTATTTCCAGGTGTTGCAGCAACGTGTTCTCAGCACCTGAATGGTGATAAATCTGTGAACTTAGATTACCAGCAATACAATAATTTTATTGAGAAAGCTGAACAAGGCAGCCTAGTAACATCTCATGGTACTAGACAAGTAACTGATCAGGAGCTTAATGAGGAACAGAGAGACCTGCCTGATAATGGATTGCTCTTTCGTTCTCCCTGCCAAGTGGATGAAGATCATCAGGAAGAAGCGGAGGAGCTTAAGCCACCCGATCAAGAAGTGGAGGTTGACCGAAGCATCATTCTGGAAGAAGAAAAGCAAGCTATTCCTGAATTTTTTGAAGGGCGCCAGGCCAAAACACCAGAGCGTTATTTGAAAATTAGGAATTATATTTTGGATCAATGGTAAGATACGTTAATGTCATTTACTGAAATAAGCTATTAAGATGACTCACAGCCTGCTTTTTTGTACTTAAAGCACTACTTAGTACCAACAGCTTACTTCTGAAAAGAGTAAAATTAGTTTTATGGTAGCATTATAAAGATTGCCAGTGAACAGCACTAATTATTAATGGTTCTGTTGTGTCTTCCCAGTCCTTCTTCTGGCATTCTGGAAGCTAAGCAATAAAAATACTTTGAGGCATTATGAAAATGAGTGTCTTATATCAGAAAAAGCTGCATTCATTTTGTTTATGTTCTTTTCTTCCAATTTTTGTCATCCTATATGTAAGAATGCATATATGGTTTTAATAAATGGTTCCTCAAAATAACTGATGAAATTAATTCCATAATGAGGTCTGTAGCATTGTAGTACTGCCTTCACAGAAGGGCAGCTAGAAGTAGTAGTCTATGCTAGAGCAAATAATGTTAACCGAAAAAAAAAATACTTCAAATTAAGAATCAACTGGGAGTAGTGCTTGCGCACTTGGATATTTTATATTCCATCTCCAAAGAATCAGTTTAAGGAACCTTAGTGATTTGTGGTAGGAGGCTCAACATAAGTTTGTTCTGTTAACAGCTTTGGTTTGCATGCTTGCTGTGTTTGTTAGCTTGCTTTTAAGTAGAAAGAATTGCTGAGTATAACTGTTCTCATTCAGTTGCCTTATGTACTGACGGTTTATTCTAGTTGCAAAGAAACTTTAAAATTCCATACTAGAGAAGCGTTGAAATGAAATGATTCAGTATCAGTTTAAAAGCTAGTAATAAGTGCACAGAGAGAGGAAAAAAGGCTTATTTATTACCCCATGGAAACCTATGATTACGTGAGCTATTTAGACTAATCTAATGCAGACATTCTTATATCAGTTTAACAGTATCATAGCACTTTTGAGTAATTCATTGCTTCTGGGCACCAGTTGTGTTGAAGAATTTGTTTTAATGCCTGGAACATAAGATTCCATCTGCATTAGTATGAATGTGTCTGAATAACCCTAAAATAAATTGTATGTGTTTTGTGAAGTTTGTATTTTTGCTGTGATTGCCCTGTACAGTGGTGTGTAGTGTGTACATCATGGAGGAGAAAAACACACTTCAGTGGCTCATCTTAAGCTCAGTCACGCAATTCTTTCTTCCCGCATGATTTGTTTTACTGTTTGACAATGTACTGTACTTTATTTTAGGGAGAGATGTAAACCCAAATACCTGAATAAGACTTCAGTACGTCCAGGCCTTAAGAACTGCGGTGATGTTAACTGCATTGGACGGATCCACACATACTTGGAATTAATAGGAGCAATTAACTTTGGCTGTGGTAAAGATATTTTTATTGGAATCAATTCAGAACTTAAATTCTGTCAGCTTTTTTTATTACAATGAATATTTTCAGGTAAACATTAAGGTTAGTAGATGTGTCTTTAAAAGAAAGGTCGTAAGTTCACTTCATTGAAGGGTGGATGACTCCACTTAATTGGAATCAAGCATCCATGTGGATAATCTTCAAACTCCTCTGTACTTTTAATATCTTGAATAGTAATTGTTGTTACATTTCTGTAGAAGAGAATCTTTGTTTGGACTGTGGTACAGTCACATTCCTGCCTCTATGGCTGTAGCCTATTTTGGTATTAATGTTGAAGGACTGCTTAATGTTAGGGTGTACTGCTCCCCCAGAATGACACACGTTAATCCTTGCTAGGAAGGACCTTCTGAGCAGATTGTCTCTCATGACCTTTGAAAATCTGGAGGCACTTGTAACCTTCTTATAGGATTAAGAATTTTTTGTTTTACAGAAGACCTTTTCTTTTTTTCCTCACTCCCCCTTATGTTTACTGCACACCAACTGCTGGAGTGGTTTTTTTGTTCTGTGCTTCTCTGCGTGCCCAGGGTTGGATTATTTTTTTTTCCCCTGATACCTGCTGTATCTGAATTTCTGCCCTCCTTCCGCATAAAACAGAATTCAATTTATTGTATCTTTTTCCATACTGATTTATAACTTTCCTAAGTGAAAAACAATGCCTTCATCCTCAGGGCTAGTTTTTACAAGATTCAAATGTTAAAATTAGGTGACATGTTAAAAGTATAGATACACTTATTTGTTACTGTTGGTTTAGTCTCTCTGGATTGCTTTTGGTCCAGAGCTGGGTGACAGTCACTTAGGAGAGGAGGAATGGCCTGCAAATACACTTTGTCTGAAATAAATTAACAAGAAGGAGGGAAGTTTTCCTGTCTTAAAAATGCTGTGATAGTGGGAGAGGGCTATATAATCAGTCAGTGATATGACCATCAAGAGATGCATTTTCACTGTGAGGATTTTTTTGTTTGTTTTTTTTTTTTTTATTTACGGCATTTGTCATTACCATTTACCTATGTCATTCTTGGCTCTGTACCAGAAATTAGTGGCTTCATACTTTACTGAAGTACAGTGTATCTCTCTTCTGTATCCTGTAGAACAGGCTGTCTATAACCGACCCCAACCAGCTGATAAAACACGATCCAAAGAAGGCAAAGACACAGTGGAAGCGTACCAGCTGGCTCAGCGCTTGCAGTCCATGGTACAGTTTGGTGAGGGAGGTGGGGGCAGCAAAAAATGTTCGGCATGGAGCAGGTCTTTTCAATCTTCGTTTTCAAGCCAGGGGATCTCAGGAAATTTCTCCTGTTCAATTTGCGGTTTCATTAGAACGCTCTGTAATTTGAGTGTCAGTCTAAGTACAAGTTCTGCTGTCTGACAGGTGTCTGCCCTGACTGCTGCTGTCTTACGTATATGATTTCTGTACAGGTACTTAACTCCAGTTGTGTTTCAGTCTTTTCCCTGCAGTTCCGACCCCTTCCTCCCCACCCCTCCCTAATTTATTAGCCTGAATTAGCCAGAAAATAGCAGAGTGTGTTGGTAGTGTGTGATTAAGTTGCTTGCATTTTAACTGTTAAGTACGCTAGGTGTATGATAGGACTTACTGAGAGCCTTATGCACACAATTGTAGTAACTCATTTATTACTATGTGAATTACCAAGACTCGTCAGATTTAATTTCCATAGTCACGTTTAATGTAGCATTTTTAAAGTACTTCAAAGCAAAATAAATCAGTTGATGAGAGGAAAACTAAATCAATCCCACTAAAAAAAAAAAAAAAAACAAATTGAAATATAAAGAACTGTAGGATACACTAGATATAAATGTACTGGTTTTATAGCTTTTAGTTTTGTCTGAGCTATAATTCAGAGCTGGATAATAACGCACTGTTGCTGTCACAGACGTTGTTGATCCATGGAGCATCAACCAGGTGTGACGCTTTACAGCCTTAAAAATGGAAAACTTCACTGCTGATATTTCATGACAGATTTTGAACTGCTTAATTCTACAGAACCCCGGGGTGTTCTTTCTTTCCTGGAAATATGTCACAGTGTTAGTAATATTCATGTGGCAGTAACCTTTTGGACGATGTTCTTATGGCTGATTAAATTAAGTAAATGCAGTTTTTTCAGGAGTATGATCCTTGACTCGTGTTGATTTGCTTGCTGCAGCGTACAAGAAGACGGCGAGTGCGAGACCCTTGGGGAAACTGGTGTGATGCAAAGGATTTGGAAGGACAGACATTTGAGGTAACCCTTCTGTGTTTTAAACTTTTCCTTCCAGAATTATTTCTTGCTAATTGCTAGCAGGTGGTGTTGCATCAAATATACAAGAGAAACAATTGTGTAATAGGTGCTTAACCTCTCTTTGTAGAAGCAATAATTTGAAAATAATGTAGCAGCTGTTACATCTTGATGCTGCTGATAAATACAACTGTACTTTGGTGTTTACAAAGGTGTTGTGAGTGTGTATGGCCCTACACTGTTTTATGCCTATAAAGCTCTTTGCCTTGTCTTGTTGGAGAATATCGTGAGCCTTTGTTTTCAGTTAACTGCCTTCCTAAAGCTAACAGTAGGTGATAGGAGAATATGACTGAAATTTATTTTTTTTTTCAGTCCTATATGGTGTCTTTGTGCTTATAATGCAGGTGATATGAGTTCCTAATATTAATTCTGCTACTAGTTATATCCCCAGAAATACTGTGGTTTATGAAGTGCTTAGAAAAATTCATACCAGTTTCAAATATTTTATAGAAGATTTGGAAAGAAAATATCCACTTGCCCATTCCTACAATTTCAAATTATACAAAAAGCGAAGAGCTGTAAACATTCTATTTTTCTTGTATAGAAACCCATTTATATTTGCAATCTTCGGTAATAAGTATCTGCAACGATAACTTCCATAATGTTATAACACCATACCTATTTTTGAGTAACCTTTTAATAATTCTAACACTTTCTGCAAAATACATATTTGGATGGAAATAAAATCTGAAAACACTCATCCCTAAAGAGGGGTTGTGATAAATTCTGGCCACGGATTGTAATAGCAGATTTTCTTTTTGGTTATCACGCTTGCTTTTATGCATGGTTTGCGATACAGGCTGGGATTTTACAGAATTTGATTGACTTGGGGAACGTAAGAATTCTGTCATCAGTTGGTTTGTGGATGAGATCTCTGATCGTCATTACTTTCATGCTGCTTGGTTCTGCTATGGCTGTTGCCCTTTCTCTTGAGTAGTCCTGTAACACACACAAATGGATGGCATACCAAGAGGACGCTGATGTCAGGA
Source organism: Vanellus vanellus (assembly GCF_965231255.1). Lineage (NCBI taxonomy): Eukaryota > Metazoa > Chordata > Aves > Charadriiformes > Charadriidae > Vanellus > Vanellus vanellus. The sequence goes on along the minus strand of NC_138910.1, from coordinate 77,856,061 downwards.
ATTTATTCTGGGCTGGTTTTGCAATCACTACTGAAATTCCACTTCAGACATTTAAGACAGATTTCATTTGTTTCAATTGTTTTAGCATCTGTCTGCTGAAGAATTGGCAAGAAGAAGAGAGGAAGAAAAACTGAAACCTGCAAAATCTTCTAAAGGTTCAAGACAAATAAAAAGGTATTCTTTGATGTACATCATGTTCAAACATTGATCTTCTAGAAATGAAACAAATATCTTGGGTAGTGTCAGGCTGGAATGCTGCAAATCATTAATATGTATTAAGGTCTGAAATACCACGTATGCATTTCAAATGTTTCCTATTGAAATTCACAAGTGTGGGTAGTGAAGTTTCTATATTCAGAAGTCATCCTAGTGTGGGATGAGAAAATCCAGTAAAGAAAACAAGGTTATTCCTCATCTGCCAAAGAGACAGTAGGAAACTTGAAAAGTTTCCTGACTGTCCTACATCTTTAGAGAAATTTTCTTTCGTTTTATAGTTCCTTTGATCCCTTTCAGCTGATACCCTGCTGTTTATTCACTGAAGAAAAACAGGTATGTACCTATGAGAGAATAATCAAGAATGCTTTGTTACTTAACGTTACTTTTCTTATACTCACTATTATGTTTATCATTTCAGGAACCTTTTCGGGTGAAAGTGTCTTCTGAAGCACTTCTAATAATGGATTTGGTGAGGACTAAATTTTCTCTTTCAAAAAGCTGTGATGTGTATGTAGTGTTATTTTTTTATTAATGGGCAACATCAGAAGATTGTGAAATACAGTACATCTTTCCATCCAGACCTGGAAGTGAGACTCTAGTATTAAATAAACTCCCTAAAGAGGAATTTTTTTTATATCGTGCTTAGTTTTTCTAAAGGTAAATGTTGTACACTAGTAAGAGCATTACCACTTACTACTCTCTGTCATACGCTAAATGTGATTTGCTTAAAGCTACTATCTAAAATAGCCTGCTATTTTGCAGTCATGTGGGTTCATTTTCTACTAGTCTGGGAATTGATTTTGTGTTTATAAAGCAACATGTGGTTTTCCAATAACAACAGATTGCACCAAAATTGGTGCAGTTGTTCAGCACTGCACAGGCTTCAGTTTTTGAAGCTGGCATTGCTTCATGTGTGGACGTGTTACACAAATGCACTGTATACGTGCATGTATATAATAAGCAAATGTAATCTTTTCTGTTTGCTTTGGACTCAAACACTGGGTGTTTGGGAACCTTTGGCTGTGCTAAGTTTTCCTTCTAAATGTCATTGAGAAGTTACTGACTGGTAGCTGTGAAGCCAATGTATTCTGTCATGTGCAGATCAAAACTAGGAGAAATTATACAACTTGAACTTTAATAATTGTTTAATATCGTTTCAGCACTCTCATGTGTCTATGGCAGAAGTAATAGGGCTGCTAGGTGGAAGATACTCGGAAGCTGATAAAATCGTAGAAGTAAGTGTTTATCTTTTTACATTTTCTCTAAAATATCAAAGCTGTTCATATATAATTTGAATAGATGTAAATGTTACTTCTGAAGGGCAACTACTTTAATATATTAAAGCTGAAGCTATTTACTGTAGTGTTGAAATGCTAGAGTTACGCTTATGTTCAAGCAATGGCCTGTCAACTCTATCACGAGGAAGATCTGGTGTATCGCACTTAAAATTCTTTAAATGTTATTTAACTGATGGAAACATTTTTCACAGGTTTGCGCAGCAGAGCCGTGCAATAGTCTCAGTACGGGGCTGCAGTGCGAGATGGATCCAGTGTCTCAAACACAGGCCTCGGAGACGCTGGCTGCCAGAGGGTACAGTGTTATTGGGTGGTACCATTCTCACCCGGCCTTTGACCCCAACCCCTCAATACGAGACATTGACACTCAAGCTAAATACCAGGTACTTGCTGATCTGTACATTAAAAATGAATGAATAGGATAAAAACCCAACAACCCCGAAGCCTCCCCGGTATTTACCATGTTAATATCCATTATTGCTCTAATGCATCTTAAAATCACTTCATTCATAAATTGACATAAATTCTATTTTTTTTAATTTCAGAATGCTGTGCTGAAAAAGGTTGTATTTCTTGTGTGGGTTTTTTTTGTGTTTTTTTTGGTTTTTTAGAGTTATTTCTCCAGGGGTGGTGCCATGTTCATTGGAATGATTATAAGTCCTTACAACCGAAACAACCCTCTTCCATATTCTCAGATTACTTGTCTAGTAATTAGCGACGAGATCAGTTCTGATGGTTCTTACCGTAAGTACCGACATTTTATCCATTGTCTTAATTTTTCTTTTCCTTTTGGATACTAAGGCGAAAAATGTTGGCTATTGTTGAACTTGCAAAATAGGTATTTATATATTTATGTTAGTAACTTGTGCTGTACAAAACCAGGAATTTCACTTAAAGAGTAATCCTGCAAGTAGTCCATGCTGGCGTGATGAGAATATGTAGGTATAAAGAAGAATGATTTTCTGGATTACTGTTTCCTACAATCCATGAAAGAAATTAGAGGGTTGGGATAAGGGTCGCTGTTATTTACATGCAGTATCCATATGAATAGCGGATAAACTGCTTCATATATATTACTTATGCTTTGCTGCATTACAAAATTCTGAACACATCCTCTGATGAGACAGAAGTGTAGTAGCAAAGAATTGGCTGCTATAGTGGCCAAAAATCCTTATTTGAGGAACTTGGTATTCAGAAGGTCAAAGGATCAAACTTGCCAGCTGTCCAGGAAAAGATGAGATAGGAAAGATGAAATGGTGTGCTGGCACGAATCCCAACCCAAGAGAAAAAATTCTTGATTAAAAGTGTCATTGGCATTTCAGGAAAACGGGGTGTTTTCCTTTCTTGAATAGTTAAGAAGATAACCTATAAAATTCATGGTATTTCAAGTGATGATCAGATCTTCCAGATCTGCTCATTCCCTGACATTAATTTGAGGAAAATTCCCATGATAAGAGTATATACCCTCTTCTCTCTCCTCCTGCCTGACCCTGTTTAAGTCCCGATTTTTGCATCCAAACACCAAGGTTTCCGATTTTCTTGGCAAGGCGTTAGCAGAGGCCATGTGAGCCAACAGTTCCCCCTCTGTTTTTTCCTGTGGAAGTAAGCAAGGGAGACCATCTGCCTGGAGACTGGCTTCGTAGTCCCGGGGGAAGTGAAGTGGTGGCCACATCTGTGCAGTAATTCCTGTTTACCATACTGATAGTACCGTAATTTTAGCCTCATTTCCCATTGTCGTGTGGAGTTAGTACTTAGAAACTTTAGCTGCCCTTAGAAATAGACGGGTTTTTTGGTCACATACATTTTCTATCCGAGAGGACTTTGCATTTATGTTTATCTCCTGAAATCAGCTTTTTACAAAATGGTATCTCCTCTCACTCTTTGGAAAAGTTACACCGTGGCAGCAGCCATGTTTTAATGACTTCCTGAAATTTACAGTCTCTTTCCTTCTCCCTGGTTTTTGGTAACTGAATGGTGTTCTGCAAGTAATTTTCTGGTGTTCCTGTAGAATACTTTCTAAGTTACTCTTCCCCCACCTGCAATAAACTCAAAGAATTTCTTCCTTTAGGAATAAAATTCCTCTTAATTCTAGAACAGTAGTCAGCCACTTCATCAGCCAGTTCATACATGAAAAACAAATCTTTTTTAATAACCATGTAATAACTTAAGAACCACATAGATCTTAGAGAGACTACAACAGTGTAAGTGGTACTAGGTTAGAAAAACTCAATTTATTTCACCATTTTTCTGTTATGTTGTAGATTTCTGTGTGCTTCCTGATGGTACGAGAATTGGCGAGGGCAGGGAGGAGAACAGATTTGTTCCCTACTCCCACCAAAATTAAATTTGGAATCCATAATACGTCATACTTTTAGTTTAACTTCCTTAGTGTTGGCGAGTAACAGGACTGCAAGCTGCTGCAGTCAGTAAGAAATTATGAACAGTTCTGGGAAAGGAAGGGATTGCACCTAAAACTGAAAAGGAAAAAAAAAGTTGAGGGTCCTAGAAAGCCCAAATAATCATGTTCAATTGGTTACAGGCCTGCCCTACAAATTCGAAGTACAGCAGATGATGGAGGAACCTCAGTGGGAATTAATATTTGAAAAAACAAGATGGATAATTGAAAAATACAGATTCTGCCACAGGTATATGTCTACTTATATTATAAAGAATCGCCAGCATAGAATTTTTGCATTTTTATTGTTGATGTTCCAATAAAAACGTGTCTGCTCTCTACAGCACTGCTATTATTTTTCTTTCAACAGCAGTGTCCCCATGGATAAAATTTTTCATAGAGATTCTGACCTGACTTGTTTGCAGAAAGTAAGTTTTCTTCTTTTCACTTTTAGCTTTTTTAATTTTAAATGTTTTTTTCAAAATACAAATCTGTTTTGTATCATCAGAAGTCACCTGAAGCTACATTTTTACAAATTAGAGATGTAAACTAATCACAATAAATGACTTCTATAGCGCAGCTTATTAACTTGCAAACAACAAGCTTCTTGAAAAGAACAATGTTCATTTGAGAGAGTCGGGGACAAGGGTTACATGCAGGTACCAAGTTTCAACCTCAGTTTGGGGAAGAAAGAATGTCAGATTAATAATGACTCCTCTCAGCATGTCGTACGCTTGCAGTGTCGAGAACTGCATGCGTTTCGAGAGAAGATTTGGACTTTGCAGTCTTTTGTTCAGTCAGTAAAGTAGTGCCATGCCGTGTTTGTCATGCATAAGGGGGAACTTTAATTTCCCAGTCAGTGTAGTCATTGCTGTGAAGTTCTAAATAACTTCAGCCATAACATTAATTGCCCAAACAAGACAGCAAATCTGCCCAAAGCAAAAGACATAATCATCATGTATGTGTTTTCTGTTTACCCACATCTGTTTTTTTTTTTCCTCTCAACAGCTTAAATCTAAAATTGTTGGTAAAATACTCTTGACTTTAGCTATCATGTAATTGGTTTTAAATCACCTGTGTGTTCCTGTGTGACTGTTCCTTTCTAAAATGTATATTGTACAGTTGAACACCTTCTGTAGCGTTAATCCTAAATAAATAAATAAAAGCCCCTTTGGAATACTCAACAGCTAGAAGAGGAAAAAAATAAACTCAGGAAAAATGACAATTTTTAAAAAATCTCCTTTTCTTTTGACTAGTTGTTGGAGTGCATGAGGAAGACTTTGGGCAAGGTAACAAACTGCTTCATTGCTGAAGAGTTCTTGACTCAGATAGAAAACTTATTCCTTTCCACGTACAAGAGTGAGAAAAAGAGTAACGCCGAAGAAAATGAGAATGAATGTTCAAATGAATTGTCAATGTGATGGCTTTAACAAAACAAAATTACAGAATTTTGATTTTATTTTTTAATTTTCTTACCCCCATCCCCATTTTGTCAACTCTTTCAGAATTATTATCCATTTTAATAGTAACTGTTACAGAATCCAGTGTCATCTAATTGTTACGGTTCAAACATACTTTGGAAAACTCCTAATGCGTGTGAGCTGACGAGACGAGGAATGCTTTATACTAACATTTTTGTAAAAAAACAAGTGCCGTAGTGTGAATTGATTGACCAACAGTCTGCCATTTGGGAAGAAGGACAACCTGTCAAGAATACTGTGCTTCAGTTTTCAAGGAGAGTTTGTCCTCTCTCAAGTCTTTCTGTTTGGAAATTTTCTCGTATTTTTTACCTACAGGTACCCAGCTAACTCTGGATTAATTTGTTCCTTAATGCTATAGAGATTGTAAGTTTGAATGAATTCATAAAAGAGAAACTTAACTGAAATGAAAATTTTGTAGCTCACTGATTTCAAACTTTCCTGGTATCCAGTCTGAAGTTTTATTCACTTGTAGTTTAATACATCATCTGATTATTTTTTGATTTTTTTTTTTTTTTTTTTTTTCCTATTGATCCCTATGGTCAAGTAGCTTTCTGGCATGTTCTTTGCCTTCTTGCTTCTATAATGGGGAGAAAAAGCTGGCAAGTTTTCATGACTTTTCAGTAGTGGTTGTGCTTGTTTCCAGTGGAAATGATAACTCCTGTCTTATTACAGGTTGCAGTCTTTCTGATCTTCCATTCTACAGGGAGATATTATGTTGTTCTGCCAGATCGATGGGATTTGTCCCCTTCTAATTGTCACTGTTTCCTGTGGAAACAAGAGCTCTCGATTGACGGCAGCCTTAGGCAACAAGCAGAAAAGCATTTGTCCTTTTAAAGAAAAAAAAAAAAAACACCAACTTTTATATTCAGTCTTCTCTATAATGTGCAGTTCAATAAGAAAACATACTGGTTTGTATCAGTTCTTTGGTTATCATTTCATACAAGTATATATTCAGATAAATTAGTCATAAACAGATCGGTCTGGACTGAGAAGTTTCTTGATTGCAACTTGGAAATGTTTCATGAGCTGTATCACTGTGAATCTTTACATACATTTTGCTTTCTAAATCATGAGGAAACTTGACTTGTATACAGTTATTACGCAGATGTATCTTGGGCAGAGTTTCTCAGAGAGGTCTAAAATATATTTGAAAACCTGAAGCAAGCAAGACCTTGAGTTTATATCTAGAGGGGTGACAATGGACCCAATTCTTATTTAAAAAAAATATATATATGTATGTATATATCTAGCTCTACATAACATAAATGGAATTTTAAGATTTTATATGTTTACATTTTTAACTTCAGCTTTTCCTTTGTATGAAGAGTTCGAAAAGCTTTAAAATTGTAGAGTTGCATCCCAAGGAGGGAACTCCTTTACAGGAAGCGAGCATTACTTTTTTGTCATGCCTCATAAAATGTTAGTCTCTTTCTGTTACCAAGTGGAAGGCGCAGAACCCGATGAGATGAAAGAGTGAGCCCTTGAATCTGCCTTGGGACAATCGCTGAGTATCCGGAGCTGTGGACTTAAAAGTATTGGTGAAATGTTCTGTGCTCTCTTCTATGTTCAGATCTACTGGTGCGCGACTTTAGACCCCACTGCTGTATGTAACTGACAACTTGGTGTACCCATCCGTGTAAGGCGTGGCGACTCAGGCTGCATATATTCTAAAATGTCATCTTTGGGACTTCCTAATTAAAACTATTGCATGGCTTTCTCTGTTTCTAGTTTCAACCACACTCTTGGGGAGAAAGCATTCCTTCACTACTTAGTTGCGGAGTGGGGTGCAGCGTAAGGTATTCTTTTGCAGTTTTGCATAGGCTACTCTCTAGAAAAATCACACAGGATAAATGTGTGTGCTAAAAGCTGTAAGCAGTTCTGATTTGTAGGAAGAGAATTTTAAACCTCTTGCCTAACAGCAATATGAGTAGATAATGTTCTCTGTCCACACATGGTCTGTTTCCAGCCATTTAAGGATGGATGTCAGTATTACCCAAGTAGTGGTAACGATGTGCTGGCTGCTCCTCTCTTTAATGATTAAAATGAGTTACAGTAATACAGTTGTATTAATTGGATTTAACAGTGATGTCACATAAGAAGAGTTTAGACTACAACAAACTTTTGAGGCACTGTCTCGTGAGAAGGGACAATGGTGCAGCATTGAGCCTTTGATACGCACACAGACTCCAGGTTTTCCAAGAGTTCATCAGCAGGGGGAGAGGGGGAATACAACTGCTGGTACCATCGTAATCCAGTAGTAGCATGTCACAGTGGATGTGAATTGGAAATACCATGTTTGTGATGCTAAGTAATGATTTTGTTGGCAGGAGCCTTGGTAAGAAAATAACTAATCTACTTTTATCACACAGTCAAAATAAATTATGAAATAATACAAGTTTGGAAGTTGCATGCTTCTAAGGAGATAAAAATCTATTTTACTAATACTACCAAGTTCTGCTACCAAACACATATAAGGCATTAAATATTTTTATTGGGAAGCTTATTGGTTGTTTTTTTGTTTTTTTGTTTTTTTTTTCCATACAGCAATTCCTTTCGTGCCAGCCTTGTTCTGGTGTACCTGTTGTGGACTGACACATTATTTCTTTATGTGACAACAGCTGTTCTGCCTTGCCAAGTTGTTGCTCAGGAGATGGGAAGGTTGAGTAGCAAGTAGAATGATGCGATTAAACTGGAAGAGTCAACAGTTTAAAAACCAAACAAACAAAAAAAACCTTCCAAACCCCTAAGATGTAGCTTTAGCAAATATCATTTAGGGGTAGTTGTTGGCTGAGTCAAGTTTTGCTGTCCTAGTTATCAGCAGTGCCTCTTCACAGGGAGAGATATGCCTTGTGTTCCAGGGGAGGGGAGAGGAATGCCCCCTTTTTTTTTTTTTTTTTTAAATAAGTAACTTTCCAAGAACAAATCAGTTGAGGAAAACAAACAAACAAAACCTGAAAACAAACAAACAACACCCCAAACCAAACAAAACCCCAACAAAAAAAAGTTAGCACTGCTGCCATTGATATTAGGTACTTTTTTTTTCTTTTGCTTGCTGCTTTGATATTCCTGCCTGATGCTATACAGGAGACCACTAATAAAGACTGTAGATGCAGTACCTTGAAAGGCACGTTCCGTAATTGTAATAGCTTCTTGTCTCTTGAGCATCACATCTGGGGTTTCCTCCAAGTCAGTAACAAGAACCCGGTGATTCAGCTGAGTTTAATGCCACCAGAGGGAGCTTTGTCACAGCTGATGTAACAAAGTGTTTGAGCTACCCGCAAAACAGCTTCTGGTGCACGGAAACTTCTGGGTAGCGATTACATTTGATGGGGTGTAGCCGTATACCTTGGTATAGATTTGTTTCTTTCATTTGTTCTTACAAACCCTCTGCTTTATTCTCCTTCAGAAAATTATCCAGTCTGTCCTGGTTTGAGGTAAAACAGGACCAATTTTGGTCAGTAACTTCGCTTCTTAGCTGGGCCTCTTCTAACAACTGAAATTAACTGCATATTGTGCAGTCAGCGTTCACTCTCTCAGAGTGATCAGACCCATGTTCATAGCTGATGCCCGGGCATGGCATGCACAGAGGCTCACGCTTATACTTATTGCTCTAACCCCCACGGCCAACCAACTTTGTTGTTTGCCCCGTTGGAGGGTGGGAAGCGGAAAAGCATAGTGGGGTCCCACCTGCAGGGAGGAGCGGACAGGACAGGTGACCCCAAACTGACTAACGGGGTATTCCATCCCATCTGCCTCATGCTCAGTATAAAAGCTGAGGGATCAAAAGGTCACGGGCTCTTCCTTCAATGGCCGACGTCTGAGGAGGACTCTGCTTGTCTGCCTGTGATCCCCATCCTGAATCCAGATCCGGAATCCAGTTCCCGTCCATCACTGAGTCCAGCCTGGGACTGCCCCAGTGCCAGCCAGTGACGTGATTGTCATCTCGGGAGCTTGATACAGTTTCGCATATATTTCATTATTTTTATTTTATTATTAATATTTCATTAAAGTCGTTTAGTTTCTTCTAAACTCATAAGTCTTTTTCCTCCTCTGCCTCTCTCTTTGTAGAGGGGTAGAGGGGAGCATCTGTCGGTCCCGTCTGGGGTCCCTCGGGTCCCTGGTGGTAGATTTGGCCTAAACAGTCGCACTTGTGGCAGGGATTCCAGGATGGCAGGCGGGGATTTTCCACACAGTTTTCAGAGTCCTGCCTGTAGGATCGCTAAAGTAATGGAATGGGTTGGTTTTTGTAGGCAACTCCAGTCAATTCTGAAGGTGATCATCAGATTCAAACAACTCTATTCGTTACCCAAAATTGATTGAAGGGTGTCAGTTCTAGCCCTGCTTCTGCCAGCAGCAGGAGCCAGCTGAACTCTTCCCTGCTGTACCAGCAGAGGATTGGGGCTTCTGGGGGCGACGGAGCTGTGAGGCCGTGGAGGTGGACGGCAGGCAGCACGGCGGGGTTCAGCAGAGCACTGCACCCCAGCCCTGCTGTGTGCTGCTGCTGCCAGCCCTGGCACGGGACGTCTGAGTGACTTCATCTGGCCCCACGGAGCCAGCGCTTGGGAAGGAGCTGGTTGTTAACATCCCGGCGAATGTTGTAATCATATTTGATACTGAACAAAGTCTTTAATGGCCTAGATAAAAGCATTCTGGTTGTTTAATTGGAAATGTCTTGCTGTTTTACATAGACCTAGTGCCCTATTTTTATGAGATTTAGAATTGTGCCGAGAAATTGTTTCCATGGAAGCAGAGATCACTAAAGAAATAATGCACTCCACATTTCCTACAGGCTTATTCCTTTTACCTCCTGCTGTTCTAAATAATTAACTCTTGTAGTGCCATTACAGCTTAGCATGGATTAAACAAAATAATACTTTTTTTTAGTATCAGAGAGACATTACACGTACATTTTTTACATATATAAATATATATTTATATAGATATTTGGAAAGACTCGTCTTTCAAATAAGTCCGTTCTCTCCTTATTTACAGAGGGGGAAAGCCACCAGTGCAAAAAAAGTCAGTGGAAAAGTGCATTTTGTTTGGCAATTCATGCAGCTCTGTCAGGGAAACTTTAAATCATTCCTTCTTTGCCCTTCTCTTGCCGCTGTTCTATGCTTTTTGCTTGGTGATGGGTATATTCTAAAACCATCGTCATGCTTCTGGCCACCTTTGAGGGAAGAGACAATGCAGTTTTTAATTACGGTAACAGCAATGAGAATCTTCCAGCAGCAGGGAGAACAGACCATCTCATTTAGTTACCTTATTTTTCTTCAATATGTTACTTTTGACAAACCAGTTAATTTTTCTCTATCACAGAATCACAGAATCTCCTAGATTGGAAAAGACCTGTAAGATCATCTAGTCCAATCGTTAACCTAACACTGCCAAGCCCACCACTAAACCATGTCCCTGAGCACTATGTCTACACGACCCTTAAATACCTCCAGGGATGGGGTACCACTGCCCGGGGTAACACATTCCAATGCCCGATGACCCTTTCAGTAAAGAAATTCTTCCTAATATCCAATCTACACTTCCCTTGGTGCAACTTGAAGACATCTCCTCTTGTTCTATCACCTGTTACTTGACAGAACAGGTCAACCCCCACCTCTCTGCAACCTCCCTTCAGGCAGTTGTAGAGAGCAATAAGGTCTCCCCTGAGCCTCCTTTTCTCCAGGCTGAACAACCCCAGTTCCCTCAGTTGCTCCTCATAAGACATGTGCTCCAGACCCCTCACCAGTTTCATTGCCCTTCTTTGGACACGCTCCAGTGCCTCAATGTCCTTCGTGTGGCAAGGGGCCCAAAACTGAACACAGTACTCAAGATGCGGCCTCACCAGTGCCAAGTACAGGGGTACTACTACTTTCACTGTAAGTGTCTGTAAAAAGGGGAAACTGTCAAATGCTAATCTGAGGCTGAAACCAAGCACGAATGTCTGTAAACATCATACAAGCAAACTACTATTTACCAACAAGTCCTTGGAACTTCCCATCCATATGGCGTTTTCTAAGCACAAGGGCTGCACAGCTCTGCTGCATAGAAACTGCCATCGTAGAATCATTATGGCTGGAAGACCTTTAAGATCATCAACCATCACTTCATCAAAGATGGTTGTGAGCTTTAAGTTTGCAGCAGTTGAGGCTCTGCCCTCCAGAGAGAAGAAAACCAAACCCTACTCTCTCTAAAGTTCATAATGTGAAATAAAATAAAGACAAGATATGGGTATGTAGGTGACAGTTAAATTGATTTTGACTTTGAAGGAGGGATGTGAAATTAAAAAAAAAAAAAGCAGATTATTATAGGGAAATAAATGACAGAAATTAAAAATGGGAAAAGAGTTACTAAACTATTATCAAGGAATCATCAACATGACTACTTGAAATACCTAGCAATTCTAATAATAATTTTAACTGTAGATCTCAATTATTTTCTAAGAAAGGTAACTACTGTTATTTTTACCTGAAGAAAACAGAGAAAACAGGGAAACAGAGAGGTGTGATAATGTGCTATAAAGGAGCCAGGAAGAACTTGCTTCATCTTTGCTCCCTGCATATGTTTCTGTGGCTTATTTAGAAATAGGTCTAGCTGCAAAGTTCAGCTCCAGATTGTGCCCTTCTCTAGATGCAAATCTATGCTGCGTTATAAATACTCACTGGCAGCCTGAGTAAGTTCCCACTGTACACAGACACAAGGCGTCACTCCAAGCATCCCACCTTGCGCGGATTTGAGCAGGGCAGGCCCTCAGGAAAGCAGCAGCACTGGTAAACACAGCTGACTGCAAGGCAGTGTGCAGGTTGTGTGGTTGGGAGAATGGTGTATACGCTGTTCTACGGTCATTACTGGTCACAAAATAATGATTTATAAAGTGTCGGACAGTGTTTGACAAATCAGATGAATGGGACTTGCTTAATGCAAACTGGAAAATATCTTTCAGCGGCTGCCAAAACACATGGAAACGGTAACTCCTGCTCTGTAGATCATTAGGACACTTGGGAGCTACTGGAGTGTACTGCGAAAGGCATTACTCAAAGCTCAGATTGAAAAATTTCTTCAGAAACGGCTAACAACTTTGTAAAGGGTAATGCAAGCATGAAAATCACCGTTCCTAGCACTGCCTTGGGATGAGTATGTGCCAGAGGAAAGGAGGGAGAGAAGGTGAGACTGCACTCCAGTGCCCTGTAAGTAGGAGAGCAGCCATCAACCTAATGAACAGTCGTTCCTCAGGAATCAGCAGCATCTCCAGGGTTCTGCTGCAGCACACACAAACATGCATTTGCAAACACATGTCTAAAGAAAAGGACTTTTTTTTTTTTTTGCAAAAAATGGCTAAAGAAGGAAAAGGACAAGCTGCTTGTGCCTTAGTCTGTAAGGAAAGCCCAGGGTAGGAGCTATGCTTCAGGTTGGCTTTTGTCTCTTCCCTGTTGTTTCCTCACCAAGGAAGAGGGATGGATGGCAGGCATCTGGCAGCAGGCATCGGTGCCGCTCCCTGAGAAGTGATAGATGAAATCGCAGCTTGTTGACTTCTCTAGGATTTGGGTACAAGATGCCACTTGTTTTTGAAGGAGAACCTGTTTGATGGATCTGATTTGAATCTTGATAAAAGGAGAAGCACACCAGTGCGTAGAAACAAGTAGACTCCACGAATGGATCAAAGCTTCAGCTATTGCTTGCTGTCACCCAGGACTTTATCCATGCTTTTCACCTGCAATATGGAGCCTCTCTTGGGGGTTTTGCTGGGATTGATTCTGGCGGTAGCTTCATCAGCGCAGAACAACTGTACCTGTGCAACCAACAAGTGGACAGTATGTGCCCAGGATGGATCTGGGAACTGCAGCTGCACACTGGTAGGTTCAAATTACAGGGTAGACTGTTCCACACTGACTTCAAAATTCTTGCTGATGAAGGCAGAAATGACCCCCCTGAAGGAGAAGCGCTTCTGGGGCCATCCCCGTGGGCTGTTAGATAGTGATGGCATTTACAATCCAGACTGCGAGGACAGCGGTATCTTCAAAGCCAGGCAGTGCAATCAAGCCAATACTTGCTGGTGCGTGAACACTGCCGGAGTAAGAAGAACCAAAAAGGGTGACAAAAGCCTGAGTTGCGGTGAACTGGTTAGAACAAGCTGGATCTACATTAAACTGAGGCACAAAAAAAGGTCTAGTGCCTTCAGTGTTCCTGACGTAGCAAACGCCCTGAAGCATCTGTTTGAGAGCCAATACAAACTGCACCCCAAGTACATCACAGCCATTAAGTATGATTCTCCGCTTATCCAAATCCGCCTGAACCAGCACGACTCTGAGAAATCTAGGTGTGACGTAGACATAGCTGATGTAGCCTATTACTTTGAAAAAGATATAAAAAATGACTCTGTATTTCATCCAAGCAGTACATTAACTGTCTCTGTCAACGGAGATGCTCTGGATATTGAAAAAATAAGGATTTATTACGTTGATGAAAAGCCACCAGAGTTTTGCATGAAGCAACTTGCTGCTGGCGCTAGTGCTGTGGTGACAGTGGTGACACTGATGGCTGGCTTTGGCATCGCTGTGCTGGTTATTCTGAGGTGGCTGCGGACAAGAAAATATGAGAAAGTTGTGATTAAAGAAACGGGTGAAATAAGAGCAGCAAGCTTACAGCTGTCCTGATCTGAGAAAAGAAAGGCAACGAGAAGAAAAGGGGGAAAAAGAAAAGGTACAAAATACAAATAGCAAACAGACTCTGGATGTGGATGGATTTGGAGAGGTTTTTTCCTTTTTAGAGGAATGTACATAGTGATTGTTCTAAATGATTCTAGTTTAATAAGAATGACTTTTTTGGGTATCAACTAATTTGGGACTCAGTTATCTAAATATTTTAAATGAGTCCCGATTTAGAGGCTAGGAAAACTGTTACAGCTGTCTGTTTAGCATAACACAGGCGGCTTTCACTCTCACTGCAGGCCTGGTTCAGCTTGCTTAAATACTCTAAGTGGTTCTTGGTATATCTACTTAGTGAAACTCAAATACTTGCCTTGCTGTAATTGGATTATACAGCTGCTTTTCTGTTGGTAAGGACTTCTTTTTTAAATGTGGGTTTGGTTTTTTTAAGTCGCTGGAACTTTATCAAGAAATAATTTCAGAAATACTACTAAATAACCAAATAAGGTTGTGATAAGATACTCTACAGCACTAGAGGCTTTTATACAGAGTCATTTGTTAGGAAACGGTACTGCGGTCCCTTCCAGGTGCAGAGATCCCAAGTTTCCGAGTTTGTATTCAGGCAATACAGTGAGCTTTTCCACTGGTGCTCTTTAACAAGGATCTGACACTCCTAGTCAGCAAAGATCCCTCGATCCCAATGTAAGTGTCAGTTAACCTTGGTGTTCTGCCCAAATTCAAACTGCAGTAACAGCTTTCTGTCTACCTAAATTCCCCTTGCGAGTTTAATGGGAGGAGATATTTTGCGGTGTTGTACAGCTTCACAGAAATACTACACAATGCTTCAGGACAAGCTGAAAAAGAGGTTTATTCTAGTAGAGCTGCAGGGGGAATTTAAGAGCAGAGTGTAATTACTGAAGTTGGAATTTGGCCAAGACACTAGAACTGGACTTCTTTGCTACCTACTCATCTGCTGCATTCCTTGTTTGGGAGGTCATATCCACCATGAAGGACATTTTCAAGAAAATAATTCTAGTTGTTAAATGTTGAAATACTGGCAGTTATATTCTCTGCACGGTGTACAGATGTCATGAAGTCCCATCAGTCTAATCTGCTTACATTCAAAGTGAGACCGCAACACATAGGCACTGCAGCAGGATCAGCGCTTTTATTTTGTTAATTAGTTTCAACACTACTAGTTTTTAATTCTAATAACAGTCAGTAATGAGCTACTTCTAGCGCAAACTATTAAATGTGTATCTCTGATTCTACTGAATGAACAGGATACCAGGAAAAAAATGAAGATGCTTTGATTCTGTTTCTGCCTTTGTTTATATAGAAGAGGAAGAGATTTACTGTTTGGGCAGGGGTGTATGTTTATTTAGTATTTTTTAGCTCAACATCCACTGTCTCATTTTAACCTTATTCTTGTTCACTTCCCTGCTGGAAAAACTTGGCCTTTGGATACATAGGATGAGGCAGATGCATCACGTTACCCCAAAATTGGATTTTTATGCAATTGCATCAGCAGTATTAATACACTCAAAAACTTTTGGAGCGGGGTCTATAATTTATTGTCTGCCTTACAGCAACACATCCAAGCTGGTTGTTTTTCAGTCAAGTATATACATTAGTACTGATAGAAGATGAAATGGGAATTTAATATCCAGGCTGAATTTTCTCAAGTCATAGGAAAATTCAGAACTTAGCCTAACTCCACACGATTTTGCAATTAAGCTTTTATAAAATGGATTAAATTAAAAATCTAGAGCTGGGTAGCTCTCAGTGCTGAAGAAATGTAGGATCAGAATGAAAATTTTCCAAGTACATTGCTTAACCACTTTCTTAACTTACGCAGAGCTGATAAAAGCTATGTGTTTGAGAGGCTGGTGATGTCTTTCCATCAAAGATCTTGATAGGTTGGTGCTGTCCTTCCATCACATATCATGAGATGTTCCATCTTTTCTGGGAATCTACTGTGGCTTTCAACATTCTTCTAAAATCACCGTATTTTTCTCACTTCTGTCACAAGAAAAAAAAAATCAAAGTAAATGATGAGATTTTGTATTAGAATATAAACATGTAGGCCCCATCCCTGGAGGTGTTCAAGGCCAGGCTGGACGTGGCATTGGGCAACCTGGTCTAGTGAGAGGTGTCCCTGCCTATGGCAGGGGGGTGGAACTAGATGACCTTCAAGGTCCTTTCCAACCTAAACCATTCCATAATTCTACAATATTTTGATTAGGAGAGGCAAAAGTGACTAATTGTTGAAAAAAATCTTAACAGGTAACAGTTTCATCATCTTTATTTGGCTCCTGCTTTTCTTTTTAGAAGCGGGGATTGAGAAGAAAGGCTGTTGTGGTGCCATTCACATTTTTATTAATTATTAAAGGACTGCCCCATGAAAATCACGTGTTGTGGTCAGTTATTTCCTTGCTAGTCATCAAGCACCAGTAGAATGCATGCTGCTAGGGGACTGGAAATGCACTAGGGTCATTTCATAGGAGTGATAAGGTATGTGTCTGCAATTAATCAAAAGAGTGGGAAGATTAATTGCAGTGCAGAGCTCAGAGAACCTCTCTTTGGATTAGATCAGTCTACTTGAATAAAGCTATGTACAGCTACTGTAAGATCTGGACTCTAATAAACCAAACATACCCATGGCTCCTGCTAAGTAGTCATTTCTCTCCTGCTGCTCCAGTCATACCACCTCTTGGGCTATATATTAATATCTTTTGTGCACATGGTAAATCAAGTATTTTACTGTAACAGTCCATGATGTTCAGCCTGTTTGAGTTTCTGTCCACTGCTGTTCTCACTGAAAAGGAGAAAATGAATTCCTTGTCAGCTTTAAATTTTGCAAAATTAAAATGCTTTTTATCATTCATTCTAATTTAGAAATGTCTAGTTATCCTTTTCCTGATTACATCATCCTGTTTTAATGGTGTGTTTGTTCGTTGTTTTTAAGTAATTAGGCTTTATACTCTTCGCAGTGTGATCTGCGGGCACAGCCAGCACGGTGACGGTGCCTTTCTGTTCTAGACAGCACTGGCTGACAGCTTTTAAGTAGTGCCCTGAACAACGTGATTAACATCAATCTTGTATCAGTTTCTGTGGGGTCTGCTCAGGCATAAATGTATTCAGGTTATTGTTTTGTTTTGGAATGCTGTTTTAATACTCTGTAGGTATAAATGCATACAGATTTATGCATCTGTCTGTGGGTAGATACAGAAATAAACCCATAGCTGATATAAAAGAGTGCCTTTGTGCTATTACCCACCTGTATTAGATAACAGTGGGTATGCTTGCTTTAACGATGGTAGAGCTGTCTGTTGCCTACTTTATGTTCTGCAATTCCAGCTGCTGAAGGGCTGCCTTAGAAAACTCAAAATAACCACTGGCAGAGAAAAAAATCCTGTCTCTGTGCTATGACTCTGAAGAGGATAGTACTGCCCTTTCCGTACAGCATTACTACCTTTGTGCAACCACACAAAGCAGGTTTGCGCCTTTGCTTTTAACTTTTAGTTAAAACTTTTTTAACCGCTCAAGATCTGAGAAAAGTGCCAGAAGCAATGCCAGCACTACAGCAAGGAAATGAGAGATAAGGATTCATGGAAGGATTAAAACCCTCTTAAACTCTGTTCCCCCTCTTCCCCCTGGTACAATCCATGCCTGCTTATAGATGCAAGTATGTATTCTCCAACGAATTGACACAAAATCCCTGCATTAGTTTGCAAACGACTGGTGTGCGTACACACATGTCCGTTCCCACACCTGTACTTAAAGACACACATCACTATTTCTGTTAGAGCAGGCAAGCCCCAGGGAAAGTTTTGTGGCAGCAGATCCTACATTGCATCCAGCCAGCCTGCAGCCTGCTCTGCTCTTATCAGTGGTAAAATAGCCCAAACCTGATGCTGCTTTGGAACAACAAAGATTCCTCTTCTTGTCTCATCTTCCCCTGATTAAGAATAATCTCTCTATGGATGTTTAGACTGGGATTATGACCAGATTAGGTTAACGATGTGAAACAAAACACCTGCCTGATACAGGCACCCAACCCCTCTCTTCTTGTTGAGATGGTGAAACACCAGCATGTCTGTGATGTTAAGCACTTAATGACAACTACAGACAAGATCCCCTCAATAGTCCGTAAAATGTTTAAGCCCTGGGGAATCACCTTAGAAAAAACAAACCAACTTCTATTGCTTGCATATCAAAACTACTTTTTCAGTGAATAGCTAAAGAAGTGACAAATTGGCCCTTCCTCCACTTCTCCTTAATTGAACCAGTTAATGCTATTAAACAGATAGTCTTCCTCGTACAGGTATAATTATCCTTTCCAAAGCATTTCCACTCATTTGCCTCAGGCTTTTAAGTACTGCAATTGCCTCTTTTTTTTTTTTTTTTTGTTTAATGCTAAAATTAATCTTAAATCATTACAATTACTATCAGAACAGGAAAAATCAACTTCCAGAACTTTTACAATTACTATTCAGCAGTTCTAACAAAATTCCTTGTACCGGGATTTATCTAGTTAAAATTTCATACCTGCCAAGCAGCCTGACAAGATTCACATCTCATTTTCATGACGATCCCTATTCTCAGAGGGATAACACTCTTACAGTCCTACTTCAGCACAAATCAAGCACCACAGAAACAATTAGGGAGACTTTGTTATTATCTAAATGAAAGACTGAATGAGAATGCATTTCTAATTTTCCACTGAGATTTTTATATGTGGGTCCAACAGTACTGTTGGTATATGCATCCAACCTTTCACAGCTGCTTTTTTTTAAAAATAAATGTCTGTCCTTGTAAGGCTTGAAATGAGAAATCTCAGCATTTTTGCTAGTCTGGTTGCACCCAGAAAAGCAAAGTGGAACAACTAGAAAGTAATTGGATGTGGCTACGCTGTAGCCACGGCACTCTGCAGTGCAGACACGCTCATTTTTAGCATAGGTCTGTTGAGATCTCCTTTTTGTCTTCCTATCTTCATGTGCTTTTCTCCTGTTGGAAATAAGATAGCTTTATAATTGTCTCAATTCTGCTGAAGGACTTAAGCAAAATCTCTTGGGTATAGAAAGTTAATTAACGCTCCCTTTTTTCAGTCTCTCCAAATAAATTTTGCATTTGAGAGAGCTAGTAGAAGAATTCTATGATATTCACTATTTTCACTGATGTTTTTAGTCAGGTCATCTGCTTTAAAAGCAATATACAGAGTTATGTGCAATAATTAGAAGCTAGGAGAATAAAAATTATTAAGTGATAGATTCTCAGAATTTCTGCCATTTTTGCAACTATTTAGCATCCAAGTTGCCCTCTATAGTGCAATGGTTGTCAGATCTGGCAAGCTGAAAGCAATACGTAAAGCTTGTGTTCATTTTCATTGCTTCACCTTAAGGTCCTCAAAATCAGAAGTTCCTAAAACATATTTAATCTGAATGTTTGTACATGTTGTTCCTTAACTCCCAGTATCTTGTCTATATTTATCTTACCCCAGAGATGAAGAAAAATAGCTAACACAGCTCTAGGTTGACTAGCATCCTGGGCCAGTGAGGTACACAACACATCAAGTGCAAGTCAATTTAAGACTGGCAGCACTAACCGATTCTGCACTAACCGATGAGATTTTAATTTGAAGCTGAAGACTGTACATTTTAACCAACAACTTTTTAATTGTGATGATCAGAATTGGTAGCAGGGAGACTTTAGTATCAAATTGTTTCCACCTGAATATCCAGAAAAATATTTTCTTTTAAATTTACAGTTAAACTGTTTTTCGTTACTTTTATTGGATCTGACATTTGCTTGCGTGAATAATTTCATACATATACAAAATCTCATTCAGTTCAGTACAACTACTTATATCGAGGGATACACAAATACTAATGGACACATCTACACAGGAAAATTCTACCTGTTAAAAGTGTTAATTGCTTAATTGTGCTAAGGACTACTGCATAGTGTATTTGTACAGTCTATGTGGCACGCAAAAGCTTTGATAAGCTTGTATCTAGTCAGTCAAGGGGATTTGATATTAAGTGGTTTCCTTCACAGCAACTTGAAGCAAAGATTTGGGGACAGGGAATGATAAATGACTCTGAAAGTCAGAGCTCCATCCTACCATGTACAGAGTTCACAGGTGTTTCATATGCATTTCATCTTTGTAAAAAAAAAAAAGACAGCTGTGAAAATGCTTCATGATCTGAACTCACTCTACAGGTCAGTATTTCAGCAACAAAATTCAGTGCCTTGATGAGGTTCATCAGAAACCTATACATCACTTATGACCTCTAAGTGGGTCTTATGCAGTCTTAAGGTCTTCTGGTCTTCTTCAGAAATGTGAATTATGGTCTCTTTTTGAAGAAGAGATAAGGCTAGAAAGCATAGGACTTTCTTATTTCTTCAGGGGAAAAAATAGTTCTACGTATATATATTCATTAAAATTCAATACGAGTCCTGGTATAAAAGATTAGAATGTTTTTTAACTATATGTCTATTTAGAGAAAACACCACTTTATAATTATCCAATTGCTCAATTGTTTACCAGATTTTCATATGAAGAGACATTTAGTGTTGGTATCTGATAGAGCGATCCTATAATTACCCGGGCTGTATTTGTTGCTTGTCTGCTTTCAAGTTTTAATTTTAAGTGATGCCACTTGGGGAGACTTTAGAAGTGTAGAATGTAAAGCACAATTTTTAGCCCCATCCCTGCACACTCAACAGGAATTTAACAGGAATTTAGGTGAGTCAGGAATGCAGAAATAGCTCATATACCCTGTATGCAGACAAGAACTAAATATTGCAATTAGTGAAGCAAATAATAGCAAAAAGAAATATGCAAGGAAAAAAAAAAAACCAAACATTTTCAGCAGACTTGAAATAAAGTGGAGACTCTGTGAGGTGGAAGAATGGTATTTGCTCCATGGAAGAAATGGTAGAAAGCCTTTACACTTGGCTTAGGAACAGAGAATTCTAGATAAAGAGGGCAAGAAAAACTGGCAAATAAAAAGTCTATGAACTAAGGACATTAAGCACCAGGACACATTCAGGAAAGCTTCCATCTCAGTTCTATCATTTCTTGACAGCTGGGACGCACACAAGCCTTAGGTTAGATTAAGTGCTTTTCTGCTGCTACAGCTCAGCTGTTTTTGAGACTGGAGCTGACAGTCACAAAAATTAATGCCATGCTAATTGACTTCATGATTTAACTCTTCACGCCTCTTATGATAACAGAGGCTGGGCAGGTCTTAAAGGAATTGTGTCTACTGAAAACAGACTTTCTACCTACCACTATGCAAGGTTTCTTCTTGGCCTGGACTCCAAGATCTGGTCAGTACGTATTTTCCTCGACAGCTGCCATCAATGCTTAAGAACTGTCACAGGAGACGGCCTCCGTAATAAAAAGGGATGGACTAACAAGTATCTCAGCAAACACTGAAGGATACCTGACTGTGCTCATACACAGAGTATTCGTTACCTTTTGTAGTGAAAGGGCCTTTGTTTACGTGCGAAGCCCCAGGGCTTGTATGAAGCCTGGGCTGCCCTGTGGTCACCACACAGCCCAGCCTCACCCTTTCATGCAGCGTATCACCTGTTTTTCACATCCCATCCTTTAAGATGTACTTCTGTCAGCTAGACGAGTAGGCCAAAAGTTACACATTAGGTTAGCAGCTTGCCATTTTCTTGGATTTGGGAAAAGCCAAACATGATCTCCCTACCTACCACTGTCACAGTAGAGCTGACTGCTCCCTTTCACAGCAGTGTCACCAGCCCTCTCTAGGAGGGGGAAGCATTTCGAGACTTCAGGTCTCCAAAACCAGCAAGCAAGCCCAAGGCCTAACACCCGTGAGCACTAAAAGCTGAAGGGGCCTAAAGGTCTGGCCAGGACCTGCTAATACCCCAGGCCCTGGGACACAAAAATCAAGGCCAAGCCCCACCAGCAGCACCGCGGGAAAAGGCAACACAGGACCTCTACGCGTTCTGAAGGGCCGCCCCCGCTCTCCTCCCTCCACAGCCCAGCCGAGTCCGCCCGAGCTGACAAAATGGCGGCTGAGAGCGCCCCGGCCGCTTCCCCCATCTCGCGCGCCGGGGCTCGAGGCGGCGGGCGGGGCGTCCGAGGGGTGGCGGCCGCCGCCTGAGGGAAGGGGCGCGGAGCTGCGGCCTCCCCGTCCCGGCATCGGCGGCGGCTCCGCGGCGGCTCGGCCTGACCCCTCCTCTCTCCTCCTCCTCCTCCGCCGCCGCCGCGGTGAGTAGGGGAGCGCGGTGGAGGAGGTCTTTCTCCGAGCTGGTCCCAAGGGCGTCCAGCTGTAACGGCGGCCAGAGCTGCCCCCGCGCCCCCCCTCCCCCCCCCCCCCTCCGGGTGCCGGGTGTGCGCCGCAGAGTGACATGTTTCCTCCCCCTCCCGTCTCCTCACGTCTGCCTATGTCACGATAGTCGCCAGCGCCGAGGTCGGGGGGGGGTGGGGGTGGGGGTGGGGGTGTTCGCTTGCGTGAGGGCTGCCGGGCGCTGAGGGCAGCACCCGAGGGCGGCTCGGGGCTTCAGGCCGCTGCCAGAAGGGGAGGACAAGGAAGAGGCGGGTGGAGCCGGTGGTTCCTCACTCTGAGGGGGGGAACGGAGGCCGCCGTTCGAGCCGGCGGGTGAAAACGCCCGCCGCCCGTCCCCTCGGCGGGGCTGCCCGGTGCCGGGAGCTGCCCGGCGGGATGGCGTTTCTGTGCCCCGTGAGTAAGGGGCTACCGGCTGGGAGGCCTCTGGTTTCGGTGTGTGTAGAGTCGTTTTGTTTCTAGGCCGGGTGCAGCAGACCTGCGCCCCGCTTTCAACAGCGAAGCGTTAGCAAAATGCTCAATAGATCCCGGTTTTCCTCGGTGTGTTGAACGGCACCTGTGGTCAGGAGCACAGCACGGAAAGGGGATGATGCACACGTGTCTTCCACAAGGGACACCTGGAGTCATTCTGATCTGGTGGTAATAAAAGCAAAAAAAAAAAACAACCCTCAAAATACAGTTTTAGTCTCAGTGGCATAAGACATTGACTTTTTCACAGTTGGAAGCAGATTGGTACCTTAAAACTGCAACAGGATGCAGTTGTAACTGTGACAATTTTTGTGCAATTCAGCTGTTGGCCAATACATGGTATCTGTTCAGATGAAATGAAGAAATGTCTCGGAGTTTTGCGTTTGGGTGGTTTTCTTAATACCTATTTTTTTTCTTTGTTTCAGGGTAACCAACCAAAGAAGTTATGAATATCATCTGTGGTCTCAAGTTGCCGGGCAGGAACTGTGTTTTCTTTCATTTGACTGCTTTGACCAAACAGGGAAAATGCAATAATAGGTTTTACACAGGATATTGCCGAACTCAAGTCGGTTGTACACGAGAGAGATGCCAAAGGCTGGATTTGAGTGGAAATACTAGAAACTGTTTTTTGACTGGAAGCCCTGACTCCTACAGAAACTTCATTGGTAAAGGACAGAGGTGTCTTTTGAATGTCTCAGATATAGAAGTATACAAGAATGCACACCACAGTTCAGGAAGGTTTTGCTTCCAGTCTTCTCAGCTATTGGGGGAGAAGACCACATACCTCCAGAGCAGTTCTGTAGGGCAACTCCCACATTGTTTTTCTGCTTGGAACATTCACATCATCAGATCTTTTCACACATCACCATCATTTCAGGCTGCACCAGTTCCTCTTCTGTGGATTATTGTTAAACCAGCTCAGAAATTACTTGCTATCATTCTTGGCAGGTAAAATACTACCTTACTTCCTCTCTCAGTGTTAAGACTCTATTATGCAAAGATGTGTGCATGAGTTCGTTGTTTTTTCTGGAGAGCGGTAGGTGTATTCGTAGTGTTTTCATTTTAATATCTGTACAAAATTTTGTAGGAGCTGGGGCCTAGACTGACCGTTTGCTCAAAGAGAAGTTGTTTCCATTATCAGAGGTGTTAGATGTATCTTTTGCTCTTCTCATTCTCATTTACATGTGGTAGAGGGAGATGAACCAAGACACTAAGGGGCATTTCTTCTTCTGTGGGAGGGAAGAAATGGAGTGGAGTAGAAGCCAATTAGAGTATAACGTTCCATAAGCTCTTATGTGGGGTGAGACTGTAATACAGAATACAGCAAGGGCAGACAGTAACAAATTCCTTTTTAACTATGTCCTAAGTTGCAACTGTTTGTATTTTACAGGAGCATAAGAAATTGGTGGAAGGCACTTCCTCCTAATAAACGGGAACTTTTTAAAGAAAGTGCAAAGAAAAATAAATGGAAGATACTCCTGGGTGTTAGTAGCTTAGGAGTTTTATTTGTCATGTTTTATTTTACTCACTTGGAGGAGACACCCATCACTGGGCGCGCGCGACTGTTGATGTTTGGAAAAGAGCATTTTAGGGAACTGTCACAGATGGAATATGATATGGTAAGATTTTAAAAAATAATCAGAATATTCTAAAATTGTTAATGCTTTTTTAGTGAAGAGATAGTCCAATTAATGAGATGGGCAAACCAACCTAGTTGTGTCCTAATTTGTTTTGAATTTCATGCTCAGAACAGTACAGAGCACTCCCATCAGTTAACCCCTCCTCTTGTCCCCATTCCCTTTCCATCAGCAAACCATTCAGGGACGTGTGATGGTTGAAGAACACACTATATGTATGTAGCAAACGTTTCTAACTTCTTGTAATATTACAAGAAATATAAAAAGCTGGTAGAAGTAATAAGAGCAGAGATAATAGGTACATGCTCAGATCTGTCTCATTTTCTGTGCTGATTTGAGCATTCTTTGGCACTTGTTTAAGGTCCTTTCTTCTAAGCTGTCACCTTCTAAGGTAGTAATCTCCACCTGCACTCAATTCTACTTAATTTTCATTGGATCAGCTCTTTTTTATTTAATTGCTTTCTTTTAAACTGTCCATTGTACTAATTTCTGTAACTTTGAGTGCTGTGATTTTCTGTTCTGAAGTCAGTGAAACTTCATAATCCAGACACATACAAATGTCACTGTATTCCATCTGACGGAGAATGTGAGATAAGAAGGCAGCAAAAGAAGTACGAGGATATATTCAAATTACATCTTATGTATAAATTTGTCCACCTTAGGAATTACAACAGAAATGTACAGATAGAGAAATATTATAAATTCAAATTTAAATTTGGGAAGGTATAGAAAGGTTTGTCAAATTGTGATGCCGATGTTAACTGTGTATTAGGAAAATGCCAGATACAAGAAGCTGTATGACCAAGTTTATACTATCTTATTTTTGATCTGTGGTCAGTTTACTTCCTTTTAAGTTTATTAATCCTTAACTTGTGGGTCTGAAAGCCTCAATCTAATATATTGGCTTTGGCTATATGAAAGAAAAATGTATTAAAATTAAAACTTAGATTTAATTAGGGTATATATAGCCACTAAATTAGTTTACCAATAGTCATTTACTGTGTGTTCGTTCTGCATGGCAATCAATGAATTTTTTTATTTTTATATTTTTTTTTAGTGGATGGAGGAATTCAAAAGTAAAATGTTACCTGAGACGGATGCCCGCTATCAGGTTGTGGAGAGAGTTGTTGGTCATTTATCTGAATGCAATAAGGACATTCCACAGGTCTCAGCGCTCAAGTGGGTTATCCATGTGGTAGACGAGCCAGGTGTAAATGCTTTTGTGCTTCCAGTAAGTTGAACTCAATATAAAAAATATTTGTAATATTGAAACAGCATTTTATTTGTGTCTTCTAATTAATTTTCACTCTCTTTTTGTTTACAGAATGGCCAAGTGTTTGTTTTCACTGGATTGCTAAGTGCAGTTTCTGATATTCATCAGCTGTCTTTCATTTTAGGACATGAAATAGCTCACGCTGTGCTGGAACATGCAGTAAGTATTTAAAGAAAGTGGTCTTAAATTCTTAAATGAATTCTAATTATTTTAGTTAAGATTTTTCCTATCGCTACCAGCCAAAGTTTCAGTGTGACTCTAATGAAAAATTAAGTTTGAAGTGGAAGTATTCTGATACAGTATATCCTTATTACTTCTATAGTACTTAGTAACTGTCAGAAGTCCTTTGGTGGTCAGTGTTAGCACAAAGTCTGCTAGTGCCTTTTTTATAACTGTATGGATGGATTATGGCTCACTATTAACAATCATTTAGAACTTAGTCTGGAGATGCCCCTTCTATAGCACAGGCGTAAGGAACTAGAGGCACTCAGCAACTCGGTTTGTTACTCCCAGACTCCAGGAATCTAGGAGTTTACAGAAGTGGATATACTTTAATAAATTATTCTAAAATACATTATATTTTTCTTATAGTGACATTCTAAAACTGTGTGCTCAACTCCAGAATGGCCAGAGCTTGATTCTGCATTTACAGACGATTGCTTTCACAGACTTAATTTTTCCATATCCTGACGTGGATGTATTGAAATTGGTAGTTCTTTGTCATTTGAACAGAATGGATGTAGTAATTTTGTTGTGCTTTGTAGGTACAACTATGGAAAAAAGAGGATGGTATGCAAATATGGCTCATACTTTTCTAGATTGGCATGTTTTGCTAGGAAGCGATTCTTTTCTTCCAAATTGGTTTCTTTGTGCAGGTCGTTTTAAAAAAATCTTATTTGTTACCTATCAATCAGTTTGCGAAGACATAATCATAGAATCATTTAGGTTGGAAAAGACCTTTAAGATCATCAAGTCCTACTGTTAACCTGACACTGCCAAGTCCACTACTAAACCATGTCCTTCAGCACCACGTCTACCTGTCTTTTAAATACCTCTAGGGATGGCGACTCCACCACTTCCCTGGGCAGCCTGTTCCAATGCTTGACAACCCTTCAGTGAAGTAGTTTTTCCTACTATCCAGTCTAAACCTCCCCTGGCACAATTTGAGGCTGTTTCCTCTTCTCCTATCACTTGTTACTTGGGAGAAGTGACTGACCCCCACCTCTCTACATCCTCCTTTCAGGTGGTTGTAGAAAGCCATAAGGTCTCTCCTCCTTCAGACTAAACAACCCCAGTTCCCTCAGCCTCATAAGACGTGTGGTCTAGACCCTTCGCCAGCTTTGTTGTCCTTCTCTGGATTCACTCCAGCACCTCAATGTCTGTCTTGCAGTGAACGTAGTATTTGAGGTGCAGCCTCACCAGTGCCGAGTACAGGGGGACTTCCCTAGTCCTGCTGGCCACACTATTTCAGATAAGCTTGTAAACGTAAATATCCAGCTAAAATTGCAAAGCTAACCTGGAAATGGGTAAATGCATTTTAAAGACAATGGAAATACAGCAGAATTGCTTTACTGCACCTTGTATGATTTTGGATGACCAACAGTTCACGTGTTAGTTTCTTGGGATCAGTTGAGCCACCTAACTTGTTAAACTTCTAAAAAAATATTTCTAATAATAAAAAGAACTTACCTTGTATGTATGGAACCTGTGTCACCCAAATGGCACAGAGATAAGTATTGAATGATCTGGCTTGTAAGGGCTTGGATCAACTGGTTTCCTGTCAAATAGAGCTCTGAAAAACAGAAGGATTTCTATTTCTTTCTTCAAGTTCTCTTAATTTCTGAAAGTAAAGGAATGCAACAGAAAATAAAGAATAAATATATTATGCTTAATGTCTCCTTACTGCATTAGTGTTCCCGTCTAAATGATGACTATCTCTTCTCAAATTAATGTAAAGAACAGTCTTCTAGGTCTTTTTATAGATTTTTAATTCCAACTGAGGTGTTTGATGGCCTTTCTACTAAAGAACACTGTCTGCATGCTGCCATCATCTTATCTCAAGCTTTGAATCTCTCAAATTGGGAGGTATCCAAAATGTATTTGTTCCAGCTGTGTTTATGCAGTTGGTGTGGATTCTAGATTGAAAGTGCCTTGTATCTAACTGGATTTTTTTGTGCAAGCTGGTGAGCTTGTGCTTGCCCTCTTCCTGTGAATGCATAGAAAAAAAAATGATTTTTACAGTGATTCCAAATTCTATTATGTTCTAAAGAAACGTCAGACAGTAAGGAATGAAAATGGGACAATTTCTGTTTGCAGGCAGAGAAAGCCAGCCTGGTTCACTTCTTGGATTTTCTATCACTCATCTTTCTCACTATGATTTGGGCCATCTGTCCCCGTGATAGTTTGGCAGTTGTTGGCCAGTGGATTCAAAGCAAGTTGCAGGAGGTAAGACTGACATTTCGTATTATTCTTCCTGAGTTCCATGGAAAAACATTTTTAATCTTGGGGAGATAGTACCACTGAAGAGAATGTTTGGGGGAAGATGCAAGAGGAGAAATATTATAAGTAAAAATTAATATTTAAGTATGTTTTTGAATGAAATATGTTTTTATAAATCTGCATCTGCTTTAGTTGATATATTTTTTCATTTGTCATCTTGAAGAACTTTAGATTTCCCTAAATGACTGTATTTAGCCAAACAGGCTCTGAGTACCTGCTTGCCAATGAAGTTAGCTGGTTGTCTTGTTGAAACGTATCTCACCCTTTAAAGTTGTATATGTTTAAATGACATGTTTTTATTTTGAGTAATTGTTTCAAAACCAAATAAAATATATGGAATTCTTTAAATACATTGTTAGTGGTAAGATAAGAAAATTCAGAATCTAAACACTCTTTTAAAGTATAAACCATGCTATAATGAAACTTAGTGAAATAATCTTTTCACACAGCATACATTCCAATAAAGTAAAATTCAGAGGCTTTGTGGTGCTGTTTTTCTTCCACAGTCTAATTTACTTTCTGCCTCTGGAAAGTTACTAATCAATTTCTTTTTTAAAAAGTGCGTTTGGTTTTTTTTTTTAAAGAAATTTTGCTTACATCATAATACTTGAATCTGAATTTAAGTGAAAGAGCTCTTTGATTTCTTTGACTTCTCTTGGTGCTTTTCCTGAGATTTCCCCTGGTTCCTCAAAACCATAAAATTAAACATAACCAATCTGTTTTGGTAGTTCTTATGCTAATTGGTAGGCGTGTGGATTCTGAACATAAATTATCTCTAAAGAGCTTGGATATTTGTACAAGTAGCTAAGAAACCAATATATTGATGAATGCTAGCCAGCGTTTTGAAGAACTGAATTTGGAAAAAGCAAAGTGTGAATCAATCCTGAGACTGCTTGTAACTTAGATAGCAAGATTTAACTCCCTGTCAGCATCTTTTCTCCTTTTCTAGGCTAACTGCAACTGATATTTTGGCATCGTGGATTGGTGTTGTGTTTTAGGTTGCAAATGGAATCTGAGTTGAGGCTCATAGTCCTAGTCTGCTATAGAAAAGATCTATTGTATATGAGATATTGTACAGCAATGTCCTGGTTTAAAACTCTGATCAAACTCATCTTCAGTAATGTTAAACATACCCATATGTAATGCAGAATAAATAAGTGGTTAATACTGGCAAAGCTTTCATCCCATGTGCAAAAGATGCTGAGTAGAAATTTTTGTTTCTGTTAGTCACCCAGGAGTGCAATGTCTGTTTGCTTTCTCCAGACAACGTTTGCCTATTGTGCTTATGTGAAAACAAACCTTTCTGCATGTTTTCTCGGGGTGTTTCTTTTCCTCTTCTTCCATAACTGTATTTTATTTTTTAAAGTTTTAGCATTCCACTCTATGAAAGGGTTATTTAAGCCATGTTGCAGTACTTGCTTCTGTTTCAGTATTTGTTCTTCTTTTATGTCCTCAGAGGCTTAACTTTTTTTTACCTGCTGACTATTGTTTGGTTTTTATTATTGACTATAAGTAATTTCCCGTGACTCTTTGTAGGCCTTTTGGCATGCTAGCTCCAGTTCTGCTTTTTTCTCCAAAGCTAGTGGGTTTGCTTGCCTTAAGAAATTGTTAAGTTCTCTTATGGGATTCATTCATGGTTGTTCTTGAGTCATGTATTTCTGAACTGAAGCATGTTGGCTTTGGTTTTACAGCAGCAGTTATTTTATATGGGAACTGAAGCCTAGGAATTTTTCTTGGAATAGCACAAAGCATGACTCTGAGTTTTACTTATGCCCTGCACACTGCTATGTACAGTTACAATACTTCATATTCCCTTTCTTGTCCACCTCACACCATCAGATTGTATTTCATGTAGAAACTGCTAATTTTGGAAAGTCAACTTAGCTGAAACTTCCTTTTCTTTAACATACACAGACAGCTCTGGTAAATGATTTGAAAAATCAAATCCATCTTTATTATGTCCAGTTTCTGAGGAAGATTTTAGATCAGAGTTAAAAGATCTAATTTTTCATTCCAGCACAGTCACAAAAGATTTTTTTTAAAAATTAATTTTTCAGTAGCAGATGAATAGTATTGTGTGCTAGATGCCTCAAGACTCTTCAATGGGACCGCTGCTGAGACTTCATTGGCTAGAAGCACACTGTGAAAGACGGCCCGAGTTTTCTCAAGAGATTCAGATTATCTTAAAGTTTTCATTTTAGATTTGAAGAAGAAACATGTAGAACTCTCAAAAATTGCAGAGGATGCATTTAATGAAATCTGGATAATGATCAGAACATAACAAATCTGGAACCCTACTTGGTCATAAGCTGTATCTAGTCTAATGATTGCTTTATGGAATCACATGAGAATCTCTTTAGGCTCCTATCTTGTCTGTGACGGGCCAGTAACGGAGTCATAGAGGAGCAGCAATTATAGGGTGATAGTTTCTTCAGATGCCATCCATGCTCCCGCAGTTGACAGCATGGTTAGGCCCTGAAATAAAGATTCCATTAGTGTTGTGTTTATTTTTTAGAAATACAACCATATTTTTGTAGTATTGGAATAGACATACAGGTGAATAGTAATACCCTAGTGCTCGACTCTAAATACAAATACAACTGGAAGAGGGTAGATGTAGAATAGATATTAGGAAAAAAAAAAAATTCATTCTGAGGGTGGTGAGGCACTGGAACAGGTTGCCCAGAGAAGCTGTGGCTGCCCCATCCCTGGAGGTGTTCAAGGCCAGGTTGGACGGGGCTTGGAGCTACCTGGGCTGATGGGAGGTGTTCCTGCCCATGGCAGGGGGGTTGGAACTCGATGATTTTTAAGGTCCCTTCCAACCTAAACCACCCTATTACTCTGTGAAAACTATTTAAGGGGTAAGAGTTTAAATGCTGATCTCTTTATTACCATCTTGTTGTTGTCCCAGATTTCTCTTTCTAGATGGTCTATTAAGACACATGCATTCAATTTCTGAGTTCCTAAATTTCTGCAAATCTTTTTAGATATGGATGCTACCTCTTCTTATTTAAAATTGTTGTAAACCTCCCAGAGTAGACGACCACAGCTGGTTGTAACTGAAGAAATAGAAAACTGCCTGCTTATGTAAGCCTCTGTTCCAGTTAGTGCTTTGGGTAGTCCTGTTGCCAGTTTCATTTCCTGGTCTGAGAAATGTTTAATAATTAAACAAATAGTTTATCTGACTAACTGGCAAATGGTACTTCAGGAATATATGACAGAGTAGCCAGGGATATCTTTGCCATTTAGTGAATATATGCACTCCAGTAGACCCAGGGCACTTTTCAAGATAGTAGAAATACATATTCCACTTCAAATAATGACTTTATCTTCAGAGGATTATAAAAATAAATTTATAATTGCAATATTTTAGGTATATAAGGAAATCAAGAATTTAGAAAGTGACCTTGTCTGTGCTTACTTATAAACCACTGTATTTGGCTTGAAGAGACCTGTAGAGGATCAGCTTTGGTTGGCTTTTATTTTTGACCTAGTAAAGAAAAACTATCAATACTACTTTAGAAGCAAAAAGTTACAGATATCTTAATATACTCAAGAGACTGGGCCACTTCTTTTGTGCTCTTTGTTTCTGTCTGGTTTTAATTTTTTTTTTTTTTTTTTTCTGGAACATATAAGGAGGAGGTGTTTCTTTAACCAGGTAAAGAGCTGATAAAACCTCTTTCTCTTCACTAACCACACACATCCCCATTCTTCAGTTGATATTTCCTAATCGATGCCCAGACCAGAATGCTTATCTCTGCAGGAGCAGTCTGTTTTAACAAGTCCTGATTTGCATTTACTATAACCTGATATACTATGGCAAGGCTGCCCAAATCTACACAAATTATATATACCAGAAGATCCTGAGTTATATGACCAAATAAACATCTGAGAAAACTACCACTGAATTTTAGTGTGTTTTACTGCAATGTCATACGTGAGAAAAAAGGGAGAGGAGTTGCTCAGATTTATGTTTTCTAGTTTGATTTCTCAAGGGCAGTTTGCAACTTGTGTTGGGGGATAATCATGACAAAGGAGGGTTGTTTTCATGAAAATGTTTATGTCTACATTCCTTCCTGTGGGCTGTTTACCATATGAAATAGATCATATCAGGTTTAAAAGTTTAAGGAAGCACTGGAATTTTTTACATGCAATTGCTACAACAAAAATCTTAATGCCAATAAAACAGTGAAGTGAAAAATGCTGTGAGACTGGCTGATGAGAGGGACCATGGATATATGTATAATTTTAATTAATTTCCTCTGAATACAGGATCAATGAGTTACATATAATGAACTTAAAGATTACATTAAGAAAATTGATACTGATCACATGCAGTGTGAACATGATAAACACATTTTATGATGAGAAGGTTAGAAAAATAGCTACAATGCTCTAGCTTTGTAGATATTCAAACCCAAGAAATAGAGCTTCAATGTTCTTCTTTGCAGT
The DNA here is from genome assembly GCF_965231255.1 of Vanellus vanellus. Taxonomy (NCBI): domain Eukaryota; kingdom Metazoa; phylum Chordata; class Aves; order Charadriiformes; family Charadriidae; genus Vanellus; species Vanellus vanellus. The sequence continues at coordinate 77,823,376 of NC_138910.1, read as the reverse complement.
TTATGTTTGATAGACCGTACAGCAGAACATTGGAGGCTGAAGCTGATAAAGTGGGACTTCAGTTTGCAGCAAAGGTAACTACAACTGGTTTGTTTTATTACCGATTTACCAGACATTTTTCAGTTTCTATTATAATCAGAGGGAGTTTCACACTTCATACAGAGGTAAATTGTGTGTGGGAGGGTTCCCAAATTTTTGAAGATATGTAGATTAATGAAGTAGTGGGAAATAAAACAGTTTGTAGGGAAAGACAAAGTCATTCTGGCTAAATTATATGGAATAAAATTGAAGTTGGTAAAGTTGTGCATTGTTAACTGCACAGTGCACTTTCTATGTAGTTTATTAGAAGAAAAAGCCACATAAAGAGGAAAATGCCAGATAGTGAGCTTCTGTAAGTAAGATCTGTTTAATTGTATGTAAAGATATAAAGTGCTCTTCAGCTTTTTGTTTTGCTTATTTTCCATGTATTGTGAGAAGTTCTGAGGAATGATTTACTATATTGTCATGCACCTAAAATATTCTGATCTCTGTTATTTATTCTCACAACAATACAGCAAAATTTAACAACTCTTTGATATTGTGATTATATTTTTTGTGATTGCTAATAATTATGAAGTATATCAATATTGTTCTGGTATTTAAAGAGTTAGCCTAAATATAGCCATAAAATAATGTGGCTTTGCTAAAAGAAGACAAAAATTTGGTCAGAAAGTGCTCAGCATTTTTTTCAATCACTGTTTGTTCCATCCCTGTGGATTTTAGTTCTAAATTAAAGAAACTAAAGGAACTTTTTCATTTCTAGCTAAGTGCAGTAGAGCTAGATAAGTTAGATAACTGTGAGAGCAGCACCATCTAGTGTTAATATTTCATAAGGAAATTTTCCTTAGTAATTATTAATATTTCTTCAAGGAGGAGTTTTTAAAATTCTGGACTTGAAACTATATTCACTGCTTAAAGTCATCTAATAATACAATCCATGAAAAAAATGTAATTGCTGTGTGGGTGCTCACTACTTTGCCATAACTAAGATGTAGGACCATACCAGAAAGAAACAAGCAAAATGGTATCTCAGCATTTTTCTGCTTGTGCAGATAATATTTTGATGTGAATAATTTTAAGAAATAAATTCAAAGGATAAAGCACCACTTCTGTATTTTGGGGGAAAAAAAAAAAAAGTAGTCATTTTCTTACCTTCAGAATACTCATGTCTTTTTTTTTCTTAAAACTGAAAATTAATGTAAGAAATCTTGTTCTTCTTTCCCCTCTTCTTAAATGCAAATATAAAGGAGTCTGGTGGTGGTATACAAATGCCATTCTTGAAGTTAGTATTCCATGACTTTCTATGGTTAAATATATACTTCTATGGAAAGAGATAGGAATTCTGCAGAATTGCTATTGTAATCTGTTGTGGGTTACACAGATCACTCTTGGAAAAGGCAGTGTAATCACTTACAGAAAAGCCTTTGCAGTTCATTTTTAGAGATCTTTATATTTTTGACTCTAAACCTCTTCCTGTAACTTTACTTAAATCTGTGGAGATAATTAATTTATTCTTCTGCTGCACTATGTCTAGCAAATCTAACATACAATAAGCAGCTGAGGTTTTTTTTGAAAAACAAGTACGTGCCAGAAATTGTGAATCTGTTTTTCTCCTGAATTGTCTAATTCAGGTCTAAGTTTTTTAAGGTGGGTGGAGTTACATATATGTTAAAGGAATGAATCCAGTGTCTACCTGGATGATTTTTTTTTTTTTTTTTACTCCATTTAGATATTTTAGAACAGCGTTTCCTGTCAGGTATGAGGGGGACCATCTAAATAAGTTTTAGAGATTTAAAACTTAAACAATGTCTTTTGTAATTCAATATCCATTAGAATGTGTATTGTATTACTTTAAAAATATAGTGATGTATATATTTCCTCTCTCTTTTCAGGCTTGTGTGGATGTACGAGCAAGCAGTGTATTTTGGCAACAAATGGAATTAGCAGAAACCATTCAAGGGCAGCCCAAGTTACCAGAGTGGCTCTCCACACACCCTTCTCATGAAAATAGAGCTGAGCACTTGGACCGGCTTATCCCAGAGGTGAGCAGAGTTGAAGGAAGTGTGTCTTTCTCTTAGCAAGGTTGCTGGAATTAGTTCGGTATTGATTCACGAGCTACTTTGGTATTGATTCATAATCTACTCTTTTAGCATTGTGCTTGTCTTTCTCTTTATCCTTACAGAAATTTTGTTACAAAGCTCTCAATCTTAAAGGTTTTATTAAATGAGGAAAAATTAAAATAGGAGAGGTAAAATGTAATTATATTCTAGGGGATGTTTTCTTTTCTGATTTCTTATTGAAGCGTAGTATTATAGCCCTAGGCTGTCAAATAGAGAATGCTCCATCCTCTCCTGGTTCTCTCACTGACGTGGGATTAAATACCCCTCGAATAACTGTGCCTCAAAAGAATGTCAGATCCCCAGTAGAAGATTTCTTAGTAGCCCTAGTTATGATAGGTCTCTGTAGATTTTGCAGCCTGCTTTTTTCTTCACATCTCTTTTCCGTCACATTAGGGAGTAAATTTTACCCCACTCCAAGGAACCTGAGCTAATTCATGCAATTGCCCATCAATCTGCAGTCTTTTCTTTGTTCTTTTTTTCAGACTTCCTCTCAGAGGAATGCCAAGTGGATAGTGACTTGGGGATTCTCTTAATTTGATGTGCTACTTGCTGGTAGCTTAAGAACAGAGAACTGTTCCAAGTTTAGTAATCTTAGTTTGTTTACTATTTCTTTAAATAGTGGGGGTTTTAACTACAGAAAAATAGCATGGATTTGCTTTTGCCTAGTTTTTTCTTTTTTAAAAGGTAGCGTTAAAGCACTTCACAACAGCACTGTTTTTCAGCAAGCCAAACTGTGTTTGGAAATTCCCTTTATTATAACCAACTGGTAATTTCTTCTTTTTTCTCTTTCTTTTTAAGTTTTCAGTCACTTTAACTCTTTCTCAATTTCAAACTGTAAAGGCAGTTGAAGATTTATTGGCAGAGGGAGTACTAAAATGTTGAGGTGTTTGCTGATTTCAAAGGAGAAAAGAATATTCATGAATCCTTTGATAAGAATGAATGCAGTAATTCTAAATAATGGCATAAAACAAATCTTTTAATATATACAAATTCTGTACTTTGCAAAAACAGGTTGTGAGACTGTTTTGATGGATCTTTTTAACACATTAGAGCAGCTGAATGGAAAATGGTATTTGTTGTGAAGCCTCAATTTTAGTTAGATTGAACACAAAGGGTTCAGGATCCTTTGTTTTCATACAGTTATTGACTGGCTTATAAAGTGGTAATGAAATAAGTTACTTCTAATGTTTTATCTATCCCAGGACTGAGCAAATAACTGAGCAACTGTGTAGTCGTGTTATTTCTGTCTTGTCTCTTGTAGTTTAGCAGGTGGTGCAACCTTCATCTTTTTATAGCCACTGTCACTTCCAAGAGCCATAGAGGCGAGGAAATTTTCTTCCAAAAGATAATCGAGGAGGAGATGTTTTCATTTGCCTTTTCCCTTAAATATTCTTTGGAGTAGGATGTGAAAGCAGGGGCTGAACACTTCCTGTTTTTAACAGAAATTTACTAGATAAGTGAAGTTAATACTACAAAAGTGGAATAAAAAGGAAAGAAGGTATGTAGACTTGTTGGGGGCTTTTTTGAAGCGTTGACTCCCCTTGATCTGAGAGCTGCCTTCTTGAAGCTGGATCTCAGATCTTTAAAGAGAGTCCCAGGACTTGGTGGTTGTTCAATGTCAGTGCCTTTTTGTTTCATTGTTCACATACTTAAAGCCTTTTAAGTATGTTTGCCATATATTAATGGACATTAGATATTCAGAGGCCGGGGGAGAAGCCACATTTTGGAAAGAGCCTTTTTCTTTCTCTGGTGTCTCTCTGAAGAATCTATGCTTCTTAGACTTAGTGTCAGATCCGCCATGAGCAAGAAACAAAGGTTTAAATCCTAGAAAAAAAAAAACAAACCCCAAACACACCTCTGTTAGGTTTTACCTTTGTATTTGACTTCGAATATTACTTCAGTTGAAATTGCCCTTCCTCTGAAGATATGAATTAAATAGTCAGGTTTGTATTGATACTGATAAATATTGTTGTGTGTCACATGCTGATCGTTCTGAAGCTGAAATGGTTTTCAGGACAATATAATATCTATTATTAGACCAGCTTTTCTAGCTGGGGGTAGTAGGGAGAAGTTTGGGACTTCTCAGGCCACACAGATGTTTATCTCCAGATTTTTAAGCAAGTTCACAGTAAGGTGTAATCACACAAAGTGAGAATTTTTCTTCAGGTAGTGAAATGGACTATCTCAATGAGGTGACTTAACAGTCTCAGGAAATGTAAATTAAAGCAGGAATATCACAGGGGTTCGCATAATTAAAACTAATTTGATTTGCTCCCTGTCTTTTAACTATCTTCATCTGTTTTTCTGAACAAGTTGGAAGCTAGGGCCAAGCTGAGGAATTAGTAAACAAGAGAGCTATAAGCAGTGACGAAGTATCACTGTCATGGAAAGGAAATAAAGGAAACTAAAAAGATTTACCATGTTTTTAAAGGATTTCCCACTCAGACTGGGAGAGATTTGGATTGTAAACTGGGAAAACAGAATATACTGTTGAATAGGAAACTGAAATCTGGTAGAATTCCTACGTGGAAGGTGGTGAGATTCTTGGTAAAAGTCTATGCATTTTATTTTCAGAAAAAGAAATCTGAAAATATTTTTGTATTAGTGGGAAGGATGCTTGCCATTTTTCTGGAGAGAAAAATTGTGGAAGTGTAGTGCCAGAGAGAAGCTACAGGATCTTCTAGTTCATCTCTGAATCTTTTATTTTAATGTTCTCTGACTTGCTGCAGTTCGTCTACCTTTTTTTCTAGTATGCTGTCCAAATAAAGCACTGTACATCAGCTGAAGCCTCAGCTATACTGAATAAAGCAGAAGGTTATCTACTGAGCCTTGCTTGCAACACGAAAATTCATCTTGACGTGACATTTGCTTTTTTGGCATCGTGTTGTTGGCTCAGATTCCATTTTTGATTCACTGTAACTCCTGTTTCCCACTCTTGTGGAAATGCTGTGTTGAGATCATTTCAAGAGTAATACTAAGTTGGGATATGTCACCTCTACTGCTTCTCTTTTGTTTTCTAGGTCAATTAACTTGTCAAAAAAAACATAATTTACTTTGGCAAGATCTGTTCCTGTCAAATCTGCATTGGCTGTTCATTATTTTTATTATTGTTTGTGTAGTTACTGTTTATTCCTGTCTGCTGCCTTTTGGGATATTGAAGATATATTTATTTTGCTTTCTTTTCAGAAATAGGTTGGTATATTTGCCTTTTGCTTATGATGTGAAGATCACTTCAGATAGTTTGGTGTTTTGGGTTTTTTTTTTGAGTTGGAAGGGACCTCTAGAGATCATCTAGTCCAACTCCCCTATTAAAGCAGGGTTGCCCAGAGCACATTACTCAGGACTGCATCCAGGCGGGTCTTGAAAATCTCCAGAGAAGGGGACTCCACAACCTCCCTGGGCAGCCTGTGCCAGTGCTCTGTCACCCTCACCGTAAAGAAGTTTTTCCGTGTATTTGAACGGAACTTCCTCTGTTCTGACTTGTGCCCATTACCCCTTGTCCTGTCACTGGGAACCATTGAAAAAAGCCTGGCTCCATCCTCCTTCAACCCACCCTTTAGATACTTGTACGCCATAATAAGGTCTCCCCTCAGCCTTCTCTTCTCCAGGCTAAAGAGTCCCAGCTCTCTCAGCCTTTCCTCTTAAGGCAGATGCTCCAATCCCTTCATCATCTTAGTTGCCCTTCGCTGGACTCGCTCCAGCAGTTCCCTGTCCCTCTTGAACTGGGGAGCCCAAAACTGGACACAGTATTCCAGCTGTGGCCTCACCAGTGCAGAGTAGAGGGGGAGAATGACCTCCTTTGACCTACTGGCCACACTCTTCCCTATGCAGCCCAGGATTCCATTGGCCTTTTTGGCAACAAGGGAACATTGCTGGGTCATAGATAATTTACTGTCTACAAAAAAAAAAAAAGTTCTAGTACTAGAATGTATTGATTAAGCCCTATCAGTGTGAAAACTTAAAGGAAAATAAGAATAAAAAATACTGACCTGTGTTTCTGTCCTCCACATAAAGTTAAGTATTTTGTCACCATTTTCCTTTTCTGTGCCAACAGAAGCAGTGAAAGATTTGAAGTATTAGCTTTATATAAAGGTTGCTTTTCTTCTCCATCAAGTAACGTATCTATCTGTTCTTTTAATCATCTTTTTACTACTATTCCATTTGTAGAACCCGTTGTCTTCCCTATTTCTGCGGATTGTAATTAATTTTGCAACTCAGCATTTCTTTTTTTTTTTTTTTTTTTTTTTTCTCATTTTTTCCCCTACATGCTTGTGCTATTTCTTAGTTTTTGTCAGAATTGCGAGGTCAGGGCCCTGCCAAGGTAATTGTGGTTAATACACAAGAGACTATAACCCTTGGCCTGGTTTGTGGATGAGAGAATGATGTGACTTTTATACTGAGAGCTCTGTCAGCCCAAGAGGTAGGATGCACTCCAAAAGACTGTGAGGGGTCGAGATGCAGCAGTTAGCCTGGTATCTGTGACAGTGGTGGAGGATTAACACTAAGAGCTAAAAATTACCTTTTTTGTGTTTGTCTCTGCTGGTAGGCTTTATATGAAAGCAATAGGATGGGGCGGACCTCCCCAATTCTTATGCCTTCCCCCCCTCCCAGCCCATTGCCGGAGGTGACTGCAATTGTATTGATAAGAAAAACAGCTTCACCTTTATTACTTACAAACAATAGTTTTGATGTTTTATTTGAGATTTCCTGAACGTGTAAGCACGCAGGTGGTCTTTATTCTGAACAGCAGTACTCCTCTCTTAAAGTTAACCTGAAAAGAACAGCATGAAAGTACTCTCAGTTCCCAGGTGAATCTACTTACTCTAGCTAGTTAACCTTGCCTCAGTTCCGTCTGTCTTCTTTATTGAGAGCGCTCTTCAGTATAAACACTCAATGAAACACCTTCTTACTATAATATCAATATGCATGTGCTTCATTAAGAATGCTTTTACTTGTCCTCTTACCCAAACTGTCAAAAACCAATTTACTTGAGCAATATTAAATTACCAGATTTGAAGTTGCTGGTGATTTTGGAAATACAGTACGGCTGACCGTGTTGTGCTGTTTTATCTTTCAGGAAAAATTATATTGTAAGCTCCTCAGCCTGTTGCTGGCATCTTAATGATGTTACAGAGCTACTGGCACAAAACAAAATAGCAGCAGTTAACTGAGCCAGGGAAAGAACACTCTCTTACTAGGGTTGAATGTTGCACAGCAGTCACAAATGTACATACAAAGGCTACTTTCACTAGAGTCTGTAGTCATAGCTGTCTTTAACAGTGAGATGACATGTCAACATAGCTTTCCATTCTCATAACTGTAGTCTTCTTAACGGCACGTGAGTTGATGGTGTTGAGTAGATGCCTTCTACCCCCTTGGACAGCTTTATGTCTAGCAAGAATGCAAAGACATCTACAGAGGAAAAACGTTAACTCTGAATGTTGTTTATTACCTTTGCTGTTGTGACTTTAGTATTTTAGATAAGTGGAACTGGGGAAATAGGCCAGGCACTATATAGCCAAGAAAACCAGAGATATAAAATTGCTAAATTAGTTTAAAAGAGGATTACGTTGCCCTTTCCAGGATACAGCCTGAATCTTTGCATTTCCATTTGCCTTGAATAATGCTGCTTGACATTAATGCAGTCTTGCAGCAGCTTATGTTCTGGAAGAGAACAAGAGTTTTGGTTTGTCATAAATGTCAGTTTAGAAATTAATTGGTCACTGAAGCAGAAGAGTGTTCAGCAGTACAGTTACATTTGGTGACTACATGGACAATCATGCTGTAGAAAAACAAATATTGAAAGCTTTATTCATATTTTTTTTAAAGTTAGACAAGAGGAATATTTGCATGCCTAATCCAGACTCGTGTATCCAGTAACTTGAATGTTAGATTTCAGCATGAAACAGCTGGAGAAACTCTTGCTACGTTCCTGGAACATGTCTTTTTCCAAAACCAGTTGTTAAATTTAAATTAAATTTGTTTCTAGCCATTTACAGCGAACTCCTTATCAGTTCACTGTAATAAAGTTAGGGAGAAATATGTTTTGGTACCACCTTATACAAAGAAGTGAGTTAAGAAGCTCTGCTCTTCTGCTTCCAGGGTCTCCTGTGGAAGAATACTAAATTGTTTCAAAATGATTGGCAAATATTTATGCACAGGTATACTGGAATATTTGATTTGATATTTCAGCCAAATCTAGCGTATATAAAGCAGATTAACAATTTCTGCTCTGTTTTTTAAGTGCAGTGCTAGGACTGCCATGAATACTGTGTTACTTTCTTCATCCTCTTTAATCCATCTAGAATGAATGAATCAACCCATGCTTTCCAGTTACAATCCCTGGTACTGGTCAGGAGGCACCTGGCTACAACTCGGGACAGGTCTGGCCATTACTTTTCAAGAATCCATGGTTATGGAAGTGGAGTGGAATAAAATATGCATTTGAACTTATTTTTGCATGAAAGGGTTAAAAATAAAGCTTCATGTTAATCTGTCCATAGTTTTATGCTGTTCGTAGAGGCTAAGATACAGGTAATACTGCATAAAAGAGATTGTACAACAGTGACCATTGATTAATGCTAAATATCAGGTTAGTTTTTGTCTTCGTGTTTTCTTGCTGTTTCATTTTGCAAATCTTGAAAAAAATAGTTCTCAATGGAGATGTAGAACCCTCTAAAATTCTATGCGTATTTTCCTATATGATACATAGGATCTTATTTTTCTTGGTTACTTTAAATGGGTCTTGTAGGAGAATCTGTGGATACTAGTAAGTCTGTGTACAACTGCTTGCAAAGTACTGCATTGGACTTAGTTGTGTGATATCCATTGTTAGCTCTAAAACAAGCTGCCTGTTTGTATGGACTAATTAAGGTATGTTCAGCTTTGTTAAAATGAAGGCCAACTTAAGCATCCTTTAAATCAGCTGACTCTGTACAGTTTTATATCAATTTCTCCACGGTGCCTTGAGACATTAAATTCATCCATTGTCATACCTTGCTCAGATTGCCCACGAGCAGCATGATCTGGGGGGAGTGTGCTTGCCCTAATGGTTTTTGATTCTCTGGGAAATTTTTTGGCTCCTTTGTGCCTCTACTTTCTAATCCATGGAATGGAAGCAATGGCATTTAGTGAGCAGGAGTAACTTAAAGTTTGGTCTCTTAGCACTAATCTTTTTATCCAGATAAATGTTTACATTCTAGAGACATTATTTTCTCAGAATACTTGGAAGCTATGTATTCAAATGCTTCTTGGAGATGAGATCACTTGTGTAACTGGACCTTAACTGTATTGATCAACCATCTGGATCTCAATCCTGAACAGTTAAAGGTTCATTATCTTATTGGAGATTTTTCTCTCCATTTTTGAGTCAGACATCTATATGTATAGTTACTTCAACAATAGAACATATCTGATGAAGTAAATCGTTCACAGCCCTCTTTTTCATTCTTGATGCAGCATTTTAATTTACATGTGAATGTAAATTTGTTTACAATGTAAATTTACATATAAATTACACTTAATGTAAATTCACATTTAATTTACATGCGAATGTAAATTAAAAGGTAGAAGGTACTGCTGGGAACAAGTATCACATAAAATAGTTGGAGAACTTCGTATCTATTTATGGTGTACCTTTTAGAGTATCCATTCAGTGAGAGGCTGTCTGTGGAAAAAAAAAACAGAAACATTTTCATTCTTCATTGTTCCCTCCCCCCCCCCCCCCATTGTTTTACCATATTGCTACATTTCTTCTCAGGAATTCTTGGTTTCTGTTGAAAAGTTGTTCAGTAACATCTCAGACTCAGTATTATACTCACTAAGCTTTATGTGCAAATGCAGACCTTACTGGAAAGCCAAATCATTGACTGAAACCTTTTTTGCTTTTCTTATTTAAATGAGCTTGATTTGTTTTCCTATGTATTCACAGGCTCTTAAAATAAGAGAGAGCTGCAATTGCCCATCTCTTTCTGGACCAGATCCTCGCCTCATTTTCAAACTTAACGTGCAACGTCTCCTGGAATCGTCTAAAGATCGAGAAACCCCAAATTCTACAAACCGAGATCTCTCAAAACCAAAACTGGATTTTCCTCACACTCAAAAAGTGGAAGACATGCCAGTAACTTTTGCTGTCAAACCTACAAACTAATGATGATAATTTTCACTTTTTATGAAACTTGTGGTCCCTGAAGGTCTGTCTTATAACGCAAATTTGTCTTTGAACCATAAAGAAGATGTAGCCACTCACATTCTATGTTTCTTTTATGTGATCTCTCACTCAAAGCAATAAGGAACCATTGCGCCCACACAAGAAGAGCAGCGTGTTGGAGCAGAAAGTTTCTTATTCATCAAGAGTTCCTAAAATAAATCGCTTCTCAGGGGAAAGATAATCTCATACAATCCAGTCACACAGTGTAATTTTCAGCTTTATCAGGCTCACCTTGATCAGAGGACAGATGAGCCAGAAGCGTCCCTAAAGCAGAGGAAAAAGTACAATTTTCATCACTTAATTTGTCTGGTTTATCTTGCTGTAATTTGGGTTAGATCTGTTCAGCTTCATTTGAGAAATAATGAGGAGAGCTTACCACCTGTTCCACATATAGAATGTTTAAAAATATTAAGCTGAGATGCGATAATAGCCTATGGGCTAGATACCCCCCACTTAATTAGGTGGATTTACTGCTGGGATTTTTCTTCTTTCTAAGGCATTTTAGAATATGGATTGATTCAACATTTCAAAGTAACATGAAAGGGTTGCACAAAGTTCAGTTTTAAAAAAAGGAGTTAGATAATTTTCAAGGAAGTCTTTCTTCTGAAAAAAACCCACTGTATAAGAACCACTGTTTGTAGCTTTGCAAGGATGGCTGTTGCCTTTTTTAAATGATCAGGGTGCCTTATCAGAGGCCGGTTTTACTGCAATGACATTTGATTTGGGCCTATCTATTTGGATAGAAGATTTTGCTGATGTGGAGATATATCACATAGGAGACAAGTATAACAAGATTCTTTGATTCTACAGCTTTTGCAGCTGTACCTTGTCCTGAAAAGTGACTTCTCTTCAGGAAACTGGCATCTAATACTTAGCATCCCCCCCTCCCTCCAACCCCCCTGAAGCCACACATTTTATACCGTGGAGACCAATATGCACAATATAGGTAAAGCTCTACCTTTCGTCATGAACCAGCCAGTATAGCCAGCATGTTAATCTTTGTTTGCAACGGTTTGAGTTATCCTTGCTTTGCAGTTGACAATACTGAAATGTTGGTCTTGCAGGAAGACATAGAAAGAGGCAGCAGTGAATGAAAAAAGACCAAAACCAAAACAACAAAAAAGAACCACCGGAAATCCCGTTCCTTTATCTGTTAAGATGTATTTGCTATTAGGGTTTTTTGTTACTCATATTAACACAAAAATCTGTTTCCTGTATGCTAGGGTTTTACATGAAGGGGACATTCAAAATATTTTAGTGTATTGTATTTTGAAACATTCTTTTTTTATATATGGCAAGGGACAAATTTTATCATATTTCTTCAATTAAAGCAGAATGCAAGCTTTTAAAAAAGAAAAAATAACCTGTTCAGTGCTGCCAGTGAATACAGTTGGAAAAGACTGTGAAACAAGTAATTCCTTTATTGACTTTGGTTGATGAACTAGGGACCTTTGAGAAATGCCAACAAGTACCTAACTTATCTCAATTCAGAGGTAAGTTGATGTATCTGTAATGTTGATGACTCTAGGTCTGGTTATATAGGTCTAGATTGGCTGCTTATTGCTTACAAGCTGGTTTTAAATCTCTGCTCAGTACGCCTGGCAAGAGGCAGAAAGTCCATCCTGACCATTATTCATCCATCCATTTTTATTCTTAGTGACAGGAGTTTTTGTAACAGACGTTCAGTGATGTGTTGAAGCATTTGGACATTGTCACCTGAAGGTAAACAGAAAAATATACCATTTAGATTTCCCTGTGGACCCTATAGTTTATACTGCAACACCAAGACTCCAACGCTGCTGCCTCTCTCTCGCTCCAGTGTCAAAGCTTGTTTTGTTATCCAGGGCTCCTGGTTGACATGCGACTTGATGCTTCTGTCTGTTAGGACTAAGGAGAACACAGAAGAGTTCTTTGTAGCATTCGAGACGAAGTATGAAACTACACGTTTCATATTTCTACTATCTGTTTTAAGTGGCTTAAGTATTGCAGTTTATTTTAGATCAACAAAGGGCTTGTATACTTTTTCCAACTACACTGGTCTAATAAAACGTATCTCTCTCCTTACAAACCTTGCATATGCATACACTCACATACGTATGTGTGTATGTATACAAAACACACACGCAAACACAAGAGTTAGGCCTCTACACTAAACCACTGTGGTTTTAAAGTCCAAAATGGGATGCTGAAAATTTCAGTTTTGACTTTACATATTGAATTATCTCTAATATTTTGCTCAAGTGCTTTGGGAGGGCTTTCTTCTTTCTGCTTCTCTTGGCTGTCCAACACAGAAAATGCTTTGTGCTCATCTGCCTCTTGGAGGACACTTTTTCCTCAAATTGTTACCGAATACTATACCTCACATCTGGCTATATTGTCGAAGTATTTTCTTGTTTGTTTCTTGAACAGAAAAATCACAAAAATGTTGCTTTCCAAAGGTTTGGCAAGCTATAGTAAAAATTGCACTTCTAAAATTAAAGAACATATAATAATTACAAGAACTTGTGTAAATATATAATAATATATTATTATATAGAACATATCATATATAATCTATAATATATTAATATATTATTAATCATAATAATTAAATTTCAGAATATATCCCTTAGGAAAATACTATGGTTGCAAGCTTTTAATTGCAGAAACTTTTACTGTAGAAACTTTTCATTGCAGTTGTGTGACTTAGTATGTCACAGGAAAAATAGATCTAGAAAGATCCTTGAAGGAATTCAGAACTTGAAAGACGCATGTCATACAAGAGGGAGAGTAGTGGCTAAAATGAAAGAAGGTAAGATAGATCAGTAAAAATGCATCTGCATTTCCACCACCAATACTGCATGCTGTACTTCACAGCTGCCTGTTGAAAGACTAAATATATAGTACAAATGTCACTGAATTTCTTTAAGCATTTACTGTAGTAGGAGTGTTGAGAGATTTGATAAGCAGGGGATGTGCATTCAAGGCAGCCCTGTAATAAAAATGGCTCCTTATAACTTCTGGTTTGTCACGTTTACTTTTTTTTTTTTTTTTAACTTGAAATGCTTAAGTGCCAGGAAAGCAAAGCAAACAGCTGTTAGAATGCTCTTTGTTCTTGAATTCTGTTTGTAGTCCTTAAAAGAGAACAATCTTGCAAGCTTGATGCTTTTTTCATACATTATGTAGGCTGCCAAAGCTTTTTTTTTTTTTTTTTTTTTTTTTTTTTTTTTCTCCAGTGTGGTGTTTGTATCTCAATACCCCTGGTTGAAAAACTCTTTCCTATATAATAGTGTGTTGTAAGCTATTTTACTGCCATCAAAATTCTTTCTGCTGAAAATCCTTGTTGTTTTTCCCGGTTTTGGGAGCTTTTGAAGGAGGAGTAGGATGATCACAATGTGTGGTTGGTAGTAGAGGTAGCAGGGTAAGAATTTCCTGTGGGTTCTTTATTGCAGAGTGTGGTTTAGTCACCTGCAGTAAAGACTGATATTAATAACTTGTATTTCTAGATCACTTGAAGCACCTTCTAAATACTCATGAAGTTTTACAATAATACCTGCATAGGTGAACTTTCTAACAGTTTTATTGGAGATACTGAAGCTCAGTAATATGATGATGATTTTAGCAAAACTTCTCAGAAGATCAGTGAAAAAATCTGGAGCTAGAACTTTGGCATTCTGAATCATTCGTTAACTTACTACAGCACACTGCATAATGTCTGTGAGTCTAAAACCAGAGTCCTCATAGCAAATTGAAGTGATAGGCTTTGGGTGATTGTTACATTTATACAGTTTGTCACCTTCTGATGTGTATCTCCATTGGTTGGATATACCTCTTTATGCATACTTAATTTAAGTACAGTTATTTGTTCTTGATGTAGTTATTTCTTAACTATTTTCTGAGTAAACTGCTTATTGTTTCTTTTTAATGCCTATCATCACTAAGGAGCTGATACCTAAATCTGTTGACGTGGTGGTTATTTAATCTCACATTTGTGGTTCTACCACAAAACCAGGGCTTATTATGTATTTACTGTCACGTTAGCTGTAAGATAATGCTGCATAGAAGTTGGCTACAATTATTCCTTTCCCGTACCCCTGCACAATCTTTTTCTCGTGCTGCAGATGTCTCTGCTAGAAGCCACAAGGGCTGCTGAGAGAGGAATCAGGATAAGCAGAATGGTCTCTTAAATAAGTCAAATAAAAGATCGAGTTGAATGTTCTGCCTGTGATAACTTTATTGCTGGGGTTAGCAATTGTTGGCAGATCTGTAAAGAGAACTGACTGGATGTCTCCGGTGTCCCTCATTGCTGTCTACACGTATTGCAGGCATCCAGGAAATGTGCTGTTTGATCTTGTGGAGCCTAAGGCTACGTGCCAAACATAGGCCTAGCACAATATTCCTGGCTACCTTGTTCTGGCTGTGCTGGTTAAAGGCTTTTGTTCTTGGTACGAGCCAGGGGCTCTTACCCTGATTTATGAATGGATGCAGAGGATTGTTATCTCCAGCACATAAATTTATTATAACTCTTAGACTCAGCTGAAATTGAACCTGTTGACCTGGAAGTGAATGGCTCCATAACATTTCATTAATCCTTTGAGTTGTTTAATTTCTGCTAATTTGATGTTTCAGATATGATCTTCTCTACAGATATAATGGCTTAATTAGTATACATTACATGATGTCTCTTCACACTACAGCGTGTACAGTATTTATCCACTAGAAAAATAATTCAGTAGAGCTCAATTATAATAGATTGACTAGAGCATAAAAGTTGAAAAGAATATGTACAGTAGTCATTATATTTTAAGCATAAACATTTTTCAAGCAATCATCTATTTGTTGATATCTATCACCTTCTAAAGATGATTTTCCTAAACTTTTGTTACAGCTTACTAAAATAATTTAAAATGGGATTCTGATAATACTGGATTAATTAGCAAATCATAACCAGCATTTGGTGGGACAACAGTTGATAGGAAACGTGATGTGTAACTTAGTCACCTGTAGAATATCCTTAATCCAGTCTTTCATATTGCGGGAGACCAGCAAAACAGATGTGAAAATACAAGTTTGAAGAATAACTCACTATTTGATATGGTTGTCTTCTATATCTTAACTTGATAAAACCACTGCTGGCTGAAAGCACTTTTTGGTGACAGCTTTGGAATGTGGTCACTTTGCTGCTGCCTTCCTGTGAAAAGTAAATGGAGGCACAGGTGCGAAGAAGCTCTGATAGCTCATCTTAGAAACACTTAGTTTAACAAGTGGGAGTAAAAATTTTGATTGTGGCCCATGCTGTATGATCTGACCTGCCTACTTTTTCCTTCAGCTTTCACTGGCATGTAGATTTTCATGGGAAAGGTGTTTGTTATAAGTTTATTGGCATATATTGTGGTCAGCCTTGTGGTCAGTCTGTCTCTTGTCATGGCAAGTACAAAGACTGTTTTCCAAAGTGAGTTCCATAAAAAATGATACAAGTTAGGGTTTTTTTTTTCCTGCTCATGAGTGATGTCATGGTCAAGGCCTTCCAGTTTCTCTCAGGTTCTTATCATGCCTCTTCTGCACAATACAATGTAGAAAATTCATCAAGTGCCATAGAAGCAGGGTGAGCAAACCAGTATCTCAACATCAAGTCAATGTGAAAAAAAGTGTGTAAGGTGATCCATGCGTAGGCAAAAAAAGCTACAGAAAGTGCTAAATGGGCTGAAAACTTGGTAAGCCTCATAGGAAGCTCTAAATTTCCTGTGCCAGTTTCATTGCAGGTTCTTCATAGTCTCAATACCACTTTTGACCTTCTCAAAAGGCTGTTGAGGTCAACCAGGGGGGCCGCAAAAGTTGCAAGAATTTGCTGGAAAAGTGGTATTTCTCAACTCCCTCACTGCCTAATTTCTAGAATTGCATAGAGGATTGTGTGTTTGACCCAATTGTCAAATGAAATATTTTCCCCAAGCTTTTAAAGGGTGTTTTTTCATGTAAGTATTGAAGTTGGTTTTCTGTTGTCAGATCAGTGTGTACAGAATAATACCCAAATTTAGACGACTCCTGCCCCAAGCCAGATGCTCCCTCTCCTACCACACTCTGCATTCTAAAACTTAAGTTAATTAAACTTATCTCTTTTTCCCTCTTAGCAACATTGTTCTATATTGTATATTTGGACTATAAAGAATCAGAGCTCCTTATTCCTGCCTGGGATATATTGTCATCAGATTTATTCCATACCTGTACGGAATAATTAACGGAGCAAATGATGAAGGAATAATGTAGCAAAGTTGCAGCAGCGTGATTTGTTAGCCACAAGGTGGCAGTTGGGCTGCCTGAGCCGGTCTTGAAACTGATGCATTGCAACACCTTCATTTTTAGTCTGGCTTTAGTAAATTATCAAGGTGATTTTTCCTTTCAGTGTTAACTGCAATGACTCTTCCCTAGAGTAAACTCGAAACATCCTCTTTGTGAGCCAGTGAATCTCAGGTGGTTCTGTTGAAGGCTTTCAGTTCTTTGGGTAGCAGATAACTTTACAGAAAGCTGCCGTCTGGCAAGCCTTACTTTCCTTTAGCAGAAATGATCAGAAAGGAGTTATTGACTGACTGAAAAATTGTACATGCGAAAATTAAGTGTGCACCATTGGAGTTACACTTGTAGCAGCCAGTTTTGAGCCCCTATTGCAAAACCGGTCTGCTTTCCTCCTACTGTCGGGTAACAAATGAAGACAGAACATTTTATTTTGGTGCTGATGACATGTGTGTCTCTGTCTAATGATTAAGGCAGGATCAGTGCTTTAAGCAGATAAGATATGTGTTTCCACTGGTGTTTCTGATGTCCTGGGGCTTGTCTTATTTCTTTCTCTACAGCCTGCCAGGGAGCAGCAAGAGCAAGGCTGCTTCATGAGGGAAAGTGAGCCGGGAGCTGAGGTTGACCACAGTACTGGGTAGTCATCTCACAAGCAGGGTGAGCGGCACAGCATTGGTGATAGAATTGGGTCCCATTGACAGACCAGTGATCATCAGACAAAACTCTAGGTGACAGGTCTGGCCCAAGGTCTGTGCGGGATGCCCAGCCAACGTGCCAGGATCAGCAGGGGACAGGGCTGTGTACGGGCTTACCTCCAGCGAAGCTCGTCAAGGCGTGGGGGCTGAGCTGAAATGGAGCCCTGGGTGGTGGGTACCTGCGCAGCCTGCTGAGGCTGGTCATTAAGGCCTGCTGGCGCATTTGGGCCCTGACACAACTGTCCTGGGAGAGCCTGTTTGACTGTATAATGTAAGAATGAACTAATGGTGAAGTTCCTAGTTGAGGAATGGAGAGTCCAGATTTCAGTTTCCTATGCCATCTTGTAAGGGTCGCATAGACTTTTAGTGTGTAAGTTTCTATTCTGTAAAAGAGAAATCTGAGATAATAAACTCAAGGATGGCAAGGATGTATCAGGATGGATATGTATCTGAGGTGAGAAGAAAATGAAAATATTAAGATAGGCTGTTTTAGCTTTCTTCTTTAGAATTGTGTTTTTTAGAATATGAGGGATAATGGAGAGGGGAAGAGAGCGTTTCCTTAACATCAGCCAGCCCTGCTTGTTCAGGAGGAGGTGAAATGAGAAGAGTCTGCTTTTGTTCTCCTCTCTCCCTCCTTGCTGCTCATTCCATGTGAGGTATTTCATGAACTAAGAAGGTGAAGGGAAATAACAGAGCTTGGTATTTGGAGGAGCGGAACATGTCAGCTGAATTTCAGAGACTGCCAGGTATACAAAGAGTGTCTTCAAATTCTGAGCCTGGAGAAGGTTTCTATGGCTTCTTTAAGCACTTTAACAAAATGGCAAACGATCTGAAAACAATCAGAACCTCAGCTAGCACTTTTTTTGCTGGGGTTTTGCCCACTTGGTTGCCATATCCTCAGCTGTCTCACCCTCCCATTACTTTGATAATACAGATGAGGCTATGCTGGTCTGTGTTTTACCATTTTTTTCAGCCAACAAGCTAGAAGGAAACAAAACCCTTGAGAAGCAACAGGGTCCAATTTTCACTGTCAACAATGAGGCCTCTATTCTGTTCACATTGAAATCCCTGGCAAAAGTCCCAGTAGTTAGATCTGGATTTCTCCCTCCTTAAAACAATATTCTTCCTTTTGTGCTTTATCCTCTGCTTGTCAGAATCAGCTGATTATGAGCTCCTGCACAGATGACATTTTATCTTCACTAAGCAGGAAGGAGGCATGAATTAGGGCTTAGAAAAAATGTTCAATAATTAGCCACAGAGGAAGGAAAACATCCAAAAAAAGTACACAGAAGTAATTGACTTACTTCATTTGACTGGGCTGGAAAGTTCAGCTGTAATGATAGTGGTTAAATTAATTATGATGATTTGGTGACAAGGAAGTTAGCTTGTCCGCACATGATGTGTATTATTTTTTAACCAGGATGAAGTAACTGCATGCTGCTGCCACTGCTGTGTGTCAGAATCATAGATATCAGGTATTCCTCAAGACTTGTGTACTGCACGCTCATTCAGGGCGTGATGCATGATGGCACAATTTGATCACACACTAACCCTTAAGCCAGAGGCTTTAGTGCTTTCTCTAAAGCCTTCATTATTGTGAACAGCTATGATGGACACAGTCTTGGACAATATGGTGGGTTGTGACCTCTGGCATTAAAAGGACAAATTCTTATATTTTAGCTGAAGCTAGGGGAGGCATGTCCTGGGGCTGCGCCGACTACTACCCTATCTTTAGTAGTGACTGCTGTCCTGCGTCATCATCTACTCCCACAGCTCTGTTACAGCTCCACCCTGCCTTGGCTGCAGCTTTAATGACTGGAGGTGTTTGTGGGCTTACCTAACATAACATAGATATTACACGTGTCCCTGTATTAGAGAACTTCTCATGGCCGTCTCAGGGTGTAGCATTTAAGTGTGCCCCAGCTTCAGTTCCTCATGGCTGTTTGGTCTCTCTTGTAATTCCAGCAAACTGTTTTTAATACCAACTTACTTTTGACGTGCTGACCTCTGCTTATGTTTGTTGTTGTTATTACAAGGGAGAGTATCCACTGAAATGACTTTCCTGTGTGGCTATGGAAGCCATTGAGATCTATGGACTTCTCGATTTTTCTCTGTGAGCGGGTCCCAATCTGTCAGGCTATCCTTGAAGAAATCTCCATGTCTTAACTTTGAACCTTCCATTTTATTGTTCTAATGTTTCGTAGTGCCTGTGGGATGTATATGTCAAGAGGCATCACAACTTGGAGAATGTTTGTTAATGGCTATCATGAGCTGATATGTCTAGGACTTTAAGAAGGAGGACCTTGAATTTGATGAGGATGTTAAGGGCAGCTAATAAAATGAGCACAGCATTAGCAAAGAGAGGTGTTCAGAAGATACTCATGCACTGATACCTGATACATGGTCAGTTTCCCAAGCAATAGCAGATTTGGGGGGTCTTTAAACAATTTTCCCTTTTATTGCCTTTGGTGTGGATTCAGGCTATAACTCAGTGCCAGCGTCTGCCAGCGTAGCTGTCAGGTGTGGGTGTGAAGGGATATGGCCACTGACGGTCAAAGCAGTCCCACCAAGATGACGTAATAAATGCATAGCTATTTTAGAGGGGGAAAAAACCCAACAAAACAACGCACAAACATTTATACTACTTTTGCTTCATTTTAGTACACTAATAAAAATGCATTTTTGCCATGTATAACTTGGCAAAGAAACACTTTGCTATAATGGTTTACAAGTTTCCCTGTCTCAGTAAAATTATTCCTTACAGTCATTTGGACTTGGTGTCATTTTTAGACTGTGTACACAATTCTGCCTTCTGGAACAATAGGAACAAAGCACATGCATGCAAGCTTCTCCTGCAGGAGCCACAAGCACAGCTGTTCCTCTCTAACACCAGACAGAGCTGCTTTGTGACCCCTGTCTTCCTCTAAGGCTTCTTCTGCCTAACCTTTTTTTTTTTTTTTTTTTTCCCCTATTCCATGCTTTTCTACTTTAAATTTGGTTGCTTTTGAAAATGTGAGCAGAAATCCAGGTAGCTGCTGTAGCTACTACTCTTTTCTGCCTCTGTTTTAAAATAAGAAGAAAAGCTTTGACAGCTAAGAGCCTAGGTGAAATGAAGTGGCTTAACCCATGGAGTATGGCAGTGGCTGCAAGTAATGCATGGCATCTTGAACTCTTCCTATAGAGGCTTTCACCCCAGGTGCTGATACATCAATGACTCTTAATGTGCAATCTATTAGCATGTTTCACTGTAACAGTCTAATGAGTTGCAGTAATCCAGCCTGGAGGTCAGAGATGAAAGGCTTCCTGTTGAAGCTGCTTATTGAACTTGATTCCCCCATCTTTAGAAGGTCAGAAAACTCATCGTCCAAGAGAATGACCTTTGCCAGGTCACAGAGACGGATGGGCACAGTGGCCTGTGCAAATCTGAATTCTGAAGCCGGTTTCAGAAGCAAATAGGAGTGTTTTCATGTTTTCAATAAGGCAAGGCTACTCTGTATCTTCATTAGTTTAAAAGGCTAACATAGGAAATCCTGCATCTTTTAAAATAAAATTGAATATAGAATAGAATGTTTTCAGATTAGTATGCTGATAGGTTTGGACTGCGGTACCTCATTCGACTCAATGAGATCATGTTTTTATGTCTGCCCCAGTCCATCAGGCTGACCTAGTGAAAAGGTACTAAGAAAAATGCAACAAAGAAACTGTCAATAGTGAGACAATTTAATTAGCAGTTTTTGCTGCAACAAAAATTACCTAAATAGAGAATACCAAAAAACAGCCCCAATCCCAAAAAACTTTGGCAAAAACTCAGCTTGCTCAGGCATCCTGAGGCTTTAGAGATTCTGGTGCAAAGGAACCTCAAAAAGCTGTGTGTGATTTATAGAAAGGAATTAAGGTTTGGTTTTTTTTTTTAAAAAAAGGGAATCCATATCTGTATCTCTCATCCCCCCACTGGTGGGCTTCAAAGACCCCAAACTAGTCACCTAGAAAACTTAAAATTTTGCCAAATTATTTCCTTTAGTATAAACATTTTTTTTTAAACCTCAGTGGTGTGATTAATTTTGACAGTAAAGCGTGTGGATTTGCACACTGTTTGTGGAACACAAAGGTGAAGTGTCTGAAGTCCCTCCAAGTGGTAGGTTTGAGCTTTTTGCTTTCAAAACCAAAGATTTTGGCCAAAGCTTTGTGGAAGAAACAGAACCACCTCCACTCCTCATTTCATAGAAGCCATGTGGTTGGGGTTTTGTTCCCTCTACTTCCTTTGATTTACACTGTCACATAGACAAATCAAAGCCTACTCTTTATTTATTGCAGCAAGCAAGAGTGTGCTACAGACTTAATTCAGGATATAGACTCAAATCCTTCCCTGGAGCAGAGTATAGTACTTTGTCATTTGCAAACACTTGGAAGCACAGTGCTTCGGAGTTCCTGTAAACAAGAATAAATTCAAGGAAAATTTTGAATTACATGTGTAGTTTGAATGAATACATTGGAATCAGAGTAGCACACAGCAAGATGAATCTATCCATCATGGGCATTTAGTGTAAAGCCTGTATTTGCTTTTCTTTACTTTCCACATAGATTCGATCAACATAGCAGTTCTGTCATTTGCTAAATACATGGGCTCTGCTTTCCAGGACACCAGCTCATCAGTTACCAAGTGAGCAGCCTGTCATAGGGCCTGCACAGACC
This sequence comes from Vanellus vanellus, assembly GCF_965231255.1. NCBI lineage: Eukaryota > Metazoa > Chordata > Aves > Charadriiformes > Charadriidae > Vanellus > Vanellus vanellus. The sequence continues at coordinate 77,801,354 of NC_138910.1, read as the reverse complement.
ATTTGTAACTGTCACGTACCCAGAGATCAGAATCTTCTCAGAGTCCAATCCTTTGATGGCTTGGAAATAGGCTAGCTGTACCTGATAACAGGCCTTGCTGGTTAGAAGGGAGAGTGCTGGACCTGAAACCTAGATGTGGAATTGGCAAGTTTGGGTCTGTTGAAGTTAGATGGTAAGCACCAGACATTTTTTTTGCATGTCAGTGCTTGCAGCTCCTGCTGTGTTTCCTTGTACTTTTCTTAGTTCTCTGCAGAGCGTCAAGGAGTTTCATAATGGTGATGATGCACAACAAACACAGTTTTAATGTTATTTTACTCTCCTATATTGTAAAAACTGCTCTAACGTGTATCATGTCTTTGATCCCTACTCTAGACTAATTCTGGTTTATTTTCTTTTTAAGATTATTTTTATTAAATGAGTAGCTGATACATTTAACTTCAAGAGAGCAGGAATTGCATCGTGGCTGCATGTAGTTCCAAGCCAGAATTTTCCAGGGATTTTGTAGTAAGGCCAGTTGCCATAGATTAAGTGCTTTTTAAGGACAAGTTGAAATACTAATGTTTATTTGGATTAAAGATTCCCTGAATATTGTTGACATTCTAGGCCTTGTGAACTATAATACTTCTTTAGGAGCATCTGTATTCTGTCACTGCAGTAATGCATGTCAATAAAAGAACTAGAGTGGCCTATATAATGTCAGTCGTGTATCTCTCCATCCCTTCCTTTTGTCACTGGCACACAGAGGGGAAATTTTAGTGTCCCTTCTGGTTGCTGTGAGACTTCTCATAAATCTCAGGTTCTTCTTCAAAAAATGATGATAAAATATTTTTGTGTCTTGTAGAACTGTTGCTTCTTAATTCATTTAAGGTTTGTGGTCAACTGGGAAATTGATACCTGCTTGCATTTTCCTTATTATTAAATATATGGAAAAGGTGAGCTATGGATATGCTGCAGTGGAAATTTTGCCTAGGCAAAACCTTGAGACCTCAAGATGTCTGGTGAACTGTCCATAACATTGCCTGCAGTATGGCTGTCAAAAACCCAAGTTTTTAATATATTTCTGTTGCTATTGCTTAGGACAGCTGCAGGGTGTGCTTCGTGAGTACGTCACTGCTGTTGTGCTAAGCAGCATGTGAACGTGTAAGTCTGCACTAGGAATCCCAGCACACCTTGTACAGATCCAGCTGAGACCTCCTGTTTCCAAGGGAGGCCCTGTCACAGCCCAGCAGATCTCACTAATGCAAGACTGTTTCGGGTATTCAGACTGATAGTTTTTATTCTCAATTTTGAGCCGTGACACGTATATAGCTCCCCTAAGGACTAAAATTAGCTTTTTGCTCTTTCACAGCTTTCAAATCCTTTGTGATGACATTGCATTTTCACTTCCCCCTCCCTACCCAGATATCCTCGATTCAGACTGAATCCCTGCATTCTCTTGTCATTTATGTTTTCCCATTTTGGTTTCAATGAGTTTGTCAACATCTTTGACTATGCTAGAATACTCGTAGTTGTGTGATTGTGTATCTCTCAGCTGTTTCAGTGACATTTCTCACTTAGGAAGGAAATGCCAGACTTCCACGGCATCTTTGCTTTTCACAGCTTAGGTCAAACTCTGCCTGAACGCTAACGTACTTTCCTGCATGTTAATTTTAGTTAATAGCTTTTCAGTAAAACAACGCATCCAGCTCAAGATATATGATACAAATTAAGCTGAACGCCCAAACAAATTCAGCAACAGACCCTGGCCTCAGTGGACTCTTTAAGTCCAGTGTAACATGCATTTACATTGTTTTATTTCTCTCTCAAACTGTAACTTGCTCCCTGTGGGGTTACATTGAGTTAGTTTCATTTTCACATTGTACTAGCACCACCATAGTCTTGCATTTAAATAGTCTCATTTCATTTTGATATCGTGATGTCATCTCCACAGAGGCGTATTGAGACTGTCTGGAGAATTTAGTGATAATGCCAAGGCAGAATCAAGCAGCACTACCCAAGCTAGCCAGTTGGCTAGACACATTGCTGTGCTGCACAGTAAGCTCAACTTCATTTTCTGGGCCCAGTCCTGTTCTCTGGACTGATAATGCAACGTATTTTTATATCCTTTGAGCCCAGTTCACTCTCTCACTGGCAGGCAGCATACAGAATCACAGAATGGTCAGGGTTGGAAGGGACCTCTGGAGATCATCTAGTCCAACACCCCACCAGAGCAGGGTCACCTACAGCAGTTGCACAGGACGGTGTCCAGGTGGGTTTTGAATGTCTCCAGAGTGGGAGACTCCCTCACCTCTCTGGGCAGCCTGTTCCAGTGCTCTGCCGCCCTCATAGCAAAGAAGTTCCTCCTCATGTTAAGATGGAACTTCCTATGTTCAAGTTTGTGCCCATTACCTCTTGTCCTATCACTGGGCACCACTGAAAAAAGACTGTTCCCACCCCCCTGGCACTCTCCCTTTAAGTATTTATAAGCATTAATAAGATCCCCCTTCAATCTTCTTTTCTCTAGACTAAAAAGCCCCAAGTCCCTCAGCCTTTCCTCATAGGAGAGGTGTTCTAATCCCCTAATCATCTTTGTAGCCCTTTGCTGGACCCTCTCCGTGTTTCCATACATGTATGGGAAATAAGGTCTCTGGGAAAACTAATAGTTTTGGTCACATGCAGGTGAGCAGTAGCTGGGAAAGGACACAGGCAGAGCTGGTTCTCTTATGTCAGTGTTTCTCCATGGCTGTAGCCAGTGGAGAATTTTCTATGAAGTCTAGAGATCATTAAAGCTACTTGCTGGAAAATCTCGTGAGGGGCAAAGAAGGGTCAGTCCATCCCCCAGAGTGACATGGAATACGGGTGACTCTAACCTACCACCTGGCTGTTCTGGAGCCAAGAACAACTAGCGTTAATGAGCAGATGCCCAGGGTCCTCTGAGAAACATGTACACACAGCTACGGCAGTGCCCTGAGTACCCTGAATACCATGGTAACTTCCAACTGTAAATGTCAACATCCTAATGGCAATCCCTGTACATCTGTCTGCAGCCTGCATTTCATAAACAACTCACAAGTTGTGTCCTGCCACATGAGAATTTGTGCTAGACCACTCTGTCCCAGCTCAGCATGAGCCACTCAGGGAAGGAGGGATCCCAGTTTGAACTGTTAATACCATGTCTCTTAGGACAAGACACAGCTCTGGGACTTTGCCCCACACCCTCAGCTCCAGCAAGCGTCTTGACTTCATGGCAACAGCAGAGCTGGTACTTCAGGTCAAGGGGTTTGTTTATTTATAGAGCTGCCATTAAATCAGTCTCTCACAGTCATACAATATTTATGGTAAGATTAGATGCGTGACATCCAAAGTAAATAAAGAAATTCCTGCTTCCTGGTGGAACGTTCACTTGGAAGGCAAACCCTAGCTTTAACGAGCATTTGTTTCACTACTGCTATAAGATTTCCAGGGACAAATTCAATCAGGCTGTTTGAGTCTAAAGGTGAAGTCTTTGTGGTTAGTGTTTTTCTTTTAATTATTTTGTTTAAAACTAAATGAGTTCTGCAGCTTTTGAGCTTGAGGGTTAGTGCTTTGGTTTTAATTCTCTCCAAAAGCAGCGAGGCTACTTAGTGTGAACCTACAAAAGCAATTCTGTGAAGCTGCTGGTTTTAGGCATTTCTAGAATGATGCACGAATAAAACCATTTGTTAGAGCTTCCTCTGGGATCCAGTGCCTATATACATTTGTCAAAGGACACAATATTGAGTGCTTCATTTTCCAAACACTAGGCCAAGATAAATTATATCTGGGTGTTGAGCTTTCCTGGTATAAATCAGTGGCATATCAATAACAGGGTTCAGCTTCCCTCTGAAATTTAAAGTAAATATGCTAGGATCCTTGTGGGAAATGGTAGGTTTCATTTCATGGACTTCTGCAAGGAGCATTGTCGTGGAGCCTGCTTTTTAATCTGGTCAACAGACTAATGGGAAAGTAAGTGTAAAAAGACAGAAACTAAACAGGATTGGGATGATGCTTTGGAACAAGTCTTTCTGATTGATAAAGCAGTGAGGGCATTTGCATTTGGAAGCTCAAACTGATGCAAGTTCTTTAAGGTTAGAGGTGAGGAAATTAACACTTTTTAAAGGTCAGATGAGATTGGAAGTTAAACTGAGTGGAGAAGGAAGACAAACAATTTACGGAAACTTCCTATTTACTGCATTAGTCTCTGACTTTAGAGGCCTGGGACCATATATTCTCCTAAGTCTTAAGTAACAATTAGTTTGGTAGTTTGATTCCAAGCTTCACTTTTCTCATCAGGCACAAGTGCAGTTCTGAAATCTGTTTGTTATAATTGACATTTTATATTGATTTTAAAGTAATTTGCTCACTTATAAGGTCCTCAGTAGCACTTTCATGGACTGTCTTTCAAGGCTGACTTTTCACTTATGCTCTCCAAAGAGTATCTGGTAATTTGCTGTGACATTCATATTCATCACAACTTGGAAACAGTTAAGGCTTGAGCTTTGTGCCCTATGGCTTTGAAACCATCATTCTCCATATAGACAGAATACTGAATCTGCTTTTTCCCACTTCGAATTTGAAAGCAAATTCTACAGTGGCTGAGATTCTCCCAGGCCTTTAAACCTCGCTACACAAGTACCGGATAGCTAGCTATAAGAGCCAGAGATCGCTAGAGTCCTTACTTATCCCTTACTCAGATGCCCAAGATGCAAAGATGTTGGATTCATTTTATCCTCTGTGTATACTACACATAAGCAGTAGGTGCACAGTTCCTCCACTGGCTTCTGCTGCAGAAGAGACACCATACAAAGATGTGACAAACGTGCTAAAAGGGAGAAGAGTGAATAAATGGAAGAAAAAAGTCTGTACCCCAGATGGCAGAGGTAGTGAAGAAAAAATTGGAGAAACAAGCAAGTGGAAACAAAAGAAATGGAGCATTTCAGCAAAGATTGAAAACATTTGGCAGATTAACATGTGTGCTGCAGTGGACAAACCATCCAGTAACACACATGACAAAATAGCAAAACCTCATGAACCCATGTACTGAGTTCCCTTTTTCTTGTTTAGAGAAAATAAAAGAAACAGATCTGCTTTCCCACCCTTTAACTCCAAAGAGTGGAAGAATAAATAGTTCAGAGGCCAGGGACTATACCTAAGAGTCCTAGGTTAATTTAATTGCTTTGTCACAGGCTTCCTGTATAACCCAAGAAAATCAGTTCCTTTAGTCGTGCTACAGTCCAGCAGTAGTGAAGTGATGTATTTGCTTCTTTACCTGCAAAGAACATGAAAATATATGTTATGAACTGCAGAGCGGATTGATGTGGACAAGGACAAAAGTGTGTTTGGTGTTGTCATGTAATTAGTCCCTTGCTATTTGCTTGCAATTTTTTGTTCTTGTTGATCAAAACAAGAGAAGGTAAGAATATTTTGGAAGGAAGATGCCAGGACATTTCATCTTGAAATACTGTCATTGTCACTACAGGAACATCTTCTCTTAACTCATACTTGAAAAGGGTTTTTTTCCCCCATCAGCTCCATGCAGATATGCAGACTGGACTCACTGATTCCTAAACAATGTGTTTCATTGTAAATTAATATTTTACCTGTAGCTGTCTGCCATGTAATGTGAATTAATGCTAGCCCTCAGTGACTCTACTTCTATTTATACTCTCCAGGGTTTAGTGGCTTAGAGGATTATAGACTTGAATTCAACTAAGTAAAGAAAAGGAGAGTGAGAAATCATAGTTCTACTAATACTGAGAAATGTTTATACAGCTGCATGTTTCTACTTCTTTTACAGTAAACATTGCTTTATTCATGAGTATTATAATATTTTCCTGGGTAATATTCATACCATGCAAGGCATCTCCCTTCTCTTTTGTATTTATATTATTTGTTTACTGATGGCAAATGCTTTCATAGATGAAAGTAGATAAAAGGAATAGATGAATCAATCACGGAAGACAGGAAAAATGTGTATTAGCAACAGTCTGCTGGTTTTTGAAAACTGGGGCAAGCAAGAACTTGGTGCTTTCTGGTTACACTTACTACTGTTGCTTGTAGAAGAGTACAGCATAGCAAACACAACTTACTTTGCCTCCAAAACTTTACAGAAAGAACAGACCTATAAGTTAGCTGAAAGGAGGTCAGGCTGGGAGAGCAAAGGTTACGTTGCCATCTGCAAGAGTCGCTGATGACCAAAAATGCAACCTGGAATCCTTGAGTGGTCAAATATCCTCGACTTAAGTAATCTGTAGAGTCAACAGACTTCGTAACAAGCATTGTACGGAAATATAGTGTTCACACCATGAGAAAGTTGATCTTTTTACTGATTTTGAAAATCTTGGCCATTCCAGCTTCTCTTTAATATTTTGACCTATTAAATCTAATCGTTAGGCTTCATGACAATGTTACATTGGGATCAATGTCTCTGCTCTTGCCCATCTCTATTATTTCCGGGTCCTTAATATTAACTTCTGTTGTGTTTTCACATGTTACTTTTGCAGCTCTAGAGGCTAGAGTACATTTCTTGGTTTTAGGTAAGGCTAAATAAGGAAGAAATTTATTGCATCAGTAAGGAATCATTGCCCTAGAATCTTAGATATTACTCCAAATATTTTAAAGAATTGCAGCAAAACTAGAAGATAGAGAAGTACCATTAATAGCTATGGAAGTTCATTTACCAGTCAGATGTATTAAGTCATCCAAGGGACCAGATGTAGCATTTGTGTAATCAGGTATAATATGCTACCGTTATCAAGCAACATAAAGAAATTTGGTGAAAAATAAAATTGAATGTTTGCTATGAAGATCACTAGTCTCTACCACATATGGTATGGTATCACTAGCTATCAATAAATACTTTGTTGTTAAAGTTCCTGTAGTCAGCCTCTGGCAGAGCTACGTTCACATACAGAAGTAGCACATTAATTACTTCCAGATAATTTGTACAGATTCTCTGCTATTGTTGTAAATTTGATTTTCAAATTTATCATTTCTATTCCTTTTTCAAAATCTTGACACTTGAAATACTTAAGTGTGTTAGTCATATAAACATCATTGTTATAGCATATTTGACTTTAATGAACATGTTATGGCCTGTAAAGCCCCTTATACACCTGTAATTTGCTGTATTGTATAAATCTATCGTGTACAATCAGTTCAGTATAAATCTTGCAAGGCAAGAATCCTGCTTCACTGAAGCCAGTGGCAAACTCTCATAAAATGTAAGTTTTCTCCAATTTAAAGGTCAGAAATTATCTCAAATATTTAATAGGATCGAATATTGTGCCAAAGGTGTTTTGTTGAGGTAGGCTACAGTTCGGAAGGTTCTTATTGGTCCCAGAACACATTCCTGCTCTTGGTCAACTGCCTGCTTGCAGGTTATTGTTATTTTAAAAGGGATGCCCTAGAAATTGGCCACCTTCAAGTTCTGTGTTTGTCATTCAGATGCAGATGCGCATCAGCATCTAGGCTGCAAAGCAGTCCTGAAATATGTTCGTGTTGGACACATTTTAGGCTGTAGTTTGTATTTCAATAGATGTATTGTGTTCTAAAGAATCCATAAGGGGGAAAAAAAAAGAAGTCCCTTTGATTTCTCCTTCCCCCCAGTATTACTGTTATTGATTGGTCCTTACTGGTGAATAATGACTTTCTTAAAGTGGAAATAGATTACAAAGTCAAATCCAAGAGCATTCAGGCCAAATTCTGCTTTCACTGACACCAGTATAAATCCAGAGGCACTCAAATGGATTACAGATTTATGCTGGTATAACTGAAATCAGAATTTTGCCCTTAGTCTTTAACAACTCATTAGGGATAAATAGGCTTTTAGCTAATGAAAATGTAGCATTTTTGTTAACAGCTTCATAATGATATACACCAAGTGCTACATTACCTTGATAATTGGAAAATTTACTTGCCTTTTTCCTTTGGTAAAACATGGACACAGTTGTATTTGTTCCATAGTGAAATAATTGAGCCATAAAATCCAGACACCCAAACGGGGCTCATAGCAGTTGAGGATAAGCAAAATGCAGCTATAAGCAACTAAGCCCTACTCAAAACTGGCTGAAAATAGAACTGTGAAAAATATGATCATGTTGAGTTCCCCAGTGCCAAATGGGAACATGTGCTTTTGCATGCAATTTTTCAAAAACTCTTCCTCCACCCTCAATTGGAATTTTGTTCTGTGTCAGAAAATGTGTAGCGGACCTTGAAAGTGAATGACCATGTCAAGAGTGAATATCAAGTTGGATGCAGGCTTTTGACTCTTTCTGAATCCTAGCTCTTTTTTTTGTTCCCAATCAGTTTGGTTCAGCCTTGACACATTCTACAAGGGAAACAACTTTTCCTTTCTCACAGACAATAGGAAGTTTTTTGGGTTTGTCCTCAAACACCTCCTGTTTGGCTTAGCAGCTCTGAATACCTGTCCTATAAAGTTTGTAAAGGGCAATGCCAATATTGGAGGCAGTGGACGTTGCTTGGCTCTGGTTTTGAAGTTTTCCATTCTCCAAACTCCTCTTACCTGTGAGGATATTAACAAAACCCACTTGTCTTAGTCTCAGCCAATCTGTTTTCAGAAAGTATTTCCACTTAAACTTAGATAATTAATATCTTCATTAATGCTTTATAACAGCGTCTTTACCTGCTCTGACAGGGAACAGCAAAAGCCGACAGCTCCCTGAGGGATGGGGAGTCAAGAGCAATAACTGCCAGCACAGCAGGGGCTTCCCCAGCCAGAGCCACATCCAACAGTTTGCCAGGCAAACAGGACAGATGTAAAGGTGGTGGCCAGGTCCAATTAGGAGTCCAGATCATGAGACATCATGGTAACAAGGCAGGTCTGAGATCAAGCCGGGAAGTCAGTCTATAGGTCAGGATCAGCACTTGCCACGCAGGCCCATAGTGATGAGGCAGGGCCAAGGTCAAGGTCAAGCCAGAAAGCTTGTCTGCTGGTCCAGATCAAGGAGCACCCAGGCCAGTAGCAGGCATGGCTGCAGTCACACTGGAAACCAGTGCTCCTCCAACACACCTCAGTAGGAAGCTTAGAGTTTGTGGGCTCATTGGTGTGGGTGGAAGCCCAAGGTGAGGCTGGTCAGGGCCATTAAGGATTTTAGTGCCCTCAAAGCTGTGACAGTATGGCAGATATATGATATGGTCTCTGCCAGGTAAATTCCACTAGGAAATGGTAAACCTGTACATCGTGGCATTCCGTGGTTCAATAAATCTGTAAGAATTTTAAACTGTCAAATGTGATTCAGAATCCCCAAGTTGTCACAAAGAGCGCACAGAACTGGTGCACGAGTCTATTCCTGGCTAGAGCAAATCACATCCCCTTTATGTTGCTTTGATTTCCCCCCGTTTTCTTTTTTTTTGCTTGGAAGTTCTTTGCTTTGGGGATTAATTCTTGTATTTGAAGTGTTTAGTCAAAAAATGTACCTGAAAGTGCAAGTTGCTTCTGTACTATAAGTCATAATTTGATAATATTTGGAGAAAACACGGCTAATATGTTTCTGTAGGGAAAAAGAGTTTCTGTTGCTTTGATTTGTTGGCTATTCCAATTAACTTCTGTATGTTTGTGTAGGACTGAGTAACTGAGCTACAGTGTTCACAGTGGAGTCAAACCCTGTGTTTGGCCTTCAGACCAAGTACATTTCATAGACCATGCCATTGTGGAATACTTCTTCCAAATATTTAAGGAACACAGCAGGTAAATGAAATACGTACATTTGTCTTTATGTCCGTAGGACTAGGTGAGTGTGTGTCACGTTAACTACCTTAAAAGCAGTTTTTAACCAACTATTTAATACTCACCTATGGCAGCGGAACTGATGTTAAACATTGAGGATGCTTTGCACGTATTTTCCATGGGTTTTCAGTCTTTGTGAGTTTCTCTTCCCCTTTGTTGCTGTATTATTAGGTATGGAGACAGATAACTCAAAAAGCAGAAAAGTGATTTTGTTGCCCATTTCTCAAAATCTGCTTATTAGGTTAAAGTCAAACATTTCTGCTTTCTGTTGTATTTACAAAAGCAATAGTAATAAATATTGACAAAGCTAAACAGCCTCTGGGAAGGAGAAGCCTAGAATTGCTATGCAAACATGCTTTAAAATTTACCTACAGACAATACTGCTGTATTAAAATAATAATCCAAATGAGAGTACTTGCTTGAATACTACTTGTTTTGCTTCCCTTTACATCGAGGAATAATGACGGATCTTGTGCTAGTTTTGAATGAAAATATCAATTGGGGAGTGGATTTACATAATAAAATTAATAGAGCATGGAAAGCTTTCAGCATAGCTTTCTGATTTTCCTCAGTGTGTCACAGAAGTTATATTTAAAAAGACAGATGATTAGAAGTTTGTTTAGGAAAACAAATCCTCTGGGCTGCATGTATGAGATCTTTACATATGACAGCTGGCCCAGCTCATAAAACACTCAGGTTCCTCCTTTTCTGTTCCTATAAAGTAAGTATGTAATTGTGCAGAGTGCCACATATGGGGCAAAAAGTCATCATTTGCCCACTTTTTCACATTCACTAGTCTGGTTCTCTCCATGTAGAGATGCCCTTCTCAGTTACGCTCTCTGGAGTGCACCCACCAAAGAGGAAATGGAATCAGACATCTATTATCCAGTCCAATGCATAATTTTATTTCCTTGCGCTTATTGCAGGAAAATAACTTACATCTTTACACCATAATTAACCCCTGGTTAATCATTTCATGGTTATCTGTGTCGGGCCTTTCTGTTACAGTAGAGTTAAACCTAGCAGTGTCTGTCTATTTTTCCAGTGGTACAAGCCAAGAAATCTTCTTCCAGACGATGATGGGAAAGGCACTAGTGTTAGTGTTGAAGGACCTGGGTCTGGAAAGCCTGCTTTCCTGTGGATCATAAGGGGTATGTCACTTAGCTACAGATTCATTATCTCCTCTCAGAGCTGCAACCATCCATCTTTACAATGAGCAATAACGGTTGCTTTTTTTCACTACCTTCGAAAATCTTCATACCCAGAAATCTGTGGCTCTCCATAAAATGGAAGGGAGGTCTGTTTTGTTGAGCCAACTGGCTCAACAGTGAACTGGCTAAGCCTCAGGAGAGAAAGACCAAGGGAAAATCGGGAGGAGAAGAGTAGTTTCAACATCTGAGATGCTGGTTTGTCACACTTAGACCCTGTTATTTATTCACCCCTGCATCACAGTCCTTCTGGAGAAAGCTGTAAAAGTGATGTCTGGTCCTGTAGCCAAAATCTGTCTTATATTCATGCCTGATGCCTGTTTTACGCTCTTCTTTCATTATCCTGCAATGTTGCCATTTTTGGATTGGTGTTGAGTTTCTGTCTGTGGCCTGCTTCTCGCTCTCCAGATGGGATAGTATCTGAGCTTTCTGCACTCCTGTGAGACTGAGTCTCTCTGGTTTGCATTCAGTTCACTGTCTGCTTTATGAACCCTGTTTTAAGGCTTCTAAGAATTCAATTTTATCTAAGACAAAAGAGGATTTACTAATTTTGAGGTAGGGACAAGTTTGCAGTTAGCTACTAATGGAAACTTCATGCTGCCCTAAGGGTGATGAATCAAGGAAGGTTCAAGTTAAAAAAAAATTGTCTCAGGGTCTGTAGAAGAGTGAAAAAATGATTTCCTAGATCCCACTCTCTTTTGTGATAAATTTCTGGTTGGCTTCCAGTGTTTCCAGTCATGTCAATAACGACTTACTTAATACTCAAATCTGTTTTGTTATTTTTACATATAAATTCCATTTCATAACAACAATAGTACTTTCCAGGCAGCTCATTTGAGGATGATTACTCTACTTCATAGGTAGTAAAACTCACTTGGTCTCATTATACAATTCAAGGTGTGTGAAGCAGACAATTGCCTATAAACATGCTGCCTGATGGGTGTTAATGCTTCATTATATTTACTGTTTTCTTTTCATGGCTTCAGGTAGCATGACAAACTGTTTCCCCAGGAATAAAATTTGGAAAATCTTTCACTTTTTCTTGGCAGAGCATTCTTCCTAGTTTGGCAGTTAATGTGCTTCAGATATTCTCTAAAAATTGAAGGGAATATCCTCATCTTCACACTTTGGCTAGAGGTTTTTAGAGTGTAAGAAAAACGTTTGATTTGTTGTTTATGTGTGAGAGAGTATCTTCACAGAAATGCATAATTTATGCCGAAGTGTTTTAACTTGTATGCTTAAATTAGGCACCCAACTCTGCTTAATTTCCCAAATAATGTCCCAGTTTGCTTAAGTGCATGTGCTGGAGTGTTTTTGTGAAAAGACAAGTGATTTTGCAGTTGTTCGTAAATGAAGTGATTATCAAAGTTCTTGAGTAGATCAGCCCCTTAGAAGCCAGAGACAGTCAGCTAAAAAAAAAGTCCCCTGCTTATCTGGCTGGGTTTGAATTTAGAAGTCTGGATTAAGACATCCGTGGCTGAACGTTTTGGCCATCATGTTTTCAGTGCCTAGCAGTGACAGCTTTAATTATTATAATTATTAATACAAAAAAAAAATAATACTTGACTGCTTCTTCCCCACTCTGCAGTTGCTATCGAGAGGCTCAATGTGTATATACTTATTTGGAAATGGAAAGATTACCCTAGTAGAGGAAAATTGAAAACCTCATAGATTTTTATGCGTGTTTAGAGGATCCACCTGATTCTATCTTGCTATTGTAAAAATATAAGTAGTAATATGACTGTGAATGTTGCTGGCCAGCTGTTTTGACCTTCTGCAACACGGAACATTTACAACAAGAATTTAAGCAAACTGAGGCAGACTGTTATATGAGAGGTTCATATAATGACAGACTTTCAGTGGTTTTGACATTTTGTGGTCGGTGCCCTCCATCCAGGATGCAGATACTGTCACACCGAACATTGTGTAACCCCGAGATATCCTCTGTTGATTTCTATGAGCAGAAGTCCTAGGCTTTTACATCACTTACATCTTACACTCTTACATCTTGCTTAATGGAGTGCTGTGTTCTTTGGGAAAACGGGGCTAGGAAAGATTTCTTGAGTCCCTGAGTCTTGCCTGTTGCTTGCTTTGGCAAGCATGTGCTATAATCCCATTCACAAATAGTTAGGTAGTCTTGCCTCCACTGGAAGTCTTCCAGAATCTTGGTCTTCTCATGAGTAGAAACCACCTAACTAGCTTCCTAATTTTGCTGGTGGCTGATTTATACAGATAGCTTTTGGGCTAATAATGCCCTTCCATTTCATGCTTGCTGCTAATGCCCTTTTGCTTCAGGCTTCTTCCTTGAGGTATTTTGTCTTCCCGAGGTATTTAGAATAAGGATTTGCATCCCTTTGACTGTTTTATAAAGCGCTTTTGGATCTATCCCCCTAACAAATCTATCCAACTTGTCTACCTCTTCTCCTCAGCTATGATCTATAGTCATCTGAGCCGCCCCTTACCTCTTCTTCTCATCTGCTCCTTTCCGGCTGAACTTTTTTTGTGAGACGGATCATATAATCTAAACCTCATCTGGTCACTTTCTACCGAAGCTTAAATAATTGAAATGTCAATAACATACCATTTAAAATCTATTCTACTTAATCTCCCAGAGTGGTGTGTTGGCAGATTGTGAATGTCACACTGCTGATGAGCAAAGGACTTGGATAACTATGAGCTTCTAATCAAGAAATTCATCTAAAATTGTATATCTGCGTAAGAAATGCTGGCACGGAACGGTGAAGTACTCGCTAAAAGCGGTTGAGCCTAAAGTGATTACTAAAGCAATTCAGGGCATCAGGGACTCTACAGAATATAGGTCTCCGCAATGATTCAGCCCTCGTAAGTCTGTCTGATTCTTCCCTGCTGCAGTGCTCCCTAGCAGAGGCAGTGTTGCAGCATCCTCCTGTAGTTTGTGCTCACTGAGCTGACTTCAGGAGCAGCAGGGAGACCCAGGACTTTCCCCACTAGCTGAAAATTATCCCTTTGGATTGGGCTGGCTGCACTGTTGTCAGTGTGCTCTTCCGTGTGTATGCTAGTCCTCTCAATGAACCTTCAAAGTAGCAAGTCTTGAAGCTGTGGATATTCACATCTCAGAATTATTGTCTCAAGGTATCTGCAAATTCAGATGGACACCACTGTATCAGTTGCATTTAGAATATATTTTCATGTTTTTATTTTCAGTTGTAAGATATTAGATGCCAGCCAGCCACTCAGTAATGCTATTCTAAGATTTTACACTTTATTCTAGTGATTTGAATAATGACTGGAATAGCAGTTTATGCTAACCATTTGAACAGCACATCTGCATGGTAACTGAGAATTTATTAATAATGCTTAGAGCTTACACATTGCATTTCAAAGAGACTTACAGACAGTAGGTAATTAATAGCCTGATGCCACTGATCTGTCTATAAACTTCAGTTCCTGTCACAGACCTTATTTCTTGTGAAGTGCAGTTATGATGGCTGAGATCTAAAGCACAACTTTGCAGAAGATCTCAGATGTCTCTGTGGGTAAATAGAAGACTTTGACTGTGGTCTTATAAGAGCTGGAGCAGGGCTCCCAAATTTTGAGCTGTTGTCCTCTCTCTGGCCAGCAAGCAAAGGGAATGCTCCTTAGTAGTTTTTCTGTCTTTGAGTAATACCTGTCATAGGCAGTTTATTCCCCACTGCCCGAAGAGGTGCAAGCTCTTACCACAGGAGCCTACGAAACCCTGCATGCAACAGTGAAGTTGCTACTTGGCAACTGAGTGTTCAAAGGCCCGAATACAGATGCTAACGCTTCCTTCTGTGTGAGTGGTTTTTCAGCACAGACCTTTTGGCACCCTGACCATTGTCCTAAAACCAGGCTGCTGCCTTTTCTGCAGCAGGACTTGCTTAGGGCAAAGATATGCCTGCCACAGAGCAGATGAAGACCTGAGCAGCCCTGTGCTCCTTCTCCAGGGCTGGACTCTGTGGCAAGCAGACAGAGATGCGGTACAAGTTGAGTACAGACTAAATTTTGGAGTCCAGAGTAAGGAGGAGCACTTCCAGTGCCAGAAGGGAGTGGCACAAATGGGTTGTGGTAGAGTGTATGTGTATAGAGTGTATGAGTATAGAGACTTTGGTATTCCCAGAGTCAGGATCTTTCCAGGATTTATCAGTGAAGTGAGAATAGGCTCAGTCAATATGTGGATGAGAGATCTCTCCTGACACTTATGAGTTACTGGCATCAATAGTTTGCAGTCAAAGGAGCAGAGATTCAGGCCAGTTATTTTAATGTGGTTTATTATTTTCCCAATTGTTTCAGGATCTACCTGTCAGAGGTTAAATCCTGCTAGTATAGTTCACAGACTTTTGATGACCTTGTCATCTGAATGTGGATTATCCTTTCCATGCTTAAGGATTTGCTTTGCTGGTCTGGTCATTCCCCTTACTGAATACTCTGTAGTCACTTAATATAAATATTCATGTTTAAAGATAAGGTTAGTAATCTACCAAAGATCACACAGGAAAGCTATAGAAGAGTCAGGAATGGTAACGTGGAATCTTTGCTTAGCAGCAAGATTCACTTTATCCTGTTCCCTAAAATGTTGTAAATAAGTAAACCAAGTAAACTTACTAGCTGTTAATGAAAAAGCACTCTAAACCACAGGTTAAATAGGTAGTTTGCAGTTACCTTTGAGCATCATAGATGCGATTAAAAAAATCTTTTAAAAAATGTTGGAAAATAGCTTAGCACACTTGAATTCTTAAATGCAGAAGGAAATGTCATTCTTGCAGGCTCGTGCTTGTTCATCTGATTATTGCTAATGCAAATTGCCAGTAGGGAATGAATAAATCTGCACTGCAGTTCTTGAAATTGATGCAAACAGTAAATTTTTTTGCAAATATATCTATCCACTTCAGTCTTGTAATGCAGAATGCTACTTCCTTACTGAAAGACTTGATAGACATTAGATTGTCACAGATGGAAGATCAAAATGTTATTTCTTAAAAATTGTGCAACCATTTTTGCTAGGTTCTCACTGAGTATGGGGCAAATAGAATTTAATATCTGTACATGGTTTGGGAAGATGGAAGTTGTACTTGAGGGGAAAGTTTCACTCCTGATCAGAGAGGGTAAAGACAAAGCACTCAGCAAAATCATTTAATAATGGATCATTTTGTTCCTTTCCTGTAGCAGGAGACAATTAGAAGAGAACATAATGTGGGGGAAGGGAAAAGAAAATAACACTATAGAATTAGTGAGCTGAACAATATCCTCTCTCGCATTTCAGAGGGAGGATTGGAGAGAAGTTGACATTTTAATATTTTCTAAATTACTTCGCAACATGTTTTCTGATGAATCTAATCTGGCGCCTCTTCCAAATTGATATTTCATCCAAGAATGTTTGGGCAAATATGTTATTAAGCCAGTAGATTTAGCAAGTTTTATATTTCAGTACATTTAAAAAAAGACAGCCTAATTTCCAGATTTAAAGGAGTAGGGCTCATTATTTCCCATGCATAGAGGTAAATTGTTTTACTAGCAAAACTCCGTATTGATTTTCATCCTACATCTCAATATTGAATGTTGTTTACACTAAAAGATGCAAGAGGGAGAGGGGGTGCTCAGGAGGCAGGAGATGTATGAAAAGAGCTTTTTGATTTTGGGGCTAATATTCCTACGCTACTGAGATCTCTGATAGTGACTCACAGTTGTTGTGGTCACTATTTGAAAGCCAGTAACAAACGAAGTAAAATGGTTTGTGTCAACTGTTCTTGGTAATTCTCAGTAACTAATGAAACCACCAGCTCTTCAGATTTTATCTGGAGCTCTTACATTTTGGCATGTGAGCCCTGTTTTCTGGGCCACTTTGAGAAAACTCCTGATTGAACAAAAGTGAATTGCATAAATGCTTCCCGTCTCTACACTTCAGATTACTTTGATGAAGAGAAGAAATCTCTCCTCAAAAGTAACTTAGCTATCAATTTTCATCCCCTCATTCATTACAATAACCTATCAGGGGACCTTCAACAGATCACCCATCTTGTCATCTCTTGGCCAGTAGTGTTTTCCAATATTTCTGGTAGCAGCAGCATGTTTTGTAATCTTGAGGAACGTATTCAAACCTGCGAGCAAGCTGGGTGGCTGCTGGAAAGTGTAAGGAAATGGGTGAATACTTCTGTTCTTCCTGGTAATTTAGAAGTGTTGATGAATAATACTTCAAGTCATAATGAATGTTGGAGTCTGTTGGTTTTGATTGAAGTTTAAAATAAGCTGTCTGCTAGAACATACACTGCCTCACTTTTTTATAAATCACAAGTTTAATATTCATTTATAAACATCCATTTGCATATGATGAGAAAATTTACTTGTAAACAACAGATATAATTCATCACCATTACATTCTCACCAGCTCTTTGAAATTAAGTTTTGAATTTGGGCTTAAACTCACTCGGATAATTTCTCTGCAGAAACGATCTTAAGCTCTGCTACTTACAGTTAGCAAGCAACACTGCCTTCCGAGAGTTGATGGTGATGCAGGAAGTAGAAACATTCCATTATCTTTTCTTTGTCCTCCAACACATTAAATTACTTGGCACTTGGGAAACTATGGTGATTTGGTGCTTCAGACAGCTGCTGAAATGCTCAGGTCAGAAGGGAAGTGGGCATGGTATTTTGGATACAGAGGAGATTTTTTATAGGGGTTGGCTTAGTGTTTTTGTATGTCAGTGGCTGGTAGCTGAATGTAGGACTGTAAAAAAGTTAGGTTATGTAATATCTGATTTAAGGTTATCAACATCCTGGCTGAGCCTTTTGTGGCATTTGCTCATCACGGGGATTTTGAAAGCCATCGCCTGACAAGAGGGAAAATATATTAAAAAAATTGCTGAAAGACTTAAAATCAATCTGCTTTGCACCAGCTTAACTTGTTGCTAGATAAGCTGCCCTTGTTTAACTACAAAGAAAGCTAAATTTTTCAAAGGCCTGCCCATTCAGTGTTCACTTGACTTTTCTACATTTGATGGAGGAGAACTAGGAATTTATTAGGCATCAACAAACGGAGTGGGCTGAAGGATTTTCTCCAACAGTGGACAGAGCTCAGTACCGCATAACATCAGGTTTTGTGTATCCAGAGTCAAACACATTTACTATTACAAAGCAATCAGTCATTTAATTACTGACGAAACAAAGCAGAAAGCTCTTAAATGTACCCACAGCGTATTAATCTTTTCTTCTGTCTATTCACTCTTTTGTCTTTGAGCCAGACACACTGTATGTCTTCTTTGTCTGGTGCATACCCTTTATTTATATTGTAGTCCTAACACTGTTAATCTGCTCAATAATTTATAAGACAGCTGACCTCAACATTAGGTGAGCTATTGAACAAACATCAGGGAGTGTTAAATTCAGTTTAGGCAGTGTAGTCTGAAAACCCCTCAGAGTCCATAGACTCCACTAAGTGCACAAAATGCGTGGAGAGAATAAGCACACCTGGGCTTCTGCACATCCTTGTCTTCTGTCATTACCCAGCTGATAAATATTTAAATCACAGACTTAGGTGGGTGGACCACTTTTTGTCCTGTTGTCTCCTCTTTCACTTCTGTGGCTAAAGGTATAATCTTTGCACACAAACCCTGTTTAAGTACTCTGTTACTAAGGAAACAAACTTGTCAAGCATGGACCATGTGGGAATAATGGTGATTTATTTAGAAAAGGAAAGGTTTGTCATTTTAAGCTCGCTACTACAAAATTGCTTTTTGATTACCTTCAAGCTTATTGCATTGTCTTGTCACAATAAACTATGGGAACAAGTGGAAAGGTTAATAATTGTGGGCTTTGTTCTTGTCAGTTATTCTGCAAAAGATCATACAGGATCCCTGCACCCTTGGCTCAAAAAAACAAATTTCAGTAGGACTGGAGCAGGATCCTGGACTCCATTTTTGTTGTTGTTATTATCTATTTATTTCCTAGCTGCCTCCAAACGCAGCATGGCTGAGATGTGCAGATTTGCAGACCGGCTACAAGGATGGACTCTGTGATACACTGCTAAGGGTAGGCAAGGTTATTTACACATATTTTTCAGAGTGGGGGAAGGAGAAAGATCTGAGCGGGATAAGAGAAAAACAGGAGATTTGAGAATGCTTTGTAAGGTCTAAACTGTAATACATTTTCTGAACCCTATCAATGAAGGTTCCTTGTTTGTTAGGAAACATCAGGTTTGTTATTTTATTTTATTTTATTTTGCTTTATTTTATTTTATTTTGCTTTATTTTATTTTATTTTTTCAGGACGTCCATTTAGATCCTGATAATCAGATAGAAAAAAGTTCTGAATAACTTCAGTGTGCTTTGAGCTAGGTCTAATGTGCTTTTTGTCAGGATAAATTAATATTAAGTCAAGAACTTTCTCCTGGAGAAAGTGGATCATTTTCTTGCCCAGGGGTGTGTTCACCAGGAAGCACTGTTCAACTGTGAGCTGCCTAAAGATGAAAGAGTTAAATTTTTTGAGGAAGAATAGACCGAGAGGTTCAAGTTGTTGTTGAGTTTGGGGGTAGTTTAAGGAACGATTGGCATTAATAAATCACCCTAAAGGCTTCTGTATTTTCACAGTATGACAAAAATTTAGTTCGATGGAAAGTATTTGAAGTGGCAGTTTATTAGAGCATAGTTGTTTTTATGGTAAAGTTTTGAGGAGAAACCCAAAACTGTTAATATAGAATACTTTTGAAAGTGAATATGTTTTGGGGGATTTTAGGGTGAAATGATGACTCCTTTTGAAAACTTTATTGAAGTAACTTGAAGAATATTTGAAATCAAAATGTAATGTTTCACAGGACTGAAAGGGAATTTATTTTTATCTATAATTCACATGTTGACTTTCTAGTCTTACCTGGATTTGCAAAACTAAAAAATCTTGAAGTATTTCCCAATAGAGGAAAAATATTTCCTACATACATCTTGGAGATCTCGCCACTTTCTCTCAGTAACAGCAGTCTTTCCCGCTTTCCAGAAAACCCTGAAGGCTGACTGGAAAAGGAAAAAAGTCCTTGCTGATATCCATCTACAGTCTTTTTCCATGTGAGATTACTTGTCTCACATTTTGCTAGAAAATTAATAATACAGTAGTAAAGGATGCAGCATAAAGTATTTATGGCAAATTGAAACTCATCGCCAGGACAATTTAGATAATAGGGCCACAGGCCACACCTGTTCTATTCTTCACTGCAGTGAACTTTTGGGGAATTATATATCAGTGTAAGTTATTTTTATTAGCTACAAATATGAATGAAGAATAAATTGATCACAACCTAACAGGAGTTTTATGTTGTAATTATGACCAATTTGGTATTATTTGCTGCATTAAAGTCAGGTCTGGTAGTGCTTATACTTAATGAGTGGGTTCATGCCATTGTGTTGTGGAATCTATATTGAGACATTATATTGAAGCTAATTAACTGAATGCATTGAGATTTGGTCAGTAGTTTTTATGCAACAGTGATGTCAGACACTAGCATATCTTTATTTATAATTTGGGAAGGACTAGAAGTATTCTAGGATGTTCTGTAATATATCAGCTGCCCTGTTCTGCAGCCCTTCTTTACCTATTGTTCAGGATCCAGATTTCTAAAAAAGGACTTAAAAATATGATAATTTGACTCAATCTTTTGAACTTTTGTATGTCTCTTCTGACACCAGACTTCAGATTAAAGGCCCTGAGTGATGGGCTTTTTTACTACTTGAGAACTATTGTTCTGAAAGCTAGAACCAGACAAATAATTGAATTTTCAGGTTTCCCCTGAACAGAAGAAAAGAAAAATGAGTTAAAAACAATTGTCAGGTTAGCCAAATAATTTACATTTTTTAAACTGAAACATAGATACATTTGTTCTTGGAAATGCAGTTTTAAAATTAAAATCAAAAAGCTTCATTTTAATGAGGATGATTCGTACAATTTAGGATTGAATCCCGGACCTTGGTGGTTGTGATCTTGTTGCATTACGAGAAGAACAACAGAGGCAAAAGGGATGTGGGGACTTTGTGGAATGACCCCCTGTCTCCTATTGCTGCACAGTGCAGCTGAGTACCAATAAATTTCTTATTTCCATATCTTAGAAAGTATGGTTGACAGCTGATCACAGTAGTAAGAGACTCTCATGCTACCAAAGCTCTTCCATGTGCTACAGCCTTTATCTCTGGTAGTACCACTCCCATTGCTAGGGGGAATCAGCTTCCTACCTTTAGCACATGCACTTTTCCAGAGGCCTCTTTTCTACACTTACAGGGAGAAAAAGCATTCTCTTCTCTCAGGAAGTGGCTAAAATAGTTCTTCTGGGACTGGGACACCATCTTCAGAAATGTTGCTGTTACAAGGAGATTTTTCTGTGGTTCTTCTCCTTTCCCTCTGGGGATAAGACCTTTCCATTTTTTCCTCTTTCCAAGGATGTATGTCTGACTTTTCTTCACAGCCATGGGTAAACAATGAGATCAGTCTCTTTCAGACTTCTGGTCGGGCCTGGATGTTTGAATGTGCAGCCATTCGATTCTAAACAAAGAGCTTTAAATGGAAACCTGAGAAAACAGAAGCTTCTGCTGTCAAAAAAGGAACAAAATCTTTCATTTGTTTACCCCATATTCTACCTAGAGGTGACTACATCTTCCAGGTGGAGTCTCTTCAGCCTTTGGCCATGCTCCCACAGCCTGGGAAGAACTGCTCACCTGCAATATGAGCTTCCATTTAAGAAGAATGTCTAAGCAAAAGGTACTGTAGGTTTGTTAGAGCCATACCAATGAATGGTTGGATGATTAAGTACCTTGACATTTTGTTTGTGGTTTTGTTTATTCTAAATGCTTTTGACTATATTTTTATTTTGGCGTATAGATATTAAACGCACTGTGGCAATCAAATGCTAAATCTTGTAACTTTGCTTTAAAATGCACTGACAGAGGTGATGGTAAGGAATAAAAAACACGTAACTGTCATGCTTGTGGGCCATACTATAAAAGCCATCTTGCTACTGCGGCCAGCTATCAGTCTACCTGCCCTTCAGTCTGGTCAATCAATACTTGTATAAATATCTTTTCCCAAGAGATGAACACAAGACACTGCCTTGTTCAGTGCTGGAAGTAGTGCCAGTGAGCCGTGACAGCAGGGTGAGGACAGTGGCCTTCAGAAAAAGTCACCAAAGCAGAGTTTCTTGAACCATTTATACATTTTCACCAAGGAAATTGTATTTTGCACTTCCATATGTCCCTTGTAACAAGTGTAGCATCTATCCACATTAAAAGCCTGAGCACATTTCAATAAAAGAACACAATAAAAAGGATTAACATTACTCACTTTGATGGAGGAAGAAACTCCTATTTCTAATCTTCATTTTGTGACAGTGCGATTGATTTCTTCGCTGTGTGGTGTGGGGCTGGTATTGCTCCCGGATTCGCCTGTATTGCCTACAGCTCCCACTGCTCTAATCTCTTCAGGTTACTTTGCAGCTTGATTAGGTCCTGCTGTGTGTGTGTTATACCTCCTCAGCAGAGCTGTCACCTGTACATTTGATCACAGTTGAATTCCAACTGTAAGGAACACCCAACAAAGTCATGTCATGTAGGGAACAGAGTTGTTTGGCTTCCTGTTACTATAGCTACGATGTCTAAGAAGCCTTGGGAAACCCTGGCTGGAGTTTAGCAGGATGTGACATTGCTTAAAAGTGACTACATTGTAAGGATTAAAGTACATCTGTGAACCCGTTGTGATCCGATCAGCTTTAGTCTGAGAGTCACTGTTGAAAGGGACAAGCGTCCAAATCTGAGAATCCTCTGTTTCCTGTATCTCATCTCAATTTTTACATTTAATTCTTTGTGCAGTAAAGAGTACAAGGAAAGGACAACATTTTCTACTGATAATTTCCTGCCTTATGTTCAATAGCATCTCTTTAATGTGGGACAAAGGACATGTGCTGTTTTCAGACTTGTCATTAAGATTTTCATTCACTTTTTTGAATTCCCTCTGGAGCCAGAGGTGGAAATAGGCAACTGTGTAGAGTGATTCATCCCACTCGTTTTAAGACCGTGAAGTCTTTTGGGGAGGAGTCTGTCATCTCTTCTCTAAGTATAGTGAGAGCCTGAACAACTAATTTAGACTTGATGCCTTGCTGAAGGTAGACTAAAAATACAAGATGAGATAAATCCCGCATGGGGTGCCTGTGCTCGCTGGCCAGTCAGCAGTTTCATCGACAGGAGCCAAATCCTGCCCCATGCTCTTAGGTGCCCGCCTTGCTCAGAGCGGCGGTGCGTGGCTTTAGCAACCTGATTTTTAGATTCCTCTCTGGGAGCAATAATGTTATTTGCAATCAACCAGTTTAGCTTAAATGGTCAAGGATTAATTTTTCTTCTGTAATTGGACACTTAAGTTCCTCGCTCAAGCAATACAGCTCTGTGCTTGAACATTGCACCTTTTTAGAAGCAGATTCAACATTACGCTGCATATAAAGTCACAGGAAATATAGTTGGAAGCAACCATGAAAGCCCTTTTTCCTGCTTCAAGAAAAGACCGACTGCATCTAGAATTCTACAGATGCTATCAGCCAAATAAGAAATTAGAATACTATCACTACTCAGTTTCTTGAATAACGAAAGCGTACAAAAGCATTGTGACTGAATACCCATGGGAGGCTGGCAGGGAGCTCAGCTGGGCTCCATAGGAGCTTACCTTCTTCTTTAAAAACATGTGTTCTTTTCAAGTTTCTCTGATTTTCAGAGCCATAAATTACTTTTCAGGCCTTTCTAACATTAAAATTGTTGCCTGAAGACCAGAAATGATTTACTGAAAAATAAAAAAGTCCGTCTTCATGAAGTGAGCCTCTGTGAATATCTTAGATGTCATTTCAGAAAGGTAGATGGCATCATTTCCATTCTTCTCTGCTCAAGTGGCAGTAGGCCCAGCAGAGTGAACAAAAGGGAGGAGATAGGATGTCTTACAAATAAATCCAATTAAATTTCTGTATGTGAATTGATTGTATTTTATTTACCCAGACATAAACAAGATTCTAGATGATCAAAGCTTTGGCTTGATGCACTATATTTGGTTATTCTCAACAAGTTGTGTTGTGGGAGTGTACGCGAGCTTATTTTGAAACCCATTTTGTTGTCCTCCCAAGCCAAGCTAGAGTAAACAGAGAAAGTTTGATGTTGCTGAAAGATATTGTGCTAGGGTTATTTGTCCTACAGCACACCGTTGTGACTGCCATTCGGGGAACACCAGGATACTTCAGAAGCACAAACAGTAAGGTTCATGTTAGGAAGCCTCTGTTAGGTTTGAATGTTCAGTAGATGTCTAATATTTTTAACTGGTTGTAGCAAAATTTCTCAGGGGGCACATGAGAAACACTGAAATGAAGTTCTGAGATTTGCTGTTGCTTTTTCTCTGTTACTAGTTTAATATTTTGCATAAAGAGACTTTGTTTTTGAGAACCATATTTGTGCCTTTTTCTTAAAGGTGCAAATTTAATTCTACTTTAGGTAAGAGTAACCTTGGAGCTGAAATCCAAACCTTTCTGTGTGTGGTGGGAGGAGGGGAGGAGGGCAGGGGCTGGGTGCATTGGCAAAGCTGGAAATGGAGCAGTTCTGATATTTAGTTCTAAATCACCTGTGATGGTCTGAATGGACAGATCATAAAGATCATAATTTCCAGATGATGTCTTTTTTCATGACTCAGCTGATTAACAGGTTCACATAGATTGATACCAATCTGACTGCTATTTCATGAATAATTTTCCTGAGATTTTTAACCCTGAGATTTTTAACTGAGATTTTGCTGCTATAGGTCAGTCTTGATTTTAATGCAACTTTTTTAGTTTGCAAGAAGTCTTGAAACGGCTGTTATCTACTTCATAAGGCTCACATTTTTCTTATCATCTCCTCTGTCTCCCTTTACCTACAATATTAGCCTATTCCGAGTGGTGCCATTTTTCTTGGAAAATACACAGGACATTCTCATTTTGGAAATCAACCCTTTTTATGTTATTTTAACGTCTTCCCTATATTTCTCCTCTTCAAACACTGAGAAAAAGTCCTTCACAATTTTATGACAAAGCAGTGAGCATTTCCTGTACGGTGAGTGGAGTCAGCACGTAAATAAACAGAGCAGTCTCATTAGTGTTTATTGTCAACTGTCAGTAATGGCTGACAGTTGCAGCTTTGTGTATTATAACCTACTTTATTCAGCAAGGGTAAGTTAGGATGCAAGGGCTATTCCCCATGCTGTTTAAAAAGTGCCAGGACATCTTTAGCTTCCAGCTGGAAGAACCACGAGAGACTAACAGGAGGAATCTTAGTTTAAACACCTCATTTGAAGGTCAGAACCTCTAACAGTGTAGCAGAAGTACATTGCAGTGTCAGCATTGGTTATGAGCCCAGAGCCTAATGTAGGGCTCAAAACCATGACCTTCTACACCAGAGGCAAGAATGTTACCAACTGAGCCCATCTGACATTAATTAAACCCTCATTAAAAAGGAGGGCTTTTTTCCTGGTTTGAAATGTGATTTCCTCTGCAAGGTTTTATCATGCATATTTTATGACGAATTTTAGCAGGTGGACTATAGACCCTCTTCTGATCTTTTGGAATCACTGTACATGGCATATGTTTCATGCAGATGGGAAACAGAAAAGAGAGAAAAAAATACATATTCATTTGTTTTAGTTTGTAATATAGGTGGCTATGTTATGGCATTCAGGAGCAGTTTAAAGGGTGAAGTTTATTGTCTATTACCACATACTGATAAGGGGAAATATTCCATGTAGTACTAATGAGGCATGAACACATGAATTCTGCAAGGTTTAAGTTACATGTGAATCTGCAGGATTAACCAGACTTTGAATATCACCTGGCAATAGAATCTGGGAAAAGTCCCAAGCCCTTTCTGCTTGTTCTCATGAGCTCCTCTGGGAAGCGTATTTACTCACAGCCTGTTTTACCTGCAGTACAACACACATTCTCCTTTAAACCCACCAAGTCTTACAGTAAGTACAAGAAAGCAGCAAGGCAGAATTCAATGTTAACCTCTTCATTTCTAACAATATCTAAATGATTTATCAGTATTACCGAGGCTCTTTTCAATCTGATGCTGCAGGCATTGGCAGTGTCTGTCTGAATAATGTCTAGGAGCTCGGATGTCTGGGATACTCTTAGTTTTGCCATTTATTCTGTATTTAATCCATTTTCCCCATCAGTAAGAAAGAGAAGTCGTGAAACAACTTCATAGCCACATAGTGCTTCACATCTTCCAGAGTTAATACACAGTAGTTCAGAACTGAAGTGCTGCCCAGTGGAGCACCCTTCCCTCCTGCTTTGGCATTAAGTTACAGGTAACTGAGTCACAGGACTTTCTCTTGCAAACACTGACTCAAGGTCTCTGACACAGCTGAACCGTGTGAATTCTTTTCAGCAGAGGACAGCACTTCTTCCAGCTGTGCTCATGGGTTTACTCCTTAGCTGGGTGTGGGGTGTGAAGAAAGCTTGTATGCCTCTGGTGTTTTGGTATCTGAAGAAAGCACGTGTCATAACTACAAAAGCTCTAAATAAATACAAAAATAAATTTCACCATATCAGATAATACTCCTTTTAACAGCACTGACCTCATCAATCTTTCTTTTGCTCAGATTTTTTTTTTTTACATATTCCTCCCTCCTAATCACAACTTTTCAGTTTCAGATACTTTTATATTTTCCTCCCTTTTAATGGCACACTGAGTTCTTCCATTCTAGTAGGCAACTTAAAGCCAAACCTCTGCTCCTGTCTCTTTTTCTGAGAAGACAAGATTCATCACTCAGGATTTCTTGACCCCCCGAGGAAAGAAGCTGATCTTTCTTCCAAGCTCTGTGGGGATCCCTAATGCCAAGACACACTTCACTGGGAAATCAATATAAATAAAAAGCAGTGAAATGTCTTTGTTGTGAAGCAACCTCTTTGCATTGCTCGTGAGCTCATGCAGAGGGCACATCCCAATCGCCAGCCTAACTGAGCAAGTAGCAACACCATCGATTCAGAGTCCATCTTACTTCACATCCTCTCCTGCACATCGACTCACCCTTATTCCCCTTCTCAGCTTGTCCCCTTTGGTCAATTGATTAATCATCAATATTACTCACCAAAGGCAGCTACAATTAAACAGACATTAGATGACTTCCCCTTGCATTTAATAACACTGAGCTTGATCAGACACCTAACACTTTGCCTTCCTCAAAAATGTTTAACCAATATCCAGTTGAAATGAAACACTGTAAATTTGGTAGAGCAATTAATCATTGAGAGGAAGAAATACCCAAAGAATCAGACTACAGAATTTCCAGACAATGAGTCTGTCAGTTAGGTTTCTGTCTAGAGGAGGATTTTAGTTCTTGGAATCCCTTTTTATTTAATATTGTAGTGTTACATAGTATAGCATAGTATAATACAATCACGATATTAATCACATCACCCACAGCCTCTGTATTTGCAAATCATTATGTCAGCACACATGAGAGCATATATTTTAATATCAAAAGTCTATGCAAAAGTGACTTCAGCTTATAAAGATGTACTTGAGGTAGCTTCAAACTAACTAGTCCTTTCCAGTTAGCAACATGCATTAGTGGGAAAGTCAGCACCTGCTACAGAACCCTGCGGAGAAGCTGGATGGTTGGACATTTTGTTAAGCACTGACTTTCATCATTTTGCACCTTCGTGCTATTGAGAGTTCATCTGTGAGCTGCTGTAACTGAGACACGTATGGATTTCAGAGCAGTCCAAAAGCAATGTCTTGCAATGTAAAGAAACTAGTTCATATAGGGACAGAAACGTGTTTTAGGGAACAGAGAGGCGAATATACTCGTGAAGACTTAAAATCTGTCAGAGGGGTGGCTGTAAACCAGCGACATCAGCCCTACAGCTGCTTTGTCCTGAACAGGGCAGCATTATCTGGCACAGACTTCCTAGATAACCTTCTTTCGTTTTATGGGCTTCTCCTGGACCCATCTCATGGTACTTCTCAAGTCTGATCAAGACTTAGTTGCCTGTCTTTCTTCCCTCCACGGGTACCAACCGCATGAGTTTCTCCAGCGGGGAGTACCGATCAGTTCCGCCACAGGTTGACGTAGCGCTCAGTGAAGGGACGCCCCTATCTTACATTTGCACAGAAAGAAGTACACTATCTCAAGCCTTGACTTTGCACTAATTCATGTTAGATCATAAAATGCCACTGAACTACCTTCTTCTCACTGTGAAATGGATGCATTTTACCTTTGCATAGGTGCAAATGAATATGTAAGATGAGGGCAGTGGAAGAGGAGGCCCATTTTGTTCTCAGTGTATTTGAACCCCCTGATGCTTCCACAGACTGTTGCAGTACATGGCTCAGTGCAAAACAGTAAAGCCACTACTCTTCTGCAGATGCTGAAATGGTGCCTGTTTTACTGGAGGGTAGGATTTATCTGTTAAAGTACGTAGTCAATTCATACTAAAATACTTGAATAAACTCAGAGAAATGGAAAGAAAAAAATTATAGATGTGAAGCAATAGAAAGACTTGTCATTATCATAGCCTGGTAGAAAGTTTCTTTTCTTGTATGCATTCATCATCTAAAGACTCAATGTTTTTAATAAATTTCCTGCCTGGCAAGTTTTCCATCCACAGATTTCTAAGAGGGTTGAAGTCCCAGAACATATATTTAGTGCCTGCCGACAGGTCCCTAATTATGGCTTGATTAATCACAGCAGTGCCTGCACCTGTCTGTGCAAAACGTCTTCATTTTTGCTTTGTGACCCGTGCAGGATCTGGGAACGCATGTAACAATGGCTGTGGAAGCACCCAGCTTTGTTTTCTTCCCTGTTGTTAGTTCTGCTGCTGTTCTGACCAGAACAAATGATTTCTGTTGTGTGGGAATGGGGGGGCTTCTTCCTTTGCTGATGTTTCTGGAGAGGCTGGTACAAACTTGGAAGCTTTCTCAGGAACCAAAAAGGGCTAAAACCTGGTTGCATTAAGAGTTCATTTTTGTCCGCCATTCCTTCCACAGAAACGGGCTCCCATCAACCCCAATGCCATCGATGGGGAGGTTCACAGGATTTCCCCTAGATATGGACAAAATGCCTTTATCTTTTGAAAGCCATTAAGTACACCAAGGAACCTCATAGGTCTTGAATCGCTGCAGGCTTATAGGGATATGCAGAACTGTGGCTGTGACTGGTTTTCCTTTTTGAGCAAATGCAATAGATTTTTTTCCTTTTGCTTTATTTTGGAAAAGTCTTCAGGAATGATTAAGGGCAAAATAGGCCCTTTTCTAGGGTGTAGGATGGGGTAGTTTGCACAGGACTTGGCTCAATGCCCTGAATAAGGAGAAGGCATTCACGGGGCACTTGAGGGGAATGTGAGACTCCAAGCCATTTCCTACTGGGAAATACAAAAAGCACAGAGATTTCAGTGAACTGACTGTGTTGGGAAGGGACTCAAAGGAGAGGTTAGAGAATAGTTTTCTGCAGAGGGTCCTTTTTTGTTTTTCAGAGGAAGACTGAAAAATGAGAGACACTTGGAAGGGATCCAGACAGAACTGAGAAAAAAGTCTTTTTTATACCATTGAGATGAAAAGACCCAACTGAAACTACTCTTAGTGAGGAATGAGAGCAAAACACATCAGCTTTCATCTAACAGGCTGAGGATTTGCTTTTCAATTTGGCGGCAACCAAAGAGTAAATCTGGAGGAAATAAATTTGGTGTGGATCAAACCAAAGTAGATCTAATGTTTTTCATCCTGAAATGAAAACCAGGAAGTTAATTAGTACAGTACAAGGCATTGTCTTTGACCTTGGAATGAAATGTTTTCCTTTCAGGATCTTGTAAAAATAGCCAAAGAAATGAAAGGTTTGATTGACCAAACAGGAGGAACTATGGCATGTCCCTTTTATCCTACATTTTTGAGACCCAGTCTCTTGTCTGCCTGCTGTAAGAAATAAAGGGATATCGTTCTGTATACCTTGCCTCACGCTAGCAATCTGCTCTTGGAAGGGACACCTAGTGTGGCTTTTGTTGATGCTAACATTCCCAGCAATGATGCTGGAGCGCTTCTTTTGACTCAGATGCACCCTAAATGTTTCCCCTCCCCTTTCCCATACAAGAATGCCACGACAGAACACTCACGTTTAAACACAAATTCAAAGATACACAGAATTACACTGAGCATCTGAAGCTCTACAGCTAGACAAGTCTCGGTGCATCATTACCTTCATTTTGCAGGAGTTTATTTTGCAATAAAACTTACCTGCTAGCATTACCTTTGCTTCCAAACAACATCGGCTGTCATACTTCAGGAAAGGATTTCTGGAGATAGTAAATAGCTCCAGCCAACCCACACTTCAAACATAAACCAAAACATTTCTTTTGTTGTGGTTTTTCTATTTTGGACAGACAAAGGCACATTGTTATTTGGAATCTGTGAAGCACAGAGAATGCGCTCTGTATAGCACGAGGCATGGATGCCAGGATTGGCCCAGTTGGCAAACTCAAGGAACACAGGAGAAGGGAGGCTTTTTGTGTAGGCAAATCTGTAGACACACAACTAGCAGGTTGTTACCATAAAAGTCAATGAAACAATATACAGAAGGAGCACCAAGTTCTGACTGATGGGCTGGAGGGGAAACATCATGGATCTTGAACAGCCTGGAGGGAGGGAGGAGGCTGAAGTTGTAGAATAGTAAAGTTGTGAAGATGAAAAGGGTATAGGCAAGGTTTGAGTTGATATGACTGAAAGAAAGGGCCAAATATTATGGAGAAGAGAGTTCACTAAATCTTACCAGGTTGCCTATGAGAAGGAGGTGGCAGAAGAATAAAAGGTAGTGCTGACATTGCTAGCCTGGGAGAAGGGGAGGGAAGCAGCGAGGGAGGAGAAATTAAGAAAATAATGGCAAAAGGCAGGAAGGGGGAGGGTGGAGGATATAAGAAATAAGGTGCTCAATTTTGTCCAAGTTGCCCTTGAGCTGGCAGGGGGGTTATGCTGGATGATGTGCTGAAGAGATTTATGTGTAAGGGGTAGGGTTGGAAAGGCAGATTTGTGAGTTGTCAGCATAGAGGTGATAGTGGAACAGCAAGAGAGAGCCATGGGGCTGAGCACAGAAGAGAAGAGAAATGAGCCCAGGCCAGGCTCTGGGAGATTTCCAACGAGGAGGAAGGAGCAACATCCCTGGAAAAGTCACCAGAGAGCAGGATGTTCCTCAGGAAGCAAACATCAGAGCCTAGTTAAGAAATGGCTGGAGAATTTGGTCTATGGAGGGAGCATGAGCACTTAGAAGTGAATTTCGGGAGAATGAATTAGTGTTGTAGTTATTACTGATTTTTTTTTGTGACATGGGTTTGAGAGAAGGGTTGACTTCGGGTTGCAGTTGAAGTTCATGGATTGCTGTCTAGGCTAGAGCATCCCAGAGGAAACCTGTATCTCCAGTCAAAGAGGCAGGGAGGCAAAGGGAGGGAAGGCAGAGGCAGCATGAATAAAAACCCAGGAAAAGACAGACTATGGCCGCTTACTGCAGGTCTCCTCCTTTTCCTATGAGGATGTTGTCCTACTAATGGACTCCTGTGTAAGCTCTTCTCTAAGCCAACCATCTCCCCATAGCACAGTTGAAAAATGTTAATGTTAAGATCTGCACCCTGAGGGTCACTTGCAAATGACAATCAATTGTCATTTGCGAATAACAGATAATGTTATTGCTCTGATTCACTCCATTCACCTGCTACACACAAATGTGTATGAATAACCACTGGATTTTTTAATATACCCATCTTTTAGCACAGAGTAGCACCCCTCCTTTGAAGAGAAAGATTTTAAGTTCCCCACTTGTATGGCTGGGAGAAGATGGTTTTCAAGTCAACTCAGGTACCACTTCAAGGAAATGTACACCATTATTTTTTGTGGAAAGTGAAAGCTAGGGAGAGGAGCTTTTGGGGAATCTCATTCACAGGTCCTGATTTTAAGAGGTGTTGAGTGATGCAATTGCTCTGCATGCAGCCAGAACAGTGCATGGAAATCACGTAAGTGGGAACAAGGTGTTTAGGAAGAGTGAAAAATCCCAGTAGGCACTTCTCCGCATGTTTAGGTACCTAAATACCTTTAACCATCTGGCCTTAGGCAAGAAAGTCTAATAAAATGTTAGGCAGATGTAGTAGGTAGGTAATTTGATTTTGGCTATTAGGCAGACAATGTGATTTCAGAACATGTATTTTTTAGCTATTTTTAGTAGGTCTTTTTTATTTGACTTTTATTTTGAAGCTCCTGATTTTAAGCTGTTATTTTAAACCTCTCTCAGCTGGTGACTCTGATTGCTTTTCAAACCTTCTATTTTATAACCTTTGTACTCTTATGCATGAATCTAGGCCAAGTTACCGCCTTCTGTTCGCTTTCCAGTGTCTTTGAGGTTTAAAGTAAGCAAAATGCAATTTCAGTCTGCTGGGGCTGGGAACCTTGGGAGACACCATTGTTGTGGTTTAGGTAGTGTTTTTTTTCTTTTTAATTGGCTTGTATACATTTGGATGAGTCACCATCGATATGAACGTTTCCCTACAACTATACCTTGTTTAGTCAAGCACAATTAAAATGAAATGTGCATCATTTTTTTGCCTGGCTTGGAGCAGGGCTTGCTCTTGAGTGCCAGTGGAAAGCAAGGGTGGATGCTGTCACATAGCAGCAAGAAGAAATTAAGAAGGGAGCAAATTTTACAGCTCTCCCGTGATCATTGTTCAAGGGAGAATTCTCATGAAATGAGAATGAAAATCTAATTGATGGCCTGATTCTCCATGGCTGTGCAGCCATCCTTTCCTTCTCTGCTTCTAATAAATGCTCTCTGCGTTCACCCCCACATAGGCAAGAAAAATCCATGTGACCAGATAGGGAGACCTTTAAGAAAAGACCAATATTTGCATATCTATTATGGCTATACTCAGTGTTATACTTGTTTCATTAAAATTTCTATTTGGATAATATGTAAGGTCAATACTGTCACTGTTCTGGAAAATTCATTTATTTTAAAATTAAAGCTAAATGCAGGAAGTGTGATTCTCCCCATGCCTCCACCTGTATAAATCCACTAAGCTTGACAGAGTAAGTAAGTGAAAGCAGAATCGGGCCCAACGTGTTTAGAGATGGGGATCTGCTGTGTGGGAAAAAAGCATGCTAATTACATGAATCCTAATTTTCAGGGTAAATCACTTGGTATAGATGCTCTGAGTTCCTGCTTTTCTATATTCAGTGGATGGTTATTATTTCAGTTGGGTGCCTACTGAGGTCCATTAGCTTTTACACACCAGTTAAGGTTGTCAATTGCTGGGATTGAAAATACATGAAGAAATACTTAGGATTGCTTAAAAGTACCATGTTTCCCCAAGGTTACCAGCTTTCAAACCTCAAGCAGCCATTTTCAAATGAATTTGCCTGTTGCGAAGGCTGAAGACGGGAGCTTATGTGCCAGAAGAGAGGAAGGGGATAGCTGCTTTTAAAGTCAGGTGTCGGTGGGTTTCCTGGTCTGTTTCTGGGCCATTAACATTTTTTAGGGCCTGTGCCTGGCCTGGTCTAAGTCTTTCCAGAGTTTGGGTTCTTTTGTGTGGTCATTTGTTGTTTACAAGTATTGCTTAACAATCCTTAACATGGCATCTGGTTCAATTCTAAGAAATCATGAAAGGGGAAGAAATGATCTAGGACAGCTACTATGGAAGTCACCTTTAAAGTCTACAAAAATATATTAAAAGCAAAAGCTATTTTCAACATGCACCAAGGGAAAACGTGTATTAAGATGGATCTGTTTTAATTTTACTATTTCTGGTGTAAAATCATAGCTTTTTAAAGGTTTCAGTTTGTATACAGGAAACTTCTATGTGCCTGTTCAGTCCTACTGAAATTACAAATCTGTTTGTTAAATGACCATGCTTGTTAAATAACCATAAACTGGTTACACTAACTTTCACCCTTAAGGCAGCTGGCTTCAAAGCAATCAGATGGTGTCTGTTACCCTTTTGCAAGGTGGTAGTGGTCTCTCATATGTCAAATAAGCTCAGTGGCTTTAATCCCTGTCCCAGATGTCCACAGCACAAAGAGCAGGATCTCAAGCAATAATCTTTATGTCAGTCTCAACAGACAGAGCCAGAGCTACATTCACCCAGGGGAGCAAGAGGCTTTCTTGTCAGCAAAGATTTTTCCCGCAGCAGAAAAGAAGGAAAATTTACATTAGTGCTTACAGTGCTTGGTCCTTTCTCCAGTGCTGTTTTTGAAAATGACTGTCATTTGTAGGTGAGAAACAGGATGAAGTGAAAGTCCACAGCCACCTTTTTCATTCAACTTCAGGTCCTATGCAGCATGCTAGATGATATTACTGTTTTATAGGAGGAGGCTGGGGTACAAAGGTGGGATACACCTCACTGAATTTAAGCACCTAGAAGTTAGCTGTAGGAATTGGTTTCTCAGGAGGGGGAAATTTTCTTTCAGAGCCTGTGGCAACTAACTTTTAGAGGCTTAGAGTTAGGCCATGTGAATACCACCCTGCCTCAAAACCCGCCTGGACGCCGTCCTGTGGAACTTGCTGTAGGTGACCCTGCTCTGGTGGGGGTTTGGACTAGATGATCTCCAAAGGTCCCTTCCAACCCCGACCATTCTGTGATTCTGTGACAGAAATATTTATCAGGGCAAAGACAGGAACTGAAGAATCCCACGTCCACAGCTTGGTTGCTGTACGGTTCTTGCCTTATTTAAATTCCTGATCTATCAACAAAACAAAAGTGTGCAAATAGCTTCAGGCACATTATTAGTCTGGGGAGCCGGGGAATGCAGATGGTGTTAGACTGGGTAACCCACAGTGGCTCTGGCTGTTACATTCAGAAAAGCCACCAGGGCAGTGCTCAGCACCCAGTGTATGTTCTGCAAACTGAAAGAAGCCCAAAGCAGCAGAAGCTTGCGCCCTGCCAGTTTTTCTGTGCTGTAGGGATCAGTGACTGGTTTTCTTTACGAGAGACTGTGCTGGAGTTGAGCCTAAGCTCATCATTCTGAATGTGGAGGTCTTTTGAAAATTCAGATCTCTGTTTAGATCTTGTAACCTGAACTCAATAGTTACGAAACGCAAGGACAGAAATGACTGCTTCAAATATGTTTTTAAAGTGCTGTTAAATGGTCATTGAATGTAACCAGCAAAAATGTTTAAAGAAAATTAAACACAAACGTTTGCTACTGAACCGAAATCAAGCATGTTTTATATTAGAGACATGGAAAGGTTCCCTTTCCCTTTAAATATTTTGAATTCTTTCTATCAGCAAGAAGGTTAAATTGGACAACATTTCAACAAAGTGTTTATTAATCTCATGCAAAGAAATGGATTTTGCATCACATGTGTATTTATGTATTTATCATCTAGTTAGAACTGATCAAAGTGGGGTTTGTTTAGCTCGGAAAGTGCCAAGATCTAAAAGAGGCCTGAATGATGGTAAAACGATATCATCTATCATCACTTTAACATCAGTGAGCAGGAGTTGTTAAAATGGTCATTTCTTTTCAGTGCTTCACCCATGAGTTGAGAAATCCAATCTTATATTTGGAGTAACCAGTATTAGCACAGGGAAATAGAAAGGAACATCTGGAGGCAGAAAATCCATGGCATTGACCTGGGGAGGTCAAATTGTGATACTGGCCAGGATTGGGGGAGAGGCGGCGAACGAGGTCAAAGGCCAGATTTGAATCCTGATAGATTAAACGAAGCTCAGAGAGGGACTCAGGGAGTAATAAGGGATTCCTAACCCTGCCAGCAAAGGGTTTCTGTAAGCCTGCAGCTTGATCATTCTTCTGGACTGGGAGATGAAGACTTTGCTGATTAACGTGCAAATGCAATAGCACTGTAAAAAGTTCCAGATGATTTTATGACTAAGCCTTGCTGCAGGGAACAACATGTTTGGCAATAAGCATTAGGAAAGGAGAGGTGAATGAAATTAGGTGTCAGTCTACCATCAGACCGCTTGGGAAGGTACATAGCAAGAGGTGCAGGTACATGGGACATGAGAAAGAGAATCCTGCAAGCAGAAGCACAGACTCAAAAGGGGAAGCCCCTGCTGTTTAAAAAACAGAATACTAGTCTAATAAATGCAACTTTCTGCTTGGCACTAATGAAGCAGATTAATAAGGCTATTGGAGCCCATATGGCCACAGAGATTTCCTTAGACTAAACATTGCTAATAAATGTTTTCAGAAAGTAGTGTTTACACTCAGGCATCTCTCACCCTTGCAGTGGCCTGGTATGTGAGGTAACTGCAGTGTTTATCTTCATGCAGCAGATATGCCGTCTCTCTGTGGAATAAGTATTATTCCCATTTCACAGATAGGAACAGTGAACCAGAAGAGCAAAGACCAACATTTGCAAAAGCCACCTCTTACATCAGGCCTTGAATTTTAATAATCTCATAGATTATTAAAAAAGCCAAATTTTTAACTAGTAGAATGAGGCCATGAAGAGGGTCAACAGCAGAGCAAGGGTTAGAGTGCAAGCATGTCCTGTGTCAGTTCTTTGTGCGAGTGTGGGTGTTGTAGGAAAGGTCATTTTGGCTACTGCTTATTAGAGGCAGCTCTGCTGCAGGCATCCAACTGCCCAAGAACTGGTGGCAGTCCCCATAGAGGCAGAGGCCTTTCCTAGAAACACGTATCCCTCTAAAAATAAATAAATCATAACCTTACCAAAAATGGTTCAGTGACAGGACTCCAGCACAGGTTGTCTAAGTCACATATCTGTTTAACTCTATGAGCTTTATGGGCTTGACCTCCCGACACACTGGCTGTCTTTCTTGCCCAGCACTTCTGGTGTCCTAAAGGGAGGTCAGTCACATTTAGATTCAAAATTATGGCCTGGCTGCTTGGGTTCAGGCAGTCAGATGTGAAAATATACTAGTTTCATTCCTAAATGGAGATTCAGTTGGCTGCTTATCTGCTGAACAAACATATCTGCAAAGACAACAGGAATAGCAGCTCCAGGCAGCACACAGAGCCCCTGTTCCACTTTCTCCTCTCACAGTTTTCTCAGCTTTTTCTCTCCACATGCTTCCCTGTCATTTCGATCTCTGTGGCCCTACGTAGTCCTGACCAGTCAAGATAAATGCCTTTTCTTTTGCTCTCTCTAGAAATGGGGAACCTTAAGCCCTAAATCTCCCTGAAAATAACTCTGTTGTAATCTTTCCTTAAAGATTTCTAAAAGTTTTTGTCCCCAGTTTTGCAGTTTAGATTGTGTGATGCATATTCAAACTCTATTTTCTTTTAGCTCTCTTCATGTGTAACTTCTGCTTTGTTGGATTTTCCATATAGTGAACTACCGACTGAACCCTGCCACAGCATTAGTGTCCAAGTCTGGTGAAATGACTATAAACACGAACACTATTATGTTGTATTTAACTGTTTGTGAGTACAAATGTGTGTTTAAAGACAAGTTACGTTTGAAGATCAGACTCAAAGTACACATTTATCCTGAAAAGTTGAGGAGAATTCAGCTCAACACCAGCACATAAGTATGTGTGTGTTAATGTGTGTGTATGCGCCCTGTCCAGAGACAACTCAGAAATACACCTAAAATCATACCCCATTGATGTGAAGGGCAAGGTAAGAGCAAAACCAGATGCATCAGCTGTCTCCAAGGCAGTTACCCTGTGGAAGGAGGCAGACCAGCACAGCAGGTAGCAAATGTCTATTTCCAGAGCATGGAAGTGACTGGTGTGTAGGCAGGCATGAAGGAAAAACCCTGCATTACTTTTATTGTCAAACTGCCTGTCAAACTACCTTGTTAGGCAGGGACAGTAGCATGGAAAATAGACCAATATTTACCTTCTTTGTATGTGTATGCGTGAAGGCAACAATTCTTAGAAAGGGCTTATTTCAAATATGTACTTGGTAGTGCCAGAAATTAAATGTACAGCGTTAAGATAGAGAACCATATGCATGGCAAAACAAAGAGGAAGGAGTTAGACCTTTGTAACACCAAGCTGCTAGTGCTGAGAGATTTGTTCTTTCCATTCTCAACTGTGCTTGAGCCCTTCCAAGGGAGTGCCTTGTTTTTTCAGGGAGGGGGATGTGCTCCATGCTCGATTCCTTGCTGCACTCTGTGCTCTTGGTGCAGGACAGCTCAAAGTAAAAGACAGAGAAAGTAACAGGCAAGGGCGAAGAAGAGAGCTAGATCAGGATACTGTTTATCTTCCATCCACCCTCACATTGCTAAAGGACAAGAGAGAGATAGGAAAGGGGAATCCTCCAACTATACCAACTATACCAGCTTTTGGACAGAGACCACTTGCTCTTCCCTGATGATTGTGAATGTCACTTCTCTTTTGTGTCAGACTAATATTCCTCTTGAGCAGGGTGACAAGGGCAACAGCACCCACATCATAGGTCTGATAAGCACAAGCTCTTGGATGGGAAATGATGCTGTGGTGGCACTGCTGATGTGTGTGTGAGGCTCTTCAGCTGGTTCAGGACTGTCCAAGTCTCACTGTGCTCTATGGACAGGCTGCGAAATAAAACATTTTATCGTTAAATTACATATGACTGAGACTGGATGAATTAACATATCCCAGTGCACGAGAGCTGTATGATAGGAATGAAAATCTCTCCTCAGCTGCTCATTATTGCAAAAGTTCCTTCCAGTGTCTGTTACACAACAGAGGTTGGACATTAGTAGTTCCAGTTGCTGGCAGTGTTGGCAGAGCAGCTTTAATTCTTCAAATATTTCACACCTATAGCAGTTGCTGGAGCTTTTGTGCTTTTGGTTTGAAATGCAGCCTACATCTTTTTAAAAAGCTTTTCTTTTAAAGATTAACAGTAAAGCAAAAAAAAAAAAAAGCCTTTTACATCACTTATACTTGCTTATGGATAAAGCATTTTGCAGATTTTGTAGAAGTTTTGTATTTTCCACTTATTGGCATTTGAGAAGTAAGTCTTGATTTTGCTTTTTTTTTGCTGAATAAGTGGCTGAGGCCATCACTGTGTGGCAGCAGTTACAATGAAAGCAAAGACAAGCTAAAGAAAGGTCATGTTTAGTGAGATTGTTCTGAATCCTGTTAGTATTTAATACTCACTTGCCTACCTAAGCATTTCAATACTGTTTATCAGCATGGCGCCTGAGTGCTTCTCAGACATTAATAAGTGTATCCTTGTCTATTATTCTGAGATAGTGTATATCTATTCTATTGGGGTGAGATTTTCATCACAGAGAGGTCAAAGAGCAGACTGCAGAAGTGTCAAGGTATGAAAACTGATAATTTAAGACTTCTGTAGGAAAGTCCAGATTTGTATGTCTAGAGCCGCATGAGACTGTCGTGTCTCTATATCCTGCGAGTACCCTTCATCTCCCAAGCCCTGTGGTCAACTTCTTTTCTTCTTGCTGAAGCTTTAGAGGAGAGCATTCTCTTTGGGAAACATTCAGCATCCTTTTCCCTGGCATCAGCCTGGCAGAGTTTCTATTCGAGTTCTGCCAGCGAGCGGTCAGTAAATATGTGACTGAAGTGAAAATATGTCTGGGACACACAGAAGAGATCTCTTTTATCAACTTCCCCTGTATTTTAGGAAAAATTAATATCAATCTATCGCTTTCAGGCAGGATTGCATGAACAGTAGGTTTATTTGCATTTAGCATTTCACTGTTGGCAAGAAGTGTTTTTGCATTAAGCATTTGACCATTTGACCAGCAGATTTTTCTGCCCTCATTTAAAAAGAGGTGTACATAATTAAAAAACCCTCCCAGATTAAAATGGACAATAAATATAGGTAAGAGTTTGCACAGAGGAAACAGGCTGCCCAGTACACATGTACTCAGCTGGGTGCCCTTGTCACAGGTACTGGGTTTGTGTCTGGTTCCCCAGCGTGCTGTGGAATTTGAATCCTTCCCTTCACACAGCATGGACAAGCTCTCACACTCATTTTACTTCAGGCTCTTTTTCAAAGGCAAATGGCACTGCTGGAAACTAATCAACGTAATTTTTTACTCTTCACAGAGGTCTATTAGCAATCATTGCTGCAATCTTGGGCTGTAAATGGGGACAAGCCTATTCCTAAATTCAAACCCACAAATGTTTTGTATTTTCTGTAAAATATTATTGCCTTGGCTTGTCTCTGGCCAACCTCTTCTGGGGCTTTTTGTGTTTTCTCTTTTTCTCTAGCTGCTGTAGCTGGCTGTCAGGGAGATGCTGCTGAGGATATTGAAAAAGCTCAAATGATAATGAATAGGAAAAAGCTAACTCTAATGTCACTGCTATTGTAGAAGCCTTGCAGAACCTCTTTCCATGTATGTGTACAGGAACTGAGTACAAATATTAGTCTTATTAAATGAGACACAGACGCTTAGTTTTTATGTTGTCTGCCAATGGAGAAGAAAATAATTGTTTTCACCATACAAAGACAGACACAGCTTTCGTGGTGTAAAATCCCAGCAGAGACAAAGTGCTGCAGATTTATCATGGCTAAGCTAAGCAAAGCTGTCCTTAGGGCAGACTTCATCTAGTTTTATTTCTATAGAAATTTTGTTGGCCCAAAGCTTACAGCCAAAGACCTAGTTTGTGTTAAAGACAAACAAGCAACTGTAGTGTAAGAATACAACCTAAGTGATTTGCCGAATCCCATGAAGGAATTCTGTGGAGTA
This sequence comes from Vanellus vanellus, assembly GCF_965231255.1. Classification (NCBI taxonomy): domain Eukaryota; kingdom Metazoa; phylum Chordata; class Aves; order Charadriiformes; family Charadriidae; genus Vanellus; species Vanellus vanellus. The sequence continues at coordinate 77,760,776 of NC_138910.1, read as the reverse complement.
GGGGTGTACGGTGACTGCAGGAACCACTGATGGAATTTCCTTTTCCTGTCGATATTTATATTGAGAGCAGTTAACTTAGTTGATAAATGCACATTTGGCTAAAAGTTTCTCTGAGACTCAAAGGGGAGCCGTTTGATTTCCATCCCTTGCCCTGGCTTCTCTGAGAGCCTGTGGTTTCTTTCACACATGCAGCCAAACCAGCCAAACAGGAAATCAGCTTTCCTGTGCCCATTTGGATAGGATTTAAGCCTAAAATGAGTGTGAAAATTTAAATTCCCATGTATTACAAGAGCTTGCCCATTTATCAGAATAAAAATTATAAGGATCATTAATTTGTGCATATGTAAATTAGGAACTGGAGAGGGTTTCCCGATAACCAGTGGTAGCGTGTGATATACTCCATTGCAGTCATGCCAAGGATGAAATGTGTTGATTGCCTCCAGGGTTAACCCTGCAGCTTTCATGCAGCGCAAAAGCAGCTTGTTCTGCTCACCATGTGGCACTGGAGCACCGGCAGGAAAGGTCACACGAGCAATCAAGATCAGCATATCCCTACTCAGGTAGGGACCCCCTGTGGCTGTAGGATTAGCTGCAGAGCCTGAGCTGACTTTGAATACATATTTACTTTTAAATGTCCTGACTCTGTTACAGACATTTTGTGATTCACTAATCTGTGTCCGTGTTTGCCATGAACTTGGACAATGCTTGCTGTTTCTTGCTGTTTGTCTGGTTTTCGTCCTTGCTGCATTTTTGAAAAATGAAAACAGGAGGAATTAAAAGGTTAGATTATTTTGATAAGGTGTCTCCCTGCAGGAGTGAGGCATAAACTGTCAGGCTGGTTTGAGAGCTTTGCTGATGGTATGACTTTAAGAAGGATTCTATGAGCAAACAAATAGTAAATACCTGCAATTATCAGATAATATTTTTTTTTAAATATGAGTGAAATTTTCTAAAATATTTGGGGTTTTAGAGACATTAATTTTGTTGGGGTTAAGAGGAGCTGTACATCTGACCTCCTTGCATTATGTCTAGAATTTTGGTACACTAATTTCAAGCTGAGACTTAAAGGCCAGACAAAATTTACTCCCCCCTTTTCCCTTTACCATTCCCACAACACTTGGGTAAGCAGTAAAAGCACATTTGCTTCAGGACCCCCCCCCCCCATCCTCTCAGCACCTGCCCTGCCCAGCACTGGAACAAGGGGCAGTGGTGCATACACGTAGTGCTGTCTCTAAGGCAGATATTTGTCAGGGAGAAGTCACTGACCTCCTTGTTTCCTTAGCCCTGGAGATCCTTGCACTCTCATTGCTGAGTCTCCCCAGGGAGGTGGGGATGCTGATGCTTACCCTGGGAGGAGGATAGCATTTAATCTTATCATCTGTCTCAGCTGACATCCCTGCCGATGCCGGAGAGGAGCTCTGAGGGCAACCCCCAGACAGCAGAGCAAGAGATGTCCGTTCCAGAGGATCCTCGAAATGAATCCTCAACATTTTCATTAAAAAGAGACACTCCTGCTGGACAATTATGGATTGTGGCTCTCCCATATTTCCACAGGCAGAGAGCTTGTGTAAAAAGTGACTGACATTTAAAAATGCCAGCAGTCTTATTAATTCTTCGGTTCGAGAAGTGTTTCTTGGGGCTTCATAAGTGGAATGCCAGTCGGAGGACAAAAGGGCCACACTGACAGAACCAAGCTCTTTACACAAATACTGGACTCCTTTAAGTCTTACTTCTTCAAAATTGTGTTTACTGTGTAACTTCTGACTAACTGGGAAATGCACCTGTGAAGGTTAAGGCACCTAGTGCCCCTGAGAGTTACAGCTGTGTGAATACAAGCTCTTTTGTGCTCTGTCCCATGCTTGACCTCTTTCTGCCTTGAGAAGAGCCCCTTCTGCAGGAATTAAAGGCTGTTCTGTCTTCCTGCTAGCGCAGAGATGTGCTGCTGCTCTTCCTTGTAAGCACAGTGCACTAATGCAGATTACTGTCCACCAGTAATTCAAATGGCATTGCTAATATAGTGCCCTTATTCCAGGATCACAAGTTAAATTCAAACCAGAGGACAGTATGTGTCAGGGCTTTTTTCTACTGGAGGATTGAAAGGCCAAGCACATTAAAATATCTGTTTCCTTTTCTCACTTCCCAATTTGTGGTAACTGGCACTCCAGAAAAGCTGTAGCATTTGTCTGAGGAGATCTGGGTTAAGTTAAGCATCTGCCAGAAAAAAATGCAACCTTTCCCGCATCCCACCGTTATTATTAGCTACGTGCTGAGTTGCAGTTCTTTTCTCTGCGGTGGAGGCAAAGGGAGGTAGTTTCCAGTGGATGAACTATTCTGTCAGCTGCCTTTGTCCAGCTCCCACTGCCTTTACTGAGAGCTGCTGAGCAGAATTGGTCCTAGGCTGGACTGACAATGTAGTTCAGAGAATACAGCACGTTCCCCTTCTCATGGCTGCTTCAATAGATAACTCCGGCATACACTGCGGCCAGCTTAGTGTTACTCCTTTCTCTCGAGGAGAATTTGATGTTGGGGTGGTGATTCACGCCAGTTAAAGTGACTGGGATCATGCATGTTTGCTCTGTGCCAGATGTACATATATTTTGATGTCAAATTTGTTATTCTATATTGAAAATCATTCTCAGGGGTTTGTAAGTATATTGTTTCGTTGGATGTAAATCTAGCCATGTGCTGCACATATGGAATCGGAGCCAAGGTTACTTCACTTCTAAATCTCCAGTGACCATCCAGTAAATAACAGCTCTTGAAGTCCTGAGTCTACTGGCAGAAAATACAACTGTAGATCACTCTTACAGGAATGACTCATTGCAGTAAGGTTAGGAGAGAAGAGAGTGAAGAGGTTTCTCTAATCGGTTGATTTGGTTTATTAATGCAACAGCTACTACTGCATTAGCAATTATATTTAGTGTGTAGCAAAAAAAAAAAAAATCAGATGTCTTCCAGTTCCTTCCATTGGTATGGAGCTGCTTTTTGTTGAAAATGGGAGTGGTATATGAAATTATCTCAGGGTAAGAGGTTATGCGTTGCATTAAGGTGGCAGCCAGCCTCATACAGGCTGAGCCATGTGTAAGCCATGGGTGCCGGTCACAAATTGTGAAGACACTGTCTGCAGGTCAGCACAAGGTCTTAAATCCTGCTTTGAGGGCTTTTATTCTTTGACCTGATTCACTGCAGGGGAGTGAGTTTCAATTTGGAATAAATTTTGACCCAAATAATTGAAAGTTAATCTCACTTTATTTTACATAATGCTTTATGATAATGCAATTGTAACATGTTTAGTGTGGGGCATAGAGGGCAACAGTCTACAGAAGCTGACATTTTGCATAAAAGAAACAAAAAGAGGTCCTGAGTTTATCTATTCAAACTGATAGCAGCAGTTGAGAAGATTAACCTTTTCAATAATGACTTCCCCTCTTTTATGTATTTTTGGGGGTGGTCTCTTGTAGGTATTCATTTGTGACACTGAACAATTACATTATGTGCAGTATGGTAAATGTGAACTGAATAGTTTACTAGGTCAAGCAAATGCAGAAGAGATCGAACCAAACAGGGTGAAAAAAATGAACTATAACAGAATAAGTGTACTGCAGGTCAAGTGCTGCTTGAATGAAGCAATGTATTGGTGTAAGGTGCTAGATACAAAATACTTTCCTTCTTGGGGAGTTATCAGAAAATATGCACTCAATGAACCAGGAAACTGCGAAATTATTTAATAAAATTAATCCTCAGCTGTGAATAGCAAAAATGTCAGACTTATTTTGCATCTAGATTTTCATCCCAGCAAATATAAATTTATCCATGGATTCTTTTGTCCTGATTTTCACATTTGCTCTGTTGTATGGAATATAGTTTTATACACAGTCCATATTTTCTTAATAACTGTCACATTAGCATAAAGAAATAAGGAAGCATGTTTTCAAGTAGGATTTAAAACCACAATATTTGTGTTTAGATATATTTTCAGGTGTAAGCCAAATCATTTCATTACATACCCTTCTAAATCTGATATTTGCCTTCTTCTACGTGTCAGCAGAATCTTGTGTTTTCCACTGGGCTACTTGTGTTCTGGGGGGAACACCTACATGGATAAGAAATAGGAGGGATGCAGCTTGCTGGTCAGCGGATGATACTTGTTCTCTGTGCCCAGAGTGCAGAATGTATGAGTCTTCTTAAGCATGCGGACTAAAACCTTTCAATCCTTCAGGAAAGCAGGGCCCCTAAGGCTTGGGTGAAGACAACAGTTATTGTAAAGCTTGCTACTGATCCTCTGGGATCTGTGGGTCTTCTCTGTAGTGCTAAAAAGGGAAGGCAGTGTCCCTTTGCTGCGATGGGCTTAGTGTATTGCTTACCCTGTGCCTCATTCCTTTGGGACAAGGACCTGTTCTAGCTCCCCATTCCCTGGTGCTTGTTAAAACTTCTGTCTGCAGGCTGTTTTGCTTGCTGTTGTGGCTTTGGAAACGGACCTGAATGTTATGGGATAAGCTTATAGGTGTTCACACAAGCTGCACGAAAGAAGATAATGCGAATACCAACACAAGCCTGCAGAGAAAAAGATAAGGAGCTCTTGGAATTTTAGAAACTGATCATTTGAGTTATATTCATTTGCTACTCTACAGCTATGCCCATTCCTTGATCTAGAAGATAAATACATTTGTTTCCCACTCCCCTACCAAGGTGTCCTAAAGGAGTATTTTCTTTACATCCAGTCGTATTGGAAGTTGGAACTTTTCAAACAAGTTGATGCCTCTTTGCCCAGCTCTGTCAGTCCGTCTCCATCTTCCGCTTCCCCTTTAGCCGTGGCATCTTCTCCTCCTGCCCCACCCTTCACCAGAATGAACAAGTCAATTGACTGGTCTGTTTTGACTCCTATCTCCACATCCCGTGATCTTGGCCTCCCCAGGCCACCACCTTTCAGAAAGCAGCTTCTTGCTCTCTTTGGCAGCACAGGCTTGTCCAAAGGGAGTTTTTCCTTAACTGCAGCTTGTTCTTCTGCAATATTTTCCTTGGAAGTAGCCAGAGCAATTGCAGTAACTAGCACATGGAGGGACGTTGCTTCCCCGTTGACAGAAAGTGGCACTTCTGATGTCTTGCCCCTTCCTGGATCAGAGTGCGTTCTTCTTGTTAAACGGTGGTCACCCACTTAATGAACTGCACACAGCCTGCTTGACTTCTCTGTCAGTGCTTCTGTGCACTGGATCCAAAGGGGCACTCTTGCATTTGGTACTAGCAGGACTGAAGGACTGGCAGCTGCCAGCCCCATTAACTCCTCTCACAGCCCCGTTCGGAATTGAGGTGACCTGCGTGCATGGCTGGATTCAGAACTCCAGCAGCAGGAGCTGAAATCATCAGCGCTGCCTCTGTTCAGATGCTGGAGCAGCCAGTATTAATGTGCGTATTCTCTGTCCCAGCTCCCTTTAAAAATTCTCCTTTGAACTTCTCTCTGCTTCATTTTCCCTGGGTGAAACCATCGCTGTGTTTCAGTCAATGTCAAAACACCCCTTGAATGAACGGAATTAGGACAGAATGGGGAGGGCATTATTTCCCTGCCTACACGGGAGCGGTTTGGGACTGAAATCATCGGAGCTCTTTGAAAGCTGAGTTATTTCCATGAGGATGCCTTAGGAGTGCAAAATGTTATTAGAATATGCATTATTATTTTGATTTTCACCTGTCAGTGCTGACATCAGTGACAGGAAAGGGCACTATACTGGAAATACGATCTGCTTGCTTTTCCCCAACATGATGCAGCACAAAGACAGGTGATTGTTACGCTCTGCTTTTACTTGGTAGCTCAGTCCCAAAGGGTATTGTATTGCTGGATGACATTGTGCGAGAGTCTCTGTGCTTGATTTTATTTTGAGTAAGTCATACCTCTTTATACATAGATAATGAACCCACTGTGCACCTGGTACAGGCTGCGCAGTATTATTTAAAACATGAGTGTCTGAGCATGCCTGAAAGTGAAGTTATCTCATAAGTATAAGCTGCAAACCCTTATTCAACATTAAATCAAATCAATGTTAATTTGTGAACTAATTAGCATTTCAGGCTTTTTTTCAGCAGTGTGGTGATTTTGTATATAATGCTATGTGATTGTACCGAAGTACATAATTATGGAGCTGAATACATTGTCTCCTGCTGACATGTTGCAAAAGGAGTTTCTTTCAGCAAAGGATGCTTGCTACATCTGAATTAAAATAAAGACACATCTGAGTCTCATGCATCTGACCCATAGCTGAATTAAAATGATGTAATGTCAGAATCTAGGGGCCTTGTTGAACAAATGGGCTGAATATATATTAACTGAATTTGCTCGTTCATTATTCTACTTTATTTTAATGAGCAAATGGCAGGATATCCTTTGGTGTGAGACAGATGATAAGACAGGTATTTTGAGTGGGGAATATGCATCAAATAAAACCAAGTGGTTTGAGAGGAATTTTTTTTTGAACTCTGAAGTCTGAGTGCTCGAGTATAGCAACTGTCAGCTCAGTGTTCATTCTTGCCCAGAATCCTCTCCCTGGCAGCGGCCAGCAGCAGGCAGCTGGAAATGGTGTAAGAAATTCCATCAGTTCTGTAACAGCTGTCTCTTTTACTGCAAAACTGATAGAAGTCTCCTCTACACTTGCCTATGTTTACCTAGCCCCAAGCATTTTAATTTAGACAACCCTCCCCACACTCTAGTTTTCTTTAAAAAGTAAGTTTGATAATATTTATGTCCTTCATGATCTATATGTTGCCTTTGACAACACTGATTTTTTATAAGTAACATGGTTAAGATAAAAGCCTCTTTCTTGCCATAATGCAGAATGTACAGTCTGCATCGGCAGGTTGAACATTGCACCTATCTAATATAAATACACGAGTTGATAGTAATGCAGCCTCACTTATGTGTACAGCCAGTAACCTTGTTTAAAAAAGCCAACATATAAATTGTAAAAGATTTCTGCAAAATTGAAGGTGAATGTGTACATATAGTTCCCTATAAGATCCCCGAGTCAATCAGCAGAATTTCACGTCCCCAGATAACCTTTGCCCAGGTGGGTTACTGCTCAGCTGCTCACAGGAGTCAAAATATGATTGATTGTCGTGCTGGGGACTCACTGGTCTCCTCCAGCTGATTTTGTCTTGATGGAGCTAAGCGTGGGACTGTCAGAAACTATTTTGGGTGTCTGTCCTTTTGGACTGACAGGCTATTCTTGCACCAGACTGACTCAGACTGAATTGCACAGAACCATGATTCACACCATTCTTCATTATTTGAAGAATTAACCACTCAAAAGTGTTGGAATTTAAATTATCAGCTCCAGCTGTCTGGGTTAGACTCTGAATGAGCTGTCTGTGACAAGCCATACTTCTGAGCTGTTGTTTTGACTGCTCTTGACTGTTTTGGGGGGTTCTACTTCCTTCGTAGGTTGCAATCGGAAAGGCTAGATAGACTTTAATTCTTAGTCTAGTGTTCTAGGAAAATGAGGCACGTTGGATCTGTCTGTACGTATGGTCTGTCTTTGAAAACTTTTGAAGCCCTCAACTAACTTCAACCAAATCTGATAGACCATTAAGTTCTTTCAAATCTCATACGGGCAGATTGGCCCTGAGGAAAACAGCGCTGTGTGGGCTCGTTGTTTTGGCAGATGTCCAAGATCTGAGGGTAACAGGCTACATTGATTCTCCAGCCCTGAGAAATGCAGTAATAGACTGAGATTTCAAAGGTCCTGCCTGACTCATCTGAGAGGTGCTGCAAGTCCCATGGCTGGGTATTAGCTTTCTCCAAGTCTTGCCTGTGAAATTCAGTTGCCTACAGAATCCAACAAAGCAGTCATGACAGTACAGCAACATTGTTCTCTTTTGTTCTTCAGTCCAGTAAGTCATGTAACTTCACATGATTCAGCTGTACTCATCAAATCTAGTAGCATTGGCCTTGTAGTAAGATAAAAACACTAAAACATATTTATTTATTAAACCTGCCTTTCCCCTACATCAGTCAATGAATCATCTCTATTAAAATGTAATGAAATGAAATTGTTGATTTTTAGCTTAAAAGTCCGGGATATCTAGCAAAGTGCTAAAAATACAAGCTTAGGTTTAATGTGCATTGTGCCCTTTGGGAATCTCAGCCCACCTATTACCGAACCCTCATGCTAGTTCTGGACGTCTTCATTATTAGGTGCAAACTGGAGGAGAGGAGAATTGACCTTGATTTTCAGTTTTTACCATAACTTTCTTACATTTGTGTGTTTAAGGCATCTAAAATGTTTAACATTTCCCCCAGTTACATTTTATGGTTGATTGTACACAGTGCTACCTTTGTGCAAATAGCCCAATATGCCAATATTTTCAATGCAAACAGCAGAAAGTTGAACTATTTAGAAAAATACAATTGAGCCCAAGAACCATACTAATTATATCCTTGGTTATTTTCACACAGAGAAATATTTCTATCTACACTGTGTTTATATGCTAAAGATGTTTCTTCTTGTCTGAACTAGCAAATATACCTCAGGGAGCTTTATTTTTGGTTATGCATTTAATGCAGAACATTATTTGCATCACGGAAAGATCAGATCTTCCCCTTGCCCATTTCAGCTTTTCCATACCAAACCTCAGGCTTTCCTATTATTTGTAAAATTGCTTTTGTTTTCAGTTGGGATCAGATTTAGAAATTGAAAGATCAGGACATATTAGAATTTGTAGCTAGGGGAGAATTCTGCTCCAAATGCAGAATGCTAAACCGTGGGGGGAGAGGAGGGGATGCACAAGACAAAGGAAAGAGTTTAGAACAGTTTTTTTGGATATCTGATTGTTATTACCCTGCAAAAGAGCAAGAGATGAGGACAGGAGGAGTAAGGTAGAAAAGCAGGGAGAGAGAAGTATATTCTTAAATGGTGGAGATAATTATTTTATAATTCCTAAATTTTGAGGGAAGTGATCTTGCCTATTTGGGAAGAAAGCTGGCACTGGCTTAGTGGTAATTAGAAACCCTCAGGACATATTTCAGGGAGAAGGTGCAGAGAAAATGTTCATTTTTAGATATTCATGGAGAAATTGTAAGAATGTTCCAGTTTGTGTGACCAACACTGATCTGCTTAACCATTTCCCTGTCATCTCCCTGTTTGCAATGAATTTATAAATGAATTTTTAATTGGATTCTACTGTTATTAGCAGTCTTTTTTGTTTTTTTAATTCGAGGCAACTATCATAAAATGACTGGCAACTCTAGAGATAAGGTCTGCTCTACTTTCTAGCAGCAGCTGCAGTATCAAAGGGGTTAATTTAGATCATCAAGGTTTCATCTTCTTGCCCTCTAAGGTCTGATTCATAAAGCTGAAAAGATGAATTCAGAAATTTCCAGAGACAAATGGGGGAGAAAATCAAGATCTATGAAAAAGGGGGGTGGAAAATTAAGTTTTGATTCAGTGTATGTGGTTACCAAGCAGGGCTTGAAATTCACTTATATTCTTGTGCAGATAAGGTGTTGAGATGTTTCCCTCAGTAAAAGGGCAGTCTTCATATCCTGGACCAATTTTCAATATTGAAACAGATCAATGATCCATTTAGTCTCCATCGCTGCCTAATGCTAGAGAGAAAGGCAGAAATCCTTGATGATGCATTTAACAGTTTGAAACTACAGAGATGAGATTGATTCCAGCTAGTGTTTGTCTTCTGCCCCTAAAATATAAATACTAATCAGTCACTATTGTAATGCTGCTCCAACTCATGTGTTTGTATATGTAGTCGATCCTAAACATCTTGCTGAGCTTTTCTAAGTACCATGCTCTGCTCTCAACATTCCACGGGTTTCAATTCAGCAGGTTAATTAAATACTGTTTAACTACCACTGTCTTTAACATCACACCATCTTTCTATTAACTTTAGTTTAGTTTTGCTCTAAATAAGCATTTCAATCTTTGTGGGAAAAAAAAAAAAACAAACCAAACACAACAAACCAAAACCAAAAAAACCAGCCCCAAATTGGTATAGCTCTAAACCATCCGGCTCAGACAGTACAAGATGTAAGGGACAGTTATGCTTGAATCTTCCTCTTAACTGAAAGGAAATAGAGGCAATGGTCTTAATGTCTCCACTGGGACAGTTATGTTGGCAGCATATGACTTGGATTCGATTGGGTTTTGCTTTCCAAATTCTGAACAGAAGAATTCGGAAATTTGCTGATCACGTTGCTAAAGCCTGAGATGTTAGAGGTAGTTTCAAAAGCCTCAGAGCTAACGCTGACGCTTCCTAAAATCATGCAGATGTGCCCTGTTGTGGAGACCACTGGATATAGCCGTACACCCTAAAGCTGTGGAGACGGAAGGAATCTATGATGCTATTTTCAAAAGAGTAGTTTTAAATTCAAAGAGAAGGTGAATAGAAACAGCGAGGCGTCACAGCAAAGTGCTGGGTTATTATTCCAAATAAATCAAGACAAATCTAGGGCAGTTCCACTGTTTTTTTTCTAAAACTGAGATAAAAATTCAATCCTAACAGAGGTGGGCTACTGGCAAGTAAGCCCAGATGGGTGGATGTTGTGCACTGGTTGATTCTGGCTGTGTGATTTATGCTTCACATGCTCAGTCTCCTACCCTTGTGAAACAGCAAAGGTAGCACCAGGACTGCATGGCTGGGAGAGGAGGAGGAATGTTGGCTTAGAGAGGCACTGAAGAGGGAAAACACAAGTCTGGATCTTGGTTGTTTGTACCACAAATGTTTTCTGCTATTTGTTGTCCACTTGGTTATTTAAATTAGAATAAAAACTCATGCTAGCTCAGGGCAAACATGGTGGAGCTTTCATATTGACTGAAGCTGCACTTGTTACTCTACTACACCATGATGATCATAAATGATAACCATGAAACCAAGAAGATGATTGAGAAACCAAGATTTAGCAGGGACTTCTGGGCCTTGCATTTAGGGGCAGAAGAAGAGGTGATCACAGAAGGAGAAAGAGAGGACTTGGAGTGACATTCTTTGATGTGTTTCTACTTGAAGCATGAAGGTGGGAAGAGAAAAAGAAGATGGTTTTGTTCATTTGAATCAGTAATGAGAAAAGACCAAGCCTTAGCTTACCTTCTTTATGCACCCTGGTCTATGCCTTTGCATACCATCCTTATGCACCCTGGTTTATGCCTTAAAAATCTTATATACTCTGAGAGAGGACAAATTTGTAGAGCAAACAGTGAGTATTCGTTAAATGCAAAATAGGCTCTTAACTGAACAGCCAAGGCCTGACTATACTATGTCAGGATGTATTTTACAGTGGTACCAGCAGTCAGATAACCCTCTTCTTTCCTTCACAAACAGCAGACAGCTAGTAACCCAGTGAGAGCCCTACATTTAACCTTTTTCGGTTTCTTTTTTAAATGCTGATTTCAGTCCTACCTGGTATATAGAACAGTTGCAAGTTTAGACACAAAGCCAAAAAATGCCAGTGCTCTTCTTATTTTTTTGATTATGCATAGAAAAAGTCCAGGCTATTTCTTCCTGCTTGCTTTTTCCAACACAAAGGACAGAAATGAGCTAAATTTCTGCCTAGAGAGTTCTCAGCACAGGTGTGCAGGCTGAGGGATAAATTCTCTGAGCAGTGGAGCGGGGAGCAGTTGTTAGCCAGTTCGAAATTTTGGGGTTTGTTAATTCTTACATTACTGACATGCCTTAAATCATCAAATCACTTTGGTTTATTGGCAGAAAGAAATTCTCTCTGTTATTCTGCTCTTTAAACTATACATTCCAGCAATTATAAGCGTAACTTAGAGATGGCTGGATCTCTCCCTAAAGAATTGATGAATGGGAATGATGAACTGCAGCAACGTGTGAGGAAAGCCTCTTCACTTCAGCTCTACCCTGACAACTACGTTTAACAGTTAGGAGTGTCTGGGCTACTGTGGTATCTGCTTTCTGTGTGATGGCACACCTGAGTTACAGACAGTGGTCAAGTTGTTGCTTGTGGAAATTATAGTCTATAATAATGTTTCTTCTCCACCTAACAAATAACTTGCATAGCGATGCTCCTTATTCTATGAGACACCTCTGCAGGAACCTCCAAGTGCAGGGATCTAAATGACCTTCTTCCCACTACATTTCTTAGGTCTAGAAGAAATAAAATTATCGTAGTGGTCTGTAATGTCTTGAGGGAGGAATGCAGACACATAGAACACAGGATTAAGTTCTGATAGCATCAGTTATCTTTTTGCATTTGCTTTTTATTGTGTGTCTGTGAATCCACATGGTTTTGTAAATTTTCCCTTCCCTTCTTTGTTCTTCAGGAAAAAAACAGCTGACAATGTATGTGTTGTTGAATCAACCTTATCAAATTCAGTGCACAGCCTTTAGGATGTTAAAACAGAAAGTCATGAAGCACCTACACAGATTCTTGTTTACTTTAGAAAATCTTAAAGATTTAATAACAAGTGTTGTCCTGGTTTATTTCTGAGCATTCTAAAACCATCCTTGCAGAGAGAATGTGTTCAATGTGCTACATTTTGAATTAACAAGTTAATCTATAGCTGCTTGCTGAAAGTGAGGGTAAGCAATTACTGGCATGCATTAGATCACTTTAATTTCAGGTATACGTTCAGATGTATCTTCGTTGGCCCAAAGAAAGACTGGGGTTTGGACAGAGAGAGTGAGCAGTGATTAGCCAAAGCAGCCCATGTTCCTTTTCATCATGAAGTTTAATCAGTTACTGACTTCCATGACATTTTTCAAAAGCTATTCATTACTCTTAAAAGATGCTTGATTCTGTGACAGGGCTGACTGTGTTGTCTATTGTTGCTGCTTTTGCAGACAGGATGGTACTCATTTATGTGTCATATCCAAGAAGTTGCCATTAACAGAAGTCCTGGATTCAGTAGTTTGATGCCAGTATGAAAATGACTGAAGTTGACCTATGTAAATGATATAAATGAATTAACAAGAGTTTTCCAATTATTCTACAGCATGGGTGACCTGCCGTGAACAACCACAATGCCCACTTACACTGAGCAACATTTCTGTTTGCATTTTTTTCTAATTTCTTCCTGGCACTAATGTTTCTTGCCTAGAATTGTTATAAAACAGGTATCCTTGATTGCTGGGATTTGCCTCACTTGTGGAACGAGAGTTTGTAAAGGTAGGGCGTAGGCTCCTTCCTCCCCCTGGAAAAGAAGCAGAGCATATTGCTGTAGCTGGATATCCCTCCTGCCTTTTCTCTATAGTGTCTGCAGAATTTCTCCGCGCTGTAGGGCGTTTTCAGCTGCATGTCTGAGCGCTGCTGGAGTTGCCACCTCATCTGCCAGGCTGGTGACCAGACCTGCACCCCATTGTCCTTCCTGGTCCCTTCCCTCACAGCATCCTCAGAGCTCTGTAGTTTCTAATGACCTCCTACTTCTATCCTCCTTTTGGGTCCCAGGGTAAGCGAGGAAGAAGAGAAATTAATGGAGATGAAGCTGATTTTTAAAAAATTAGAAACTGCTAGTGTACATGGTGGAATAGTGCCATGTAAATTTCTAGGCATCACAAACAGGGAGGGCAATTTATTTTTTCTTGTTCTACTCTTTTTGCACAGCCATGGGCTACTTTGGGTGTAGGTGTTTCCCATGTAGTAGGACATGTCCCACTCCTTGGACCTCATCATCAGATGTAGTTTATCTCACTGTGCCACATCATTACTGAAACCCACTTATTGAGGCTGAATTTAGCCATTAGTCTATACATTTCATGGTTTTCTGGCTGGTGAAGAGTCTATCATGAAAAATATGAATTATTTAGAAATGGGATTTTGAAAGGGAGCAGGTAGGAAGCACCTGTGACTGGGAGAAAACAAGAGTCTTCTCCAGCTGCATTGTTTCAATTGGCATTTTATATTTCTCCAGCACTTGTACTTATAGCACAAAGTCAGTCTGAGGTAAGCACCAGAGCAGAGGTCTCGTGTGGTGCCTGGGGAGGTGCCTCGGGGGGGGGAAGCAAGAGTGTTGCATGTTATGGTCATGGCATGCCTATTTGGAGTGAATCTTAGTGGGTTCTTTAAACATGGAGCCTCCTTTTCCTGCACGCCCAGTACTTGCTGATGCAGTTGACTTGCAGAAATGAAGCTAAGGCCATGAAACTGGGTGACAGAGGAGCTGCTTGATAGGCAGTCAGTGGAAATACCTGGTGGAAACTAAAGCAAGTACAGAAGCAATAAGCTAATGGGAAACGCTGTGCCTGCTAATGAAAGGAAAAATAGTGACAAGGGAGTGTGAAGGGGGATTATTACTGAAGCATTCACACTTCTTTGCAGAGCTCCTGCTTTTACATTCAGATTACTTGATGATACGCTGACTCATGGAGTTTGCAGAGTTACTCTTTTCCATAGTATGAAACTAGCAGGTGATCTTTTTTTTTCTTTCTTCTTTATTTTAACCAACTGTTTCCAAAGGCTGGCTTTCTTTGCTTATAGTAAACGTCCTAGTTTTAAATTCACTAGCATAAGGCATCCGTCTCTGTCTTTTACCCCTGCCTGCACTGAACTGTGTGCTTTTTGATGTTGAAAATGATATCTCACGCAGATTGCAGCTCGCAGTTGGTAATGAGGAGGAGTTATTGTCACCGTGCTATTCTAACGTTTCAGTATGCTTTCTGTAATGTGAGAGGATTATTACTGATGCTCTGCTGGCTCTATTCATTGTTGTGAATGAATTATGCTTTTAAGCTGGGCATTAGTCTAAAAATACCTTCCGTAACTTAAGAGGGGATTATTATTACTGATCATGTTTATGGTTGTTCTTAAAAGCCCACCAAGAATGGAGCCCTGTTGTGCCAAACACTGTATGCGAGATGCTCTCTGCCCCAGTGAGTGTCTGTCTAAAAAGATATATTTAGGGTGGGACCGGGGATAAAGCATACAAACAGGGTAATTTCACACAGCAGATACTTTTCTGCTAAAGAATATAAGACTGACATCTTTTTCCTCCTGGTACTCTGGTTTGTCTGGAGAAAAGAGAGCCTCCCTTCCCTGTATAGTTCTGGGTTTGTGTGGTGTGGGGTAGAGTCCTCCCACCAGGTATCTTCATAGAATCATAGAATGGTTTAGGTTGGAAAAGACCTTGAAGATCATCGAGTTCCACCCCCCCTGCCATAGGCAGGAACACCTCCCACCAGCCCAGGTTGCCCAAGGCCACGTCCAGCCTGGCCTTGAACACCTCCAGGGATGGGGCCTCAACAACCTCTCTGGGCAACCTGTTCCAGTGCCTCACCACCCTCACAGTGAAAAATTTATTCCTAATGTTTAATCTCAACCTGCCCTCTTCCAATTTAAAGCCATTCCCCCTCGTCCTGTCACTACATGCCCGAGTAAAAAGTCCTTCCCCAGCTCTCCTTGCCTTTATCTGCTCCTACAGGCAGCAGTTTTGTTTGCTCTCTGGGGGCTTCCCTCAGGTGTCACAGGATTGTGGGGTGAGGGATGGTGGGGAAACAAAGGCAGTGAGTGATACCATGCGAGTCCAGCTCTGTGTTTTTCTCTTCAAGTTTGTTACCCTCTTTTAATGCTGAATTATTGAGCATTTGAATCTGGACGTGCATAAAGAGCATTTTAGAGAAGAAAGTGAGGAGTTAGATTACTCAAGGCATTGCCGTTGGATGGCTTATGGGGAAAGCTGTTGGGAGGAAACAACACAGAGTAGTCCGTGTGCTTTCTCATTTGCAAAGACTCAGTTGCTGTCTTATTTCTCCCATCATAAAATTGTCTCTTTGAGTTTTCCAGGTGGATGCATCACAGGGGCTGGAATGTAGCCTGACAGGTAGAAATCAAAAGCAGCATGTCTTAGTGATGCTTTGTCAGCTGTGAATAACAAGAAACGTTTGGGGGTTTGTTCTGAAATTCCAGATGCCATCCATTGTCAGCTCTCAGCTTCTCCTGCCCTGGGCAAACCTCATAATATGTCATAGGCAGAACACTTGCTGTGCCATGTATTTTGCTCCCACAGATATTTGCTTAATCCGTCTGTATGGCAACCCTAAATCAGGTGTCAGCTTCTTTCTGGAATGAAATCTCTATTGCCCTTGTAACCTGAAATCCAGAGGACAATATTGAAGATGTTCTGTGGCTACCAGGATGATTTGTGCTTAATTCTTAACAGTTTAGGTGACTAATTGCATTAAGTTAAAAAGCAAACACAAACTCTCTAGAGCATGATGTTTTTGCTGATAAATAAACCGACAGTGGAGAAGGACGAGACCTGAAGCAGTTAGTCAGAGCTTGGTAGTGACCTCCCCACCCCCAATGGCTGTGAAGTCTTAGTGCGTATAATGGATAACCTGTCCCTTTGCCAGTCAAGCGTCATTTCCAGTACAGGCTGTGAACAATGGTCTAAGTGTATCTTAGTCTGGTGTGTGTGTGTCTATGTACATGTATGTTTGTATATGATCTGGAGTTACTTAGCCTGACTATTTTAGGATATTTGTTTGATATAGTGATATATGTGACAATATATAGATCTATTCATTGGAATAACAATACTTAGAGGTTTATATAGGTGCGTTGCATGCTACATTACACTTACGCTTGTGTCACTGGGTATTAAAAAGCATACCATGTTTTTGGTTGACAGTGCACTTCATAATATATTATAGGAGTAATATTTTACCAACCAAATACTCTGTGATACAATTTTTTTCTGCTTCTGTTCCTCTTTCTTTTAAACCTCTGAACTCAAGTACCAGGAGGAGCAGATTCACCACAGGACACTCTTCCCTTCCTGTGGTTAAGATTCAGGTTGTATTCAGTATTCAGTAAGCTCTTTGTATTTAAATCCAAAAGATACCTCTTTGGAGATGTAACAAAATAAAAGTTTTGTTCTTCATAAATTACATATCAATGAGCTAGTGGTAAGATGTTAATTAGAGTGCCCTCACAAACTCCAATCTTCAGCTGGCAAGAATAGGAGAAAAAATGATGAAATGCAGAATAGTGCCATGCAATTTCTCCAAATAAAGATCATTAAAGTTTCTGACAAGGCTTTGATGCTGAAACGCTGCCTCACTCGTAGTAAACACCCAAGTGAAGCAAATACTCGACCTATCTGACAGGCCATGAATGCTTCCATTAGCATGGCATAATTCTAATGCATTTAGCGTGTATGTTTAATGCTAAATGCATTAGCACTTGATGTCAGGAGCTCCAGACCTGCTAGAGTCAAGGGGTTAACACAAATTAAGAATTGCAAGAGAGATTTGTCACTCTTTATAGCTTTGTGTTAGAAGTCCTAATTTCATTACTGAAGCTTACTCTGTAAGGAAAGAGTATTATTTTTGTGTTAGCCTCTTTTCTTTCTTTTGAAAGTAAAGACCAATTACCCTGCTAGCATTTGCCACCACAGTAACGCCTCCTGAGAAGTCCCACTATAACATCAGGTAAATATATATAGTAATATAGTAAAACCTGCAGAATGTGTTACCTAAGAATATTTAGCTACCCAATTTAATTAACAGATTAACATTACAAAATCAAGTCTGTAATGGACACCTATGATTAAGGGCAGGCTTTTGGCTTTTTTTTTTGTTTGTTTTGCCTCTCTAAAATCAGAACATTTTGGGCTTCGGTTGCATGAGAGAGTGAGGCCAACATGTGAAATACAGCAACTCAGCCCACAGCTACAGGAGAGCTTTCCCTCAGCATCCACTGAGGATTAAACAGCCCTTAACCTTTCCACTTGACCTTGCCCCTCTTCATATTTCAGCACAGACAGTGGCACAGCTGTGCAGTGATCCTCATTGGGGATCAGCCCAGCTGAAAATTAACATGGGAGGGCAAAGTGGTAGAACAGAGGAGTTGGCTTGGAGGCTGGAATGAGCATAGAGGGATGGGCATCAGTTTTGCCATATTGCTGATGATTGCTTAACTGCACAGAGCTTGCTTTATTATGCAGTGTGCAATGAGGAAGATGCACCTGATCTCTTTTACAGCACTGCAAAGCGACAGTGCTTCATTGCCTTAATAGTAATTTATTCTAGCAGTAGTAGTCTTAAAGTCAGTGGGACTGCAAACAGAGCATAAAGAATATGCCAGTCTCGGTAGGGTCAGGATGAAGAGCTGTTATGTTGATTGACCTCAGGAAAAAAATTATTTTGAAGGGTTTTAAAATGATTTTAATTAAAACTTGTTTTGAGATGAGTGGGATTTATGCTAATTGGCACTTGTATGTCACCCTTACTCTTGAAAAAGTTTGAAAAATCTTAAAAACTTCAGCTTTTCACAGTGCTTCAGTGAGATGGTACTTAACCCTTCCTCGCAGGAAGGCAGTAGGGGAAATGTTTGCTCACCCATCGCCAGTGTGCCAGGGCCCAAGTGCCCCTGCAGCTCCTACTCGCCCTGACCAGGGGCCTCCCTGCAGGCACCTGCTGCCCAGGGCTCGGTTTCAGCTCATCCCTGGTCCTCGCTGAGCTGTGCCAGAGGTAGGTCCAGGGGGGGAAGCTGAAGTACAGAGGTCGTGTGGCAGGAAAGAAGGCTTCGTCTGTCTCTTGGTTCCTGTTCAGAGACCTTTGCTTTGTTTTCCATGAGGGGAAGTTCTTGTGCTTGGTACTTTGTTACACTTAGAGTGTTTTGCTACTGCTAGCAGTTAGATGTGCAGGTCTACTTTACACAGCATATCTTGACTCATAGCTTGTGCGTCAGATCCAGCCTGAGGAATATTTCTATGGGATTTGCTACCTTTTCCCCAAATGAGGAGTAAATACTGCTGTAAGAGCAGGCATCTCCTCTTGCACCCCCATCTGCCTTTAACATCTCCTGCTGAGGTCCGGAGGTGGCTCTCAGAGGGTCTGATCCTACTCTTGTCACTTTGTGAAGTATTGCCTCAAGATCCCAACAATTTGTTTCCTTCTGTCACTACATCACTTCCCTGCCCCAGTGTTTCCCAGCTGCCATCTTGGTTTTTCAGCACACACATGGACCAGTAACAAGGCTGGGGATACAACTGTGGCTTCAGAAGGGACCAAGCATTCATCTTGCTAACTAAAAGGATGAACAGTGTATTTCCTTTCCCTTTTCAGGCATTCTGCGATTCTTAACCTTTCCAAATATTCTTAGCATCTGCTCCTTTCAATAAGCATGCATCGTTGCTAATTTGCCAGCATATTCCTAGGGTTATGGCTACGAGAACAAGTTACTCCAGGGAAAGATGGAGAAGAGTTACACTGCAGGGTAAGAGCCAGCTGTGGAGCAGCTATCATGGTGTAAAGCTGCACTTCTTTACCCTGCAGCAGTTTGTTCATGTAGCCGTACCCTCGCAGTAGCCTCATTAACCCTGCCATGCCCTCAGAGTACATTGCTACCAAATGAGACAGTCCAACATTTTCTGTGTGTGGAAGAGCTTAAAGTGGTTTTTCCACACCTAGTCTGAGAACCAGCCATCTGATGAGTTATAAGCTACATGCTGGACAACACAGTGTTAAAATGCCTGTAACCTAAGCTGTATCACTAAGGGAGCCTAAACTAACCATAGGCAGTATATGAGCATTGAGCATTCCTCCACTTATCTCAAATAGATTGCAAGGTATAATTTTAAATTAAGGGGAAAATCCAGCTAAAAATGTGTTCATGGGAGGAAATCAGCACAAGGTGTCTACTGTTAAAGTGTGCCTTGATTTTAATTTTTTTGGCTTTCATTTCATGAAGTGTTAGGTAAGTGGATAAGCAACAGAAATTATATGATAAAGTTGTCTGTGTTCTGCATTTACATTTGGGTGGTAATTCCAGATGAGAAAGAGAGCCCCGTGATTTGACATTCACCTTGTGCTAAATAAATATCATGGCGTATTCTGAGAGTCTGATTTAGTTGATTTTGGATGAGGTGGAAGCTAATTAACAGACACCAACGTGCATGCCTTCCCCATGAAAATCTGAGTGAAGTAGGATGGATCTCCGGCTCTGCCACCAAAAGGATCAATGTAATGAACAAGAAGCAAGGGTACCTGCTGATACGAAATGAGACAGAAAGCTGGAGCTAGCCGGAGTTTTGTCCTTGTTTTCTAATAAGCCCTGTGGTATGTAGCATCCAAAGGACATCTCCAGGACAGCCTCTTGCAGCAGAATGGGGGTGAATGTCTAGGATATGCAGGTGTGGGAAGGAGCTACTCCCCAGCTGTGGTTTCTTAACACTCTGGGGAAAGGCAAAGGGTTTCCTCAGGCCTGAGGCTTCCCACTGCACCTGGCCTTTGGAAAATGTTATAACTCCTCCTCGGCTGGCCAGCAGCTGGGATCCCTGCTGTTACTCTCGGTTTCTTCTTGGACCTTGGGTTTTATTTCAGTCTAACCTTGGTTCTCTCTCCATTCCCCTGGTATCTAGCTCTGGCCGTTAGGCTGCCCTGCTAATGCTCTGACTGCAGTGATCCCTAGCCTAGCTCTTTGTGCTCTATAAAATGAGACCTTTTCTTCCTCATGCATCCCTGTTTTGGCACACCTTGAAACTGAAGAGAGTGATAAATTGAGCTCAGACTGTACCTTGGGAAGAATTACAGCTGTCTGAACAACCATGCATGTGGGCTGAGTATTTTCCTCTGCACTTTGCCATTTTAAAGTGACATTTGCTTGATCTAAGCACTTATATTAAATTCATGCTTTTCAGTAAGCCTTGTTTATTAGTCTATACAGTATTTGTAAGCTCCAATTGTAATAGATTTTGCTGTGTTTTTGGCAGTCTTCCTTACATTTGTTGAAATATTGGAACATTGTTTGAAAAAGAACCAAAACAAACAAAAAAACCCAACCACCCCCAAAAACCTGGTAAAATTCCTGATTTCTTAGATGCTGTACAACTATATAAATAGTCCTCTATCTCAGGGTTTTTTCCTCTGTGATCTCCCCAGTATAAATTTCAATAGACAAATTTAGATCTCAACACAAAACCGAATTGCATATCTTTGTGTTGTAAATGAGTGTAATGGATGTAACCCGATAACGCTACCATTGTCAGGATCACTTTCTTTTTGCGTATTAAAATTGCATATACATTTACAATAGATTTATAACTGCCTATTTCTATGCCCAAGCAAAATTTGGCATTTCACTGGCTGTGCCTTTGATAGTTAAGACTTCTGTAGATGTTTTTATGCTTTCTTTGTGGTTAGTGGAAACAGGAACTGTTTATTTTGAAGGTTGTTATTTTTAGCATCTGCAGCTGAAAATGTGTCTACTCAGTTATGTCAGTGCTACAGTTGTAATTTATTAAAAATACATATAGATTAAATGGAAACTTATACATATAGATTAATGGAAACTTCCTTTTTTTATACTTATAGCAAATATTCTGACTGCAGGCTGAATTTTACTTTTAAAACTTGAGTTTATTGGAAGGTCGAGAAACCACTAAGTTATCTGTGGCTTTACTGTCCTTGATTATACTGTCACAGTTACCAGTGATACGTGCTTGGCATTGCCAGCTCTTCCAAGGATGCCTCCCTCATGGGCTCCTTGGTCTTGCTGGTCACTGCTGGCACTCTTGGGTGCTGCTGTTTCTCCAAGGACTAATAGCAGGGAGCAGACTTGCTTAGACTTGTCCAGGCACTCAGCTCAGCTTGAAACTGGCTTAACAAACCTTATTCAAGTCTGTGCGATAGAGAGCAAACATAACCCTGGGGACTTGGGATCAAGCAGATGGAAAGGAGTTTAACTCCAAACCAGTTCTAGCTAAAGTTCCTCTTTATACAGCATAATCCTCTTATGCATCACCTATTTCTTCTCTCACTAAGTGGTTGAATATTTTATTTATTTGCAAAGTGCGCATGCAGGCTTCATTTATATTGCATGCACTATGTGTTCAATGCATGCTATATGTCTTTATAGGCTGCACTTGTACACTTCCCAGTCTGTACCTCTTTATCCATGTGACACCATAATGCCTTGTACCAGACGTTTGTTAGTCCTCGGACAGCTGATATTCACCTTGTTAGCTTGTCCTGCAGCTGTCAGTCGGTCACTCTCAAGCTCCCTCTTTTTTTCAGCTGCACATCTACCATGATTAGACTTCATATTCTTAAGACATTCATAGGATTGTTCTAACCTGTGCCAGGAGTGACCCAAAGAAATGGTTGGGACTGTTTTCTTCCCTGGTTTCGATAATCTGTTTACAGCACATGCATCTTTGTATGCACAAGTCTTTTGGGGGTCAAGGCCTCACTGGTGTCTTCTAGGTTCATCCAGCATCAGCTTGAATGAATTACTGCTTTGTGCAATCGCTAAACAGAGAAGGTAGTATGTTCTGGCAGAGCAGAACCTCATGGGCAGTAATTAGACTTAGCATCTGTAAATTACTTTGCAAACCACATCTGAAAGGTGCTAAAGAAGCACCTCTACAGGGATTATTAATGCATACAAATAAAATGAAATTTTGAATGCTAAATAACTAAACAAAACCCAAAGACAGATATTAAAGGTATTCTAGAAAGGCTATAAATCAGTTGCAGCCAGTAGGTTGGAACAGAGTGTGGAAGCACTGGAAACGCATCTGTCATCAGGGTAGCTGTAGCAACCTTATTTCCTGACTGCAGAAAGAGAAGCTTTGATCATAGCTGTCACTGAAGCACTAATTTCTTTAAAAATGAGTTAAAAGCCAGTATAAAGTTTAAAAGAAGAATGGAGGTTTGTGACTTTGAAAACTTGTCTCAAGTGTTGATTTTCTTTCTTTCTTAGTAAAACGTATTTTAATTAGTGTAACTTAGGGCCCCTAATATTTCAAATTTGTAAGTTGATTTCATCATTTCCTTCTTGCTTACCTGTCGACCTCATTTTGTCAGCTATCTAAATGTAGTATTTCTTTAATTAGTGAGTAGTGACTAACATCGAGGAACTGGAAGTGCTCAGATTGTATTATGTAGTGCTGTAAATCAGGTCAAAACGGTATTTGGCTACAGAAAAGAAATTCTGTTTGTCAGGTGGGTATTTACCGTGATGTTTTAATTCAGGTCAGTGGTAAGCTTTTAGGGTAATCTCTCATTCACTGCACTGTGGTTCTTGGAGTGCACGAAGTGGATGTCTTTAGTATGAAACTAACTCCGAAGAGATGCTCCAAGAGTGCACCTAATCTGTCTGCTAGTGGACACTTAGCCCACTTAAATCAAGCTTGTGCTAGTCTGAAATAACTTCCCCAAAATGCAGGGCCCTCAGCACAGTTGCTGGGCTCTGCAGATCTGCTCCTATCACAACTCAGATTCCTGTGTTACATGCTCTGCCTTTACTCTCCACCCAGTAAAGAAGATGTTAAGACTGTGGGATATTTTTCTTATTGAGGACATGCTCTGAACCTGTGAGGTTTTTATGCCACTTTGACCCCATGCAAAAAGGGAGCATGAAGGCTTGTGGTTAGGGAAGAGGGAGGGGAATAAGCCTCTGTTTAGTCCTCACTCCCGTTGACCCTGGAGAAGTCCAAAACATCATAACTGGAGTCAGAAAATTCCTGCTGTGAGGAACACGTGGTTGTACTTATTTCTTCACTTTGAAGTAGGGAGAAATGATTTAAGAGCTGACTGTGAAAGCAGACATAGACATAAAGATAGATGTAAAGAAATAATTCTGACACCACTGCTTCCTAAAGACAACTGGGAGCTGGGAGTGAGGACTTTAAGGGATCCTATAAAGTGATGTTTGCTTTTGAAGCTGTTCTTCAACCTCTTCTGCATTTTTGCCAAGGCCCTGCATAGTAAACAGTGCATCCAGAAGAAATGATACCTTGGTGGAATATTAGCAAATCAAGTGATCAGCTTTGGTTCTAACTGCTTCTAGATACAAACCTCATACAGCTGTACATGGTATTGCACCTGTTCTTTGTGTGAAATTTGTGTGGTAACAGTGATAAACTAGAAGATTGAGTCCAGCCATTAACTTAACACTACCAAGTCCACCACTAAACCATGTCCCTCAGCACCATGTCTACCTGTCTTTTAAATACCTCCAGGGATGGTGACTCAACCACTTCCCTGGGCAGCCTGTTCCAATGATAACCCTTTTGGTGAAGAACTTTTTCCTAATATCCATCCTAAACCTCCCCTGGTGCAACTTGAGACCATTTCCTCTTGTCCTATTGCTTGTTACTTGGGAGAAGAGACTGACCCCCACCTCGCTACAACCTCCTTTCAGGTAGTTGTAGAGAGCAGTGATCTTAAAGGTCCCTGCCAACCTAGATGATTCTATGAGCGTTATCCTTGCTGCATCCATTAGCTCATGTTACTCCACTGAAGCATCTTGAAAGAAAGGGATATTCAGCTATAGGAAAGAACTTGATTAGAGGCATGGAGCAATTGGACTGACTTCTGATCTGACTTGATATAACTACACAACCTCACTTCTGAAGCTGCAGCCGTTATGTCTGTACAGGCAGGTGTCTGCTATCTCTGCTAATTCCCTGAGCTAGGTGGCCATGAATCAGTGCTGCTTGTTCAGATGCATGAGGCCACAAACGATCCCTACAGCAGTAAGTCCTGTCTCTCCTCTGCAGGCTTGTCCCAGCACTGACAGACATCTTTGGGGCCGACCTCCCCTCCAGGCCGGAGGGCAGGAAACAACTCTGCACACCTGACAGTGTGTACATGTGGGAGTCAAACGGGATCCCAAACTTGAGATAGAGCTTTATCTGATCCTGCCTTAGTTTAATATATTAACATGAAAAAAACGTGAGAGGCCAACATATTCCTCCTTTATGGTCTTGTATTTGGTTCTGTAGTTTAGCAAAAGTATCTTGGTCTTGAACCAGCTGGTCTCCCACTCAGTCTGGGACAGACAGGAGGGAGCTGAGTTTTATGATGGGAGGTAAATAGAAGGGGAGGGACCATAAATTTAGATTATGAAAAAACTCAAACAAAATGAAACAAAAAAAATATGCTCACATTATCTGTCTATACTCATCTCTGAAAGAAACATCAATTTTTAAGCCTTCGTGTCAGCATGTCAAATTCAAATTTTCTAAAAAATAATTTACTGGTTTGGTTATTCAGAGATTTCATCTACCCCACATAAATGCAGGACGTGTGAACAAATTTCTATCTATCTCATATGTTTGGTAACAATTTGCTACTGGATGAGAGAAATGACCTCCTTCAAGGTTTGGTTTATTTTGATACTTTGCTTATCGCTGTTGACGTGCAGGTGAGCATCAGGCTGAGAATGAGTTAACTGTGTTTGGTAACTGAGCTAGAAATACATGAAACAAAATAGAGAATCACTTGCATTTATAAATGTTGTGTTCACCCATATTTTGAATGTTGATTGGCTCTTGATAGCATGCTAGAATAAGGAAGTGAATGTTTGGAAATACTGAAATCATTATCAATACAATGAAGGGTATAAACCAAGATACTACATGGGAGAAGGGCAGAAATGTATGATGGTGGTTAAACAAAGCTGTTTGCATTTGTACTTGGAGGTAAGGAAATGTTCAAGGGAAAGAAGACCTGTATGGGTTGGTTTTGTATCCAGTACTTAAGATTTAGCTGTGGGTTTTTTTGCTTGTTTTACAATTCTCAAATGATAATGATAAGAGGTATTAGGATATGTTGTTTCTGAATTAAACTTCAATATCTGCAGCAGGAATTTCCTCCTGGATATTGTCATGAACTCAGGACAATATAACATTGTGGCTAATGTGTTAAGTGTTACATCTCTTATCAGGATGTCAGACCTACTAAAGCAAGCGTATATCTTCCGGATTTGAATATGTGGGAATCTTAGATAATGCTACAAGTGAATAAGTGTAGGAGAATCCGTCTTAAGTGACATCTCATTTCTGCCTTTCGCTTAGTTAAAGCCAATAATAGGCTGAATAAGGAGCAGATGTAAGCTCAGATATGCTGTGTTAGTACTTATAGTGCTTATTCAGTGGTACCAGTTCGTGAATATGTGAAAGCTCTGAAAGATATTCTGAATAATACCCGTGCAGGCTAGCTGCTATCATATCCTGATATCATATCTTCAGAACAGGACTGGGAATGGAACAGCTTTTCTATCCTTGAAGACTTCAGAATTTCAGACTTCCAGTGCTGGTGCCTCACTGGCGCTGAAGGGTTTAGCAATTCTTTGGTGTGTGAGGGAAATAGAAAAAAAACTCAACCAAATTCCCACAGATTTGGAACCTTATCCCATTCCTGTGAGGTAATATCCTGACTGACTGTTGGGATAACAGAGTTCATTTAGATTTAATTTTTTTCTGTTGGGGGAAGGGGGGGACACAGGACCCAATTACTGATTTGAATAGTCTATAAAGCTTCTGGCTTCACAAGTATCTGTTATTGTATGAACCACTCTGGTGGTTGATTTGCAACGAGTGAAAGCACTGATGTGGGGAATCTAGAGGCAGAGATGTGTAATGTTAATCTCGTGTCTTCTTCAGTGTATCATTATTGCAACAGCCACTGTATGCAGCATGGCTAATGCTTTGAACTATGTAGGCAATCACGTATTATGCTGCCACAACCACAACTCAAAATACAGATCCATGCCTAATAACAGTAACTACTTTCATATATCTTGCATGAGATGTTTCTGTGCTGTAAATACAGGCTGGAAGATATAGGCTGGGGGAGAAGGGAGTGAAATATTCTTTGAGAAGTCTTTTTTTGTGTTTGCTTGAACAAAGGGGTTTAGCAAACACTGAGAAAGGGAAATTGCCTTTCCTGTGATGATTAGAAAAGCTGGCATTTGTTTAAGCAATCTATCATGCCATGCTGTAAAAGCCCTGTGCCTTTCAATCGAAAGGAATGGGAAATGAAAGGTTTGCATTTTAGGATCATAGAATTGTCTAGGTTGGAAGGGACCTTCAAGATCATTGAGTCCAACCATCAACCTAACACTGCCAAGTCCACCACTAAACCATGTCCCTCAGCACCATGTCTACCTGTCTTTTAAATACCTCCAGGGATGCTGATTACACTACTTCCCTGGGCAGCCTGTTCCAGTGTTTGATAATCCTTTTGGTGAAGAAATTTTTCTTAATATCCAATCTAAAGCTCCCCTGGTGCAACTTGAGACCATTTCCTCTTGTCCTATTGCTTGTTACTTGGGAGAAGAGACCGACCCCCACCTCGCTACAACCTCCTTTCAGGTAGTTGTAGAGAGTGATGAGGTCTCCCCTGAGCCTCCTTTTCTCCAGACTAAACAACCCCAGTTCCCTCAGTCTCTCCTCGTAAGACTTGTGCTCCAGACCCCTCACCAGCTTCATTGCCCTTCTCTGGACACGCTCCAACACCTCAGTGTCTTTCTTGCAGTGAGGGGCCCAAAACTGAATACAGTATTCAAGGTGGGGTCTCATCAATGCCAAGTACAGGGGGACGATCACTGCCCCTGTCCTGCTGGCCACACTATTCCTGATACAGGCCAGGATGCTGTTGGCCTTCTTGGCCACCTGGGCACACTGCTGGCTCATATTCAGCCGGCTGTCCACCAACACCCCCAGGTCCTTTTCCATTTGGGCAGCTTTCCAGCCCTCCTCCCCAAGCCTGTAGTGTCCATGGGGTTGTTGTGACCCAAGTGCAGGACCCAGCACTTGGCCTTGTTGAACTTCACACTGTTGGCCTCGGCCTATCTATCCAACTTGTCCAGATCCCTCAGTAAAGGCTTCCTGCCCTCAAGCAGATCAACACTTCCGCTTAACTTGGTGTCATCTGCAAACTTACTCGATTCCTCATCCAGGTCGTTGATAAAGACATTAAAAGAGAACCAGACCCAACACTGAGCCCTGGGGAACACCACTTGTGACCGGCGCCAACTGGATTTAACTCCATTCACCACCACTCTCTGGGCCTGGCCTTCCAGCCTGTTTTTTACCCAGTGAATAGGACACCCATCCAAGCCATGAGAAGCTAGTTTCTCCAGGAGAATGCCATGGGAAACGGTGTTCTATTCCAATGTCTACCTGCTGTTACAGAAGTACAGACATGACTGTACCTCCAGTAGTGAATCCTGCCCTTCTTTTTAAAGACAATTGAGGAGTGAATTTTCTGAGGCATATCTGGAGAATCTAAAATACTGAAACTGTTACCATACTGCCCTCTAAAACACGAAATGCTTATGGTCAGTGCTCGGTCCTTGAGCCAGAGGACACCTTGTAGGAGCAGGTGAATGACCTCTGTCACACAGGCATGTGTGGCAAATCTGAAGCCAGGTAGCTCCTTTGTTCAGAGGTGCCAGCGGCTGGAAGCTTGACTGGATCTGTCGCAGCTGGGAGAAGGGATTTTCTTGAGGTGCCAGAACAGGGAGGAGACACTCCCTGGCTGACAGCGAAGCACCCTGATTAGAGGGTGCCTCAGCAGTCTCTCTCCCTGCTGTGGGCTGGCTGATGGATTGATTTTCTTTCTAGGAGAAGGAGTAGGAGCTGGAAGAGCAGTATACATAACTTTCATAACTGCCCCCCCTTTAAGCAGCATGCTGGACTACGTGACCTTCTGAGGTCCCTTCCAATGTGACCTATCCTGCGATCCAATAAAAAAAAATCACTTGGTGTCTGTGCCTGGGAGCGTCTTCCCTCCCCCTGACATTCTTCCTTCTGCAGGTGTGGACGTTAGAAGCTACGTGCTCTGTAGCAGCAAAGTTTCCATCTTAACCTGAAGATCTGGCCCTGCTTGAGATATTCAGCATTTCTCTCTTTATCATTATCTAGGTGAGATGTAGAGCACAACTGAACCTCTACGCTGTCTTAACAGATCACTTGGATTTCTGAAAAGAGCCTGAAATTCAGAATATGATGAGAATATGCTCTGCTCCCCCTGCAAATATACAGTAGGACTGTATTGTATGTGAAGAAGGACCTTGCTCTGAGTTTGTCTTTCAGGTTTTCATTTCCATTGGCTTGCTGCTGAATAGTTCTTCCTTTTTTTGGTTCAAGCCTGGGAGGGAGGGTTATCTGGTAAGTTTAGCAATAGCTGTGTAACCTTTACTTTTACTTAGCTGTGCTATTTCTTTCTTATGACTGTTGCAATCACCTGCCATCTGGGGGCTTCTGGACCTGCTTCAATAAATTGTATTCCCTTTTCCTGTTGCTCTGAGGATTTTCAAAAGGAGGGGAAACTGGATGGGTTCTGCAGTGGGCTGCAAGCTGTGGAAGGAGCGTTAGACATATTTTACTTGTTTGTGCTTATGTGAAATTGTCGTGGTAAGTCACCACAAATGACAGGCAAGGAAGAAATCTGTGGCTGAGAAATATTTATTTGCCAAGTTGATACAATGTGAACAGGGAGCTGCTAACCCCCTTTCTTCTTTGCCTGTAGTAGAGTATTATAGCTGACCTTTATGAAAGTGTGTGTGCTCTTGGGTGGATCAAAACATTGTCAGGAACCATCCCTGCAAGTACTGAGTAGTGACTACCAAAAATTTCACCTTCTGGACGTGCAGTCATCAGAAGCTGCATTGGAGAGAAGTTCCCAGGAGACTCACTTGTTTGCTACAGCCATATGCTTCTGGAAAATTCTTGCAGTGGAGTTCTTTCTCTTAAAAATCAGCTCTTTCCACTTACGTGCTGCATCTGTGGTTTTTGTAAATTTTGTTTACACCTTTCTTAAGAATCCTTATTTATAATTTTCTGTGTGAAGCCTCAATGTTTTGCACATCAATTTTCTTTCCCAAGAGACTGGGAAATGACTCAGACCAGCAGCCTTCTGTGATTCCAGCATCTGTATTTATGAGCTAGAGGATGTGTGTGATGCAACATTTCATTTTACTTTGCTTTTTTGTTTTATATACTTATTTTCACTTGGCATATTACTCATTCCTCCTTTTCTGTAAATATACCATTGGTGCAGATTGCTTCAGACTAATTTTTACTTTCTTTGCTCTTTTGCCCTGGATGATGGTCCTGCTCAAGTAGTTTGTTGACCTTATGGTCACCTTTGGACTAAATGGCACATTGTCGTTCTATCAGCAATTCTCCATTTCCGAATCGCTGTGTTTAATAATAGTAGTTTTGAGATTCAGCATTGTCAACTTTGAGTGTTCCCTTGACCTCCTCATTTTCCTGGGAGGTTACTGGGACAGATATATAATGGGAGAATATGTTAAAAGAAATGCTGTGGCTTTCATTACTCTTCCTATGAACCTTCATTTGTAAAAGCTGGTTACTGGTAATGTAGCTGCTGTCCAATGTGCTCTCAGTTAGTGTATGTCATGCATGCAAAATAGATATGCCTTTCTTGCTTCACTGCAAAATAACTTACCATTTGCTATCTGCTAGTACAGTAGTGAGAAATGTGCTATTCTGTGCCCCTTTAAAGTAATAATCCATTTAATATGCAGGTGGATTATTTTAAGTGAAAGGGTTGAAGAAATGTTTTTGTAAGAAAAAAATAACCATACTAGGTACATAATTAGCTTTTCCTTTTGTTTTTAATGGGTTTAATCCCATAGTTTAGTCTTTGGGGCCTTTTTTTTTAGAAACATAGGTATTGCAGGCATTCTCTTAGGGTTCTTACAACCTCCTGACTTGGTGCTGATGCTGCCTTAGAGAGCTGGAATTAACAGGGCTTCAGCTTCAGTAGGTCCACAAGAAAGATAAACACTAGTCAGGTCCCTTCAGGTGTACTTATTGCTAATGGGAAATACTAACTGGGTAGTAGTGACTGCTTTACATATGATGACAAGGTCAGATCCCAGATGTGAAGAGTTTTCTGGTAGGCTTCATGCTTCTCTTTGAAGCAATTAGTCATCTAATTGAACTCTTGCTTTTTATTTGGAAAAAGCTACACATTACACAAAGACTATCTATGATACATTCAGCAATCTTATTAGGGGCATCAGAATTGTGTGACCTTATATTTGGACCTCTAATACTACTTGAACAAGGCATCTTTTGTCGTCTTTTGCTCAGTTACAGGGAAGTAAATCATGTACACAATTGAGCCCCTAGTGAAAATTTGTCTCACATCAGTCTGTTCAACTTCTTAAGTAGTATTCTCTCTTGCCTACCTAATGCTTGCACATGACAAGCAATGGGACCCCGATCCTTTTGTCCTTGGTGTGTTCAAGATTATAGTGAGATCATCTACAAGCAGGTTCCACTGTACATGTAGGGCCAGATTATCAGTAATTGATCACAACTCCAAAGACACCTGCTGGTAGTCTATTTATAAATCTGGTCCACACTGAGTGAAGTCCTTGGGGATAAAAGAGCTTTATATATGCAAAATATTCATTTTTCTTCTAAGTGGGGTAAAGCTGTTTCCATCTCAAGGGATGAAAAACCTGGGAGTGTTCATGGAATTGAGCCCATCTTTTAATGATCGTATCGGCAGAGTTGCCAGGCTAACATTTGATTATCTCCAAACAGCGTACTGCTGCATTACCACCTCTCCCAAATGGATGTTGGATTGCTTAGCCATGCCTTTTGCAACACCCTGGCGGAATTAATTCAGCTATTCCTGGAGCACTTCCAAAAGAGACAATTCACTGGTTACAACTGATCTAAAAGTTTCCCTTCCAGGATTTTAACTCAAGCTTTGCGTGGCTTTGCTCATCCTGGGGCACGTGGTGCTGACTTATAGGTGCGGGATAACAGAAAGCCATATCTCACTTCGCAGCGTGTGGGTTAATGCAGCCACTTTTCATCTCTAAAAACAAAGGTGTCAAGAGACTTACGGTCATGAGTAAAGTCAGTTTGGTGGCCCTGACCTCATTTCTAGTGGATGTTTGTCTGCAATATAAACCAACAATATAGATTGGTATGGTTTCTGATGATTGGCAGTCCTCTGTCAGATGAGATCCAGGGAAGGGCTACCTGAGGGTGCTAAAGGCCACAGCTGAAGTGAATTAGCAGAGTTATGCCAAAAGCTTGATTCCCAGGCACACCTCACTTGGTTCCACTCAGACCTGTAGCAATACATTACTATGAATTTTAAGCAGTTACCAGTCTATTAAAGGGAGCTAAAACAAGAAAAATGCCATTGGTATATGTTGCTGAAGTTTTGGGGTTTTAATGCACCTATAGCACTGTTCATGCCACAGTTGCTGTGCTGATTTTCTAAAGGTACAGCAATACTTCCACCTTCAAACTGTTCATATTATCTTCTCTGTAGCTCTAGAAGTCAGTGCTGGTGGTTTACTGATGTTGCAAAAAGACTTAATATGTCTGTGGCTAGGTTAAACTCCTGTCTGCATTCAGGTAACTTACACAATCTCTCTGTTATTACTATTCTAAACTGTGTGGCTCTGCTTATAACTAATATGACCTGAATGCAGTGCACCTGTTGGGAAAATCTTCATTGCTTTCAGAAGGAGCAAGCCCTAAAACCAGCTTTTCATCAGAACACATCCTACTTCAAGAAGGCTGGGATTAGATCCAGTTCCAAACTTTATGGGTAATAGTCCTGTCTGATTTCTCATTTGTATCTCTGCCATTTCTATTGGCAGAGCATCAGATCTGAAAGAGCCTCTGACCCAATAAATGCATGAATTATTTAAGACGTGAGTTAATTTTCTTTGGGCATTGTAACAGACTTAAACATGATACCAGCAGAGAAGACTGTTTTCTGGAATTCCTTTCAAGTATCTTTTAAACATTTTTAATATATTTGCATTATGGTCAATTAAAAGGAGTTGAAACAATGCTAATAGTGGATTTCTTATTACTAATGCTTTTAAAATTCCTAGATTTGTGCTTCATGCTTGAGGGTATAACCCCACCTCTAACTAATGAGAGTTAAGAAGCAGCTTCCCTATGGGCAGATTATTCCATAACTGCTGTACAGCTGCTGGCTTGTCTCCCCAACTAAGGAAGGGGTAACATCTTGCCAAAGTCTCTTCCAACTTCTTCCCTTAGGGCATTGTTTATTAATTCAGACAAAAACCTCTGAGAGTAATGCAAAACAAAGCTGTTCATTGAACACCACAGCCTTTGTTCCTTGCCCTCTTCTTTATCTCTCTTTTGTGGGGCTAGTCATAGAAGAAAACTACTTAGTGCGTGTTCATCTCACTCTCTCTTGGTCTTATTTGGGCATCAACCATTCCCTTTCCATCTGGATCTCAAAACTGCATGCGTTGGTCTTGGCTAAAGTGGGCAAGATCCTGGATAGACAGCCCTTCTGTCTGGGCTAGTAGACTGATTTCAATGTTTCTTTTTAAATTATAAGCTATAATAATGAAATGAAATACCATAATGAGGGCACAAAAATGCTGCAGAGATGCTTTAGCAAACCCAGGGAGATGTGGCTGCCTATCCAAAGACTGATTCAGACCCATTGTCACCTTTGGCTCTGACAATGGTTCTTGTGTGGTCCAACGTGCTGTCTCATGGGAGTAGCGTGACTATGCAGGCTGTCTCTGAAAATGGAATCAGATGACTGAAACAGTGAGCAGAGATGGCATGGGAAAGTCTTTGCTTGTGTTCGGATGGCAAGATCGGGATGATCAAATGGCAGATCTGGAGCTTCAGTGCAGCATTCTGGCCCGGCAGCAAGTGTGAAGTGTGCACAGTGAGGCAAGCTGGGAAAAGTACCTCTTCAAACCCAGAAATATATACAATGCCTAGAAATCTATTTTCATACCATTTTTTTTGCAAGTATCATTTGATATGCAGCTTGTCTCCAACTAGGGATCACATTTATAGCAGGCACTCATGTCTGAAATTATCAAGAAAAAGAAGTATAGTGCATTCTAATTTAATTATATAAATCATTAGAATTATTTATAAGGGCTGTTTCAAATCTCTGTTCTGAAAAATCTTTACAGATTGCATATGATTTAGTGTTAACACAACTGAGATGCAGAGGGGACATTAAGTCCTACTCCTATTTTTTTTTTTTTTTTATTTTGGAAAACATAAAGAAGTCAGTAATTGTGCTGTAACTGTTGATTTTTAACCTTATTTCAAAGCATGTTTGAATACAGAGAGCAATTCAAAAATTCTTGTGAGCAGCAGTTTTAGTAGCTACCATAGCAACGAGTATCCGAGCCCTTTCTCCCCACTGGGGGCTAGAAAGGACACTATCTATCTGTAGACATTCAGACACGGTTTTGCTAACACCACTTGCACTAGGACAAGTTTCTAGGAGAGCACTCCAGTTTAAACCAACACATTTTTACTTGGAAAACTGCGAAGCGTTGTGCATCAAGTGATGGTGGTACTAACTGAGAACAGGGAAAACTTTGAGAAATACAATGTTACACACATTTTAATACAATTCGTGTAGTTCATGAAATGAATCAATCTAGTTCTGGTATCTTCTAGATTAGTTTTAGCCTCTCCTATTTGTATGTTTTAGTCTCTTCTATCTGTACATTTTCCTGTGGTTTGAAGCTTTCATCTCTATTGCATTACCTGTGCCAAGAAATAAGGAGTTGTATCTCACTAACGCTGTTGCTGCCTGTTGCTTTGTCCTTATGGTAATGCAGGGGAAGACCAAGGGCAGAGGTCTGAACAAACTGCATGTATTTTGGAAAGAGGAGAGTTTGAGATGGCCGCCTGCTTCTGGGACCCCTGAACTTCTGTGAGGTT
Source organism: Vanellus vanellus (assembly GCF_965231255.1). Lineage (NCBI taxonomy): Eukaryota > Metazoa > Chordata > Aves > Charadriiformes > Charadriidae > Vanellus > Vanellus vanellus. The sequence continues at coordinate 77,726,346 of NC_138910.1, read as the reverse complement.
TTGGAAACCAAACAGAACTGCATTTCAGAGCTGTCCTTATCTTAACAATAAGCCAAATCAGAACCCTGGATCTTAATTAACATTTCTGCATTTAGAATTACTTTTGTGAACACAATAGAGCTGATTATTACTGAAAACCTCTTCAAAGAAGTTAAATTAATCTGATAAATCAATGTGGCCAATGCAGTTAAGTCTCACGGAGCATTTTCAAGCTGTACCAGGATCTGTCAAAATGAGTAATGAATAACAAATTTCCAAAAGTACACATTTTCGAGGGGGATGGGAGGAGTAAGATAAACGACACACAGAAACTTCACTAACTTGCATTCCGGGTAACATCAGGATGCAAATATGTAATTAAATGGAGTCAGCAGAAGCAAATTTGATGACAATAACGGACAATGCTGAAACTGTTTTGACTGATGACTCTAAGAACAGATGGCAAAGAAGGGGAAGTGATGTATGGGAGCAATGGTATGACATTTGTGCTCCTTCAGATGTATCCCAGCTCAATAATAATAATAATCCTGCTGTGAATGAAATTTCATTCCCTGTCACATCCGAGTGAGGAGTAGCGCACTGAAGAGAGCTTGGTAGTAAACTCATCATAAAACTGAAGAAATGCAAAGGCCTCAGACTGTGGCTACTGCAGAAGATTTCAAAGTGAGCAACAGGCCAGCTCTGTGGTTGCAGCAAACAACGAGGAGGTTCCCAGGGAAGGTTCTTACCGCTCTAGAGGAAAATTTTACATCTTATTTTTGTGTAAGATCATCTTTTCACAGTGCTGAGGCTCAGATGATAGGTGATTTTGGATGCCAGTGATACATGAGTGGAAATATAAGATAGTCAGAGTAGCTATTTTTATCAAAAAGTGCAAGTGATGAATTCCTGTTGATAAAAAAGGCATTATTTCTCTTTCTTACATGTGAAGTCAGAGAAGCAAACAGAAGAGGGTTACATACAGAGAAGCGTAGAAAGAAAAAAAGCCTAGCCTGAAATCAAGAGAAAGAAAGAGGATAACCCTGGAGTCAAAGAGAAAAGGAAATTGCAAGGTACTAGAAGAAAGTTGGCTTTACCCTCCCAACAGGCTCTGACTTGGATGTCATGTCCCTGACCTCCGCTAGTGTCAAATGTCAGGCCTGATTGGCCTTTTTAATATTCTAATATGCCTTTGTGACATTAAAGGATGGGAGATAGGCTGGAAAGCACTCAACAAATTAAGACGGGGGGTGTTGTATGCCCACATACAGTGGGATCAGTTGTACGCCCACGTACAGCCCTTTGGATCACTTCTGGGTTACTGTTACAGCAGTTACCTCCGTTGTACCCTGTCTCTTTCTGCTCCTGCCAGCGGCTGACTCCTCCATGATATTCAGTTGGTGTGGTTATGTGATTTCTGTTAGATAGATATATGTATTTAGATTTAAATGTTTCTTTAGGTTTTATTCTTTGTAGATGTCATGACCCCCTAGACTTTCAGGTTCTAGCTGAACTTGAGCAGGGAGTATTAGAAATCTCACAAGAATTTTTAGTCTCAGGATTTCTAGTCTAAAGCATTCGTTTTTGCACTCACCAGGTTAACATCCAAAGTAAACCTTTGGTAAGTCAGCCCTCAGTGTTCCCTAATGATCAAAGCAGCTATGCCTGCTAGCTTCTTGAGAATGGCTGTGCTCCTTTTTTTTCTGTGATCCAGAATGATCTTCATAGAGATAAAGGATCCCAGGGGAACCTGCCTAAGTTTCATGGAGCAGTTCTCAGACTTGGAGCTGGAGGAGAAGAAACCGCATGCTCTGAAAGATGTGCTTCTGTTTCTGTCTTTGGAATTAGGGGACAGAGTATGAGAACAGGGAACTTGTTTACAAGTTTTTCTTCTCTTTCAACTCTCTGAACAATTTATGTCACCTTTTTTCATAGGCGATGCTGAGACAGACTTGCCAGCTCGAGTTGAAAGATAAAATAAAACAGATGAAGGGAGTGGAGGGGGGGGGAAGCGTTCCCTTTTTTCAGTTCTGTACAATGATATAAAAAGTGGGTTACAAACTAAAATATGGAACCATGATTCTTTAGGCAGTTTTATACTTAAATCATAGTCTTGTCAAGTCTGTGTTTGGTACGGTTTAATTAAAGCTTTCCTTACTTTGTGTTTGATTTTGATGTGTATGTGATAGATTCATACAACCTCAAGTGATCAAAAAGAGGCATTTGTCAGTGTCAGAGTCTGTGTTAAGGTCTCAGTTGGCTCCATGTACACCCTAGATGAGGAAGGTGGGGATGGGTTATTAGAGGAATGTGAATCAGCTATTAAGAAATCACCTACAGTAAATGAAGCTAATACTGTTTTCATTAGGCTGCACATGGTACCAGGATCAAATGAGTTTGGAAAGTTAAGTCAAGCTGAGTATGACATCCCCGTAATGTGACAGAGGGTTGTTCACAGCCTGTAAGTTCGCATTTGTTAGTAAGGCTTGTTCATTCTTCCAGTGCAAAATCCTCATTTTGAGCAATTGCCATCTGAAGGTCCTAGATTTTTGTGAGACAATTAACATTTGCAAACACTTTTATTATTTGAGACAATCCGATATGTAGGAAAGGAGACAGAGCATGTAATTGTTCTCGTAGGGCCTGGTGGGAGGGTCATGCTAACAGCAGCAGAAGTTGGGAAGGAAGCTCAGAGCTCTTGGAGTTGGGATTTGCTCGCAGATGGGACCGGCAGTGACAGCAGACCCTGGATCAGCTTCAGCCAGCGACAACTCTTTTTCGCCTGTTTTCCTGGGTAACCTCCTTAATCAGTTAGGATGTACAGCGGTACGTCACCTTCCATTCCTCGCTCGCTCCCACGGCCTTGTGATGGTTCAAGCATCCTCATTGCTCTTCATTTCCTTAAGTGTTAATAAAAGTAATACCTGTTATCTGTAAGGTAGTGCTTGATGGGATAAAGTGCTTTGATAAGCTCTTAATTATATGGTTTCTTATAATTTGTTGACTTCCCTTCACAGCAATAGTGGGATGCTTTTAACACAAGGCTTCATTCTCAGCGGTGTCATTTGACATAATTCTGCTGATTTCATTAATTTACACTCCGATTTGCACCCCATTTTTGTTGAATCCATTCGATCACAATGATTGATTGACTAGGAAAATAGGTTTTATCATTGTTAGTCTCCAAATTGAATAGTTGTAGCTGTTGGATTATGCTAATCCTGGCGGTATCCTCCTTTGGCTGATTTGCATTGCTGAACAGAACCGCCCCCGTCTTGTCCCCCCTCTGCCGCCCCTGCAAATTAGGGGATTAAGGGAAGAGGTGCTTAAGCTTAGCACTCGATTGATACACATGGTTATGCAAATTGTGAAGGAAATGGTGAGATTCTTGCAATTTGGCTTGAATATTGGACATCTTCAGTGTGAGAGCACACAGAAAATAGCAATAGATAGTGAAACTAAGGGCCTGTTATAGCAAAAAATCATAATCTTAAGCCCATTTTGTTTAACTCTGTCCTGGGCTGTTGCACAAGACACTTTTGAAGTGCAAACCCTCCTTTTCCTTCTCAGCTTCCCAATACAAAAATCCCGCACCAACCAAAAGGAATGACAAGTGGCAGTAAGCAGGATGATTTTTTTTCTTGTACTGGATTTTATAGTACTGCTGCTGCTGTTTGTGTTCTCTTCCAATAAAAACGTCTGTCTGTTTTCCTGCACTTGTCGTGCTGTTGTGAACGGTTCAGTTTGCCATGGAAGGTGACATGTGGCCATTAACAGAATCTCAGCCCAATGCGCCACCGAGCATTGGGCTCTTGACTTGAATTTCCTTTGAGGGTTTTTTCCTGCTCCATAAGAGGAAGAGCTCTGGAGGGAGACGTGCCAGGCTGCTACCCAGGGATCAAAGACACAGGGAGTCATCTGTACTCGGTCATTTCATCTGCCGATTTCTCGCAACCTTGAGATCGGCGTACCTCCTGTGAGCAGGCGGAGGGAAATGAGTATGTTTTAAACACAGGCAGGAGGCAGTAGCTTGCGTGATGTATACAAATGTTCAATAAACTATATCATTTACATTCATATGTGGCAGGTGAAAGACGCAACAAAACGGCTATGTAGTCTACCACAGACTACAAGGGAGACTCAGTGTGTGATTAAATAATGAATAAAATATCATTGCAAATGATAATGTTATATTGTAAATAATTCCATTTGTTTAGCCTACTCTGGCATTGAAGTTCATCTCCCTTGGAGACTTCTTTGACTTTTGATGCTGTTTTGCTTTGCATATGCTTGATTTTTTTTTTCTGCTTTCCACAGAGCCTTTATAAAGGTTCAGGAACTGTGAGAACTAAGTGAATAATTCACAGCAAATAATTTCTTGGTGCAATTTAGCATCTTTATTTCTGTAAAATAGCCCTACACGTGTTATGTGTGTTTTGCACTAATTTATTGTGAAATTAGTTTTAAGTATGAATTCCCCTCTAAGCCACCATCCTTCCATTTTTATGAAAGGAATAAAAAATCTAGTCTGGAAATAGTTGATTTTTAAAATGAGTTTGTTTGTGACTGGAGAAATATGTATTGTTTTTGCTTCCTGCTTGGATGACTACAATATTGCTACTGGTATAAATATGTCCAAACATAATATTAGGCAATGTGAATCTCATTTTTTAAGGTTATTTTTCTTAATTCATATTTAAGCTATTAAAGTTTGATCCCTCAAATGCATTAGAAAGGGAACACGAGGCAGTCAAAAGGGATCTTCTGTGTTTTCCTCTAGAGGAATCATATGGAGGAATATATTTTAAGGAAGAAATAGTGCAATTATTATTAATGGGTTTTATGTTACTTTGGGAAGTAGTATTTTTTTGGAGGTGACTACTGCATAAAAATACTAAATTATTCTTTCAGTGGATGAAGGGGGTGGGCGTGTATTTTGTGGATGTAAATCCAGACTAATGTTTACACCTGAATATTAATCTAAAGATTGGAATTTACTACAAGAGTGTATGGTGGATGTTACAGTGACACAATGCATTTTATTGTGAAGTATCTCAGAAATCCCTCTTAACTTACTGCATTTGTTTGGCAATCATAAATAAAACATTGATCGTTTGCCTCTGATAGTAGTGGAAGGTCTGTTATACCAGTAGTCCCAGAAGGTGCCTCTCCATCCCCTCTTTCCACCCCCAGAAGTAAAGGAGAAATGCCTAGAAAGGAGCTGCTTGGGGTGGAGGGAACCTGGAGCATCGGGAACAGCTGGGACGTAAAGCACTATGATCTACTTAGGGTCACCCAAGCAAAGACTTCAGATGAAAGAGAGTCTCCTGCTTTGGGCTGTTGAATACAGGATGTTTTTTATAACAGAGGTGAAAAGGAAACCTCCAGAAAAAAAGATCTTCTTTGTAGTGCAGCTGAGGATCCAAATCATTCTGTGTGTATTTGAAAGATGAAAAATCAAGTCATGCTGCCTAATCTTCTAGATGGTCAAACACCAGCTGCCTCACTTCAGTTGCCTTTTTGGTAAAATTGGGGTAGTGACACCTGTATCAAGCTCCATCCACAGATGGGAAGTGTTAAGTAAAAGCTTTGCAACATAAAAATTTAGAATATTTTTCTATGTGTATGAGACTTGTAGTACTCCTGGGCACATATTTGATGAAGTATTTCTTTCTCAACTAAAACAGAGCTCAGAGGGGTCTTGTTTGTTTGTTTGTAGGTGCCCACAGAAGATGCATGTCCCGCCTGAAAAAGCCAGGAGTTTCCTGAAGTCATAAAAAAGAAGGGCAAAAACCCCAAGCTGTGATGAAGGATGATGACAAGGCAAGCCAAACTTCTCTTTTTGGCAGAGGCCAACGTTTCCTAGACGTTCGCATTGATCCTTGCCTGGAAGTTATGTGTCTGGAAGTTTTGAAGGTTCAGGAAGAACTGAAATACATCAGTGAAGGTGGGTTTGGTTTCCTCATGGGAATTTTGGGTTGAGTAGGCATTCTCAGACATACCTGAGTGCAAAAGGAAGCAGTGTACTTACTCTGCAGCTCAGACATGAGGCCTTTTGGATTCCTGGCTCTGGAGGCCTTTGCGTTGCATCACAGGCGATATTTTGTTTCCAAGGATGGGACTTACGTAAAGAACTGATAATTTGCTCTGCTTTGAGCGCTCAAGCCGAAGTCTCTGCCTGCAGGGAGACCTCAATATCAACATCAAGATGAGAAGGTAAAAATAGTTTTTTCTTAATGTTTCATTACTGTATGGGACTTTTTGAGTAACAATTAGATGAACCTCTGAGATGAGCTGAGTAACGGTGAAACAAAACAAAGTCCACGCTGCACACTGCATGCCGCCTGCTTCCCTGTTGTCTTAGAGCCACGTTTACTGTCGCCGCCGGGTAGTGTGGCAGGGAAATCGTCTCCTCATTTCCATTTCAAACTCTGCCTGCTCTGAGATGAGTATAATCAGTCCCTCACTGCAGTTGTGCACTGCAGCATCTCTGCTCCTGCTCCCTCTCTCGGGGCTCGCTCCTTTGCTTGCCCAGCTGTTTGTGGCACTCTGCTTCCCAGCTGACTCAGAGGCACTGGAGCTCAGACAGCGCTGCGTGAGCACTCCAGTGCTCTCTTATTCAGAGGCACTTATGCACTTATCTGGCTTTTTTGCTCAGACATCTGCGTTTAAGGAATGGAAATTAATGTCTCTTGCATATAGATCTCTTTCAGTGATCTTTTGCAAGCATTTCCCCGTTCTGTATCGCTTTGTTTGGATGGGATTGCAGATAAGCATTTGTGCATTCGATGATCTTGGTACAGATATGCATCGTTACGCTCTTTCTAGGCAAGTTGAGAGCCTTCCCAAAGCTCAAGGAGTTAATCATACCAACACCATGCTTTTGAACCCAGCTGATCATCCTGTCTGTCTGTAGCAAGTGTTTTTGCTAAAAGCAGCAGGGTTCCGTTCTGGAGTTGGAAGTTGAACATTGATCTCTCAAATCCCACTTTGTATCTGAATCACAAGCCCACAGCTGTGGCTTAATCCAGTCCCTATGGGAACCTGATGGATTTCCTACCAGACTTCTCCCTCCAAAACCAGGCAAGCAGACAAAAGCAAGAAAACAGTTGGAGCCTCAAAGTCAGAGCCACCATAATTTATCACTGGAAGCATGCAGGGCTTGAGATTTGACAAATATTTTTGCCGAGGATCGAATTCCTCACATAGCCACAGCAGGATTGGAGAAGATTGGGTAGACTGACTGCAAGTTCAGTGCTGTTTTGCAGGCATTGTTCCTCTTTTCCATCCACACCCAAATCCCAGGAAAGAAATAGAATGGAAGACACTCAACATAAGAAGGGCAATCGGGGTACATCTCAATCACATAATCAATAGGATATTTGACAGCTTTATTCATCTTTTATCACCCACGAGTTAAGGATAACAAAACGTCTGAGGCAGCCATTGTCAAATGGCTCAAGGTTCGCATCAAAGAAGCTTATTAAGCAGGAAGAGCTATTACTCGTGTAATAAATATGTGACTCGGGAGAGCTGGTAAGAGATTGGGGCCAGGAAAAATGGTTTAGTCAAATGTGTGGGGTCACACTGACAGGAGGTTAAGACCCTGGCACATGGCGGTAGTCACCGAACTCAACAACTATTAACACCTCCAGCAAAGGCTCCCTCTCCTGTGAGGTACAGTAACCACAGATGCCTTAATGATCTTACATATGAAGGAATATGTAAAGCAGCTTAAGTCTCGTTCTCTAGCTATTACAAGCTTGATCTCCTAAAATTAGACAAGAACTTTAATCGCTGTCTCACTGCTGTGGTTTGCAAGCTCACGCGTGAATTTCTTCTTTGCCAGGGATTAATTTTGCTGTTTGGTGACATCCCATTAAAAGAGTGCCCAAGAAGAGCGAGAAAGGTATCTGTACCCAGAGGTAATTCTCCTTTCTGAACGCTGCCCAGCAGGCCGGTCACCTACTGCCAGAGCGGGGTTAGGGCAGAGCTTCCAAGAGAAACACTTAACATCAAACTGTGAACAAAAAAAGTGAAGTTTGATCTACTGTGGCTATAAGCTGTCACTGAAAAGTATTTCTGCCTTCAAAGTCCATCTTCAAGCAGCAAGAGCAGACATCTACTCTTCTTCTGCGCACAGGAGAGATGGCAGCCGGGAAGCAAACCTCTTGTGGGAGAGCCAGGCAGAACCAGGCACAGGAAAGAAGTCCAGACGGGAATGAAGTGCAACGCCACATCCCGCTGGGCCCAGAACACCTCTTTGGGTCTACCCTGACCTGAGAGACCTACCTCTGCTGGCCAAAGGCACGGACATCTCCACAGGCACTGACCGCTGTCTGGCCACCGCTGGAGAGGGATGATGCTGCCCAGTCTGGGCTATGGTTCAAGTGGTCCCATTCCCCACGGTCAGCTTTTGGCCACAGCTCCCCTGCCACGGAGCGGGAAGCAGTGACCAGCCCAGCCCCTCTGCCACCACCTCTGCGCTGCCATGACCTTCTCCATCTGTCTCCCAAATCTACCGGCCCTCGGGGCAGCAGGAGCAAGAAACTGCGGCTCGGGGATGGGATGACGGTGCGAGGAGAGGTAAGAACGGGGCTGCCGGTGGGGTTGAGGGAGGGTGCGGGGGGTGACTAGCGAGTTGCAAGCCGCAGACCCCCACTCGCCCTCCCCGGGGGGCACCCTGCCAGGCGCAAAGCGACAAACCCGGGGAAGGGTCGGCCGAGCAGCGGCTGCTGCCGCCCGTGGGGGGACACACCGGTGCTGCTGGGCCGGGCGGGGAGAGGCGCGGGGGGGACACCCCTCCGGGCGCCGCCTCCTGCCCCCGGGCCGGGCCGGGGCGGGGGGCTCCCGGGAGCGGGTGCGGCGCGCCCCTCTATTAGGGGGAATGCGGTAGCGCGGTGGCTGCAGGGGACTGGCGCTGCTGCCGCTGCGCGGAGAGCGCCGCGGGTCCGCTCGCCGGGGAGCCGCGTCCGCCGGCGCAGGCTGCGCACCCAGACGCGGGAGCGCAGCGCAAGGCAGGGCAGGGACGGGCAGGGAAGGGGAGGGGGCGCGCAGCCCTCCGCCGGCAGAAGAGGATGAGCGGGGCGCTGCGGGGAGCGGCGCCGGCTGCAGGTGGGTGGCGGCGGCGGGGAGGCGCGGAGCCAACCGCGGGGGCTGCGCGGGGGCGGCTGCGCGGTGGGGCGGGGGGGGAGTCGCCCGTGGCCTCCTCGCTCCCCTCCTTCCTCCTCTTTCCGCGCTGCCGCCTTGCGCAGGTGGGGGGGTCCCGGCTTTCCGCGGGAGCCGCTGCCGGGGCGGCCGCGCCCGCGTAACTCGGTGCGGAGGGCAAAGCGCAAAGTTTTGTGTGGCGGGAGGGAGGCGCTGGCGCAGCGCAGGAGCCGCCGAGGAGGAGGCGGGGAGGGATGCCCGGGCAGCCCGGTGCCTCCTCGGCTGGCAGCGAGGGCGAAGTCGGCGACAACTGCGCGGTTGGGACGTGCGAGAGGGGGAGATGCGAACCGCGGCTCTGCGCGGGGATCCCGCCGCTCCGGTGGCGTGTGGAATAATTTAACACTTCCAGAGCCGGGCAAAAGCCAACTTAGAGCTGTAGCGAGCGAAATCTTCGCGGCCGTAGCGGGAACGAACGTGAGACACCGGTTTCTTTCTTATTTCTGTGTGTGTGTGTGACTCCTGAACAGGGTTTTCTCTCCATCCACCTCTGCCTGAGCAGCCTGGAAGGAGCAACTTCAACCAGCTGTCCTCTGTTGGTTTAATATTTGCAAGGCGAATAAATATTTTGTTGCCCTTCAGCCTTATTCGCAACGCCTTCTTATAATGTAGATGATTAATCAGGGAGGTTGGTGGCCAATTAGGCATAACCTTGTAGGAAAATAATTATGCGAGGATGTATGGGGTTTGGCTAGTGATGCGATACAGTATACACCCAGATTTTAGTAGCTGTTTCCCAATGTGTGCAAATTCAGCGTGTTCTTGATTTCGACTGAAGATCAAAGTGTAATGACAAATATGTTGCTACTTCCAGTGGAAGAATATAATTTTATTTGCCAGTGAAATATACGGCGGCTTTAAAGTAAAAGGGGGGGTGGGGGGAATAGATAGGGGCTGTTTTCTGTGGTCGTTCACAAAATGTTTTTCTCCCTTTTAAATATGGTCTTTCTAGTGCTGCTGATTGCTTTGAATGTTTGGTTTGGAGAAATGAATTTCATTTTGGTGCCCTGGAAGTCTCATGAGAAGAGGTGCACTGCTATGTCTTTTGAGGATAGTCATTTTAACTGATCTTGTTAAATAGTGCTATTATTAAATGAGTGCAAATTGAAGCAAATGTATTTTTCATTGCCCACAAGTTGTGTTTCTGAGCTAAATTTCTTTTTATGACCAGAGAGGTTTTTGCACTGCAGTATTACAATACAGCCATATTAAGAAGGTCCTTGGAGCAAATAACCCTCCAACACTGCAGCTATGTTTTCAGTAGACTTCAGTAGTTCTATGGGAAATAATTATGTTGGATTTAAGCAATCTGGGCTGGATTGATTGTGCTTTCTTAATTGTAGTGTTAAACTGCTTGTAGGTATTCATGTGAGTGGTAAATCTAAACCCAAAATCTAAAAAAAGGAAAAGCCCCAAACCCACAGCTTTAATCTGAATGAAATAATTTTTCTCTCTTTTTTGCAACAGGTTTTTCTGCTCTTTTTTTTTTTTTTTTTTTTTTTTTCCTTTCCCCCCTTCCCTTCCTTCTTCCTTTAATTAACAGTGAGGTCTCCTGCTTGAATATATTTCCTTAACTAGATAGAGTGCAGTTTCTGTTCTGGTGATGTGCAGTGGTACATGGTACCATCATTCTCTTCTATGTGTGGTATAGTCTGTGGTGCTGCAAGGAATGAAGGCAAGGAAAACTGGAGATAAAAGGGAAAAAGATTCCTGAGGTTGATGGTGTTGGCAAATTGAGTGATGAAGGCTTATTCTGAGGAACCCCAATACATTTTCGATGGTGGTTTCTGTGGGATGTAATGCTGAATTCACAGCATAGGTCAGCATGTATCCTTCAGCGATCTCGCACCAAATCCTCTGGTGCGTACTTAGAAGGTGTGAAAAGCCGACATTGGACTAAGCTGCTTAACTTCTAATGTCAATATTTGGTGCTAAAAATGTAATTTTAAGTGGAAGACAAGCAGGTTGCTTACTTCTGTCTAACTACAGCTCTTCATTACTGGTTTTTGTTTGCTCTAGTAAACAAACACTTAGCTCTTAAAATTGAATTAAATGTATAAACTGCTTGAGCCAGAGAGGGGGGAAGTGAATGACTGTTTTTTATTAAATAATAAATAAAAAATATTGTGCCACTGACTGGCTGAAGATATCAGCTTTGGCCTGATCACTCAATCAGTGCTCCTGGCAAACCCTCTGTGTCCAGCACCCTCCTCCTGGATTGGAGGATGGAAGTGCTTGGGGTGACTTGCAGGGTGACGCCTGCTTGACTGACAGATGCTTATTGCAGAGCGGCACCCGGTGCTCTCCAATTTTGCCTCTGTAATGATTTCCTCCAGCTAGCTGACAGAGAATTAAAATGTTTACAGTCAGGTTTTGGAAGGGTTCATCAGGATGCAGAGGGGAGGGCAGGGAAATCCTTCCGGTTTTAGATCTCTCTAATCCCAAGCTTCTGTTCTGTAGTCATGCTAATTTTTTATTGATTGTTATGGCACTGACTACTGTGTTTCAGAGCACAGTAATGCGAATATCTCCACTCCAGATAGAGGAGTCTCAAAAAAAGAAAGTGGGAAAGAAGGAGTGGCTGAGAGAGACATCTTACTCCAGTCCTTTTTCAGGTTGTTCATGAAACCGGGGCCATTGATGAACAGTTGTACATTTTTGAAATTAAATTTCAGTGAAAGGACTGAGCTTTCAATACTGTGTTTCCTGTAGACATGCCAGGTAATCTTAAGCACTACTTATCAGAAGGATGCACACTCCAGCGTTCTCCAGCCCAAGCCCATTTCTCCACTGGAGTGAAACTATGGGAACAGATGAGTAAATGGTTGAGGATGATTATAGTTTCCCGTGTTGATGTCAACTGTTGTGTGCAAAAAGAGCTGAGCTGGAGTCAAGACTGGCACCCAGAAGGACAGTACCTGAGCAGGAGAAAATTGAGTCAGTCACTTCTGATGATCAGCTTTCACCTTACCAACTTCATGTGTGCGCTGCAGACCAGGAGCATAGTCTGTGTTTCTTTAACCATCTAATTCTGACTTAAAATTCCTTTGCAGATCCATCTGTGCTCATCAGATGAGCCTCAGTGATGCTTGTGCCTGATAGTCTCCCTCTGGTACCAACCTTTAATTTCACCGCTCAGTTTCGTGCCTTAGTACTCGGAGTGTTTGCCATTGAAGTAGGATGCTGTTGGAGGTTCCCCATCGCCCCTTGCCACACTTTGTGCAGGGAAGTGAGCATGATGTTGTAACTAACTCAACCCAGAGTTGGCAAATGTGGATGCTTTCACACTGACACCTATTAAGTGAATTTACTGTCTACACGGGGGAAAGAAGAAGTGTTACGGTACTCATGAGGAAATAAAAAAATGAGTATATTCTCTGTGTTCCCCATGCATCTGACTGTAGGCTGCCTACAGGCACGCTCTCGGATCTTTAAGGATGTTTTTCTGCTATCAGGGTGCTAAAGAACCAACTAAGTGGTGTGTTTGTGGTTTTACGCTTTACCAGGGATGCAGAAGCAGGCTGGAAATGAAAACAAGCCATTCTCAACTGTTGCTAAGAGCTCTTGGAAGAGGTAATGAAAAAATATTCTTTTGAGTAACCTGGATAGCAGATGGAAATGACCCTTTAGACAGTGTCTATAAAACAGCATTTTGGATAAAATGGTCCTATTACAGGAAGTGCAGAGGGCGAAAAACCTAAGCAGTCTTGACAATCGTTTTGGGATTGTTCTACAAGAAAATCAAAGGCTTGTCAGTTCTTGCTTTTATGCACATAAATCACCTTTGCTCCTCCTGTTTCGTAAAATGCATTGGGTCAGGACTTTTTAGTTTGCCTCCGTGGTATTATGAGTACTTACAGTAGTGTACACATAACAAACAACAGGAGATTCATATTTCACAGCACTTTCATTTTTCATCGGTATGCCAAGTTGAAGAACCTCCAACTTTCCTTTAAAATAGTGTGAAGATTGTGCAAGCCAGTTAAGAGCAAGGAGAATACGTTCTGAGATTCCTTTTTTATATCTGCATATTGATGCATTCAACAGCCAACTTCTGCGATTCTTGCAACATTTAAACATGAGTGACTTAGTGGAAAAATACTGTATGAATATTTGCTCCTGTTTTAATGTAGAAGAGTTCTGTTGAAGTCAAAGCAACTGCATCTGGTTCCTTAAGATGAGGATATGGCCCAGCAAAGGACTTCTCTAATTGGCAGGAGGCTGGGTTTGGTACCCTCACTCTTCCTTGCAGGGCAATATTTTAGAAAAAAAAAAAAAAAAAAGGTCTTATATCAGCAGTGGGATTTCTCATTTGAAAAGTTAAATACTCCTCAGTGAGAGGTGAGGGTATTACTCTGGCTCACAGAGCATTTTCTCTGACTAATGTATACAAAATGTATGTTGGGATTGCCCAACACTGATAATTCACACACCTCTGGAGTGGAATACAGCAGCCATTCTGGGCTAGAAACATTATGCAGGAGGGGTTTGGGGAAGAGAAATGAAGAAAAACTAATCCAATTGAAACTGCAAGGGGAATTTAGGAAGCAGAATGCAATTATCCGAGTTGGATATTGGCCAGGACATGTTAGTTAACATTTTTACTCTTGCAAGAATCGTCATGGGATCTTTAATGACGATGAATGGTCAGGGCTCTATTTTACATCTCATTTGAAAGCCTGAGCTTTCACTTCATCATGAGGATAAAGTGAATGCTTTGCCTTCCTTCAGGATATTTTGCTTTGGTCAGTGTGCTTTCCTGCCCACGGCTCTCCGGGCACACCTGCCTGGCAACTCCACACGTCCAGGGGTTTTCTTCACCTGGAGCTGCTAAGCCAAGAGGAAATCCAGACACTCAGCATTACTTGGTATTTCCTTTCTACTTAACTTCCTTTTTGTGGAGGGGTAGGTAAAGGTTGTCTTACACCACCGCTGCTCTCTTCCCTGGATATTTGTCATGTTAGCAGTAATCTCTTTGCATGCCTATTATTAGTTGCAGGTTCTTCTAAACCGAGTCAGCCCTGGTTATCATGGCTGAGCAGTGTGTGACACGATGCAGCTGGTAACTCCAGGTGGTCTTCGTCATGGATGGTGTCAATGCATAGAAGTCACTGCAATTATTTGTTTCAGGGACTAATAAGGCATTTTTTTGCAAGACCACAGGTCAAAGCCCAGTTCCAATTTAGATAACTACAGACTTCCTATGGAGAAGTCCCTCTTTGGTTCAAGCTGGACATGGCATTTTCCCTCTCCTTCTGGCATGCTGGTTGTCGCCCCTGTTTTGTGAGGACCAGTTGCTGGAAGAATCATCCGTCCTTAGGAGAAAAGAGTTGATGTGTAAAATACTTTCTTCTCTATAATCACGATTTTCCTTTTAGTTATCTAAACTTGAATCTTTTCTGGAAAAAAAAACCGAACACCTCTTCTCTGTAAAAAAAAAAAAAAAAAAAAAAAAAAAAAAAGTCATTGTCCAGTTCTGAATGTGTTTTAGTGGCAGTGCTTTTTGGTATTCAGGTTGGAAAAGGAGTAGGATGGTAGCATGCTTCTCGCGGGGAGAGGAGGCTTCATGTTATTTTGGAGGTTTAGGGATGGTACGTTTGTTGTGATTCAGTCAAAACGTGGTCTGGGAAGTTGGAGGATTGCTGTGTGTCTACTGGGCTACCTTTTAGTCCATTTATCAAAGTGTTTGCAGTCTACCTTAGAGGTCATGAAGCAGTGGAAGATGCTGAGAGATAAAATTAGATATGTATCCAGACTTAATTATGTAATTTTATTAACAAAGTATAAAGAGAAACGTAATAGTAGGTACTATTTTTTTTTATTTTTTTAATTTTTCTGTTGGCAGACTTGTCCTGAGGTTTTATTTTCCTGCAAGCTGAAAAATAAGGCAGCTGTGCTTCTAAGCTACCGATGTCACTAATACTCATGTGTGACACAGATAACGAAAAGATAACAGGGTTAATACTCTCCTTATAGCAAAGATTTTTGCTCTTTATGTAGAAATTTCCCCCAGAATGCTCATGATGACATCAGTGTCAATAATTTAAAATGCTGTTTCAAAATCACTCAAAATATACATAATGTATACAGTCCTACATTTTGCATCCAGTGATTTCCTTTCTACATTTTCATGTATTTGTGGACAGTTTAGGTTGTTTTGTAGTCTATGGAAGGATTAGTAAAGCCAGTACCTGCATCCACGCGTCCTGAATTTCTGAGCTGACCACTCCACCCTGTGTTGTGCAGGTTTACGGTGCAGTTTCTACAGAATTTGGGGGGTTTCACAGGGGCAGTTGTGAGTGCTGGGGAGAGTCTCATCACTCCGTTAGTGTTTGCCAGAGTTGCCTTAACGTACAGGTGGGTCTTAATTATGCTGATCTCCTCTCAGATTGTGAATCAAAGTCCCAGCTCTGAGCTTTTTAAGATATTCGTGGTATGTGGAATGTAATGTTAAGGAACAAAATGAATGTTCATCATCCAGAAGCCTGGAAGGAAACCACTCTTCCTTGTCTTTGCAAAATAACAATGTCTTTGGTCCAAGGCTTCTTAGATGACTGTGCATGGCCAGATTTTGTCCGTTGTAAATAAAGTGAATGGGCTTAGGGACTTCACATGTAAACAAAGTGCCCATTCCATCTGCCTCTGTGTGGCTTGACCCACAAAATAACAACAAACGCTTCCACTGCTTGAAAGAATTTGATGAATATATTATGTTGGCCAGGTGTAAAGCTGTGATCTGTGACATTTCATGCCTCATGTGGGCATTACGCTGTCATGCGGCACAGTGGGCTGCATTAATAGAGTCTTTGGGGATAAAGAGAGAGAGAATATGGACAGAAGCTGTTGTTAGCAAAATAAATTATAGAGTAGCTCATCCACTGTGAGAAGGATTGTGAGTGATGTAGGTTCAAACATCATTTTTTCAGTAATTGTGCTGTTTGAATTGTGACCTACTTTAATAACATTCTATCATTTTTAATATTTCTTTATTCATTACATTTTATACACACTCAGGTGGTTTACTGCAAGCTGTGTGGAAATTACAATGAAGGTCAAGTGCTCTTTGTGAAAATAACTTATTACTGAAAATATTAACTTGTTGTCATTACTGTTTTCCAACGTGAAATTTTATTTGTCTGGTGGATGAAGAGATGATGTCAGGCTTGTGTTAAAGTGTGTGATTACTGTCAATAGACCAAAGTCCCTCCAGTCATAGGTCTGAGATGTACACGATCACTGAACAAGTTTCACTTGAAATTGGTTTATTTTTCCCTACACTGTTAAGCTGGTACAGGCCCTTATTGGAAACGCCTTCAGATTAGGACTGGTTTATATAGATTTAACGTTCAAATGCCTTCAGTTAGCTGAAGCTAAACTGAAAATTGCAACTTTACTATTGAAATAACTGTGCCTACACATGGTTTTGCAGCCTTTCAAATGAGCTTAAGTTCATGCTTTAAATTATATTAGTTCAATATGTTTCATGTGGAAAAGGCTTTGTAGCTTGGTCCACAGGAGGACTGCATAGAGTTGGAGTTGAGCCTTGGTTAGGGTTGAGCATATGCTCTCTGTTGCTGATGCCGGTGTCCCTTCAGTTCTGAATTGTATGCGAGAGTTTGAAAAAATGCGTCCTGGGATCAGGACATTGGGATCGCCAGTTTCTCAAATCATAATCCCACTTTGGTGCAGCATACGTATTACTTGGCTTAGAGCTATGAAAAGACAGTACCACTGGAAAAAAAGAAAGCTTTTCAGCATCTCCCCTGTCTTTACGAAACATAACAGACATGTTGGATACTAATGCACGATTTCTTACATGTTATGGAAATAGAATAGTTTTATGTAAAGGTCAGCTGTGCTTAGTGTCTAAAATGTTCCAATTTTTTATTATGCGTGGTTGAGGTTCCTCTTAGGAATCAAGGTTAGAAAGAAAACAGAAGGGTTACAATGAGTATTCACCATTTTGGCTGTTGCAGCAGGTCAGGGGTTGAAGTGTTATCCTCTTTCTTATTGCATGACCAAAATTCTCACCTGCTGGGTTGATGGGGTGGACATAAAGCTTTCCCTGGTCCAAAGGCAGAGAGATTTCACCTTAAAAGTCATCAGTGTCTAATTGTCCTTCTGAGCTGCATAATACGAATTCTGTATAGTCATGCCTTCTAAGTATAATATGGAAGAAAACTGGACTAATTAGGTAAGTGGCCTGCTTTTAGAGGTTCTGGACTGCTGTGCTAGGTTTGGGTTGGACAAGTAAGTTAGGAAGACAAGAACTGTTTTACAGAAATAGAAGTGAGAGATTTCTAGCTGAATGTCTGTTTTCCGAGAGAGATTGAGCTACCCCAGACAAAGACTTCATGTCCCCTCAGCGTAAAAAAAAAAAAAAAAAGGTAGTGGAACAGGAGAAGGTTAGCTCAGAGAAGAGAGCACTTAGGATAGAGACCTGTTAAAACCATACGGAGAACAGAATAAGGAATTGTCTTTTCCAATAAATTAAGTGAAGGCTGTCATAAGACATGAGCAAGCAGCAGGTACAGAACAAGTAAGACGCTTCGCACAAGGTGGTGTTACGCAGGAAAGCTCGCTGCCTTGGGATGTTGCGGGTGCTAAAAGCTTACGTGGACCAAACAATCTTCTGGAAAAGTTTGTAGTTAAAACTGATGAGTGTTGCGTGGGGTGATACTGCTTCTGGTGTAGAAATGCCAGGCTCACAAATGTCTGGAGGCTGGAAACGTGTTCTGGTGAATTACTGCAATATGTGTCTGCTCTTGGCGACTGCTGAAGAGTCAAGGTTACGGAATACAGGGCCACCTGGTCCATTGCTCCAAGCCAGCAGGGCTTTCTTACGCGTAGGTGAAGAACTTAGCCAAAAGCCAGTGCAGGATAGTACACCATCTCCTCTCCCCTGCCGTCATCTGGGTCTCTCTTGAGGTAAGGGGTTTGAGCTGGACTAGACTATGGGAGATGGTAGGAGTTGTTTCTAAGAGACAGGCATCGGTGCTGGAGGAAAGATGTTTAGTTCTGGCAAGGCACTTAGTGTCACAAAGGTGCAGAAAACTGAAGTCATTCCATGTGCAGAGGATTTATTTTGCTGTAGTTTCAATCGGTGTCTTTGGTTTAAGCCTGTTATTTCACTTTTTTGGTGATACATGCTCTACCATTGGTGTTTGAGAGTGTAATCTATCTGTTGGAGTTGCTTGTTCTTAGCAAATACTTGTGTTAGGTATATCTGTATCTGGCTGTACAGCTGTAAGAAGCTTGTAAAGTGAATTTTAAATGTATATTAAAAAAAACACCACCAACAAAGTAAATAGCGTCCCGTTATAAGTGTTGAAACGAGAACTTAGGCAGTGACTGTGCTCCCTGAAAGGAGAGCAAGGACGGATGAGGCTTGCAGAGGAGGCATGCTGTGTATCAGTGTGAGGACCAAGTGAATGCCCTAAAGACAGGTCAGTCCTGCTCTTCCAACTTCTTTTTCCACAGGCCGTGGTCACTGTTGGTCCTGGAGGTTATGGTTTGCCCAGTTCTTTCTGATTCCGGAGACCAAGGAAGGCATTTTGATTCAAAAGGGCTGTCTTTGAAATAGGTTGTTTTCTCTGGAAATGTTTGTCTGTTCATGTAACTTTCTGTGTACAAATTTTGAAGAAATAAAATATTAATCTGGTAGCAAGAATGTCACTGTGTGCAGGGTTCTAAGGTAAAATGACATTTGTTAGTGGGAGGATCTGGACTAGAGTTTATTAATAAATTTCACTTATTACAGACTGTTGCCTTCAGATTATCACTTGAAGTGCAAATACGCAGTGGAGTTTACACATGGTAACATTAAAAAAGCAAAGTTCAGACACTGTAATTGTGCAATGGAGTAACTTGGAACTATCTAATAATAAGAGCCATGCAAAAGGATTCCTCTTACTCTAATTTCATTAATAATGTATTTTCCGATTGGTTGGAGACATTTGGCTGACAACTTTTCTTTCAGTATGTTGTGGAACAAATCAGTAACTGATGAAGATTTCATCATTGGATTTATGCTGTACATCATGGCTGCTAAGAATTTCACAGTGACAGGGAGATCATATAGCCCTTATTTCGAAAGTACAAATTAGGGAATGGAATAGCATTTTTTACCTGTCAGCAGATGTCAACAGATAGGAACAGAGACTGGAGCAACTGTGCTTTTGAAGGAGAGCGGCGTGTCCATCGAAGCTAGTTAATTCATTCTTTTGATGTGTATCCTGATTTATTTTTCCCCATTTATTGAAGAAGCAGTATGAACACATGCTCGCCGACGTGCACTTTAGTCTTCCAAAGAATTTCAGGAGAGCAGTTTATGAAACAGCCAGCCTTTTTTGCCAGTGAGATTTCTCTTCCTCCTTCTGCCTATTAGTTGCAAACATCATATTTTACCTTGCAAATATCGGATGCTGGCTCTCTGGTTGCGTTCACCTTTGCTTCCCCTGCAGCTCCCACATCTGATTGGGCTCTCAGCTCCGCAGTTGCCTGGCTAACTTGCTTTCTGCCTCATTTACTCCCCAATGACCGCCGAACGACGTTCTCTGAATTCAGGACCAGCTCAACTTTGCGACTGGCTGCTCAGGATGCTGCAGCAGCAGTGTGTTTAGTCACTTCTCTTTAAAGATGTATAGCCATACATCTTTTGAATTGTAAAGCTAAATTTCATTAGCTTCACCGGAAGGAAGGAAGGAATGAGCACTGGGGAAAAAAAATATACCATTGTGGCTACTGTAAGACATTCTAGCTAAATGATTCAGCAGAGCGGAGCTAGTGCCCATATGGGTAAGTATGGGTACGCTCGCTCTGTGCTTTACTGAAGCTAAAGCAGAAGTTCACGGTAACCTGATATATCCTGAACTTTCGTTACAAATACCAAACTGTGCCACATGTTGAGTGAGTCACTTGTGGTGTTTGATACTTTGCACTTGAAGGAGTGTATGCCAAGGTTTTGGGGAGTTTTAAATTTTTTTTTTTTTTTTTGCTGAGCTGAGATCCTCTTCAGAATAAACCTAAGGCAACTTGAGACCACTGACAGTCTGTCTTCTTAGAGTTTTGAGCTTTTTCAGCGTGATGGTTGCAGCGGCACTGAACACAAATTAGGGGTGTGAGCTGTGAGTGCTGTTTCCCCATCATCTGTTTTTTGCTGTGCAATATTGTGTATTCAGTCCTTGATGGCTCAGAATTGAGAGTCTCAGACTGATTCCTTTCTCATGGGTACACCTGCATCTTTGTGGGCCCTCATTAATCTGGTGATTGCTGACTTTAAGCCTGTGGAATGATAAGTAAGTGTGCGAGCGCGTGGGATTTTCTTGTTTTGTTGTTTGCTTGGTTTTGGTTTTTTTTGTTAATGTTCTGCTCAGTCAGAGCTGAGTCTTTTGCAATGGAGATTTGTATGGGCAGATTGTGGTGGTTTTTTTTTTTCCATGTGCTTATTTGTAACATCTATCTTCCATCATATTTAATGCCCTTTTTAAAACCCTGAGTAGATGTATCCTGACTGTCTTGAAGTTCAGGGAGAGCACTGTGCTTGCCTACCTTGTGTACTCTCTTAACACAAAACCTCCTCTTATGTGGACTAAAACTAAAAGTTTTATTTCTAGTTTGAGTCCCAGTTTCTTAAATGTTGGAAAGTAGCTGGTATTTTTGCTGGAAAGGTCCTATAAATACCACGCTAACAGCAAAGAAACAAAATGCTACATAAACTCAAGTACTTTTGACTTAATTCCTTAGCTAACTGGGCCAACTAATAAAGTAAAATTGGGGCTGAGATACAGTATTCATGCTCTATGCATGCCTGTATTGTACCGATACCTGATTTACAATTTTAATGTTGGTTATCTTATAGGTGGCATATTATTTTAGAGCTCAGCATTGAAGCCATATAGCTGCCTGTGCGTATTTTGGAGGAAGGGAGAGACAACAGAACTGGCCAGTGATTGTGTTTTTCGGTGGTTTCTTTTCAAGGAGGCTAAATGTGAGACAAACTTGGCACTGCTGCATAGTAGAGGAACTTGCAGTGATGCTGCAGTTTTGTTGGTGCCACTGCAGACACAAAGGCTCAAACAAATCAAAATGAACTGAGAGGAGCAGATGGGGCAAGTGAGAAGTTGGGAAATCATTCAAAGTGTTAGACACCGAACGATTTCAATTTTCCCGAGACAAGCGGGTGCTGTGGCACAACATGGCTCTTTTTGACACTCAACACACGTGAGACAATTTTGGAATAAAAGCTGCATCAGGTGTTCTGTTTCCAAATTTTCCTGCCTGAGGGAGAGCATTTGCATTTGGCAAGAGTGTCTGGAAGGGGGGTGGGTGGTGAAAACAAGCTTATAATAAATCCTTTCAGGTGTTCTGTTGACCACTCTGACACAAGACATGGGTGAAGTTCCTCCTTCTGAGACAAAAATGGAATTTTTAGGGATATCACAAGGCAGTGGGAATAAAAGAAGTCAAACAAACATACCTCCTTTCTTCTGAAAGCTTTGTCTTGATGTTTATGTCCTCCTTAAAGGATACAATTTTCCTGTAGGATGAAAGTACATAAAAGTTTAAATTGTTCAGTTTGAGTGTTGGAAACTTGGTTGTCTTCATGTTTACAAAACCCAGGCAGTGACCCTCAGAGGTAGGACAAAGTGGCTCTGTCTCCCAGTCTTTTGAGTCCTTAGGGATGGTTTTGCCTTGTGTTAGCAGTGTTTTTTTGGGTGCCACCTTGCTAGAAGCTCAGGTAAGCCTGCCACTCTGACCTAAGCTTATTGTTTCTCCTGCTTACGCTGTTTAGAAAAGCTGCAGTACTAAAAGGCATAGAGAGTGGGGAACCGTGTCATTTTGAGGGTGGTGATGCTAAGGTCTGAACTTAGATGCTCTGACAGCATCAGCTAAGCTATACTTCATCAATAATGAATCCACAGAAATTCCTCAGAATGTGTGACCTCTATTTCCTTGTGATGTTGTTCTTCTGTTTAAGATTCCTCTTTAAGGGATTTGGCTTCTTTTAAAAGTAGGGAAATGAGATATAAAGAATTCTGTTCCTATCCAGTAATTGCAGCCTAAACACGATTTTGCAGTATTTATTGTTTATAACTGCATAAATAGACTGTAGATAATTCATGCTTTAAATGCCGTGGGGCATAGAAGAGTTGGGTGTAGGAAAAAATGTGTGTAATAAGGCATGGTTCCAGCAGAAAGAAAAGGAACTTAAAAAGCAGTTGGATTCTTTCCATCCACCCTACAAAGAAGAAAATTGGTTTGCAGGAAATATAGGTCATGGCACTGTTCTGGCATCTTGATGTCACTGTTTTGTAAGTACAGTATATTGCTAGCAGCACAATTTGGGACTCCCATTTGAACTGTTCCTTGTTGTCAGACTTAAAGGCCATTTAATATCCCTTATCTGATCTAATGCACTCCTCACATAGACAAGGAAAATTTAGAAGGTGGTGGATTCTTTTTGATTTTTTTTTTTTTTTTTTTTTTTTTTGTAAATTAAGTTACTGAAAGCTTTGGTGACTGCTCCTGCTGTTGCACCCAAAAGTCAGTTACTTCAGTAAGGATCCAAGGATCAGGGATGCGCCGTGAATGGGGCAGTGGAACTAAATTCTTCTCTCTCCATGGCAAAACACAGAAGAAAATGAAACCTTGTGGTGCTGTGCCACCGGGTTTTACAGAAATAAGCTTATTATTGGGGAGAAGCCTTGGCTTTTTGGACATGGCATTCACCTTTGATTATGAGATTAATCTAATTTCTTTGGGTTAGAGAAGATATGAAAGGCAGCTGTATTCTGTGTGTGAGGTCGTCTGTATTCTCCTCCATTTGTGTGCAGCACCAGGACAGTGTCGGTGGCGTTTGCAGGACAGGAGAATGAGGCCAACAGTGTCTCTGTGGGGAAGGGAGGCAAAACTGCTCCCAACTTAGAAATTGTGGCACTGAAATGTAGAGAAAGTGCATGATTTTTCTACGTACTTGTATACGACTGGCTACTGTGAACGATATAAAGACCAAGATGAAAACAGAAGAGTGGGCAGGAAATTTGGGTGAGGAACTGTACCTGCACTGTGGTTTTTGCTTGTTTGCTGTTGAGCTGCGATGGAGTGGCATAAGCGCAGTGATGTCCTTCGTCTCCTCAGCCCGCTCTGACAGTGCTCGCTCTCTTCTGTTCTGTACCCGTCTTCTGGTGAAACAGAAATACTAATGTTTGGCTTTCTGGTACAATGCAATGTGGTGCAGCTTTGAAGAAGGATATGTATACGTATATATTTTGAGTTGGTTTGAGGTGTTCTTCGTTTTCCCCAGCTTTCCTAACCTTGGGTCAGCCCTACAGCGGCAGGGATGCAGGCAGCTGCCTTGTACCCATCCCACCCGACTTCTGTAGTTTTAGAAATTACGCGTTGTGCATAATTACACCTGACTTGCTAAAACTGCTTCACATTTGCGTATGTTTTCTTTTTAAATGTTTTATCTCAAATGAGACCGGAAGCTAACAAATCCATGGAATCGGATGAAATCAAGGTCAGTCTCGCCTCTGTTTTATGATCCCCTGTGGCTCAGGCAATTTGCTGCAGGTCCGGGACTCTTCTCAAGCTGCTTGTACCAAGGAGGGCTGCAGTGAATTGAAACCCTTTTGTTTCAGTTGAAGTTCTAGCAAGTTACTGCTGCTCAATCTGGATATTTGCAGGCAGGACAAAGATATAAGAATGCAACTACAGATTTTTATTGCTGCCCCAATGTATTTCCAGTGTGGTGTTATTACTTTGGAGTTCATTAGGAACAAACAAAACCAGTGGAAAGCATACTGCTTGTAATGCAGTGCTGCACAGCACGGCTCGCTCTCGGCTGGCTGATGAAATGGCTGAGCCTTGGAATAAGCAGGATCCCAACAGTTTCCTCTACAGCTTGCCTGAAGATTTCCTAAACCCCTAACCACTTTCATTCATTATCTGCTGGTACACTTGGATGAGAAACAGGCTTTTTTTTCTAAACAGGCAATCAGGAAAATTTCCTGTGGTGACAAGTAGGTTTTTCTTTTGGGTTGATCTAAGTACCAAACCAGTCTTATTGTATCTTAGTTTCTTCATTTCTTATTTTCTTCTTACCATTTAAAACAGGATTTGGAGGACCATTTCTTTGCGTCCGAAACAAGGTGTGTATGTGTGCACATGCATGTGTGGTGGTTTTTTTTTTTTTTTTTTTTTTTAATTAAAAAACTACTTGGTGGGTGGAGCCTTGCTGTTTCCTGCTTCAGTGGGAATGTGGGGTATGTTGAAGTGCTGGAGCATGTCACCGAGGCACTCGTGCTTTTGAGCAGTTGCTGTTTGGGTCATAGGACTTGGATGGCTTCTAGAAGACCAAGGGTAGAAGCCTAAATTCCTGACAGTCATGGGTGGGGAATAATGACAATAAAGTTTTGTGGGGAAGGCACTGCATAGGATGCATAACGAAAATGTGTTGACGACACCTCTCAGGGATTGCTTTCAAGCAACTATCATTAAAATTCTGTGTTGTGGTAGATATCTATTCTTGGAAGGTGTTTCAGCATTATGAGGATTGTAAATATATTCTTTTTCAGATATTCAAAACCTCAAATGTAATAGCTTTAAAGATACGTTTGTTTTTATTTTTTTTTTTGGATAAACATGCAAAAATGAACAAACAGGAAGCCCTAGCAGTCATGTGTATCTGATTGAAATTCATAGATTCTTATACATAAATTATTATTGCATGCAGTTGTATGGACAAATGGAAAAGCTGAGTTTAAGACCCCTTGAAAATAATCTATTTGTGTTAGACATGCATATCATGTAGATATACGCTTCTCTACGCAGTGTATAATTTTTCACTGGCTCATTCAGAGGTAATTTTGGAAGGCGAAATGTGCCGTGTGAATATGGTACTTCAAATTGTAGAATGCTTCCATGAGAAAATATAGGATTAGTCTGCAAATAATCTCTTCAAAGGCCCTATTACAATTCTGAACTCTCAGATGGCTTGGCTGGTCTTTGCTATTGCTTTATAGGGACAGAGAATGTTAAAATCATTTACATGTATTGTCACAAAATAATTTTATGTGGTTGATCCTGCCTGACACGATGCTTCACAACATGATGGAAAATTCATAAATGTTTTCTTCAATTTGATGCTCAAGAAGCACTTTAAAAGCGCTCATTTCCTTAAGAATTATTTTCTCTCTTTATATCCAATTCATAGATTATGGTCAAGTGTTCATTTTTATGGTATTTACAAGAAATTGGCTGAGCCAGCTTGCTCATAACACCCCTCCCTCTCCCTCCACCCCCTGCCCAGATACATCCTTGCAGCATCAGGGAACAAAGAGAGTTGAGATTCTGAGCCGTGCTCAGATTTGATTTAATAATGCATTTTCCTGTAGTAAATTTTTGAGAGGCTGGGTTGGTCGTGGTCAAAGATTGTAAGGTTATGTCCATTAGATTAAAGACAGGACTGATGGTTAATAAGTTTTTCAGCTGTCTAATATTTTAATTGAGGATGAAGTTCCTGGTCTTGTCGTTGCAAGCCATTTGTGTGTGTGTGTTTATGGCTCTCTCTGCTCAACCCACAGGTGCTCAGTCTTCTCTCGAGCTTCTCATTCCCTCAGTGGTAAAGCATCCCAGTTTCCTCTTCACATGTACTGGGAGTTTGTCAGTGATAGTCTGCTCTGGACATTGAACTCCTGGAAGAAGCTCAGATTATTGGGGAGATCTCTCTAACCTATTCATCAAACTGTGTTGTCTGTTTGGGCTAAATCACAAAAGATTGAGTTGTCCCTCGGAGCGTTAGCTACAGAGTCTTAAGTCTGATTGTGGAAAAGTATCCTGTTGGATCCTGAGGCTTTAGATTTAACTGCAGGCGTACTAGGTGGAATGAAACCTCTTCAAGGGTTGTACTGAAATCTGACGGCTGCAGTCGGAGCAATTGTGATGTGGGGAATTCATGCTCCACCTGTTCACCCAAGTCTACATGAAGCATAGACTGACAACGCGCCAGTGTGTGTGTCGTGTCAAAACTGAAACGTGATCTCATGTTTCCAGACCGTAACATCTCATGATACTAGTGGTGCTTCAGGATTCACATGGAATTGGATCAAGAGTTTACTGCAGTGAGCGGCTTGACTTTCATAATTGGTCAAGTGTGATCATTCTGGATAACAGCATTTAAGGTTGGACTGGTGGATAAATATTTGGAAAATAGATCACTGTCTGAGACTGGCCTTAACTCACAATATATGAGGTCCCACAGAATCACACAATGGTCAGGGTTGGAAGGGACCTCTGGAGATCATCTAGTCCAACCCCCCGCCAGAGCAGGGGCACCTACAGCAGTTGCATAGGACGGTGTCCAGGTGGGTTTGTAATGGCTCCAGAGTGGGAGACTTCCCCCACCTCTCTGGGCAGCCTGTGCCAGTGCTCTGCTACCTGCACAGCAAAGAAGTTCCTTCTCAGGTTTAGCTGGAACTTCTGATGTTCAAGTTTGTGCCTGTTACCTCTTGTCCTATCACTGGTCAACCTTGCTTTTCCTGTTAGAGATTCCTCTGGGGTTGTCTTGCTTCTCTCCAAAATGGAATTGGGGTTTTACTGTTTGCCTTTAGGAAGGATGTTCTCTGATAGACTGTTCTACACTTTGGTTGGCCGGTTTGATCTACCATCATTTGTAAGACTTTTTGAAGCCTTACAGATCACTTTGGATTATATGACAGATTAAGTGAGAAACACGTGTGGGGTGTTGGCGGTATAATCCTGAATCCAAATCTGACATATTATGTGTTCTGAACTGAGCTAATTGGGAACCCAAAGCACCTGTTTGTCCACTTGCAATGAGAAGGAATCATCCTTGCTTTGTTGCCTTGGTTAAGGTAACTCGCTCTCACGTGGTGTGTTCTCTTTATAAGGGGTATTTTAGTGACTTCGGAGGCGAGGGGGGCAGGGAGCTGGCTATAAAAGAGGTGTGTAGGGTTCAGACTCTACCCACAGTTGCTGTAGCTGGTAGCTTTACTTGCTCGGGTAACACATTTGTTTCAGTCTGTCGTTTTGGGGCTTGGCCTTTGTGTTTCCCCGTAAATGAAGTGTGCGGCTTGGGAAGCACTGGGTACACGCCGATGCCGGTTATGAGCTAATGCTCCTTCCTGGGGAGGCTCTAGAAAAGGTTGTGGTGAGAGAGCTCTGAGGAGCAAAGCATGTCGCACATCATCAGCCTGTAGAAGTGTGGAGATGGCACGTTGATGGCGTTAGGCGGTCCCCTCTGGGTGCCTGTGAGCAGGTGATGAGACTGATTTTTCATGGAACTTCAGTTGCCTTTCATAAGTTCACAATAATTTCTCTCAGCCTACGCACCAAGAGCGAGCGGTTCTTTTTGAACCTTGGCTTGTGTTAAGTGGAATTAATGGTTTAAGAGGTGTCCCCACAATACATTAAATAGCTAAACTGCTTCAGGAATTCAAAGGCATCAGACCATTTGGCCGTTTGGTTACCACAGTGAGCAGAGCAGGAAATTTTTGCTAAATATTGGGATTGTATTTGTTGCGATGCAGCAGAAAAGGAGTTCATCATCTGGGTCATTCTGCAATAGAAATAACGTATCTAGCAGAACAACCTTAACAAAAACTTAGCAGTGTCCCTGTTTTTTGGGTATTGGTCAGAAATGTATTATTCTGTCAAATAATGAGGCTGCTTGGTTCTGTTGAGAGCAATAGGTAATCTCTTTGGACGAAACCAGTGGAAGCAAACAATGTGTTTGAGGGCGAGATGGGCGATGCAGCGAGCGCGAGGGAAGCAGCGCTGGTGGCCTCAGCCGAGGAGCCTGTTCGGTTCCTGACACAGCTTTCAGCTGGTGCCTTGGCTACAGCAACCGTTCTGTGCATCCTGTCCTGTTTTTCTGGTGTGGGAATCTGTAACAAAGTGTGGATTAATTTTTAATCTGTTTTAAAAATCTGGTAAAAAGTGAAACAGGAGTAAATACTAAAGAAGTGGGAAGGATCCCTTCTGAAGTAGAAAGAGATTCCCTTTCTGTGCTGGGAGTCTGACTGATGTGGTAGCAGAGTTGTGACAAACTGATGCAGAGATCCTCGAGGTCAACAAAACTGCTGGAGAGAGTCTGGACGGTGGCAGCAAACCCTGGGTAGATGGTATCTATGAACCCTTCTGTTGTTTGTTTTCCCATGATGTTTCTTCAGCCCTTTTCACACACCAACTTTCACTCATCATATTCACAGACAGTTTTGGTCAACAGACCCATGTTCACTCTTCCCTATTCACCGGAGCTCAAGGCAATCTTTAGACTGTAAGATTTGGCATTTTCATCTGACCTTTTTGGTTTTCCTTTATTCCGTCTGTCCCGAAGACACTTGATGAGGCTGCTGGGAGCACTTTGTAAACCTTCGTTAACTCTCCTTGTGGCTGATGCCAAAACGGCTGCAGCTTGCTCGGCTCGGCCTTGTTCCGTGGCGCAGTTCACTGCGCTCCCCAGACTGCTGTTGGGGGGAGTTTGCCATCTGGGATTTGCCACCTGGGAATGATGCTGGAATGCTGAGCAGCGAGCAGCTCTTGCAAGGAAAGGCTTCTTTCGGCCAGGGCTACTGAGACTCCTGACTTGTGTTTTCTGTGCTTCAAGGTCCTATTAATTACTGCTGTAAACATGCACCGAGCTCTGCTGCGCATCGGTCCCCATGCTGCGGCTGGCGCGGGATATGGAGAAGCCCTGGTCTCCCCTGGAGATGCCTCCCTGCCACCCAAAGATCAGCTGTGTGTATCAGTTCATGGCCGATATTTTTTGCCAGATTGTTTTTTTTTACTACTTTTCAAATATACCTCCGGTCAGACTTTCTTTTCCAAGATGAAGAATAGCTGCTGTGGCTGCACTGTTTGGTGTGTTTCTAGCTTACAGAAAGATGTCTGCAGCTCAGGGTAGGCATGTTTGGAAATGTGTATTTAGCAATTTAAAATTACAAACGCTTCTTTGGTTTTTTTTTTTTTTTTTTTTTTTTTTTTTGTTGTGTCATCCCCCCCAATAAGCCCTGTAACGAGCTGATCCTTCAACTAGCCCACAAATAAGACAGTTCCAGTGAGAGAGGCTTTTTTTATGGGATTCATTTTGGAAGCTATTCAGGGAAATTACTGTAGGCTTTTTGAGCAAATTAGTGAGAGCGTGGAAGGACCACAAAAAGGCTTTTTCCCTTAAGATTTGTAGGATCTTATGAAGGGAAGGCAAAAAACCCCATGGTAATTAAAGAACTTATTATAAAGAAATAAAATTATGCAAGCTCTGGTTTTGAACTTGGGTAAATTCTTAGCTGTTTCTGCTCGTGAAAGTTTTACTTTCAATTGAGGCCTTTAGAAAGGAAAGTAAATTACTTAATCACTGCTTCAAATATGTGTATATATGGGGGCGTGTGTGTATCCTTTTTGCGAGATGTTAAAGAGTTTGGATTTAGGATGTTGTTAAAAAAATACATGCGGAACTCGTAGGTGTGAAATGATCTAAGGCAACTAATCGGTGGGGTTGTGGGAACCTGAGGAACTCAGCTCGTGATGAATATAATTAGTTCAGTTCACCTGAAGTGTTTATCCTGGGAAAAAAACAGTGAATCAAATCTCTGGGTCTTTCACAGGGACTTTTCAATTATTTGAATTGGAGAGGGGCATTTCTTGTTGCTTGAATTAGGTTAATATTTTGCGGGTATAGTGCCAGGACAGTTGTGTTTCAGGGCATGAGGAGCTGGGGAAACTATTCATGGACCTCTTCTGGGAACAAAATTATGTCTTCGACTCTTAATAACAGGTTATGAAGGGGGGGGAAGTCAGACTGTTGGAATAACTTAATCTGATTCTTGTAAATGTATGACACACATGGACAGTGCGATGTTGAAATGCAGGGAGAGGAATAGAAGAGCAGGTGCGGCTGTGGAGGATCCCAGCAGTATCCTGTGAAACTTTACACTAAATGGCAAGTAACTTGGCAACGTGCCTCATCTGTGGATGGGGCTAATTGACTTGTATACCACTTGACCTGTGTGCTTGTTTGTATTTAAGGTACTCTTTTTGATTCCCCCTACCTCTTTACTAATTCGGAATGTCCAGAGGAGGTGAGTCTTCAAAACAGGAGGAGATGGATGTGGTAGCTTGCTAGCGATGGGGACCGCGTTTCCCTAGCAACAGTATCCTATGGAAGCTCACAGAAGAGCTTGGACCCTCAGTCCTGTTTCTGAGTTCAGAAAGTCTGGGGTTTGGCTATGCTGTTTGTCTGGTTGGGTATTAAAGGCGAGATGCTGAAATGTGAAAGCAACAATTTCATTTACACATGGCTGAAATTGCGTCTGGCTAAAGCTGCTGCCCAAGTATTCTTTTGAGTGTACCCGGCATCACGGACTTTGAGATCACACAACAGCCGTACTGAAGCTATTCAAGTAATTTTTTTGAGGCTTTGACATGCTTTCACATCAAAAGATGGATACTGTGCGTGTGTATCTTGCATAATCTGGGGTATAATAAACCTGTGACCATTTTACTATAGATATTTTTGAAATATCTAATTGCTGATTAACTTCATCAAGCTGCATTGACAACTCAGCTGAGATAATACAGGGAGGAAAAAAGCATGTGTGAGCTCTGGGAACTGCCGGGGCTGGGAAACCTTTTCTGTTTCCAGTGACATTTTCAAAATCGTGTTTGCAGATGCTGATCTGTCTGCCTGGCGGCGCTCGGTAAATCCCGTGCAGGCTGTCACACGGGGAGCCGAACCCTCGTGCAGGGAGGGCAGCAGCCCCACTGCGTCTTTTATCCTGACATCTGAGATCTCTTCAGCCATTCCTGTGCTTTGGGACACAGAACCATAGAATGGTTTAGCTTGAAAGCGACCTTAAAGATCATCTAGTTCCAGCTCCCCTGCCATGACGGTGTGGATTAGAAGGAGGAAATGAGGTTCAACAAAGCTTTGTCTTTTTTATAAAGTCCATATTAAGCCCGAGCAGGTTCTCAGGTGGGCTGGGCAGGCACGGTCCAGCTTCACCATCTTCATCAGTGTAGATGTATTATTACATGTGGTTTTAGTGGTGGTATTACTTCTGTAGGTGCTCAGGTTAGACAGTAAGGAAAGTCAAGGGTGTTGTGTGAGAAACCCTCTGCTCCTTGGTGCATCCTTCTCCTTTGGTGTGCCGAGACCTGTGTTGGCTTAAGGTTCACAAACTTGAACTCGTTCCCTTTTCTGGGAACACAAACATCTGCATGTGAGTGTGTGGTTTCTCCTCTCCTCCTCTTGTCTCTTATCCACAATGTGACTTTTTGGGGGTGGGGATAGCACATTAGCCTATTTAAAAATCACAAAAAAAAAACCCCAAACAAAAAACCTCCCACCTTGAATCACTGAATTTGTCACAATAATTAAGTATGGTAGCTACTGTTTTGGATGCATTTCACCTGCTAAGAGATACTGCAGTCAGCACCATATGGTAGCCTTTTTTTTCCTTTTTAACAGACTTACAGCAGCAATTTGTTTCAGCCGTGAGCCAGCACCACAGCGTGCATTGCTTAACAGAAACAATGTAAGACCGGTGAGCTTCTCATTTTACGTTTTCAAGGAGCGTTGAGTTGAGCTTCGGAGCCTGGTTTCTGGCACTGTCCTATTTGCATTGCAACTCTTCGGATAAAAGTGAGGGGCTGAAGGATGCAAGGGCTTGATTATTTTTATTTATTTATTTATTCTGACCAGAGACTCCTCAGTACTTCAGTCTTAATGTTTCCAAATAATATGCTACTTCCAAAAAATTTACCCGCCTCTTAGATTTATTGCCAAGCTCTCTTCAGTGTCTCTATGTCACCCTGAGACTGTGGAAAGAAACTGGTTGCAGATGCGGGTGGACTGAAGCTGCAGGTTGAGTTGTGGGTATGTCTGTGCTGCAAAACAGGGCCCAGTGCGGGATCCCTGATCTCCCGAAACACAGCCCGGTGTTACAGCCCCGTGATGCTAGCCCAAGGGCCTTATCCCAAACGGTATCGTGATGATGTGTCAGTACTACTTTGAACTAATATCTTTGATGTCGATGGCTTTTTTTGTGTGGTGGTAGGTTTCCTTTTGGGGGGGAGGGGGGAGGGATATGAAGGTTGTTTTCTTTTTGTTTAATTACCAGGGGTACTCAGATTTTTTAATAGCTTGCTGCACCGTGCCCCATAAGCTGGTATACTTAATGCAAAACTACAGTTAGTTCAGGATCCCCTTATCTTACAGCTTTTTTTTTTTTTTGTGACTGCCAGACTGACTATGAATTTTTGTGTATTCTTAGGCTTCCTTAAAATTTGGGCAAGTCTGCTACAGTCGTGCAGTACCTTAAAGCCTGGAATGACATCTCCAGCATGGAGCCCAGTAGCATAGCGAATTAACCCGCAATGCAAAAGACTCACGTTTAATTCCCCTTCCATTATTGACTCTATATAACTCCAGGTAAATTGTTTAGGTTAGGGAGGCAGTAGGATTCCCTACTTCGAAGGGCTATATGAACACAGATGCACACCACCGCGGATCTCGGATACGGCGATAATGGAGGATGTGTAAGAAGCAGATAGCCCATTTCAGACCCTGTCACCTCCCCAGGCAAAAGTCGATTAGGGTCACGCTGAGTCCTCATTCAGATGCAGGACCTCTGGTCCTGGTGCCTCGAATCCTTTCTCCCTGTCCCCTAATTGGTCCTGGGATCTTGCATTTGTGTTGCCCATCTAATTCTGGATCAATATCTTGGGTTACTTTTGTTATATCAGATAGTGTTGATAACCCCTTTCTGCAAGTCATTCACTTGGTGATAACCACTTCCTCTGCTTAATTAGGAATATCTGCTTTAAAATAAGATATGTATCTGAGTGAAATGCAGGTTACAAATGGTTGCAATTAAACCTCATGTAGCAGATTTCCTATGTCCTGTCCTATTGTGTTTCATTTTCCTTTCCTTAAAGGATAAGAATACAACACTTCTAGAGGGTACAGGTGTTCTGTTTGGAGCTCAAGATCGTCTAAAGTGAAATGAGTTTGAGCTGTCACACATCCAGCTTTGCTACTTTCTTGCATCCTTGTTTTTTTTTAACTGGAATAAAATGTCCTTTTAATTTCACAAAGCTTTAGAAGCAACAGTGAACTCTGAGTGGTTTTTCTTTTTAAATTAATAGACTTATTTAGAAATGAGATGTGACTTTTTTGCATTGGCGATTAAAAAGTTATTAAAGCAGTACCCAGTGGTGCTACAGCTACAGCTAGTGCTCTGTCAGTGTTTCCTTTAGACTTGTTTTAGACAAGACTAGACTCGAGACTGGAATACAAATTGTCAGCTTTACAGCCCATCACATTTTCTTGGAAAAAATTGAGCTATTTGACTGGGACGAAGGACCTGATTTGTACGTTGTGCTGTGATTTTTCTCAACTTTGCAAGCCAAGAAATGCAACGGTTGCCTTCATCTTTCCTCACTTCTCACCAAAGGTAGCTACATACGCGTCGGTGGACAAGGCAATGCCTCACCGGGTCACCGTAAGCGGACTAAGCAGCAGGAGGAGGGGGCATCCTCCGCAATGGCGGACATTCCAATCCCAAACACAAACTTCTCTATTTTGTTGTGCACCAAGAGAGATTTTAATCATAGTTTAAATAGAAGCGGGATAGAAAGAAATATGCCTTGGAGTGGTGTTCTCCGACGTGATGTGGAGGAAGGTGAGCATAGGGAAGGTAGTGCAGTGCCCAAGAGCTTTTTGTTCTTCACAATCTTTTAACTTCATGCATCCTTGCCACTTGCTAGTGCTCAAATTGGTTTACTTTGCAAATGTAAATGAACTTGCTAATGTTCTCATTTTAGCAATGCCGTACAGAAATACTGATTAAAAAATGTCACCTAGTGGTTTTAATCTGTGCGAAATAGGCAGTTCTAGAAAAAGTAGATATAGTACCCCTCCATCACAGCAAAAATGGTCCTGGTAATGTTCCTTACCTGAAAGGTGTGTGATTGGCTGGTTTTGGAAATAAATGGGAATTTGCAATCCTTTTCTGAAGCACCAATAAACTCCAGTCTTTTCAACCACCACCAGGTTTGAAGTTGAAATTCCTGGTTTGAGGGGAATCTGGAGAGACAGCTGTGCACCTACTTGCGAGTAAAATGCAATTAAAATATTTGCTTTTTTAAATGACAGTTTGCAGTTCTATATAATTCCCTACCGGAAAACGGGGATCCCGAATGTGTTGCTGTGGGCCTGATGAGCTGCACGGTGGGAGCTGGGCTACCTTGCAGTTAGTGGGTGGTTGCCTTGCGCCAACATGCGTTGCGGAGATTCCCAGGGGGCCAGCGCCTGGAAGCTTTGGCTACCTGGTGTCAGTCATCCAAACCCTCTTTGTATCAGAAATTTTCTGCTCAGCTGTCGTTAGAGCTAAGATCTGCTGATGTTTGCAACAGAAAGGATGTTGTGTGTTTCTTCTGCTTGCAGGTCCCAAAGTCAATATTTGTTTAGCAAATGTTGATATTCTAATTTGTTTTGCAATGCAAAATCCTTCACTAATCCAAAAATAGCTCCCCAGACTACAAATACAGAACAGGATTTTATCTTGTGGGAGAACAATATTGTCAAGTGTCCCCTCTTTTTTTAAGTAGTCAGGAGGATATGTCTCCTGCAGTAGGAGATACTTCAGAAAGCACTTGTGTGGTTGGGGACTGCCTTGCTGGATTGATTTTTGGAAAGCCAGAGAGATGCCAGTGAGTAAGGAGAACAAGGGACTCGCAGTTCACGTGGATGCGTTTCCTCTGCTCACTAGAGCAAACAGATGCACAGCGTCAATTAGCATCTACCTTAGGGCACCTTCTGTACTTAAATAAAGGAGGGACAAGATCAAAACATCACCTTATTAACAAGAAAGATGATTTATGTAGTGACCTTAGAGCAGAATCATAAAATATTTTGTTATTCCTAAAATTCTTTGAGGAAAAAAAACCCTGAATGTTACAAACACACCCAGAGCCTTGATCCCTTGGGCAAGGAAGGAAAACAAAGCAAAAGGAGGGAAAAAGGAATAACAAACATTTCATTTCTCATTGAATTTAGTGGTTTCCATTTAAAAAAAGAAAACAGGAGGGGAGAATTGGTTAACATATGCCAGCATTAATATTGGCTATGTTCTTTCATATATGAAATTATCCTGTAATTGAGACAAATTACTTGAAGCATTAAAAAATTCCCAGAAATGCTGAGGTGGAAAAGACCTTGGGAGGTAACTTAGTATGTTGCCAGGCTCTTAGGCGAGATCAACTGTACCTGTCTCACCTCCACAAGCTGACAGTCTGTCTAACCTCTTTCTAAACCTTGGGTATTGATTTCTCATCTTCCCCAGACAGCCTGTTCTGGGTCTTCACCACTCTTACAGTTAACAAGACTTTCATTTTTCTAATACTTCATTCTTTCTACCACTTGTCCTCCTGTCAGTTGTATGGAGAAGAACTGATGAATGTCCTCTTCTGTTACTGCCTTGTTGAGCATTTTTAGCACCTCCTTAAATTAAGCTTTGCTTTGCAGGAAGAGGAGAAGAAGAAAAAAAAGAAATCTTGGTTCTTTTCTTGTTGACCATGCTTCTGGAATCACTTGGTTCGTTGGGTTTTTTTTGGGTGTGTTTTTTTTTTTTTTTTTTCCACCTATTGACTTTTCCCTATATTTTAAGGAGTGGCACTTAAAATGGGATATCTATTGAGATAGCCAATGTCTTTTTCTAGTGCAATAGGAAAAGAAGAATAAGCTCCTTGGTCTTGACGTCTCAGGCTTCTATCATAGGTCTCTGATATTTCTGGTTTTCCAATAATACCATGTTTTTTACTTGTATTCATTGTAACTTGCTGAAGCACAGATACTTGGCCTTTTATCACTTCCCACTTTCACCACATCTATTTTAGAAGGAGGAATAAAATGAACAAATAGAGTGCTGTAGTGTATCAGGTTTCAGCTTTCAGATATTGTGTCCTGGTCTCCAACTTGTTGATGATACGTTCTCTGCTGATTCTGCTCACGTTTCTTAGCTCGGTGTCACCTACAGTTGTTCAAATGTTCTTGCTGTTTAGTCCTGTAAGAGCAATGGTGTCTCTGAAATTACTGCTGATGGTGGCTATTTCAGAGATCACTTATCAGAAAAGAGTTGGCGACTTCAGGCCTGGAGCCACTTTCTTAGCAAAGCTGTACGTGAGCCTCTGTGAACATCCAAGCCCCATGTACTACAGATTAGAAGCAATTTTTAGATTTAGGGCTAGTCATCATTGTTTTATTCACGATTTGTATATGTTAATTTAAATTTTAGAGTTGTTTAGGGCTGATCTCCCGAATGCTGTTAGTAATTTAGATTTTTAGAACCCTCTGAAAGGAAAATGATTTTACAATATTATTTATATAATATTCTATTAGAACAGTATATTCTGTTGTGTTGATGCTGGCATCACCTGTATTCTCATTTGGAACTAGTAATATTCCATAATTCTCTAGTGAAGAGGAACAAAACCAATTGTTAAAAGATCCATTCTTTCCCTTGAAAAAAGCTACCAGTGTTGTCAGGTAGCTCAGGTATTTTTCAGGAGGAACTTGTCAGAATATACCAATCCACATAAAAAGGAATATATTTGCAATATGTAGTTATAAAGCACTATGAGATTCTTGAATCTTATTATTGTTACTCAATGCTTTCACATGCAAAGTGACACTAATGCATTTCAATTAAGCTATTATTATTTCAGAGTTAATTTTCTACCCAAACTGAAATAAGGAAAGGACTTTAAGAAATGTTTGGGGATGTTGCTGTGTTATTTAGAATTACTTGGAGAAGCAAACAAACCCCCTCCCACAGTCTGAAATGTGCGTATCTAAAAGGCTTCATTTTATTTGAGAGGAAGCTGGTAAGTAAAAGAATTCAAAGTGTTTTTAGAGGGCAATGCACTTATCACCATAAGCACTCATGCAAGGGGATATTTTCCTCAATGCACTCTGTGATGATTATTCACACACCACTTTGAAAATATATAGTGGGTACAATACAGTGCACATTGCTATGGGTTACCGCTATATTCAACAGAATTAAGGTTTTCTAAGTTTACAGCATTTTATAATTCTCCTCTAGGTTTCTTGCCTGATGGTCCAGTGCTCCGTAAGTCAGATCTTTCCCTTTTCTTTTCCCTGCGATGCCTCCAGTGTTCCAGTGATGCTTCCAGCGTTTCCATTTGACTGTTTGCTTTCCCTTTGCTCTTGCACACCAATGTTTCCTACCCCATGAAGAACAATTCCTTTCCATTTGTGCTTCATTTTTCTTCTTCTCCTTGTGCTAGCCTGTACGCCACTGTGTCCCGTCATCGCTCACCCTCTTACTGTCCCCCTCCTCTGCACATCACTGGTGTCCCTGGGCCTCTCTGCACCCCATCTCAGCCCATTTCCACCCGGGTTTCCAGCTGCAGTACTTCCAGTCGATACTGCTTCTCCCCCTCCCTCCCCCCACCCCCCATGTTTTTCCTAACGCTGCTCTGCTCGCCTGCTCTGTCTGATTAGCTGGCTTGAGGGTGCGACTTAAATGTCAATCTAATTTTTTCTTTCTTCCAGTCTTAAAGGGGTGCCATGAAATGGAATTTGAACACCAAAAAATTCACTTTTGCTGGGAAAGGTTTAAACCTGCAGTGTCCAAGTAGGCACTAAATCCCCACGTGCTTTGCTTTCTCTTCTAATGGCAGTTCTAGTTCTCTCACTAGAATCCATCCTCATCAACAGTGGCACAGGCTAAAAGACTGGAAACAGAAATGGTTGCCGTAAGTGAACTAATGCCACTCAGTGTAGTCTCTTCTGTTCTCGCATCTTGAGTCTATTTGCTGCTTACGGAGTGCTAAGACACTTGCTAGTGGTTGTGATTTCCCTCCTCTCGTGATATGACACTGGCCTCAATAACAATGATAATGAGGCATTAGTTGTGGGTGCACTTCATGTCTTCCCTGTGCAGCTACTGCCTAATTTTTATTTATCTAACTTTAATGCAGTATTTGTCGATAAGGAGACAGCAGATTGTAATCAGGGTTTTTCTTCTGAGAGCTTATTGGGCAGTCTTTTTAAAAAAAAATATATATATATATATATAAATTTGTGGCAGTGGACACCAGCCAGTAGGCATGTCTGCCCAACTGTGACCAAGAAAATAGGGCGAGCGAGATGCCGAAACATGCTCTGTGCTGCAAATCAATCCACCGATGACAGGCAGGACCAGCCTTGCAGGGGGTCAGGGTGCAGTGGTTTTGTGCTGGACGTTGAGAAAAAGGTCAGGAAAGATGAACGACTTGGCAGCAAGAGGGATCCTGGAGTTTGTTTGCCCCTAGCTGAACTCTTAGCAGTTTGAAGGTGGAGGTAGAGGCAGGGGTGGTCTGATTAGGCGGGCTGCCTTCTGCCCAGGGGACGTGCCGGGTGTCCTGACTTGAAGAGCCCTGCTCTGCCACTGCTAGCTCTTGTCGGAGCAAGGACTGTGCCAAATTGGGTGGTGGGGATACGACAGATGAGTGGTAGGCATGGAGGGCTTGACCCGTGACTCCTGCTTTTGGCAGCCCCATCGCAGGCTGGAGTCGTAGGCGAAGAGCTGATGGCGCAGTGAAGGGCTTTGCTGGGTGGGGGCCAGGAGAGCTGTTCCATGGCCAGGCGCAACCAGCTTGTGCTTTTGATCAAAACGGAATTTTGGTCTGCTGTATGTTTAGGGACAAAGTGCTCTTATTGCATCACTGACCCCTCTCTCTCAATTTAAATCTCTTCTGTATTGCTCTCCACTGTTCACAGATATTTTATATTAAGATAAGGATCATTGTTTGGTTTTTAGAGAGATTTAAAGTAGCCTAAGGGAAGGCAGTTGCTTGGCAAGGGCAGTTACTTGTACAATGAAAAAGACATTGCTATAATAAATATAGCATACAAACCAAGCTCAGAAGGAAAGAGATGACGTTTGGGAATTAAGTCCTGCCTTACTGTCCTGTGGTTCAGGTTAGTATTTTCTGTCAAGTGACATCCGAGCACCACAGTCTGCGCAGTCCCGTTCCCCTGAAGGGACGTGCTCTGTCCGAGATGCAAGTGGAGCTGCAGTGACCACAGATAACCACCCTCTAAGGATTGGCTTTGTATGTACTTGACCGCAGTAGCAGATGAAAATAGAGTTGGCTGTTGATAAATATATACATGATTATAACTGGTATTGGGCTGTGCAGGGTGTTCTTCCCCGCGGATTGCGCTAATAACGTGATGGAGGGAAAGGCAGAGAATTTTGAGAATTGATCTGTGTTTGATTCCTGTAGATAAAAAAAGTTGAATAAGTTAATATTTTACGACCAGCTCCTTTTGCTTTCTTCATCAGTAGAATGGGGAGTCTCTCAGAACAGCTAACCCTTGGTGAGCAGAAGGATCAGGAAGAAACTCTTTTTAAGAAGGAATGAGAATTTATTTTTGCATTGCACACTGAGCTTTTTTGCCCCATGCTCATGGGAACGTTTTGATGAAAATCTAATTGAAAATAAAATAGAAATCAATATAAAAATGAAAATTCAGCTACTTCTTAAAAAGTAAATATGACTCATAAGCCAAAACGCATCTTTGAAAAAAATGAGAGTTAGACTGGAGTGAAATTGTGTGAAAGGTTTTAGCTACACCTATTAATGGCTTTTTTACACTGGTGCATCTGGTGAAGATCATCAGAAATCTCACTTCTAAGCACTCTGCATGTTTCTTTAGAGCATGCTTCCTGTTGAGTCATGTTCTTAGCTGGTTTCAAGACCTAAACACGTTTAGGAGACACTGAATTGGGATCTCAAGATTTGTTTATATATGAGACCTTGAGAAAGACACTTGAGCATAGGTTTCATGTCTTGACATTTTAATCCTACTGTATCTGAAACTCCACAGGGAAATGTTTTTAAAAGGAAAATGTTTATATCAGGCCAATTTTCATTTCCCCCCTTTTCACAAAAACTCGCCCTCCCTGAGATTTGTGATTATCCAACCTTAGCTGGATAATCCTCTCCCTTTCCTCCAAACAAAGAGAGACTTGAATGGTTGGCAGAAAACAAGCACATTTGCCTTCAGTAAGCAGCTTATGCCTAATAACAAAAGAAAACTTTTCCTTGTTTTTAAATGTCAGTGGGCAAAAGAACTGGCCTGGGAAAACACATGCCTTTTTAGTGTTTTCTTTATCGCCTGAACACCTCTCAGAGAAACCGTCTGGTTTTGTGGGACTTGGTGTCTAACCAGTCAGAAGGTAGTGCTAAATGGTCTTCGGACTGTAGACAATAATGGTCCGTTAATAGACATTACAGTGATTAACGGCTTTTAAAAACATTATTATATTAAGGCAGGCTTTTCAGAGTCATGCCGTTGAGATAAATGGGTAAGTCCATGGTGGAGAGGAACAGGTTGGTGCTTGGACTGGCAGAGGAGAGCTGTGAGGGTATGGCAACGCAGGAGATGAGATGTGCTCCTATTTTTGTTAATGTTGGATGATAACCTTGACTTGGGAGTCCTGTCCTCCCTTTTTTCTTCATTAAGCATTTTGCAGCTGGACTATGCCTCTTGACTTCTGATTTTTCACAGCTACCGCTGCTGATCATGATGTGCAGGAAACATGCCTTCATGCTGAGTAGCTCAATTTTGGCATCTTGCCATTTTAGGCTTTCTGCTAAGCTCCCTGCGTGAGAAAAAGCGAGTCACTGTCAAATTGGAGTACTTGCTGGCACACTGGTTTTTGTACCCTTGAATCCTATGGCTTATTATTTGTCTTGCTATCGTGCATAGGAACCTTCATTGGGGAGCAGGACTCTGTTGTATATAAATATTGAATAAAAGAAAGTCTCCCCCCCGAGTGTCTAGGAGTATGAGATGCGTTTGATGCACTTGTACGGACGCGTGTAAACAAACGGACAAAATGAATCACTCTGGGAACGGGTAATCTCAGCATGCCCCCGTTCCTGCGTGCCCCTCATGCAAAGCTTTTTGTAAGGCATTGCAGTGAAAGGCTTCAAAAAGATAAGGAGGTGATTTTGTAGAAGTTTGTGGAAACTGCTGCTCAGGGCCCAGCTCAGGTGTAGATAAAATCTGAAGGTCAGTGTTTGAAAATGAAGCATGTAAGGAGCATTTATTGATCAAAGATAGGATCAGTTCTCTGTGTAATGATTGAGAAATGAGAGGTAAGGTGGAAAAAAGATATAGCGAAGGGTTTTTTTCTTGAAGATACGCCACATTGGCGAGTCAGAGGTTGGGAACTCTTGGAGGGTTTTGGGAGTGTTCACCGCTCGCCAATACGCAATGCAAGTTGCGGTACTCACATTTCTCTCATTTCGACTGCTCGTTTGTCTGTTCATTTACCTTGGGCTTTATGGATTAGCATGCAAATCATAGCACATACTGGTATTTATCTTTCTGTTGTGGCTTATCTAGGTATTTTCCAGAGCACTCACTTCTTTCTGAGTTGTTTAAGGTCAGTGGTTCTTAGCTGCATCTAT
This sequence comes from Vanellus vanellus, assembly GCF_965231255.1. NCBI lineage: Eukaryota > Metazoa > Chordata > Aves > Charadriiformes > Charadriidae > Vanellus > Vanellus vanellus. Next base: position 77,684,649 of record NC_138910.1, on the reverse strand, counting down.
CCATCTCATCGTAACTCTGGGCAGGCTGACGTGAAGCTGTTTGTTTAACCATTTTGGTATCTCTGTCACCCTCAGGCTGTTTGATTGAGTCTGCTGAAGACACACGTCTATACAGCCGCACTTGATTTGTTGCAGGTCATTTTTTCCCTCCCCATTCAATTCTCCCTTGTCATCAGTCAACTGCTTCATCTTAGCACCGCTCTCTTCCTTCAGCTCACGTGTCGACCTCCACCGTTGCCAGCCACACCAGATGGAAGCAAAGTTGTGTGCCCATTGTGCCACTGATCACATCCAGGCCCAGGACAGCGTGTGCCAGCTGGCTTCGAAGGCATCATTTCGTGTGTCCTCCAGTTGCCATTGGTTTGGAGGATAATTTGGCACGTTGATTTTGGTCAGAAAAATTATCTGTGCATCTGTGGCAAGCCATCTGCTTTGTGCGCAGTCAATGGCGTGGGGAGTGGAACGGTCGCACCTGACCCTCTTCCACCATATCGCAGTTGATAACTTCTCTCTGCTTTGTTTTCGCGTTCCGGTATCTGGCTGCAAGTGTCAGTAAAACGCTCTGTCCGAGTGTGCGTTTCAGGGAGAGCGTCCAGTTGCCTTTCCAATTCCACGTACTTGCCTTCGTTGTTGAATTTGCTGCTGCACGGAGGTGTACTGGTACTTCCAAATGGGTTGTTTGGGTTTCTCAAATGTGAAATTTGGTGCTTCTGTCTCAGCAATTTCTTGCTCATCAATGTGTTTGAGTCACTCTGCATTTGAATGGATGAAGCAAGGTATAATTCGCGTTACTGTTGTTTCCAGTTGTTAGGAAGAACAGCCTGAGCCAAAATCACCTGACTCTATTCTTGAATAACAAGAGTAAGATGAAATATTTTCCTAAACAATCACACTAAATTACATGTGTACTTTGACAGACTTCAAATGAATGACGTTGATAAATCTTTAAAACTGTGACCGTTAAGTCAAGCACAGGCTTTGATACCATTAATGAAGAAATAATGTTTTGACATTCATACCTTCATAAATTCTGACACTTCCAATTGTCCTCAAGTAACAAAACACTGTTGTCGTCTGCAATAATGTGCTCTTTAAAAATTTTGCCTGAGCTTTATGTTAGGAAAAGACAAGCATTTCTTGTTTGTGCTTTTATTTCCCTTACTTTGGTGGTTGCCGGTCCTCCTGCTTAAGGCCTCAACCACGCTTCAAAGTCTTGCGCAGTGACTGTCGCGTGGGTCAATAAGGCTTGAGCTGAGCCTCCAGACCTAAGCGATGTGTTGTGCGCTGACTTAGCATATTGATGTATGGCTACTTCCTTTTCTGTCCTCAAAAAAGGCCTTTAACGCTGCTTGCTCCTTTGTTGGTATTGCCTTTTGTTCCCATTACACGGAGGACAATCCAGTCTGAGAGAGATAAATTTCACAATTTGCCTTGTCAAACTCTGAGATGGAGTTTTCCCGTTATGCCGGCCGGGCAGAGGAGCGGCGGTGCCCCTTCCGAGTGCGCGTGGGTGGCTGTGCGCAGAGACCCCTCGCTTTCCTAATGGGATCTGTGTACTTACCTCCCACACACCAACCTGCGAACGTACTGCAGAAACTCGTGCCTCCTTGGCCTGCTCTCTTCCTGCCTACCCATGGGGCCCGACAGTGCTGACTTTGGATGTAAAACCACTCAGTAACCCGTCTTGGTAAGTCATCAATTATTAACCTGAAATACCCATTCTGTGCGCTTGCACTGCTTAAGGATTCATTATGTTGCCTTTTGGTTGACCTGACAAAGCTGTTCAGTGCCTCTCCTTCCAATGCAAAGTCCTAGATTCAACTTTGCTCGTGGGACCACGTACTCTAGCTCTGGCCGACCTTTTCATGGGAAGGAGAGAACGGAACACAGCTGAGAAATTAATTTCTGCAGAGACTCAGAAAAAGGTATATGGAAATATTTTGCTTGCTGAGAAGGGAAAAATAGCAGTGATCCTGCTAAAGGTAATAGGAATCTGGTTCATGTTCCTCGCTGCCCTTTACTGCAACGTTTAAATGTCTGGTGGAGAAATCCTCTAGCTGTACAGCTATGTTATTGTTGACCCATTTTCCCAACAGCTAATGGCTAAGACTGAATACGTATTACTACCATTATAATTGTTAAATTTTGCCTCGCTGCATCGGGAGTTCTGTGAATATTGTGAGTCTGGCCCAGAGCACTTCGCTAATCAAACACGAATTAAAACTAACCCAGCTGACTGCTGTAAAAATATTGGTACGCTTTCCTAGTAGATTTACAGTCTCATGTACTAAGAGAGCTTTGTGACCCTCTCTTAAAATACGTGGCCATATCTCCATTTTACAGAGGATGAAACTGAGATGCAGTAAGGCCTTTAACTTGCAACCGCACAGCAAATGAAAATTGGCCGCTCCTGGTTTGAGACTGGGAGCTCTGCCGTTGGTAGAGAGGTAGGCGTTAGCCAGATTTACTTCCAGTGTTCTATATGTAAGAAGTGATTTGTAGTCTTGGTATTGCGTTTCCTGCTTCAATAAATAGTTGTTTTCTGAATGCTGTATATTTTAGGTTTGGTGCCCAAAAAGGCCATTACAGGTTTTACTGCGATACATTCCAGAGAAGAAAGACATTAAACCCATTTTTTTTCTTTATTTGTAAGAACATCAGCCAAAATCATGTAGTTCTGAGGAAGGAATAAAGGAAGATACCCTGCATTTTACTGAAAATGCACATCGCATGCTGTCGATTGCCATTTTCCTTGCACTGTACTCAGCGTGGCATCCTATAGCACAATGTAAACAAAATTATAATCTTATCAAGCAGGCTGCTCCTACAGTGATGACAGCTACTTAGATTGCCAGAAGCAGGGCCAGAAAAACAGAGACCATTTTAAAGCAGCTGACAATTTTTTTTAGCGGTGCGAGTTGAAAGAAAATTATAATGAAGATTTCATTACGTGCTATTCAGAAGGGTCAACGCAGTCAGTCTCCAGCAGACCTCGAGGCCTCCAACTCAAATGGGGTCAGTGTGCTGAACACAGCAGTACCTTGTGTGCTATGATGAGGTTGGGAAGACTGGATGAGAGCACGGTGGGTCTAATTCTTCTTGGGTGTTAAGTGCGTTGGGGTTATTGCTCCGTCTGGTTGATGGGATGGAGTCACTCTCTGCTTATTCCAAAGCTGCCTAGACGGCTTTGGGCTGACTAAAGACTCAAGAAGAATGTACTCGACTGTTTTGCTAAGTAAGGTATGTCCCTACATACTGAACTGGTTCTCAAAATAGTGCTTTAGTACGCATTTATAGCGTTGTGATTAGGGCTTCTGGTTTTGCTCACTGCAGAAAGACTTGCCTTACCAGGTCCCTGCACAGTGCTTATCTAAAACTTTGCATGTTTTAAAGGTGTTTTTGGAATAGTGACCTATTTTCCTAGGACCTGAGATTTTGAGAATATCCCGAAACTTACAATGTCCCAATAAAAACTTGCTGCCCCATTCCATATTCATTGTGCTTTCAGTTGACTGGTACATCTTAAAAAACCCTGGAGACGTGGAGTGAAATACTGCTCTACAGATGGCAACATCCGTTTTAGCATGAGCTCAGGAGAACTGCTCCATCACATACTTGCTTTTAAATATATTGCATAAAAGGTCACGGACCCAGTGCATTTTGTTTCCTTAACAGAAAGGAAGTATATTTGAAGTTGGCTATATAACTGTCCCTCTAGCTTGTAAAATATTGTAGCTCCTATATATTTTCAGTTATTCATGAAGTGTATTGCATATATAATTAAAACATTAATAAAAATAACAGCAGGAAGAGTTCATCAGCAATTCAAATACAAATATTTGTGAAAATCTGTCTTCTCCAAGATGTTCCTTTTCCCCTCCGATTTTTTTTTTTTTTTTTTTTTTTTTGGCGGGGTGGGGAGTAAGAATATCCTAAGCAACATCGCTTATCTATTTTCACCATTCCAGTATCTCTGTAGGATAGTATATTCATTTAGCTATTGAATAAATTTACCATAGATTGTGCAAGCTCATTATTGCCATGCACTTTAGGAGCCATCCCATGCATATTCAGCACAGGAGAGGCTCCTGTCTGGCTTTGTTTGTCCACTCGCACTTCAGGGTAGGGAGTTTACCCAGAGATTGGGAGGCAAACCCAACCCTCCCAATGCAGCTTGGTGCTCCACAAAGAGCGCTGGGCATCTTTGTAATGTTAATGTCCTGCAAGCAAAGGAGTAGGGCTTGAAAGCGCTTATTTTGTTTCCTGTGTATTCTTTCTAAAAGGTGCCTTTGACTGCTCTTTGAAGTATGAAACTGAACCGCAGCTGCCAGAATTAGGCAGTGCAGGAGAGCTGGATGGGGCTTGGGAAGGCAGCCAGGAGACCTCGCCTGCCATTTACCATGATTTTGGTGGGACTTGTGCACTCGCCTTTCACAGTCAACTTGGAAATTCTCAGTATGAGGATTTGTCTTTTTAAGAGTCATAAAAACCTCGCAGCATGTGTCTACTTTCCGAGCTCATAATATATCTTTTTAAAGAAGTGCTGTCAAATGAGTTAGACTTTTCTAATTCTGGGTTATTAAATTTCCTCAGGATAGAATCTAAATTATACTTTGCCTCTTATTACTGTGATCTATTGTATGTCTGTAGCACATGCTGTATTCCTAAGCAAACCTTTCGGACAGCGTGCAGCGTTGGTACGTTGTTTTGAATAAGGATCACAGGGTCCAGCCAATAAATATGTCCGATGCATTGGGGTCTGATGCACCGGCTGGAAATCTGTTCCATTTCCAGCAGATGGATTAAAAAAGAAAAAAAAAAAAGGGAAAAGATAAAAATGACTGATATGGGGAATACTGTTCACTTCCTTAATTAAAAGGTCCCCTTTTACTTGAGGTGTTTTTTCAGCTTTTCTAGTTCACTTTTCGGTTTTCTGCCGGTGGGTGAGCCCATGGCCTGGGCTGTCTCTTAAAAACCTGTCTCTTGCAGGATGCTGAGCTCCGGCGCTTGCAATCCCCCTTCTGGCTTGTCTCTTCCCATGCCTGTCTTTTTGAAGGAGCGCTGGATATGGATGGACTTTTTCCACCTTTGCATCTCACTCCCAAACCACCCAGATCATATTAAAAGACTTTGCAATGAATCCCATGCTTTTATTGTTTAAAAAAGCCACTATTTACTTCCAGCGCAGGAAACCTAGCGTCTCCCTGCAGCGTAGCCACCCTGCCTCTGTGGAACCGGCAATGAGATGGTGATTTAGTACCTCCGTAAGGAAAGCAGTTCTACTTTCTGTTCTTCTGTATGTCGATTGACGTTAATCCCATAATTGAAGCATCCGGTTTTAGGATTAAGGTGATATTTATCAGCAAAAGCCTGCTAAAAAAGCGCAGATTTGTGGTAACTGGTGATTTAGCCCAACCCTGCCTCCTCCTCCTCCAGCACACATCGATCTCTTCTATATTTCTTGCTTCTTCACATCCCTGTAAACTCACCCAACTGGGCTGCTTCACGCGCTGGTTGAAAGCTGCTCCAATCAGCTCTGTGCCGTGCAAAGGTATGAGGTTGGGCAGGCGTAGACGCAAAGTGTGAAAGAAAAGAACCTCTGAAATTTATAATCAAATAAATGCCACCAACCAGAAATGCAATTTGTAATAGCAACAAACTCCATTTTAGGAACAGAGACGACAGAAGCTTTGACTATCGGAAAAATGTGACTATTGTATAAAGTTGGAATTCCCTGAGCAGTAGCTTGGTCTGAAGATGGTGGTCCGCGTGCCAGAAGAGCAGTGCCTTTACCATTGGGTTCCTATGGGAATTCAATTTGTTAATAAGACCAACTGGCACTAATAATTTCACAGGTGCCAGCAGCCCAACGGGGAGGCAGCCACTTCTCTTTATTGCGGCAAAAGCAAAATACGGTTTGACATCATTTTATCAGAAGCTACCTGGATTTATATCCTTGAACTCTGATTCACGTGGCAACAGGGAAGGTCAAACTGCTTATCTCTGACAGACCATTTTCTTCCATTCCTTACAAATATCTTTAATTTAGTATGTTACACTCCAGTACTTTTCAAATGTGTCGTCTTTATATTTTCATAGAAGTGATTCCCCCCCCCCCCTTTATTTTCATTTAATTTTCATTGTTTTCTGAGTCTTCACAGTATTTCCTTTCTGGTTTCAAAAGGGAGCTAAGTAAGTATAGTGAATTATATCACAAAATGGAAAAGAAATGTTAGCCAAGTGATGCATTGCCTTTTTTTTCTTCTGGATATAGTCCATTATCTTGTAGTACTGCAAGAATTTGAATGCTTCAAAAACACATTAAGTGAATGAAGCTATATAAAATTCCGTTTTTCAAAAAAAGAATCCACCATGTTTTGCATAAGAGTTTAATATTTTAATGTTTCTATTAGAGACGGTTAATGTCTTCTGGAGATTTGTTGCTCTAGAACCCCTGTAAGAAACAGCAGGGTTTGTGCTGTGAAAGGAGTGCCATCCATTAAAAACTGCCTCAAGTTTATTTTTGTTGGGTGGTTGTGATTTTTTTTTTTGTTGTTGTCTGTATTTTTATCTACTTTTTGCAGGCAAAGCCTAGGACTGCTGTAGGTTAAAGAACTGGAAAGGAAGAGAAAGTAAATAAACCTTTGCTTTTTGATTTATTATGTTCATTTCACAGCTGTTTTGGTACAATCTGTTTTGCTGTTTCTTAGGTAGTCAGTTGGAAAAACAAATTTGGAAATTAGGCAAATATGATTATGAAATGACACACAACTGAGAAACCGAAAGTCTGAGGAGCAGGTGAACTGCCTGAAATGACTTAAAACTGTTTTTGGCTAATTGCTTAGTCTGACTCACTAAGAAAATGTCATGTCCTATAATTGAGTTTTAACTGAGGATGTCTGTCTCTTATTTCTTTTTCTTTTTTAAGTGTTTTTAATGTTTCTATTCAAGTTCATGGATTGATTCATTTGCCCTGAACAGCATAGATGGGTCTTCCTGATGATTTCCATGTTAGATCAAACTTGCTTGTTCAAAGCCCGTTGTGCAAATACCCGAGGAGAGGATACACCTGCCCTCTCTCTGCCATATCTGCACGTAAAGGGTGGCTGATAACAAACTGCTGACCCTACACTGCTCTTTGGGGTAGAGTGTGGTCACGTCACAGTCCCGATGTGTCTCTCTACACTGGGTATTACCTTCATTCTGGCTGTATTTCTGGGGCTGTTTGAATACTTAGTCTTCATCAGACAAAAATGGGAACACAGACCGAGTTTTGGAAGATGTTCTTGAAATGATCTGTAATTGAGTGCAAGAGGAATGTATGTCAGAAGAAGGTAATGGGAGGGAAATGCTATCAGAGATATTATCTTCCCTATCAGAAATGGCTGTGTTTGCCAGGCTGTTAGGCCTCAGCTTAGGAAAGCAGATGCTGTTAAAAAAACTCATTTCCCCTGTGTGCTGCTCGGCTCTTCTGAATGCGCTCCATGCCTTCCCAAACCTGAGCGAGGTGGAATCTTGACCTTAGAGACAACTTTGTGGAGATAAAGGTAGCGTTGAAGTCTTGATATGAAGCAAATATTGACTGATTTACAAGGGATCCTTGCTTCTCTGAATCATCCTTTCAAAACATCTAATGTCAGCATGAGATTCCATGGCAAGAACAGCCTGTTTTAACCCCTTTTAGCTTTTCAGAGCTCCAATAAATCACTTTTGAATTCTGTGTCTCTTCTGGAATGCAAGTGTCAGACGAGTTAGACTCAAATGCTGCTGATGTTATAGGCTGTGCTGATTCTCATTGCTTACGCCCTGAAATAAGAAATGAATAAATGAAAGAGAACAGCCCCTAGTTATACCAGAGGCCATCGGCAGGTGAGGAACAGGTGCTTTGAGTAATATTCCCATCTTGGACTTATGTTTTTAAATGAACAAAGTTTCATGGGGTTTTGTGAGGGTGAGGAGGAGAAGGAGAGGCAAAGTTGAACAGAAATCCCAATAGATGCTTCTACTTCCAGCACTGAATAAGCAAGAAAATAGGAAATGTGAAGTAGAATATCCATGCTCTTCTAGGCGATAACTTTTCTTGGAAGAAAAAAAATAATTTCTATGTCTTGCTTTTTTTCCATGTCAGAAACAAATACGGCTATCGTGGTTTAGGCCAAACCGGCCACTGGGGACGTGGGGCACCCCAGATGGGACCAACAGATGCTCCCCTCTGACCCCTCTTCAAAGAGAGAGGCAGAGAAGGGAAAAAGAGACTTATGAGATTAGAAGGACCTAAACTACTTTAATGAAATATTAATAATAAAAGAAAAAGGAAATAATGAAATGTATACAAAACCATATCAAGCTCCCAGGATGACAGTCGCGACACTGGCTGGCACTGGGGCAGTCCCAGGCTGGACTCGGTGACGGACGGGATCTGGATTTAAGATCGGGATCACGGGCAGACAAACAGGCAGAGTCCTCCTTGGTGTTGGCCACTGAAGAAAGAGCCCTGACCCTTTGTTGTGGTTTAGGCCCTCAGCTTTTATACCGAGCGTCATGCAGATGGGATGGAATACCCTGTTGGTCAGTTCAGGGTCACCTGTCCTGTCTACTCCTCCCCACAGATGGGACCCCTCTACGATTTTCCACTTTGGCCCCTCCAACGGGGCAAACAACAAAGTTGGTTGGCCGTGGGGGTTAGAGCAATAAGTTTAAGCAGGAGCCTCTGTGCATGCCATGCCTGGGCATCACCTATAAACATAGGTCTGATCACTCTGAGAGTGGACATTGTCCACACAATATGCAGTTAATATCAGTAGTCAGGAGAGGCCTGGCTAAGAAGCAAGTTACTGAACAAAATTGGTCCTGTTTTACCTCAAACCAGGACAATGGCTTAGGGGTGCAGTAATATGCAGTTTCAAGACCTTCAGGGATGAATAAAGGCTGTGCAGGTGTGGAGCCAATGCGAGCAGTTGGGAGATGGGTCGCTGGAAGGGGTGTGCGTTAGTTTGGCTATCCTCGGAACGCACGATCTGCTGTTTATGTGTGAAAGCTCTCCCAGCCTTGACCCTGTCACTGAGAAGGATGTTTCCTGCTTTATCAGAGTATTTTGAGATGAGTGTGCTCCGTGTCCAGCAGTGTGTGTCTGTAGTCCCTGTGTAGACTGCACGAGGTTTATGGACTCCTGTTACTCTGGAGCAGCATTGTATGTCTTAAAATCTCGAATTCCTCTTCGGAGACCACAGAAAGCATTAATGTCCTCAACCTGCCCTGCACGATATGTCTCCTTTTGCATAGTTCTGGTGAGAGCTGTCCTTAGCTATCCATTGACGACACCCAACCTGTAGGGATAATTAGGCAGTGTTATTAATTGGGCAGAGGAATGTTGACCTGAAGCTAGAACCCTGGTTTAAATGGATCAGATACACACAGTCTGTTGTTTCTGCATAGAGGAATGTGGCACTACTAAGCAGTTACGAAGATGCTGCGACAAACTGAGCATGGCCCATGGCCTTGGTAGCAGTCTACAGAACAGCAATGCTGCAGAGCAGCGAAATCCTAGGTAATGTGGTGATTAGGGAATTGGGAAAGCTGGGGCAGCTTCACTGGGCAATCGCCAGAAGTGCTTCCTTTCTGAGATGGGAGCTGACCAAAGACCAGCATGTCACGTTACCAGGCTGCATTTTTCCATTTGCAATAGTTATTATATACAGCCAGTATTGTATGTCATTAAGATTTACTGTCTAATAAAAGTCTGGAGAAGTCTGTGGAATTTAAGGCACCTAGTCATTCTGATACCTAGTTGATAGACTTATCATTTGGGGTCTATTTCATACCTGAGAAATGAAATGCTGATATTTCAAGAAGCTAAATAAAAGCATTGAAATTTGTTGAACTCCGATATATAATTATTGTTACTTAATGCTGTGTTTTTTTTGTTTTGAACTACCTGTCCTCAAAACACAAATGTGCGTGAAGAGGTCTTGCCTGTTTCTGGAGTCTGAAAGATTCCCTGCCGCCAACCTGTTGTCTCTGCACGGAGACTGGATGTCTGAGGGGATGTGGAGTACAAGCTGCTTATTCTATTTCATGGCGTCTCTCAAAGACATAAAACCTGCTTTCATTCCAGAATTCAATAAAAACAAAATCTTTTTAGCTAAAATTGGATTGTTACCACGTCCGTTGCTGAATCATGTGAAATGGGTGCGACTGGCGGAGGCACTGCCACATTTCCAGTGGAATTCTTTATCCTGCGTCATGTTGACTGATGCGCTGCTGTCTCCCAGACCTAAACCCTAGCCACCAGCCTACAGTTTGTGATAGAAAACATCTGCTTCGTTCTCTTGCACAGAAACACATCTACAAAAATGTTAAAATATTTTGGCTGTCATGCAGCAGGAACTTGGACAGAAATCCGTTTAATTGAACATGTTCTCATCAGCCGCCGTAGGCGATTTATGGGGTTCTCTGTGATGAGCTCTTGCCAGAGCCATTGGGGATCATCTAATGCAGGTTCCAGATACCCGAGCTGGCTGCACAGAGAATAAACCCAGCTCTGGGATGACACTTCTGTCCAAAGCAAATGTGTTCCACCTCATCCTCTTTGCCAGAATCTCTATCGTCTAATAAAATAAAACTTATCCTAAAAATAAAAAAGAATAAAAAAAATATTGTCAGGAACTATTTTCATTCAAACATCTAGCACTTTTATTTGTTTTCTAAACAACTTGAAAAAAAGTTTTTCCCTTTTTTTCTTATTCTATTTTCTCTATTTTTTCTTTTCTTTATATTTTTCAATTCCTGCCTCTGAAAAAGGCTGGTAGGGAAAGGAGAGAGGGCGGAAAGACTGTAGGGAAAGAGATCAGTAAAACTTGAAAGTGGAGGAAAAAAATGTAATCAGCTGTTTGTTTTTTCCAATTTGGTTGGAAAAGTACAAAAGGAAAAATCCACGAACTTTTCTAGATTACAAAAGCATATTTTGTCCAAAGTATTTTAATTTAAATGTTTTTATTTCCTTTACTGTTGTGCATAACTATTGCTCAGCGTGGGTAAATATTACCTAATCGGTCCCTGAGGGCCCAAGGACTCATGAATTGAACCTGAATTTGTTTCATGGGGGAGCGGCGCTTGAGAGCAAAGTCTCTGGGCCAGTCCTACATTTCTGCTCTTACAGATTTCAGGAGTGTGCTAATAGGATTAGGTACTACAAAGCTGTCTTGCATTCAAAATTAATATCAGAGGGGAGTGTGCTGTGGAACAGAATTTCTTGCAAAGAGTGCTGATAGCAGAAGCACAGTCTCCCTGCGAGGTTTGTCTCTCACGTTACCACTTGCTGCTGTGAGCTTCCAATTCCATTCCTTTGGATTACTGCTGTTCCAAAACCTCCTCCTTTTCACGCAGCTCCTCGTCTTCAGCCAGAAGATCCCCTTGAGATGGACACTAGACACACGCAGACACCCTTATGTCGGAGTATTTTTACATGTGGCTGTGTCACAGGTTATTGTGACTGGCGGAGGAAGAACTGGAACGGTTGTCTAAACAGCACGTTTGGTTTCTGAAAATAGCCTTTGCTCATATTTTTACAAAAGTTGAGCAAGTAGGTAGCCAAAGTCTTGGTAAGCTTTGTCTCCTGCGTGGTGGGAAGTCAAGCCAGTATGTTTCTTCAAATGAGCGACGTCTTTACTCTGCTGCTCTCCCCCTCCCACTCTTTCTTTTTATTCATTTTGCAAAATTCTACAGCACTGGAACCAGAAATGTAAAATTATCGAGTCAACATATGTTGGGTTTAAAATAGAAGAAAAATCATACTCCTGCGAAGGGATACAAAGCTGAACTTGAGATAATTCTGTTAATTCCCGTTGACAAGGTCCAGACCACCATCCCGTCTCCAGCAGTGGCTTATAGGCTGGGGGAGTATGAGCGGGGCAGGCAGATGTGATGCTTCTCCTCTAATGCTTCCTGGGCTCCAGCTGTTTTCAGCTCAGGGACTTTGTGCCAGGAGTGATTTCTCCGTACATAGTGAGCATGAATAGATTTTTCTTCTGTGAACTTAATCTTCTCTGCCCTTAAGCCAGTGTAGGCTTGTGACATCCGCAGCTTTTCATGTTAGGTAACAAAATCAGTTTTGTTTGTTTGTATCGTACATGGTTTCAGTTTGGTCTAAGCAGTCCTTGCGTCACTATTGGAAAAGTCCATGAACAAGCCATGCTGCCCATGCATGCAACTCATAAGTTTCCTTTTCCTCTAATGATTCTTAGCATTTGATCTGCTGTCTTTTTTCCTTTGACTGTTGGTAGCACTGGGCTGACATTTCCATGGGGCTGTCCATTGTAAAGCCAGGATTTCACTCCTGTGTAGTCACGGTTGGCTCAGTCCATCATTTCATATGTGAAGTTGGGATTGTTTTTCCCACATGCATATTTGACATTTATCTCGGTTGAATTTCATCTACTATCTCATATGTCATATCATTTCATAAGGTCCTTCTGCAGTTCCTCGCAGTCAGCCTTTGTCCTCATTACCCTGAATAAATTGATATCGGCAAGGTTCCTCGCGCTGCTTTTGAAGACTACGTTGGAGAGTGTAGGTCCCTAATTTGACCAGTACAGGTGACAGGCTTTCAGTCCTGCAGGTCTGTGCATCTCCCTTAGTTAATTAGTACTCAGTATTACATTGATAAATTCAGTATGCTGTGAGATGAATATGTATGTGTCCTGTTTGCTCCAGTGTTCTTGTTTACAAGAAACCAGAACAAGCTATGGGAAAATGACTGCTAACGATTTTCAGCTCATGGGGTGTTTGTGAGTATTCTGTTTGCAGGTGTTTGATGTTGCAGAAATCCAGGTTAATCAGGACAGTTGTACTACTCTTCTTTCTCTTGAAGAGGAACCCGGTAGGTGATGAGAATCCTCTGAAGTACAAAATCTCTTCTTGCAAGTGCTTTTGACAACCTACTCTAATGAGCTTGAATATTTCTGTTGATAGAGTAGCACGTAAGAGAACAGAGCAAACAGGTCGTAGGTGTGTTGTTTAGAAGTAGTAAAGTGACTTGACTGAGTTGAAGGAACTTCCTTGAGCAGCTTGCTGGTAAGTGCGCAACCAGTGACTGCGGATGTGCAGGTGCCATTCCTATCAGGTAGCCCTACATCATGGGTGTACGTGATGCACGATGGAGGGGTGGCCCCTTTTCCCCCTGCGTTCAGGGATTGTCACCCTTTCTCCAGGTAGCATTGTGCCATGGCGATCATAACCATCTGTCATGGTTTCATCTGGGATGGAGTTGGCTTTTTGCTGGCAGCTGCTATAGTGCTGTGTTTTGGCTTTGGGATGAGAGTGATGTTTTTGGTTGTTGCTAAGCAGTTGAAGCCTTTTCTGCTCCTCACCCCACCCCACCCCATCAGTGAGTAGGCTGGCGGGGGGAGCACAAGAAATTGTGAAGAGACATAGCTGGGACAGCTGACCCCAACAGACCAAAGGGATATTCCATACCATGATATCATGCCCAGTATGTAAAGCTGAGGGAAGAAGAAGGAAGGGGGGGGATGTTCAGAGTGGTGGCATTTGTCTTCCCAAGTAACTGTTGTGCGTGGTGGAGCGCTGCTTTCCTGGGGATGGCTGAACACCTGCCTGCCCATGGGACGTGGTGAACGAGTTCCTTGTCTTGCTTTGCTTGCATGCTCAGCTTTTGCTTTACTTATTAAGCTGTCTTTATCTCAACCCGTGAGTTCTCTCACTTCTACCCTTCTGATTCTCTCCCCCTTCCCACCGAGGGGGAGTGAGTGAGCGGCTCCGTGGTGCTTTGTTGCTGGTTGGGGTTTAACCATGACACTGTCACGTTCCTGAGCTGATCAGCAGCATCTCTGTACCGTGCGGGAGAGCTTGGGCATGACCAGTGTGTATTGCATGTGGTCTGCTCTCTGCACCGCAACGAGGAGCAGAGATCTGGCTTTAGAGATCTGTGGTATCTGGGACTTTTCTAGCTTAGAGATCTCGTCCGTGCCCCAATCTCACATGTGTTCCACTAGAGACAGAAAATTCTCTGTAATGGATTCCTTGTTGAGTCCAAACCTGAAATTGTTTATGTTGATGTTTGTCTTCTGTGTTTGCAGTTCTGAGTCCCTGAGTTGAAGAGTAGGAGAGTAAAGGGAGAGAAGAGGCTGAGAACAGGGATCACATAAGAATTTTCCTGTGCGGTTCACAATTTGATTTTTGTGGATAAGTTGAAAGACACCAATAAAACCCGGAAAAGAAATGGAAGATTCAGTGGTACCTCCTCTGATGATTATGATGTAGATAACTTGGAAAAAAATCTGCCATTGCTGTATTGTGCCTCTTTTCAAAATGGGCAAGGTTGAAGTTGTAGCAGAAAAGCAAAGACCAGAGAGGATTTGATCAGGTACATGAATATTCAGGCGGGAGTGGGAACGCGGTCCTGTGAAGCTCCTTTGCATTTCTCTCTTCTGCAACAGTAGCTTTCATTTCAGCTAACATAAAGTGCTAGTGGGTTTTGGCAGTATTTCAGGCAAATCTTCAGATAGGGATGAACTGTTCTTGAACCAAATCTCCAAAGGATTTGGCACAAGTGTGCTTTCCTGCAATATGGAATATGGATTTTTGTTCCGTATTTATATTTGAATAGACATTAATGAATGCCTAAAGAAAATCATGATCTCTACCTTTTCTCTTGTTATTTGATTTCCCTTTGTCTGCTTAATGCTTATGCAGATTGTCCATATTGTACTGGCAAATCTTACCTGGTGTCTGTCTCCCTGTTGGGATCAGGGGGCGGTGAGGGGGAAGACTCAATTCTGATGTAACCGTGACAAACCATTTACTGATCAGGTGTAGCAGTTTCAGTACTTAATGCCTGATGATGATGCCAAACTGGAGGAAAATCCATCTCTTTTTATTTTTTTTTTTTATTTTTACTCGCAATCTTTTCTGTGAGTCTGCTACCGATACCACAAGGTGTGAACGCTCTCTAGAGGTATTGTTAAAGGGAGACAGCTATCATTAAATAGTTACTCTGTTTGGTATTGGTTTTCCCCCTTAATGTAGGAGACCGACCAGTTCCTGCGTGTGCTCATCAGGAACTGCCCGTGATTGCTTGTAGGCAGGTTTCGAGTGCGTGGCCAGCTAAGACTTCTCAATGGTGATGTGTCGTAGCCCTGACTGAGTACTGAAAGATCTGAAAACTGTATTCAGCGACTTCATAGATGGGGAATCCAGTGCTTTCTGTGTATTGTGTGATAACTAAAATGAGGCGACAAAGAGACTAACCATGATCATTTGTGGGCTAAATGCAATGTCTTGTGTCAATGGATCCAGTGATTGACTGGAGATCAATGTTAAATTTAACCTGAAATCTTGAATCATGACAGTGACGTAGCTGACATCACAGGATAGTTAAATGCTTGTGACCTTTTTCTGCTTTGCTGAGTTAGTAAATTTATTGCTCTAGTATATTCTTTAAGGGTGGTTTTTATACACCACTTGTCAAATTGTAAGTCCTTGTAACAGATTAGCCCTTCAGGAGGTATGCCCCAAGTTTCCTCTAGACTTTCCACATTGCACTGAGTAATGATTCTCTATTAATGAAAAATTGAGTTTGTTTCATTTGCTGTCATGTTTGTAGCACAGGTTTATTTTTTTCTTCCCTAGGACCGGTTACATTTTAATGCATATATTCAAAATTCAAGTCCAATCTGAAATGAACTGTATCAGCTACGATATAGTCAGTGGAAAGCATCAAAACATGATGCATCGAACATATTTTACAGTCCTAGGATAACAGCATCCTTGAGCTGATTTTATGCAATACCTATATACAATATTTGATTTTGATGAGAGGGTCTGTAGATGCAGATGTACTTCTCTGAACATATTTTGGCAGTGGCAACGTATATATTGCTTTAACTTTGGATACAGAATTCACGTAGACGATTTTTTAAGCTGTGATTAGGAAAACACAACTGAAAGGATCAGGGTGACTGTCAATAATTACTTCTTAGAGCTTAATGGAGAAGGAAAAATGTATTATTATAAACCAGGTGTGGCATGGTAGGTTTCGAGGCATTTCACTGAGTCTGGCAGACATGGCAGGTTCTCGGGTTGTTCATCAGTGGGCAAGTAAATTTTTCATTAATCTCATTGTGCAGCTAGAGTCGACTGTCAGATATGTAAAAATATTTTTTTTTTTTTACAATTAACTCTGTCTGCGTTATGTGTCTCAGAAGGTGGTGCAAGTGTCCTCATAGGTTGGCATATAGGCCCAAAGTGAGAAAGAGAATGACATGCAAAAAGCGGGTAATTAGAAGCTGCCTGTTTGCTTCTGAATTTCTAATCAGATTCATAACTCCTGCTTCAAATGAATGGAAATGCTCTTTTCGTGCAAAAGTGAAAAATAAATATTTATCATATCAAAACCATTCCAATATTTCCCTGAGCGCATCAGGATTAGAGGAGAGAGCTTTGTAGCTAAAATGAGTCCCTCAATGCCTTCCTGAACAGAAAGGAGATCTGAAATTATCTCAAAGTAAAAGTTATAAAGAGAATTTCATACATCACACCTTATTAACATGCAGACTTTAAAAGTGATGTTTGAGGTTAACTTAAGGCATCTGTAGACTTGGAGGCACACTCTGAACCCTTGGAAACCTTGTAACGAGATTATTTTATAGCAAACCACATTTTGTGGTACTAACAGGGATTTGATGGAGAGTTTTAAAACTTTCCAAACCCAAGAAAAATGTCAACTCGAGAATAATTCAGCTTGTTAAGCTCTGAAGACGAGGTCTCAACAGATATCGGTCCTCTGACCCGTTCCCGAGAAATCGACTGCCCAGTAAACAGCAATTGACTTGGGACTTTCTCCCCCGTGTCCCCGGCTCATCCTTTATCTGGTTTCTGAACGGCAGAACCTCTTGCCATTGGAAATCCAATTACAGTTAAACAAAGATCCACCTCAGTGCCTCATGGAAAGCTTTGAAAAATGTTTTGCTTAAAGACAGTTCTGCCCACATCCGTCTAGATAGAGAGCCAAAATTTTCTGAAGGTTTTAATGCTGTGTGGCACGCTCTCCTGAAACGGGGTATTAGCTAATCTTGACACTGGCGTTAATCTAGACCAGTCCCCTTTATAGCTACCGAGGCCGTGTAGGTCACACTCTTACTGCCTGTTTCCTCATGAGATTGGCTTAGAAAGTTGACTTCATTAAAATGAAATGTGGTTTTTTTTTTTCCATTTAGTTTTTTGGTCGAGCTTTCTCATTGTGTCATTTGAGCCCCTGAGGGTTTATGTATTCAGGATTTTCTCTTCCCTTCCGTGCACCCCTCTTTCAAAACCCAGCAGGTAGAAAATCACTTTGACTAAAGCTGAGATTCTCACATTAAAAGCTGAGATTCTCTGGCTTTTCAAAGTATGTGATTATATGAAGTATCAAATACTGTGAGAATTGGATTAAAAAAACCATGAGGGCCGATATGGAGACAAATGATAATGAGCAGCGGGAAAAGACAGTGCGCACAAATACGGTAATGGATAGCAAATGTCAAGAGTTCAACATTCAATTTTATTTCTCTGTTTTTATGAGCTGGATTTTTATTATATATGTCACGGGGAGTGTGTGTGTGTGGTTAAGGGAATAGCTGAAAAGGTGTATAGAGGAAAGAGATAAAGAGTCAGGATAGTCAGAGAAATTTGGGATGAAGAGGTTTGGGATGAAGCCAGGGAAGAGAGCACCAATAACACGGAGGAGTCAGATTGTCAGACTCCTAGGGGTGGCACTGTGCTCTCCCAAATCCGTGTTTGCCAGCTCCCGCAGTACTTGCAGAAAGTTAGGAGAGTCACTTCAGCACCGGGAACGTTGCTTCAGCATACGATAGAGATGGATCCGAAACTGTCTTCCTCGCATGGAGGCAGTTTCTTAGCACATTCCTTTAAAACCAGAAGGAAACCGTAGCTTTGTGTCCACGCAGCTCCTTCTTCCCTCCTTGGGGAGCTGGCTGTGAATTTTAGGGGTGAGATCTGATTGTGAAGACTGGGGCTAAAGCACGGTGAAGATTTTCAGCATATTGCAGCAAAGATAAATGTTTTTCCAATTGAGAGGAGTTGTCAGAAAAGCAAAGATGTTCTCCAGCATCCCTCTAAGCTTTCGACTCCACCAGTGGAAAGAATGATGTTTACTTCAAAATTTCAAGTAGGCCGTTTTCTAACGTTGGGTTCAGCAGCTGCCTTCGCAGCTTGCGTGGGTCTGGAGGGTGGGAACTGATTCCAAACTGAATATAGAGACTGTGAAATGCTGCAGTTGTACTGCGGGTAACTGCCTGCAGGTACGCGGTTCTCTCTGCTGACTTTGTGATTCAGTTTTGCCCTTTTTGTGTTGAAGTCCATTCTGCCATTTTTATTTCCCTCTCATCTTTGTTTTCATTAATGACTGCCAGCATGCCCGTGGATTGCTGTGAAGCATGTCCTTGATCAGCTTGCCTGAAGAGGATGGAGGGGATATGCTCATGAAAGGTAGAGCTCCTGCCCTACAGCTCGGCCCGTAGACACCGGGCTGATGTTTACGATTAAAACCAGATTCTGACAAGATTGTGCTTGTGCGGCTTCTCTGGGCCACCTTTCCTCAGCCGCCTGCCCTCTGTTTGGCAACTTTTGAAGTGCTGCTGCCTCGTGCTAGGTTTAGGATTAAAAATGTTTCATTTCTGGCCTTTCAGTATCCTCTGTCCTGACTTAGATGGGAACGACCTGCGTGTTGTATGAAAGTAGGCTTTAAGGAGGAGGATGGAAGTGATACGTCCTGCCAAAGTGAAAGAATGTATTTAGCAGAATTTATTCTGGTGTTTGTGCACAGAGGGCCAGAGGGGGAGAGGTCCTCGCTCGGGTTTGAGACTGGACTGGTTACACACGGTGGGTTCACTGCCCGGCAGGGAGGGAGCTGCCCCTCGTTAACACCTCTGCACGACTGCGCAATTGCTTTGAGAGTACGCCCAAGCACATCTGTAACAGGGCTCTTTAAAGAGTGGTTATGCTATGAAATGCGAGACTCTACGATATTACATCTTGGTGCCTCGCGTTTATTCTTGCTTCCTCAATGGCTTCCTTATCAAATGCAGTCCATGTAAAGATTCAGAATGAGATTTTTCTTAACTGCCAGCTTTGCAACAGCAACCTGCTGTCCAAGAAATCAAGCTGTGTGCTGTCTGCTTCATCAGTCATTGCCAGCTAGCACTGACGGGAAGGATTCAGGCTGGAAACTTAGCTGGCAATTAGGCAGCTAACACATAGGAGTGGGTGGAGTGTTATCTTGCAGTGGCAGTGGCCGTGTGGAGTCTGCGGTGCAAATGGTAGGGGAAGGAAGATTTGCCTGTTTCTTAAGGTCAACCTTAAGGTCCCCTTAAGGGATTAATTTTCCCCACTTTGGGGCTTTACTATGTAGCTGTATCTCTTTGCTTTTGAGAACAGCAGCAATGTGGTTTTTTTTTTTTTAAAGTTTTATTTTTGGGAGGGCAATGTTTTGGAATTGACAGCTTTGGCGTCCCTTCCTGGTACTACTGTTGGAGCAGCATTGCATCTTCCTCTCACCAACAGCCTCGTGGACATCTGAAACAGTACAGCATGTGTCGTCCTGTCTGCTTTCCCCTCTGCTGTACTCATAATTGTAGATATTCTCTAATTACCACATGCATTCCTTGTATATGTTGCAGCATTACACAGCAGTTACCAGACTTTCAACAATTTGGAGCCATCCTATACGGCCGGCAGCTTTTCCAAACTGCAGTGGTTATTTGAAAAGTCAGCGTGTGACGTGGTGTTAGTGCTCTCTCACTGCTGAGACAGGTTGTGTGTCTCACACACACAATGCACGTGCACAAAAGAGCTGCTGTCCCCTTCCACATTCTATTTTCTTTCACACATGACTTGCTGAGAGAGGAAAAGGTGAAAATGCACCATCATCAACTGATCTTCGTAGCTGGGTGAGAAACGTTTCTTCAGTCATAGGTTTAAAAGACTTCATAAAAGTTCCTGATTTTGGAATCGGGATCAACTACAACGTTTGAGAGCGGAGAAGACAGAGCGGGCGTTCAGGATGGAGCACGGGAACCATCACCCAGAATCAGTAGTTGATGCATTAATACCGATCACAGGGAAGCAGGGCTTGAATCAGGGAGAGCTGGGACCCCGAGCTTTGCCTTGCAAATCCCGAGTGAGTACCCTAAACACGGGAAAGCTCCCATCCCCTTACCTGAGAAGATTTGTTTTCAATTAACTTAAAAATAATGGTGTTTCCAACAGCCTTCACTCTATTTCTTACTGGCTGATGGACCGTGTCCCTAGCCCAGAGACACGATGAAACTCTTGGGGATAACTGGAGGCAGAGGGGCCATTCCCAGATTTGCCAGGAGACTCCATACTGCAAATCCTCGGCAGCAACATCTCCTGCAGTGTGTGCTGACCACAAACCCTTGGGCAAGTACTACACATGCAGACTGAGAATGAAGAGGAGGAGGCGTGGAATGATGGCTTACAGCTCTTTTAGATATACCAAAAGGTCGAGGGAAAACTCCAGAAAGCATTGCAGAGAAAAGCCACTGGTCAGTTATTCCCAGTTTTGCAAACCTGTGTACAAAAGCAAACCTGTATTAAGATCTGCAGTAATACTGCAAAATTGTTTCATCCTCTTAAGTGGAAATGAATTAAGTCACACTGTGAGCGGTATGGTGGTCAGTGCATCATAATGGAAAAACAGCAAATAAAAATTACTCCTCCAGTAATAATGTGTTAATGTCTTTTTAGCACCAAATAAATTTTTTTATAGTTATCACTGATGTGTTTTTTTAATAATTGACTGGGATGCTTAATAACGCTATGTATAATTTAGAAATCCAATTTATTGACAAAACCAGAAAGAAACCGCCCTATTAAACAGACACAAAAATCAGTTTAATACAATTCATGGGGAGAAATCGTAACTTCACAGCAGGCAAAATACAATAAGCACTAATGTAAACTTTTAAAATAGGGATTAAGCACAAAACCTCCCAGCCTGTCCAGAGTGGAGCGTGAGGTGGCATGGAGGCTTTGATACCTTGGTTCGTAGCCTGTGATCTGTCTGTCCACCCAGAAAAGTCCTCTTTTGTTGACCACTTTTTTCCTCTTCATCTTTCCCTCTTAACTGCCCTCATTTTCCTTTTTAAAATGTCTCTTCTTCAGTGTACTTTTCACAGTGTTTTTGAAAACCCTTTCATCGTGGCAGGGTTTCCTTCAATTCTGTTCATCTTTTCTTCAGCAGCCGAGTCTGTTTAGTGAGTTTATTAATTACCATGTTAGGTTCAGTGAAGTGAGCACCTCATTTGGAGAATCCTCCTGGGGACTCAGCAAATATACACATCCTCATTAGACAGAATGTTTTCCACTTGTATATCAGCATTTTGATAATGAACACTTTATAATGTTAAGGTAAATGGTGCAAGTTAAAAGTTAGGATTTAGTTGAAGCTAGAGATTTTTGTTGTTTTGTTGTTTTGGTTTTTTTTTTCCATAAGCATCAATATGATTATTAGCTATGCAGCTATGGGTCATCAGCCAGCCAAGAAAATAATTTCTCTCATGATTTCTGCACCGTGCTTGAAGAAATCCTTCTCTTCTGTCTTGCTGGTTCATGCTGCTCATTATATGACACTTGGCAAGTCAAAATATAAAGGGCCATGCAATTAAACACAGTTCCGAATTTCCTCGCTTTACAGTAAGGGCATTATAATAGTGTCTGACTTGGTTTAGCACCGGTAGCTGTGCAGTTTAACCCAACGTATGCAGAAGATTTGAAAGTCAAATAAAACTATGAATTGTGTGGCCGATGGCTAGCTTTAAAGTCCAGATTAAGTGGATGAAGATAGCGTATGGTGGTGTGTCGGCCGTGGTGTATTCAAGGAGGGCTGAATGCAAAGCGGAAAGATTTTGCAAATCCTTCTGATGCAATGACAGGGCAGATAAAAACCTGGAAGTGTTAAAATGCCTCTAACGTGTGTAGGGCTGTGCCCGTTTTATAGCCTGTAAAAGGCGCAGAGAGGTTAGCTCACGGTCTGCAGTCCAGCTGAGGCTGCAAGATCCACCTTCCCTCCTGCCTCTGGGTGAGCCGTCTGTCATAACCCTTGACTGGAAATGCCGCAGCAGTGTGGTTAATCGCTTGCAGGGAGATCTACCGCAACCCTCGTGCTTACTGTAGGAGAAAGCGATCCCAGATGGTTTTGTCCGAGATGAGGATGTTTGGTTGGACTGTGGGAGCTGTAATTTGTCTCCCCAAGGATGAGCAGAGCTGTGGAACTGAACCCTGGGTCACACCCTGGATCAGCCTCCAGCCTCCCACTCTAGATTTTAAAAACGAGGGAAGACGGCTTAAAAACCAGCTGCTGGTACCCTCCTTTGCTCTTGTAAGAGGAGACATGACACCTATATTGAGCTTCTCTGGGGGCACTTAAGGCTGAGTTTATTTACTGTGTAACATGGTAGTTTAGTGTGATTCCTGCTTGCTGCCTAATTAGTTCCACTAATTTATTTGGAACAAAACTTCCTCCCTTTCTGTGGAATAACTGGAGTGTGGTTTCTGTGAGTACCTCTAATCCCTCATTTAGCCGCTGCGTGGCTTGCTGGATGCTGTGCTCTCTCTCTCCAAGGCCTACGTTTTGAATAACTATTAGCTTTATAAGCACTTTGCCTTAGCGATGCCCAAAGGCCCTTTTGGAACAAATGCAATAGTCTTTGTGTAGAGGGAAGATGTTACCTTGATCCTTCTGAAAGCTGTGTACTCCTAAGGAGCTCCATTGTTGTGAGTAGTCACTGGAGCACAGGGGTTCCTGAGAGCCTGACCTCCAGGGAGAGGACACGAGATGGTTTTTTGGGGGGACGAAGGGGTAAAATGAACAGCCTGACCCTTGGCTAGTTGACAGCAGAGTGGTGGAAATGCCCTACTTCTAATTCCAACGAGTGCACGGACACATCAGTCCACTGGCAGCTCCTGTGACAAGATGATGCCTCAGACTCAGTATATTCTTCTGCATCGACCACCGAGAATAGTCTGGTTTAGCCACTGTTCATCTGCTGTTTTCCTTTTGGTAGTGTGACCGCTAACTACGCTTGACAAACATACACATCTGCGCTTCCCCGCATACCCGTACCCCAGCTGGCTGTAAGGTTGTGCTGGGAGCGGTGCCCGGAGCATCCTGGGGTTCAGGCAGACCGATTCGCTTTGTGCCTGTGCCCTCAGCTAGCTTCCGTGGCTGTACCCGCGCTCTATTGAGCTATACAGACGAGTCTACAGATACTTCTGACAATTTTATTAAATCACTTTATTTTATTTCTCATACTTTGCTAATTAACTTGTGCCTGATATAATTTAATTTATTTATTGGCCTTAATTCAATTCAGTAAGATAAATGAGGGAATTTTTGTATACTTTAACTTTCTTCTGCTTCATATCCTGCTGCCTGCTGACCTGTTCTCTCTTCCCTACTCCTTTCCAACCTTGCTTACTGTCTGCTTATTTATTACCTTTAAAAATGATGTAATTATTTCTATAATGTATGCACACTTGTAACTAAAGCTCTTTGGCTTGAGAGCAATTTGTACAGAAGCAGACTCGGTACTGAATCTTCCTGTGCCAGTGCTGCATCTCTGTTCTTTTCCTGGGCTGCTGTAACCCATGAGATTTCGGTAAGTGGAGCGAAGCGGGAGAGAAGGGATTGCGCAGGTACAGGCACGTGCTGCACAGCGTGCGTGCCGGCACCCCTGTCTCCTAGCAAGGGGAGGACAAGAGGAAATGGCCTCAAGTTGGAGGTTTGGATTGGGTATTAGGAAAAAGTTATTCACCAAAAGTGTTATCAAGCATTGGAACAGGCTGCCCGGGGAAGCGGTGGAGTCCCCATCCCTGGAGGTATTTAAAAGACGGGTATACGTGGTGCTGAGGGACATGGTTTAGTGGTGGACTCGGCAGTATTGAGTTGATGGTTGGACTCGATGATCTTAAAGGTCCCTTCCAACCTAGAGAGTTCTGTGATTGTAAGATGCACATGTGCTCGTGCTTGAAGGTAACTCGGCACCTTTGGGTCAGGAAGCAAAAGTGCCAGACCTTAAACTTTGGCAAGTATTTCCTTTGTTAGAATTGCTTCCTTCATTTTAGCGTCGCCGAGTGTACGGCTCAGAGCAGAGAGAGGCCACGGACGCTTTACCGGCTTGTGCTTTTACCGTCGATATAAACATACACCCCCAGCAGCCACCTGTACTTTGCCACCGCAGACACGTTCGCTCAGACAACCGAACGGGTGCTATTTAATCTGTTGCAACTTCTTCTGAAAGTCTCGCAACAGGATATCGTATATTTTGAAACTGTTTTCTAGTGAAGATGGTCTTTTTGTTTGGTCTTTTTCCTTTCGGTGAAGGGGACTTTTCCCACGTCCCTTGGCCAGGGAGCTGGAGGGAACCACAGGCTGCTCTCCGAAGCTTGGTGCCTGTATGAAAACAGACGTGAAGTAATCAGGCTGGCACAACAATGTGCCATTATTTATGAAGTCAGCCCTTTTCTAACTTTTCCTTTGTTTATGCATTGTAATTTCAATGTCATAAATACTAAAAGGTTTACTGCTGTGAGATGAAAACTTCCCTCATTCATCTCTGCAATTAAACAACTTGTGCCCACAGTGGCTTTTCCTTTTAACTGCCTTTTAGGATGGAGTCCAGGATTTTAAAGAGTTTTCACTGACTGAATTTTTTTAATGAGGTCAAAGAGTTTTTGAGGGAATTTTCCATTTTCTTTGCAGGTTTAGGCTTTATTTTTCAGCACAGTCCCTGAGTTCCTGAGGGACTTCAAACAAATTCTTTCTCCTTTTCTGTGTCTTACTTTCACCGTATCTGTAACAGGATAAACCTGGTTACTGTCTTTGAAGTGTCCAGCGCTGAATGGGAGCTACCCCGGAGCTGGGTACTCTCACCGCGACAGCTCAGCCGCTCCTTTCCTTTCTGGCACAATCTCTTCAGCCTCTGGGCTTGTCCTGGAAATGTGTCACACAATGACAAATATTTTAAGGGAAGGAATCCCAATTGAGTTTTTCTGCGAAGAATGGGGGAAGTTGCTGTATAATAATCCTGAGGAGTACTGTGTGATAGTTCCGTCGGCTGTAGGACAGGTGGTGCTTTTGTTCCGTTGATAGAGCTCAATTAATCGGGGTTGCTTCAAATCTGAACGGGTGTATGCTGGGGAGAAGTATATATACCGATGAATTTCAGACTTTCCTAGAAGAGGCGGAGTTTTCTGCTGCAGTGCTGACACTTACATTCCTTCATAGCTCCACAGACTTTGGTATTCTCTGTGTTTCGGTAGGGTGGACGTGATGTTACATGACTCGCAGTCTGTCAGAGCAAGCCACGCTGTCCTAAATAAGACTTATGCATAGGACAATCATTGTAAAGATCTCCTTGGATGCTCCTGGCTGTAGAGCCCTCCAAGCTTCTGCTCCTCTGATTTTTCTAGTTACAAGGGAGGGCACGGCGCAGCCTTGCACCCGGTCACTAATGGCTGTTGCTGTGGGCAGCTCCTCGGCAGGGGCTGGCTAACAGAAAACAAGAAAGGGTGAGGTAGCCGAGGCCCACTTCCAGAGCTCTCTCCAGACCTGGATTCTTTTTTCTTTATCTACAGACCCCACTGGCTTCAAGAATTGGGATGGAAAAAAAAAAGAATAGTAAGCTGTCTTTGGACCCTTAAGTTAACTGATTCTTTAAGTAACAGTCACAGATTTTGTGGGTAAACTTTATCGTGAAGAGGAGTATAAAGAAATTCCGTGGTCAGTGTCGAGCTTTAATTGTTTTAAGCTGTAAGTATGATGTTGCAATAGTGGGAGTAGCTGGCGCGCGTCAACCCACTCTCATTTCAAACAGCTGTTTAATGAGAGCTTCTTGTAAGATCCCCTGTTAAGAATAGACCATAATGAGTATGATGAAACCACCTCATCCTTGAAAACAAATTCCTTTTCATGGCTTAATTAAAAGTGCTCCTACTACTTCTGTGAGCGTACATGATAACTTTGTAAAGCCTCTGTTTTAATTTATATAAAGCAGTCTCAATTAAGAAGCAAAAGAGATAATATGTTGCTTTAATATTATATAGTAAAAACTGTTCTTATTTCTGAATATGTTATCTTCCAGTCAAATACAACGTGTGTCTTAACAGTTTAGCAGCTTTCCCCAAGAGACCAGCATGACAGCCACTTTCTTGTTTGCTTTTAGTTGTGTCTTATTGCGATGCAAAAAGTAGTTGAGACTGCAGCAACTGTCTTAGTCGGGCATGATTTATCACTGAAGTTTTTGGGGGAGAAATTTACAGACGACTGAGCCTTCTGAACTATTTAAGCCCAAATTTTCTAGGAATGGACAGCACTAATTAAGGTTGACTGGGCAATGAGCAACAGGGCAATTTGCCCAAAATACAACACAGGATGGGTTTGTGGTAGTGAACCTTGGTGAGAACAAGAAGCTGGATCACCAGCAGCTGGTACGGACGGAGCAGGCATCTCAGACCTGGGGCTGGGCTGCTTCAGTGAGCCCTCCCTGCTGCCCCAGTGCAAATAAAATCCAGGTTCAGGAGAACAACATCGCCTGCTGCTCCCCACCGCTGGCAGTTCTTGCGCCGTTTCTTCCTTCTTCTCATTTGCCACGGTGAAACATCATTCTCTGTAGTTTCTGTGAAAGATGCTAGGAAAGATGCTAATTAAAGAAAGAAATGTTGATTTGAGAGAAAATTGCCAAAATTAACATTGTAAAAGAACAACTGTTTCCTTATGTTTGTCTGGAATTGCTCTCCCCTTGGGAGAAGCATAAAGCCACGAGTCCCTCGTGCAGGGCCATCTCAGCCTGCGTTACGTGAGGTGGAGGGTAATGAGAAGCAGATTGTTTCCACGCCGTATCCTTCACAGGGTTCTCTCCTGATATACTGAAAAATCAGTCAGTAAATGGCACTGAAATGTGTTAGAACCACCCTTAAAAAGGGGTCCTTTTAAAAAGAGAAGAGTGAAGTCTTGAGGGAGGGTTGCTGTCTTGGGTGAAGAAGTATATTGCTCTTCGGGAAATGCCCCGTGTCTCTGGCCAGGCCTCAGGCTTCCGCCATCCTCTGGAGGGTCACGGGCAGTGCCCAGTAGCTGTGATGAGCAACTGGCTGGGAAGAAGTTTGGGGGATGTCACACTCTCTCCAAGTAGCCAGCGGTGCTATGGAGCAAACTAAGGAAGAGCAACCTGTAACTTCTGTAGATGTAGTCCTGCAACAAAGGCTTCAAACTGAAAGAGGGGAGGTTTAGATTAGATATCAGGAAGAAATTTTTCACTCTGAGGGTGGTGAGGCACTGGCCCAGGTTGCCCAGAGAAGCTGTGGCTGCCCCATCCCTGGAGGTGTTCAAGGCCAGGTTGGACGGGGCTTGGAGCAACCTGGACTTTCCTTTTTGTCTCTTTTAGGTGCAGCATTTTGATTTCCCAACAGAAGGAATGCTGTAGTTTGGACAATGTACTCTGATGTATTACTTTGATTGTTTTCACATTGTCAAATTTTCTGTACTTAGTAAAGACATAGTGTATCTGTGTGCCAGTGGAGATCGTGTGGTTCATCACATGAAGACACGGGAGATTCAAATCTAGTAGTTAAATGGTGACTTGGTTAGACCCCTGGCCTCTTGCACTTTGACACCATGATAGATGATATTATCTGAAGGAAAGTTAAAAAAACTAAACGTCTAAGAAGGCTTTGTTTTCTGGTAGGTGTTGCAGATGATAAGGCTGACACCTGCATTGCTGACCCTTTGCTCTCCACTCAGTTTAGGACACTGCTAAAACAGGATCTTCTTCTTTCAGTTCCACCAATACTGCAGACTCTAATTTTCACTGATTTTTTAGTTTTCCCTGTGAATCTGTCAATCACACTAAACAATTTAGGTGCGATCTGTCTTTCTCAAGCTCTCCTTCACACCTAGCTGCCTCCCTGTCTTCTCTTGGTGGGTTGTTGCAGGCGGATTTGCTTTCATGCTAGACGGGAGATCGAATTCTTTAGCAGAAACCCTGCCCCTAGTAGCATTGTTTGCCAGTTTTGTTAATTGCTCGTTGATGGTGCCTTGGTTTGCTGTTAGTCTGTTGTTTCCTCTGAAAAGAGGTATATTTGCAGTACCGAGTAATGTTCGTAATTCCCCTCCTACTTTGCCAAAATGCTACTTGTGAGAGGCTAAGAGATTGCAAATGTCAAGCATGGTACCCAGGAGGACAATCTACCAGTCAATGCTGAAATGATTTGAACTAGTGAACTCTTGTTAAAACTGTTAATTGCTTTTTTAAAAACACTTAATGGAAATTGCCACATTTAAGTAGTCCATAAAACTGTGATGACACCAGCTTTAATCAGGTGTCATGAAAACACGTACATTATAAGCTACCTGGCCTGATAACTTTGACGGTGGAAATCGGTCATGACAGCCTGATGTTTACACTCCTGGATCTCTCTGGAAGAATCATATATTTATTTTACTTTTGAGGAGACTAAAATGCACTTTTATGGGAAATAAAGCTTATTGAAGAGAATGACCCCAGTAAACTTCAAAGTGTGTAGGGTGAGGTTGCGCTGCCTGGTTTTGAATATTTCATACTGGAATATGCTAATTGGTATGGTGACCTTGCCGCAGACTCAAAAAACCCCCACAGAGTGCTGAAAGCCACCATGCTGTTTTTGCTGGTATGTTTGGTTGAATCCAAAAGGCAAAATGCTACAGGGAGGAAACTCTGGTGCTGGGCAGTGAAGTCCTAAGTATTTGAGAATTATCAGCTACTATAGTTACTCGGGACCAGATTTTAAAGAATACCAGATGTTTATGGGACGTATATATTTTTAAATATCCGATGAGTTAACTATAAATCCCACTGAAAGCCTAGATGGGCACTTAAAGTATTTATGAAGATACTGTGAGATGTCAGTTCGTCTCTTCAAGGTGTCTCCAGAAGCTGATAGAGAACGGTGCAGGTGGAAATAACCACACTTCTTACCTGGACTGGGTATCAATACGTGACCCACCGGAAAAGGTCATAGAATCATAGAATCATAGAATCAGTGAGGTTGGAAGGGACCTTTAAGATCATCAAGTCCAACCATTAACCTACCCTGATAAAAACACCACCACTTCTAAACCATGTCCCTAAGCACCTCATCTACCCTTTTCTTAAACACCTCCAGGTCTTTGGAAAGAAGAAAAGATCGGAGCGAGCATTAGGTGAAGGTGTTCGTATGGGAGAGGCACATTTAGGTTCTGTGTATCCAGTTCAAATTGCGACTCGACGACAGCAGCCCTCAGCCTGCTCGGAGGTCTCACTCCAGTTCTCCCTGCAAAGGTGTTCCTCTCCTCGGATCTTCTGAAAAAGATGTCATTAATTGCTGCGCTTATCAGCGGTCTCAGAAGAGGATCTGAAAATAGAAGTGGCCCGATGCACTGACATACTTTCTGACCCTTTGCAACAGACCTTTTTAGGTCACAGCATCTTAATAGGGCACTGCGTTAAATGTTCTTTTGTTCCTGGTGGTGTTTACTATCTGTCCCCTTGCACCTTTCCTACACATATCATACTCGCGTATTTCATTATACACTTTAAAAAAAAAAGTATTTGTAGTCACTATCAACTTGTTTCCTCTCTTGACACTAACAGACAAGTTGAACGGAGCTATGGTGACAGCGGTATTGCCAGAATGGGCTATTTTAAGTAGGGTGTTGGTGACAAACGTTGGTATAAAGGTGCTAGAAGTCAGCAAGCCCACCAAGTTTCCACCTTTGGGTCGTGCAGAGTTTCTGTAGTAGTACGTTGATGATTTTCATTCTTGTTAAAGTTTTATACTGGCTCTTAACCACGAGTTATTTGAGGAAACTTCAGGATATAACCTTGAATTCCAGTGATCTCCCTGAAAGACTTCACAGAAACTCTTCCACTTCTTTTGGGGTAAAAGTTCACTTTATTAAACCAATTTAATTTACTGACAGTGCTGTTTTGAGCAGAGCTTTGGAGGCATACGGAGGGGCAGGTGGTCCGTCTTTCTAATGATGGGATGTTTTCAAGAAACAAAGCCTTACTGAATTTCCTGAAGTTAGTGTCTACATCCATGGGATCTCTGGAGGTTTATTTCGTAGGGAAGATTTCTTTGACAGCCAATGCTTTCTTGATTTGAAGTTGTCCTTGGTCAGAGTGCTCCACTACTTTTAGATTAATGATGTAGATTTAGATTAATAATTCTCAGCTTCACATTGAGAAGGGGGACTCTGTTCACTCTTCGAGTTGGCAAAATGTATGAATAAAACTGTAGAAATGTAGAATTTTAAAAAATGTGAAGTATTTTTTTCTTTTCAGTTCAAAAACTCTATTTTTGGAAAACAATATTGGAAAACCTATCCATTCGCAGAGGACCGAACACTGGCACTTTGTGAAAGTCTGTGTTCATCTCCACGAGAAATTATTATTAATTTCTTATTATTTGTTTTTGTTTTGCCTTTTATTGAGGGGATGAAAGAGGGTTTATGATGGTGATAGAGCAAAATATTTCATGGGCTGTCAGAGAGAGGTGTGTGCTAAAGTGTCTTGTCCTGAAGCAGGTTTGGAGCTGATACGGGTTACCAGTTAATGTTGGTTTGTACCTTTGCTGCCGATATCCCAAACTTTCCCAGAGCTGCTGTGCAGCAACTCCTTGCCTCTTCGAAGTTATGAAAGCACATAAATAAAAGTAAATATGGAGTAATAGGTCTTTGTTACACATATATGATATTTTTTAAAACCTTATTTACCTGAGATCCTGACATTTTCTACCATTATCATTACTTTATAATATATGAACCCTAAATAGTGCAGACAGATTACCGGAAGAGCTAAAGGTATTTGAAAGCGGCAAATTTACAGTGGAACCTGAAAATCACTTTTTTTTTGAGGCAGCTGTTCTAAATGATGTGTTCTTAGCCTTCCTTCTCCAAAGGGAAATTTTGACTTTTCCAGCCAGGGCAATAAATAAAGGTGTAAGAACCACCATGAAAACATCACTGAATTATTAATTTGCCAGAAACACTGTCTCAGAAGAAAAAAAACTCTTCAGGATAGTATTGGAATGTAAAATACTCATTATTCACCAAACACATAAGGGTCTGCACAGACGAGTAATGCAGCTGGGCCCACGAACCTGAGATCAATGAAAGACTTGAACCAGATTTTGAAGACTAGATTTTTTTTAAAAAATAAGTAAACTAGTGATTTTTAAAAATAAAATATATCTAGCTCAGGGTATACCTTCATTGTAATTCCAATGGGGAATACCGGTGTTATGAAATCAAGCTACTGTGAGGTCTAATGACATATATGCTTTAGTTTTGATATGGACAGGAAAAACTTTCTATTGCAGTGCTTGGCCTAAAGATTTAAGGTCGCAATCAGGAACGTAACACAAACCTTATGAGTCCCAGTCCCTGTTTCTCCAACCGCATATCGCTTAACTTTGGGTATCTTTAAAAATTAAAGGTGCAGAAGAAAGGTGAAATATTAACAGCGGATCGTTTACTGTATCATAACAGTTCAATCATCAGTGCTGGAAAGTCAATATTATATTAACTTCAAAATAGTCTCTAGTTAAGTTCTCCAAAATGATGGAAATTCAGCGGTCCTAGTTTTCTAGCCGTGCATTTCGCTGCTCATGAAACGTCATATAAAAATGATGTTTTGGTAAGAAATCATTACCTCTCTTCTCCCAAAGGCAGCGGTTATATGTTACATCAGGTTTGGTTGAGAATAGAGTTTACTAAGCATGTCATATAAGTTAAAATAATATTGACATAAGGTAGTTAGGTAAGAAACAGTACTTAATGATTCCTATTGGAAATTCTTTGAATATTTCTCAAAATGAGTGTCAGCAATAACTTCTGAATATCTGTCAACAGTTGACTTCCCAGAAGGTGTTTGTTTTTAGTCCTAACCACAGTGGAAGTTCATTACCTGAGATATAGATTATTTCATCTGTATTCTTCCTCGTGCATCAAGGCTGTCTAATTGGCAGCTATGGAGTGTTTTAGCACCTGGATTAACAAAGGCCTTTTTCTGCTGTTTATAGAAGACAAAAAAAAAGGATTTGAGCTTTCATAAAGTAAATATATTTTACAGGATGGTAACAGATGAAACTGCATTATGCTTTCTATTACATAAAATACAGGCGATTTTCACTAAGAGCTCCAGGGGCTTCTCTCCAGCCCTTGTTCCCCTCCTGTTAAACACTCCGGGAGTTTGCCAAGGCAGCTGGAAAATCTGAGAGAGTTTGATCCCCAAACTGCTGAACCCCAAACCGACGAAATAATTTTGTCGAAAAAGCGTAGTACGGTAGCAGACGTGTACCTACGTGGCAGGGGTGTGCATGGCGATTTGGTTTAAATGCAGGGGGTTTTCGTCTGTGTAGGTGTGTGGGATTCCCAGTCTGCGTTTCTGAGGGCTGGTGTCTTGCTCATATCTGATTCCAGTATTTGTACAGTTCGCAGGAATCCTTCAAGGGCTTATTTGCTCTGTGTTCATCTGGGATGGAGTGAGTGTACCATGTAAAATAATATGTCAGCTCATAAACTGCATGTACAGCAGCGAGATGCGAGCTCGTTTCACTTTTATCACAGGACCTTGAATCAGACTTGTTCTGCTGCCAAGTCCCTGAACGCCTGCTTGCAATGTGCCTGGAATTCACTTGTCTGGAATTGTTGTTTTTCGGTGTATATTTGTGTGTCTTTTCAGCCTCTTTTGCAGGGGACTGATTGCTTCACAAATGAGAGCCAGGAGGGACGCAGCCAGTGCGGCCGGGAAGCTTTCGCATTTTGGGTCCTCCCTGTGGAGCTCAGGGCAGGATGTGAGGTCCACCAACAGGAGCAAAATACTGTAATCTGTGCTTCATGGGCCATGCTGAGCTGTTCTGGCTTCCTCTGCCCAGTCTCATGGTTGCTGCTGTGCGGCACGTTGATTTTTGTGCATTTTCTTGGCAACATGGAAGTCTCAGCCCTCCTCTGTGCCGCATGAAGTGGCGTGATATGTCCTGCTGGCTGGACACTGAGCAGCAGCGGGCTGTGGTGGGACACGGTAGCTCAGAGTGGAGAGGAGAAAAGATGCCGACGGCGTTCCTTCTTTGCAGCTGCTGAGCTCTGTAGGCAGAAGGATGGCTTCTTCCAGCCTCTATTTCAGGGACCCGGTTTTAATGGGCGCGATACACACTGTGCTCCTTTGTGCATGGAGTGGTGATGGCTCAGGAATGTACGTCGAAGAGGTTTAGGAAATTTATGAACTCGACTCACCCACAGTGGACTTAGTGGGATATGTAATTCCTTTTACTGTTACTGTTCACAGAATGACTGCTTTAAGTCACAGCATTTTCCTAAACCTCTAAAAGCCGTCTGTTAATCACCTTATCTTGCGGGTAGCGGCTATGATGTTGGACAGCACTGTTGCTGCAAACTGTTTTGGTTTTTTTTTCATCTCCTCTCACTGTCTCTCCAATAGCTGATCTGCTGTGACTAGGAAGATTTTTGGATTCTCCCGTGCCTCTTGTTTCCTTGGCAGAGTGATACTTCTCTACTCATAGGTTGCCGCTTCGCGAGACGGTATGAATCATGCTTTGAAACGCGCCGCTGTGTTGTCTCATGTGCTCTAGAGGAGCTAAGTTGTTATTTTAGTGCTCTTCATATCCTTATGACAGCTTGTCAGAGAAGAGAAGTTTTGCTTTATTTTCTTTTCCTTTCAGCGTTGTTGACTAATTAGTAGCCAAACAGACAGCATTTGTTTTTGTTATCAAACTGGTAGTAATTTAAGAGTTGGATGCAACCCAAAGCTCTGGAACCAAATAATGAACTTTGGGTACGGTCAGATGAAGACGTGACTCGGGGTGTTGGCTGGGTACTTCCAAAGCAGGACCCGAGCGGGTATTTTCCCAGCCGTGGTCAAGGTCTTTATATTCTGGACTGTCTCAAAATGATCGTGATTCATTTTGAAATGCCATTTTAACAGCTCACGATAAACAATTTAAGCTGCTGTGCTCTAGAGTCAGGGGGGATTGGACTCAAGAGAAATTTTGGACCTGACTCTGGTCTCCTTTATTTGTTTAAACAAGAAGGAACCGGTGAAGCAGAGTGCTTTTTGAGTTGATGCAAACCCTATAGAAGGGGATCAGAACTGAAGCCCCTCAGTAGAGGTGTTGTTTCCTAAAGATGGATGATTGTCGGACAGTGCGTTTAAGCTCCATGTGACTTTCTGGGTGACGGATTAGCCGTGGATTTTGTGTGTTTATTTATACCTGGCTACGAACGGGAAGGCCGTTCTCAACCAAGGGACCTATTTGTCCAAAGGAGTTAAACAGTCATGTATTCGTGTCATTTGGAGAGTAACTAGCACCCTGTCTTTTTCAGCCCGTGATTAATTGCACAGAGCAATAGGTGACACGCAGCCATTTTTCATACCTAACGCGATTCTGGATGGGAAGACGCGTGGCACTCCGCGTCCCGCGACTCCCTGACAAAGCAGCGATGGAGAGCAGATCTTCTTGCTGGCAGGTTTCCCGAACCGCCTCGCTTCATGCGAGGAGACTCTATCACCTTCCCGCAGTGGGACCAGATGTCCCAACACAGAATGTAATATTGCAAAAAGAGGGAAAAAAAAGAGGTAAAAAGCTCTGAGAACTAATCTCTGTTTTGTCGAACAGTTGGAGAGCTCCTGGCCATGATGTCTCAAACCTGACAAAATTACCCCGAAGTCACTGATTTTACATTTCATTTGGCAATAGAAAATCTTCCAAAGCGTTCAAATTCTGCTTTCCATCATCAGCTCCATTGTGAGGTAAAATAATTCAGCGTAAGGGATTATTGTGTTTCACTCAGGCCTGGAAACGATTAGCCATTTTTCTACAAAATTCGTTTTGTAAAGTTTTTCTTGTCTTGCTTCCTCCTGGCTGTGTTTGCGCAGCACTGGCATGTCTCTGCTTCTAGTTTGATGAAGACTAGCCGTTGTTGGGAAGCGTGTTTAGAGTCAGACCTTTGCTATATAACGTTAAGAGAGAAATAGTTGGGAACATTGTCTCTGCACATTGAGCTGATTATCCATCCCAGGCTGCTGCCTCGGCGACAGGCTTAGACCCCGCAGCCTTAACGCGTGTGTGTATCAAACACGGCTCTCCCACAAGGTAGCAGGCAAAGCGTATGTTTCCTATGCATTACTTATGTAATTGAAAATGCATTCCCTTAAAAATTATTGTGCACTTCTTCAAGATGCAGCTGGAAACATGGGGATCTCGGGCATTTGGAAGGACCTGGGATGGGCACTCGCACAGCCTTACGCCTTACGCAGCCCCTTGTCATTCACAGAGAGGGACCATGAAACCCTTTTAGGAGCTTAAGAAAAACAAGTAATAGCTTGGCTATTGGAGTTTGAGGTTCAGTGAAGGAAGACTAAAAAATAGCTGGGCAAAAATACATGTGTGGCACAGCAATTCTAGAAAAGTGTTTTCATTTTAAGAAAAAAATATATTTTTTTGTTATTTTTTTCATAGTTGGATGTACAAATTGTTCTTGCAGATGTAACGGATTGCCAGGCAAGGTGTGTTTATCGTGCTCACTAGCCTTTGTTCAGAGGTGCAAACTTGCCCTTAAAATTGTGTTGTCCTCACGTGGTAATTGGAGCAGAGAGGTGGGATCCTGTGCACATAGGGACTTCTGTTGTTGCTGACACCCTTTTTCATAACAGTGCCCATCCACCCTTTATCATTTGGACACATCGAAAAGCCAAAATTGGGCAGACTTTTTTTTATTATTTTGGTGAAATATTTTGCTCATGGAAGCAGTCTGTTGCTTTCTGTGGTTGTACACAACAGTATGTGTGGGCAGTCATCAGCATCTCATGGGTATCTCCCGTACCGCTCTCGTCTCTGCGGAGTCAGGTGAATTATGATGCCTTGTGGTATTCTCTGCAGTGAGAAACTATTAGTGCGTTGACTCAGCCGTCTTCTTGATTAGCCTGAAAATGTTGAGAGCCAAGCTTTAGACTGTGCAGTGGCTAATGTATGATTAAGCTCAACCAAAGACAGATTTATATTTGTACTAGCAAATTTAGGGCCTGTTCCCATGCCTGTTGTAGTTATCAGGAGGAGTTTCAGGTGGTGGTCTACAGGCAAATATATTTGCTCATTAAGGATATGCGTCATCTATAAGGCAGGAGAATGAATTATATAAATTGCTGGCAATCTCCAGCCAGCATTTCCACGTGGGTTTAAAAGTCTTATTTTACCCTGGGTATTTTATCCCTGCCTACTGAGATGCATGCCTGGAGTGCGCTGTGGATAGCCTACATGCGGGTAATGTACACAGTGGGTTTATTATTTCCAGGTAACAAAGAGGAATGCATCAGCACATTGGAGACATTAAAATGTATGGTTTCTCTGTGGCCTTTAATGAGAGTTTGCAGGAGTTCCAGTGCTCTACAAAAAGTACCTGGATTTTTCTCATACTTTCTTGCAGGGTCTAAAGAGAAAGGATGAATTTGCTGCGTATGTGTTTTGAGGCTATCATATTTAGGATAATCACGATTTTTCACTAGTTTCTCACACACGCCCAAACGTGGAGCTAGGTAAGCTGTTTAGCTACGCATCATTCCTTCCATGGTGCCTGAAAGAGGTTCAAGTCCCCGTGTCCATGCTTAGCAGCTGAAATCAGCCCTAGGTGTGCTTTCCAAAGGCGGCTACTCTGCCTGGGTTTGGTTTGGTTCCCAGGACTGTGTAAGCTTGCACAAATGTTCTTGTAGATATGACAGTGAATCAGCTTTAGTTGTTTATTTTTTTTTTTTTTTACATTTATTATCTATAAATGTACCAGTCGGTAGGTTTTCTGGCTGCAGTTAGCACTGAGATAGGAGGATTGAAAATTGTTTACAGAAGGAACATTTCGGAGAGGTAGCGGTGACTATTCACCCTAGAAATCCGACCCTGAGATTGTCTTTTCCAGTCAAGGAACAGATACACTGTGTGACTTAGGTCTTACCAAATCCACTCAGGTATCTTATACAATCAAATACTTGGAAATGTGTCCCAGACTAGGAAATATTCAAAGAAGGTATTTAATGGGTAATCTCGGGTGGTATTCAGTGTCTGCTGTGATAAAGTCAAGACACTCATGAATTGTTCACAGACAGTTTGCAGAAAGAAGAGCGGCTGTTGTACATTAGATATTCCTCACCCATCCCTCAGCTCTAGCTACACCTGGAGGCGAGTGCGGGATAGCATTTCCCTTTATTTTTACATCCGCAAGGTCTCATGGTTGCATACACACCTTTACGGTTCCTCTCTCTTGTTGGATAGGGTACCACCGTATCTTCCAAAAGTGGTGCGTGATCGGGCTTTCGTCCCCTGAGCAATGGTAGCTCGGAGCTGCCCTTTGCACCTCACCTGACTTTCACATTCCCCCTCTAGTAGCACCGATTGTTTCGGGACATCTGCTCCCCTGTGGGAAGGTGGCAGCAGGTGACAACATGAGATCAGTTAATGATTCTAAGTACGTTCAGGCAATCTGCCAGTCTGAGCGCTCAGCCCTTCTTCTTTTTTTAACTTGTCAGAAATTCAAAGTAGAAATATTGTAGTGAAGAGGCTCATCTAGAAAAACAGCACGTTAATTATGGAAGGCAGTTTCTTGGCTATCAGCTGCTGTCCTGCACAGAATAACTTTGAGATTTCTATTTTTACTGTAGGAAGACGCTTAAGCCTGGAGCGTCTGGAGACTTTGGTTCTCGTGGTTTGTTACTGATACAACTACTCAGTAAAATCTCTAACAAAGAATTTTTGGTGGCTATAGACTAGAACCGCAGTTCTTTCTTTATTCTTTATCCACATTGGATAAAGTTTCATTCCATCAGGTCAAATTTTCAAATGTTATCAGGGAGTTTTGTGTCCAAGTGTCTAATAGGTTTTGTAAGTAGCTACAAGTGCCAGTGGCTAGAAGCAGGGCATCCCTATCGTGTGATTGATGTTTTATAATATATAGCAGGAGAATTGACAGCGTTTCAGAAATAGGTCAACATTTATAGATTATATGCCAGGATGCATTAAAAAATATGCAAGTCCATAGCAAAGGAGAATTCAGGAGGTTTGAAAATCAAGTCCTTTGTATAAATGATCATGATAGCATTGGATTTGCATTTGCTGAGTAAGAGTTGTTGTGTAACCTCGGGATCAATGCATATAGGATATACCTCAGCACTTTGGCATAATCTCCTTTTGCACAAATTTTAATGTACTGAAATTAAGCGTGCAAATAGAAACTGTGATGGAGGGACTGGGGGAAAGGGGCTTACCTGATGTTATTTAGTCTTCGCTGTTTGCTGTATCATTTTAAGCCTGGAACTCAAGTCAATCAGCAAAATGACAACCCCCCCTTCGCTCCAAGCCAACCCTTTCCCAAATGCTCCAAGTGGAGGGTTTTACCCCAAAAGAGGGAGAGAGACCCTGTAATGACCCCAAAAATGTAGTTGTCTGCTCTCAATTATACTTGAAAAGGGCTCGGGGATTCCAGCGGTGGATGACAGTATACAACTCTCAAGTAGCTTTGTTTAGTGTGTTTTGCGATATGATATAGGAGAGGTAATTCTTACCCAGTATCTTTTAAAGGAAATCCTGAGGGTGAATCAATTACCTTTCTTTTCTGAATCAATAGAGATGGGATGTATTGCAGGTACTTTATGCTTTAGCGAGTGCTCAAGCACAAAGGATGGCTGTTGATGATAACAATTGCAAAGAATGCCGTGCCATTTTTTCCTCTTTCTTCTTTTAAGGACACTACAATCCCCTTAGTTCACACACTTCATCATTCCTAGTCGCAATCTTTTCTCAACCAAGATTTAAGAGCAGGAGGAGGAAGGAAGCTCTCAGAACGTACAAAGTACACACTGAAACATGTCTTGTAGTCCTAATGACAGCACTGCCCCTTCCTGAGACTCTCCAAACCCTCAACTCTTGTGAATTTTGCCTCAAGAATGTTCAGATTTAGGAGATGGAGTGAGGGGAGATGGGTTTTGAGCTGACACCGTAGTGCTAGCTGAGGTTAAATCAAGTAGTTGAGGCTCAGTCAAGGATAAAGAGACAGATTCCCTGTATCTTTGATTCCAAAGCAAATACCTTTATGCTTTTTGCAAGATGATTCCGTGTATCCCACCAGGCGCGCTTCTGTTCAAAAAAAGGTAAAATACTGCTATATGTAAGACTTGGTATTTTAAAATTATGTCTGTTAACTTACTGCCTTTATACTCTTCATTGTTGTATGCTCAAAGGAGTATTAATTTGTGTGTATAATATGATTTAGCAAGACTGTATTGTAAGAGTTTCCTGAGTGCAACCTGTATGGTGACCTGAGAGTAGTGTGAAATGGTAGCGACACAAAATGAAGCATCGTCTGTGGTTTAAGTTTTCATAGGAGGTATCTTTAAGACAGTTGGGATAGCACTTTCTTTTTTCCCGTGTGGATCTCTCCAGAGATCCAAATATATCTGAGAGGTCTGTCTAGGTCACTCGACTTATCTGTGTTGTCAGACTGATATCTAAAGAATATGGGGAGACAGGAAAGTGGAAACTAGATGAAAAAGGAAGGCTTCTTAAGCTCCTGCCTTTCTTGCCTGATACCGAGGTCTCAGGAGGGCGAAGGCAGTCTGAGGCGATAGAGAACTGCATTTGGCTTTTCTCTCGAGTTCCCTTGATCAGGATCTGCTTTCCTTTTCAGAAGCTGAGAGGAAACTAAAGACACTAAAAAGACAGTGAGGGGTCTGACCACATACTGGCTCTGTTGGTGCTGCTTCTTGAAAGGAGGGAGGCTGTGGCTTAATACAGAAATGAATTGACTTGTAAGAGAAGGTCCTTTTCTCTTGCAGGCATTTCTTTGCCTTTTGTGGCATGCCCAGCAACAAATTGAAAAGGAAAAGGAAGAGAGTTAAAAAAAAAGGAAAATTTAAAAATGCTTTTCTCAGTGAGGAAGAAAAAAACCTATACAAGCAGATGGGGACAGATTAGAAGTGCGGGCAGGAGACTTTGGCTTGGCTTCACCTTTGTTTCTCTAGAATGGTTTGCACTCCACCACCTCAAAACTCAAGAGGAGTGATATGTGGAAAACGGTATGAAAATGGAGGAGCTACAGAGGACACCATACAAAAGTGGTGTTCAGATCATTGAAATGCTGGCTGGGAAGGAAGTCTGGAGGTTTTGAGTCTGACCTCCTGCTTGATGTGGGATGATCACAAGCACTAGCAAGGTCAGCCAGGACTTGGTCAAGCCAAGTCTTGAAATCCTCCAAGGACAGAGATTTGACAGCTTCTCTTGTAATGTGTGCCTGTGCTGCTCTCTCAAATGACCAGTCTGAACCTTCTGCCTGGCTTTGCGGCTGTTGCTCCTGTTGTATTGTCTGCCAATAGCAATGTGAATTTGGCAGTTTTCTTTCTGTTAGATTTTACAGGAGTTGTAACTGCCACTAGGTCCATTCTTAGTTTCCAGTCAAACAATTTTGGCTCCCTTGGGCTGTCCACACATACCTGTTTTGTAGCTCACTGACCCATCTTGATAGCAGTTTCATTGTCCTTTGACAGCTTCCAGGCATCATTCCTGAATGGGGGGGTCCAAAAGTGAACGTGATATTCCAGGTGTGGCCTCACCGGTACACCAAGAGGGGAATAGTAACTCCCCAGACTCCTAATGTAGCCCACGTTGTGGTTCTCCTTACTTGTGGTGGATGTCCACTGTTGGGTTCTGTTGAATTTGCTGCCCACTGAAACCTCCAGGTCTTTTTTGGCAAAGCTGCTGTTCACCCGGGTGATTCCCAGCCTGTGCTCATGCACGGGATTAGTCCGTGGCAACCGCTAGACTTCGCGTTCCTCTTCTTTGAGGGTCATCAGGTTTCTGTTTGCTCCATCTTCAGATTTATCAAAGCCCCTCTGGATCGAAGCTCTGCTGTTTTTGCTGACCCCTCCCCTTAATTTAGTACCATCCACACGTTTGCTGAGGATGTGTGTCCGATAGTCAGTTCTACACCGAGATCTTTAATGAGTGGGGCGTTATGAATGTCCAAGCTTGCAATTTAAAATAGATTCAAGAAATGCCAATGAAGTTTTGTCTGGGAGCCAGAGAGGTAATATTCCCTCTCTGCAAAGACCCTTTTTCTGCCTTGGAATATAGCATTCATCTACAGGTAGTTCGATAATAGAACAGGTTAACAAATTAGGTGGAATTCAGGAAAGAAAGATGATTGTGTCTGAAAGTGAATTTTCTGGGTGAATAACAAAATAGTTTTGATATATTTCATTTTGATTGAAGACCAATCAGCTTAAAAGGGGCAACTACCAACAGAAATGTTTCAAGGATATTTAGGGTACGGGAAGGGCTTTTTATAAAAGCTGTGTACCTGTTAACTACCCAGAGGGATATAAATGAACCCTGTCTCTAAAAGCTGGATCCCGGAACTCCTGCGGAATGCTGAGGAAAGTAGCAGCAAGATACAGCTGCACCACAGGGGTATTTTGTGAGTTCGAGCTGAACCATGTTTGAGTGCCAGTGCAAGCTTCTAACACCTTGAAGATCACCTTAATCACTTAAGGTAAAAATTAAATCTGTCCTATGACTCTGCCTCCATACGCTTTCAGAAGAGATGGAAAGAGCCCCGTGCTTCTCCCAAGGTATTTCTCTTTTCTTTTTTGCTGGGAGGGATCCCTTTAGAGAGGAGAACCTGCCAGCTTTCTTTTATGTTGCTTTCCACTGAGTTATTCCCCTTGGTTTCTCCTTGCATTCGTGAAGGAGAGAGAAGCAGCTTTCGTACCTTCAGGGTGTAAAATCTGGCTCTGTTGGGGTGAATGGAAATTTTTCTTTGACTTAAAGGCGATCAGAATTTCACCCTTAGAGTCTGCTTAGGAAAACCAGAGGATTTAATCTGAGGCATTGCACGTTGTGATGAGCGTACATAAAAGAACAACATTAACCTCAGTGCCACATACAGAATTATTTCTGAGTGGAAATGAACAAAATTTTATAGAGTAATATTATTTGCAAGGCCTCCTCAGGAAGAGAAAATATTACAGATGATGAAGAGAAATAAGAATTACAGCTTGAACTACTGAAAACCTCTTTTTGACACTGTCTCTTTAATTAGAAAAAATGAGCCTAACCAAGATGTATATCATCATTGATTTTTATAATAAGCTTTTAAAGAAAACATACGTGGTGTCACCGTGCTATTTTATAACATACACTGCTAACCATTTATTCTGTCATATAACAGTTCACCAGCAGATGTATTTTATTATTTTTTCTGAGTAATAAAAAAGATAAAATCAATACCTATTATATGGCATACCTTCAAGGTTAAAAAGTACTAAATCTTGATGCTAACATCTTTCCTTGTATGCATTAATTTAGGAGCAATATAAATTCAATACAAATACGTTTTCTAGCTATATGGTTAAAACTAAATACTAAGTATAATGAAGGATTTGGACATTCGGAAACTAACGTCAAGATACTGGCGCTGGACAGTGCAGTCACACAGATTGTTAAACTTTGCAGGAAATCTGACTGTGAAAACCTGAGAAAGCTGGTACATAGGCCACATCTGATTGGAAGGAAAGATACTGTGGTTTCACGTGTTTGGATGTAGTTTTTGATCCAACAGAAACTCATCTGGCCTGACAAACGCGTGACGATTAAATGGATTTATAAGGTCAATACAAAAATTGAGTCATTTTCCTTGGCTCTATTGCTGGTAGTCATTTAACAACAATTACAGAGTACAGTTAATTTAATGATGAGAAGCATCAAAACTGAGAAAGTGAAAATGGAAGTGTCAAAGCCATCAGAAGACTTGTCTTTACTAGGTTCCAACTGAGTTATTTGAATGCCTAAGTGGGAAGCAATATGATAATGTTGCAGCCTATTACTGTGCACTTTGCCAGTGCTTCAAGAAAACATCAAAAAGAGAAAATCCAACACTTATCTCTGCTTATTATGAGTTAGTTCAAGATCTAATGTGATTGGAGTAGTAGTAAATGAAGAAGGACACACTAAATTTCTTTTTTATTACGCGACTAAAGCTTTTGGATTTCTGATGCGATGACGAGTTCGTGGCAGGTGTGAAGCCAAGTATACTGCTGATGTGACGTGCGCAAAGTGTGTGCTTAATACGTATTTTGTTCAGTGTTAAAGTAGAAATCTTTTCTATTCATTACTGCTTTTTCACCACTCAGCAATTAATTGTGTGTTGGGGTACTTATGAATATGCAATTACTGTTTCCTGCCTGTGAGCAGTCTTCTCCTGTGTGCACGGGAAACAGTTGCATAGAGTTAACTAAGCGCTAGCTGAAACTCCCTGTTTATAATAACATCCTTAACATGCAAAATGCAGATGATGCTAGAAATGCTAATGAATGGATTCATATCTATGGGACAAAATTCTGCCCTTGGGTTATAACTGCTGGCGGGCAGGAGGTTTACCGGGGTGCCGTCCCGGTGCTGAGCGTCACCCCTTGTGTTGTGACGCGTACGGTGAATGAAATAAACTTCCAGTGCCGAAGACAAAAAAAAAACAGCTGACACTGAATACCTCTTATCTTCTGTTCCCGTTTGCGTCTGGATAATATGCAGTATAAAATTATTAAATGTAGGGTTTTTTTTCCACTTGGCTTTAGAGCAGCTCTCAGCAACTTCAACGCATACACCTGGAAACATCCTTTAGTTTACTTTTGGTAACAGCATGAAAAGTTCTTTAATGGACTTACCTGCATGACTTCGTGTTAAAACTTAACCCTCTTCCTGGCTGACTTGTAGAACAGCCCATGTTTTCCAAAGTATGTGTCAGCTGAAACACATCTTCCGAGAAGTGTGGCGGGGCTTTCGTCTGTAGGACTAATTCACTGACGTTTCTTGGACGCTGCAGAAGTATTCCCTATTGTCGCAGATGAGAAAATCTCGTTGGGAATCTGCATGCCAGTTATCGCATCATCACCGATTTCTGGATTTCTTCCAATTATTCACTTACCATTAACTATCTCTCTTTCTATTGACAAAATTTGAAGGAAAAATTCCGTGGGCT
Source organism: Vanellus vanellus (assembly GCF_965231255.1). NCBI lineage: Eukaryota > Metazoa > Chordata > Aves > Charadriiformes > Charadriidae > Vanellus > Vanellus vanellus. The sequence continues at coordinate 77,640,512 of NC_138910.1, read as the reverse complement.
ACTTAATATTTGCACTGTTGGGTTTTTTTGAGGGCAGCAGCTGTTTAGTGAACCAAATAGTGCATCACAGGCACCTTCTTTTTTGTACTTTGTAAATTCACTGGCCTTTATTTTTAGATTAATGTTTTCTAGATAAAACTTAGCTTTCTTTGGCCTTGGTTTAAAACATCTTGAGATAATTGGGACAGGGACTTTTTACGAGGGCATGTAGTGATAGGACGAGGGGGAATGGCTTCAAACTGGAAGAGGGGAGATGTAGAATAGATATTAGGAAAAAATATTTCACTGTGAGGGTGGTGAGGCACTGGAACAGGTTGCCCAGAGAAGCTGTGGCTGCCCCATCCCTGGAGGCGTTCAAGGCCAGGTTGGACGGGGCTTGGAGCAACCTGGGCTGGTGGGGGGTGTCCCTGCCCATGGCAGGGCGGTTGGACTAGACGGTCTTCAAGGTCCCTTCCAAACTAAACCATTCCATGATTATAAGACAATTCAGCTTGCTTCTTGCAAAAATTGCAGCAGATGCTAATAATGAAATGTAATTTATAAAGGAATACATGTGTTTGGAGGTTTTTTTTTAGTAATTTGGTGAGGAAATAAAAGGCTAGCTGATAGATTAATGTCTTACACGCTAGGGGTAAGTTGGAGAGACATTTCACTGGCAAGCTATAAGCTTCTGGATACAGAGGATTATACGGGAAATGCTCACGCAACCTTAGCAGCATTACAAACAGCGATGCCACAATGAACAGAACAGCCTCATTGCAGCGATCTAAAGCCACTGCTGTTTTCTTTAAGGCAAACATTGTTTTTATGCCCTACAGATAAATCCCATTTTAAGCTTTGATCAAAGCAAATACACTCACTTTGAGGCTTTGGGCAGATGTAAATTGCTTTGTTATACACATGCATTTGCATACATTTGCAAGGAGACAGGGTCTACATGTAATAGTGCCTTTTATTTTTGATGGTGTGCTGAAATTCAAGTAGCCAGTGGTTTTCTGCCATTGAGAAGGCAGAAGTTTCTCTGGAAAGGAAATAACTAACGCCAGTGAAGCAATGCAGAGGTATGCACGAATCTCCATCACTGCCAGGGCTGCGAGAAGAGGCCACACAGGGCCCTGAACTTCAAGAGTTGGTTTATTTTATTTATTTTGCGGTTCCTTGTGGTGAACAAATGTAAATTAGAGAGTTCCTAGAGAGGAACGTTTGTCTTGTTTGGCCACTTCTGGAAAGGCTTTGCCAATAGTGTATGAAATGTGCAGATTGCCAAAATATTGGGTATCTGTCTTTGTTACAGACCTCCATTTGTTTTCTTATATATTTCTCTACTTAGTTTCCTGAATTAAATTGGATTAACTTTCTCTCTCTCCCAATTAATGCTGTTAACAGTAATAACAACCATAATGTGTGAACATCTGGCATTTTAGTACACAGTAAGCTTTTAGAAATACCAGATATGAATCTATTGAAATCTGTCTCTATAGTGATTTTCCCGGCGTTTTGTGGCTTAGATGATGAATTCTTCTTCCCTCTCTGGTTTCCTTTCATTATCAAGGTTTGTTAATTCTTTAGATGCCAGGGTTAGATAATTAAATACCCCTTTGTAATTACCGTGGTGCCTGTGGGTTTGAGACCTCTAGCTCATTAGGCAGTGTGCTGTCCTTCTAAGATATTTGAGGGAAATACTTTCATACTCATCAAAGATGTCTGTGGCAAATTAAGGTCACGGCTGTCTCTTTGACAGGCTGAAGTCTAAGGTTTTATTTTATTTTTTTTTTCATTAGTTACCACTAGGGCAGTCCATAGCAGAAACGGCTTTCTGAATCCAAATATTGAGCAGCCAGTTCTTCAAAACTTCTGTGCTTTCGGTGGCAAACGGGTCGCCCTTATAAATTACCCACCGCTTCTTCGCTGTAGTGAACAGAGAGATTTTGCGGGGCTGTCTGCACTATCATACGCTCTTAAGCTGAAGATTGGCCTTACAACGTCTTTTATTTCTACCCTGTCGCAGCTCGTGACCATTTGCCAATGTTGTTTATTACGGCTGAAGAAAGAATTGCAGCAAACTTCCAATTACTCCCCCTTGTAATTTTGAGAAAGCGCTGTCTGTCAGCCGCGGGTGAAAAATACGAAACTCACACTGGGGTTGCCCTTCACTCCATTACGTGTCCCAGAGATTCCTGTTGACTTTCTGTTATCTATTTAGATGTCTTTCCATACCCGTCTTCGCTGTATTCAAGCAGTTCTTGTGAAAGCGATGAGGTTGAGTTTGCTAGGGAGGGTTTGCACTGCAAGGTGTGAACTCCTGGTTCAGTGCGTTGTTGCGCTTTTGTTCGGTAAAACTTTGTATGCTTTGATGTCTCTTCACTAAAACGGAAAGGAAAATACTTCACTATTAGAGAAGGATCGTAAAGAAGCTGAATACTCAAATGGGGAATGGTGCAGCATCGCTTGCTTAAAGGAAAACAAGCAAATGGAGCCAATGAACTCTAACATGAAAACTCTGAAAATACGCTAAAAAGGAGAAATAGGAGATGGATGTGGCTGATTTAGGAAGTAAACCTGTTTTAATCTGCAGAACAGTTGGAAGAGAGAAAAAAATCCTTTCCAAACAGAAGGAGGGGGTGGTAGGGGTGGAGGTGTAGCAGATGAAAAGGGTTAATTGTGTGTCTCCATCCCCACCCGTGGTAGATTGTCTCTGCCTGGAAAGAATCAGGAAGGTAGATTGGAAGCTGAGCAGATCTGAGGCATCTAGAGAAAAACATGGGTTGAAGCTTGTTTAAAAACCCTACGGAGGCAAAGTTAATTTTTGTGTGAGGCGGAAGCCAGCTTATGAGCAGCAGAATGCGCTCGGAAGGGAGCCCCAAGACGTTTTTCCCCACTGGAAAATTAATAGGGAGTAGCAGGCTGCTCTTCTGCTGGCTCGAGGCGAGCGATGGGAGGAAGGGCGTCCCAAAGCCTGCCGTCACAAGCCTACCAGCACGTAGGGGGGGAAGGGTGTCACCACCGATCTGCCAGATGGAGCATGTTAAAGGGCAGCCTGCTGAGCAGAGAAGGCAACAAGCTTAAAAAGCCAAGCACATTGACGAGTGCACCATCTCCCCAAGGAAAAAACGAAGCGGCAGACAACGTTTACAGTTGCATCGCACTGATTCATAGAGGCAGAGTTGGGGGTGCAGGTGTAACGTTGATTGGGTTGTATTAGTAAACAACTGTATTTGATTGTGGCTTGAACCAAAATGCCAGCTCTCCAGCTTTAGGGCTGTGCGTGACTCTGTGCTTGGAGCCTGGTCGGTTGAGCTGACAGTAATATTCCCATCGGCTAATGTGGAGCTGAGGTTGGAGTCGTTACATTGCAGGAGAGATGTCCGACGGGGCAGAGCACTCTGGCACCTGGGAATGAGGGCTACAGAGGTTGAGAAGTACCTGAGGAACAAAGGAAATGCCACTGGGCAAAGCTAAATCCAACTATAAATCTCCTGAAGAGCATTATAGTCTCTTCTTTTTGTGTCTCCATGATTTTTATTTTTTACCACCCATGAGTCCCATAACAGGCATCAGATTAAAAGAAAAGCATCACATTGTCACCTGTATTTCAAGAGTGCTGTGCCTCACGTGGTCATCTCTGATGCTGGGCATGAACTTTTGTTTCCAAGAATTTTAACTCTACAAGTATGATGGCTTTTGCTGACATGGAAATCAAAGGCCATAAATAACACTCTAATTTGCAAAGTTTTCAGTTCATAGTGCTCTAGTGCATGGAGCCATGAAGCAGATTTTCATAAATCTTCTCTTTGTATCTCGTCTGATGGTTTCTTTTTAGATCTTACCCTGCCAACAATTTTCCACTTTGCCGGACAAATGAATGCATATAGGCAGAACGTCCATGGCAGTTGAAAGGTTAATGGAAGGAAAATGTAGTGACATCAAAGTAAGTTTTATTAAGTGAAGCTTTGATTTTCTCCATTATTGGCTCTTTTGTGTGAACAAACTTAAATTCTATATAAAGCACATGAGCACAGACTGCTCATGAGCAGAAAGCACGAGAGTACAGCAAAGAATATTAATTTGTTGTTTTTCTATAGTTCCTTCCAGCTGAAGGTCACAACGAATGCATTACATTTCAAGCATCTCTACTCTTACGCGTGTGTTAAATATTACCACTGTCTTATTATAAATAAATAAGAGACTGAAGCAGAGAGTTGCATATTTAAAGACGAGAATAAATATCTAAGGGAGCCTTAGGAGGGGATGTTGGATATTTTGGTTCCCAGTTTTGGCCCTTCTGTAAATTAAAATTTTTTCTTTATAAGGCTGTTTCTGTGCAGATACTGGGCGCAGCACTGTCAGCACTAAACAAATAAATAATAATCATCCAACAGATTCACGGTTGCACCTGACATACCGAATTTATTTGACAAAACTTCTACGGCTGGCAAATACCGATTCCATGTCTGCATGCCAATTATGGGATAACTACCTTTTGTGAAGAAGAGAAAAGCCTATTGTTTTTAAGGGTTTTCAGAAAATTATTCACCTGACAGAGGTCGCTTTCCATTACACTTGAACAATTTCAGTTATCTTAAAAGAACCTGCACATAAAAAAGAAAAAAAATTCCTATAATTTTCCAAATTGCAAAAAGAATTCTTCTCTTTCTCGTGTTCGTTCCACCCGGGTTAGTGGCTGTGTTATTAGTGCTACAAGATTCGAAGGCTGTAAAAATGTAGAGGCAGGTTTCAATTTTGGGCAAAGCTGCACAGTGCTCGCATCGTTTCGCTTTTGTGCACTGTGTGGTGTTGGTCTCGGACACCTGTGATGGTAAAGGGTTCTTGGGCAAGTGAGGATGAAGGGCAGAGGAAGGATAAGCCAACACCACAAAAGGTTTCTAAATGTGACCCCCTTTGTCACGGACTGAAGACCAGTGATGACTTTGAAGAAGTGTTTAAGGGATTGGGGGGGGGAAGCAGGAACTCTGCATATGTTACAAGTATAGATTTTTTTGGGTGTTTTTAAAGAAATGCGCTTGACCTTTTTGTCAGTAGCTTTACTGAGGGATTTAATCTTGTCTTTTTGACATAGAATAATATGAAAATAGACAATCATTATTGACATAGGCAGTATTTAACAAAAAATATAAGCAATATTTTCCATGAACTTATTCAGCTAACAGTAGATAATATATCCATTCCCAACCCAGATGAAGAAGTATAGGTTATTATATTTTACACTGTTTTGGGAGGAAAAAAAACAAGTTTCTCCTCTATCTGGTGATAGCATGCAGTACTTCAATGTTGTGGTTCCCTGTAAATGTGGATTTTGTAACGATAGAGCGGTCCTTTATTGGTCAGATCCCTTTCACCCTCTGTGTTACGGCAACTTCCACTGCAGATCAGATATTTAACTTGGCATATATGGGATTTATACTCACAGCTTATATCTTGGCCTGTGTGGAAATCCACTGTGCCCATACAAGCATACGTATAGCTGATCCCATAGTAGGTATGTTATTCCACTGTAGCTACACCAGTACCATTAAAAAATGGTTAAGTAGAGAGGAAAAGAAAAAGGGGAGACAAAAAAAAAAAAAAGGAGACAAAAGCACAAGGATCTGAAATCCCATTGAAAGTCAATAAAGCTTTAGTACAGGAGTTATTTATATCCTTTTGTAAATGTTATCCAATTTTTCTGGGTGCAAAGTGCAGATTCTCGGTGGAAGGCTGGCTGAACACAGGGAGGCTTGAGGGGGAGGATGGGAAGAAGATAACAAGGCCACTGGGGAAGGACACAAAGCAATGGAAATTGTCTCAGGAGTAGCAGAGTGGTGGGTAAAGAGGCATGAAAAAGGAGGTGTGAGAAGGGTAGGCGCAGAGGAGGGGGAGAAGAAATGAGAGGGCTTAGGGGGAAAGTAAGAGCCGTCATGCACTTGGGAATGCTGGCTGGGGAGGAGAAGCCTGGCTGCCCTTTGCCGGCAGCGGGGGTCTCGGGAATAAGCTCGGCCATTCTGCTCACATGGTTGTATTTCACAGCATTTTAAGCTGCAGGATTTTAAGGTGGCTGGTAGCTGCAGTTCCCAAAGCTGTCTTGTCCGCCGGTTAACCATAGGTCATGGTTTCCATTGCAAATGAGCGCCAACTTAGTGAGTACTTCTGGGAAAGGCTCTTGGGTTGCACAAGTTGGGTCACGGCACACGCTGGGTGGGGGCATCCCTGGAGCGCAGGACCCCGGGGGCGGCAGCTTCGTCGGCCAAAGCTGCGCAGGACTGGCGCTCCGCCGGCTCCGCTGGGCTTGCATCCACCTACGCTGAGGCAATATTTTCATGTGGAGGAAGGTGGAATGGGGGAAAAGGCAAAACAGAAGTTTGACAAGATATATGTAAATTGGCAAAAAGTGCCTGCTAGTCTGTTATTTTATTAAAAAACACTTTATATATATTTTTTTTTTAAATCCTTCATAGCAAAGAATTCAGTCAGGGATTTTATTCTTGCGATAAACCCTCCACCATCGTTGAACTTCATTTTACTGTAACTGATGAATTGTTTTAAGGCTGCACAGAGTTGCATGGTCAAAATGGAAATGAGTTGCAGAAAACACAGCATAATTAAGAATTCGGCAATTTTACGTATCAATTTCCTTATGATAATTGGCCCGCAACATGAAATATTTAAAAACACAATCAAACTCTGTCTGTATACACGAGGATATGTTTGCGTATCTGTATGTGTTAGCGCTGCGCAATGTATTAGTTGCTTGCAACTAATTAGTTGCTAGCTACTCACAGCATCTCTATTTCAGCTCCCATGGGACTCTAAGGAATGTGACCTTATTTTAATGCTTTTCTGTGCTTTGAGAATCACTCCTTTGTATCTGCTGCTAGGACGTGTTTTGTTGCTTTAATAACAATAGTGCTTAGCGCTCTTTTTAGATTTAGATCCCAAGGACATCTACAAAACCAGACAAACATTATCTCTATCATAAAACCGCATCTCCTACTTTAGAGCCGGCCACTTAAAAATGGAGTGATCTGCTTCATTATTGGGTGATGCTTCTGGTTACAATAAACTGTGCTGGAAGTGCCAAAGACGGGACCCTGCCCCGGGTCCCAACTGTACAACTCCAGTGCCTTCCCTCGACTCCAGTAGCTTCTCCCCATGCCACCGATGGGGGGGACTGCCCCTAAGGGAACGGGCTGCTTGAGTAAGGGAGCGCTGTGCTCCCTCACAAAACACAGTGGGAAAGGAGCTGTTTGGAGTGCATCCACTTACGCGCAGTCGGGACTTGCGATAGAGATTGTGGTATCTGTCCAGACAAGGAGAGAGAAGGGAAATAACAGCTCTACTTCTAAACAACTTGTATTTCTAGGAGCGTCTGACTGCACAGCAACCATCCGAGATACCGGGGTTTTGCTCTGCTTTCCCCAATGCACTTGTGTCTACAAGGCTGAAGAGAAGTTTCAACTCACTAGAACAGATTTAGTTCCACGGTAAAGAATCATGTTGATGTTCTTCAGGCCCAGGGCAGTTTGATTAAAGAGCTTTCTTAGATTTTGTCTAGAATTTGGTATAATGCTTAGTGCGTAGTTCTTAAATACGCTGAAGTTTGCCAAATCAGTACTTAGCTTGTATTTTTACGAGAATGTTGTTTGTATTTAGTAGTTGATGCAAGATATTTTTTTTTTATTCAGCACTAGAGCCACATTAAAATTGGAGCTTGTTCAGTGGCTATTTTGTCTTTAAAAGGCCATGTTATATAGGATGCAACACACTGGGATCTTGCCACTTGTATTCATTAAAGATCTCATGGCACTTCTGGCAGGAGCTAGGTGGCTGGACTTCATGTCCTGGCTTGTACTCCAGTTTGCACTGGCCAAAGTCCAGTATGGGTAATTATATTCTGCATGCCTTAATTCCCCCAGTAATTTCAATTAGAGTTAGTATTGTTCTTCGTGCCTGATCCTAAAATGTTGCGTGGTGTTGCTGTGTGATTAAACTGTTGCGACATTCCGTCCCAGAGGTAGGTAAAATGATCTTGGCTTCACACTTTGTAAAGCGTTTCCTTGGGATGAATGGGCAAAATAAGCGTAAAAGATTATTACTGTTTATCTGAGACATATTGATGGCAAGGTTTTCTGCTTGGTTGTTAGTCTTTTTATTTTTTTTTACACTAAAGCAAGGAGTGTTTGAAACTCAAGACATGACGAAGAAAGTATAATTAAGCTTGTTGCTCAAGGTGTTTTAAAGGTTTTAAACCAAATGAAGATAATGTACCTTAATTGCATTTGCATAATGGACATAGTTGAAATCGGGTCCCTTTTTTTAATGTCTGCGACTTCCTCAGCAACGTGTGCGCGAGCCAACCTGCTACCTGTGGCAAAAAGGAAAATTGAAACTAAATCTGGATGGAGTTCAGTATGTGAGCAGAGTTCAAATGAAGATGTAGTTGTGCTTGGTGCACAGGGAGGCAGCCATCCTTATTCAAAGTGGTCACATGTTCGCATTTGGGATTTACCAAGTCCTTGATCTTTGAGATATTGAATGAGCTCATTCCATCCGACTGCACACTCAAATCAAGCCTGAATTGCAGAAGATAAGACCTGCAGCAGAGTGCATACATGGTTTTTTTCCACCCCACTATTCACCTGGCCCCAAGATGTCACACCTAAGCTGGATTAAAAAAAGCTTTGATGACTAAGAAGCATAAATAATATTACAACAGTCTCCTGGAGTCAGAGGAGTCACCGAACAAGGGCAAATCACATGTATGTTAGTTCCCGAGCGGGGAACTGTCCCTGGGGAAGCGAGAGTAAGAACAAGTTACCTTCGTGTGCTGTCCCATATCAGCAGAATTGGCATGCTGCTTTTTAAGCCTCCAAACCCAACTCGTTCCTGGAAGTAATGTAGATCCTGGGGGAAAAAAAACAATCTTCCTTGCTCCAGAAATTGTCCTTGGTATCAGATGTCAGTAGCTCCCCCTGAAGCGATCTCAGCAAGGCTGAGACAATCGACAGCCATGCATAAGCACATTAAAATTCCATGGAAAACACTGTTAACTAAATGAGAATTTGTGGGTGCTGGGTGATATTTTAGAGGAAAAGGTTGCCTTCCTAGGCTGATGGCGCAATGGTTTTTTGGGGTTAGTAAGTTGTGTTTTGGGCGAGGTGTTTCTTCTACCTCTTTTATAATTTCAAAAGCTTTGTAAAATGCTCCTGAGCTGCAGTTTCTCAGCTTTAAATAATTCAGGGCTGAAAGCAGTGGTCCTTGCTGAGGCAAAGCTCTTAATTGAAGTCAGTTTTTTTGCTTGAGCAAGTTAGACTCGACTCTGGAATAAAACCTAGGACACTTGATAGGAAACAAGCTTTATTTAAAAAAAAAAAAAAGGTTAAAATACTATTAACTATTCTTTTAATAAACAAACAAATGTCTTTCCAACAAGTGCAAAATCACAAGAGCTCATGTAGCACTCGGATGTGTCTCTTCCTTCAAATGTTTAGTGTATTTTGAAGATGGGCAGAAGGCACAAACGTTGTGCTGGTTTTCGTAGACTGCCCTTGCTTGCAGAAAGCAGGTTCCTTGTGTAATAGTATTTAGGTTTTTTCGTTCACTGGGGCAGTAGCTTCGCGGAATTCAGTCAGCAGTATGGGTGATCTCCTATAATTGTTCATGATAAACAAATTATCTGATGAATGGAGCCTCTTTCCTATTTGGGTAACGTCTGTCAACAGGCTGATTTTATTTTTTGTTGTTGTGATTGCCATATGAAGTGCATTGGCCATAACTGATCAAACTCCTCTAGCCATCATCCCCTGCTGTGTCCTTGCCTTGTGCCGGCGTGGATTTAGGGCGAGTCAAAACTCGGGACCTTTATCCTCCTGTCCGTGGGCTGTTACTCACCGTTGAGTTTCATGTATGGGATTTTCTCTTTAGGCATTTCACTGTTCACTCGGTGTTTGTAGAGGGTCGGTAGTTCTCTGGTCCCACAATACTGTTTGTCCACCAAGGCTTAAGGGGTGAAAGTAGAGAGCTATAAGTTGGAGGTGGGTCTTTGGAAACCATATGAATTACATGTTTTAACATGTCAAAATAAGGACGTAGGTAAAAAATTCCCCGTTGACAAAATCTCAGCTGCGCTTTCAAAATGCAGACACAGATCGGATGATAATGTGGATGAACTAAATAGAAGTTCATTATCACAGTGGTGTTTCTCACAATTGATCTTAGTTAATACAAGCCACACTTCAAAATCTGTGTTGCTGAAATACGGTATATGCTAGGGGAGGCTTCCCGCAGAAGAGAACTGTGCTGGGACCAATGACGTTTTTTGGAACATTTATGTATATATCCATATGAGATTTAAATTCCATTTTACTTAAATTTGCAACTTTTAGATCCTGTCTTTATTTGTTTGAAGAGGAGGGAAAGCATTTTGGATAAAGAGGGTTCCTCCTTTTGATTTTTGGCCTACTTCTTAGAGCCTTTTTGGAGTATGGTCTTCAGTAAATCACACTGTTTGAGTTCTGCAGTTGCACTGGTCGTGGTCAAAGCATGTTACCTCATGAAAGATTAACATAAAGCATTATCTGTTCTAATGGATAGTTGTGACAACTTTATTTTCAGAAGTGACTTATGCACAGGGTAAGCTGTGATTTGCTGCGTGGTAAGTCATCTGCAACAGTGATACTTGAAACGTCTGGATGTTTCTTAAAGAAAATAATTATGACTGTAGTTGAGTCTACAGCTGTAAAACACAAGATCTGTTCTTGGGTAATTCAGTAGATGCTGAACGTGCTCAGGCTCGAGCCCATAAGTGGAAAATAATATATGATGGTGTATCTATTTCAGGAAGCATCTTTAAAAAAAAAACATTGCTGCATTATTCTTTCAGTTGATAACTATTTCTGGTATATATCTCATTTGCCTAGTTTATGCCATCTGTTTTCTTTCCAAGTTTAGTATAATTATCTTAGTCGCTCATCAGACTTTTAAAGTTTTAAACACTGCCTTGAAAGTGTGTGGAGAAAGTTGAAGTCATTGTTGTCTTTTGGCTTTGAATTCCACGGCTTCTAAGTACAGTATGTCAAAATAGCTGCTTTAAGAAAAAACACAACTACCACCTTGAAAAGTAAATTGAGGTAATAATGGTATAGATAATAATCTAACTTCTGTATGCTGCAGACGTGAATTGTCAGAGGAAAAAGAAGATAAAGCAGTATATCATCAGTAGGACTAGATCTTAGATTTTTTTTTTGCATAATTTGCATAGTAATGAAAGACAATTATACTCTTAGACTTCATTGTAAACTCATATGAATCACCTTCAAAATAATTTATAGTACAAGTATGGGAAGACAACCTGTATAATGTTACTGATGTTTCAGCTTGGCCATGTCAGTCTGACCTTCAATCACTGTCAATTGTTACATTCAAACCGATCAATGAGAACATTATTAGTAACAGTAAGTGATTGCTTATGACAAATCAGTGTGATGTGATTAAATTGTTAGTGCAGATATACATGATTGCAGCTGTAGGTGCAAGGAAGTGACCCAACGGCAGGAGTACTTAAATCTGCTCTGTAGACTTAGTGTGTGGAAGGGGTGACACCAGAGGTGAGTAAATGGTTTGTTGAAAAAACTGCGTGTGAAACTTAAATGGCAAAGAGAGCAGCACTAGCAATCTGCGCTCAATCAAAGCGGTGTATTTAATTTCTAATCCAGATTAAATTCAGGTTGGCTTCATGGCATTAATTACATGTTCCCGCTGCTGTAATACAGTTACTTTCACAGAGTAGCTTGCTCTTCTTGAATCTGTATTCAATCTTTGAGAGACCTACTGATAGAAACCTCTCAAAATTGTCATGTGTCGTAGGAGAAGGACAGAGCCTTTGCCTGAGCGGCAAGGAGGATGTGCTGCGGTGCAGTGCAGGCTCTCGCTGAAAGGTTTGGGCAGGGTCTGTGTTTCCCTGTTTTTCTCTGAATTCAGAGTCACCAGCCTGAATCCATCTGGAAAATAGGACTGGAGACAAGCCGGCTTGGCAGGAGCATCTGCGATGCACAGTGCTGGATGCAGCCTTCCTATTATTTTTGCTGGCTTTTACGAGATGACGGCAACCATAATGATGACTTCCTCTCTGTCCCCAAAGTCTTCCGTCTCAGGACCAACGGGCTACTGCACTTCCAGGGTGCAGAGAACATGCTGTTTCTTCTGGGCCATGCCTGTCTTGGTCACAGTTTTCAGTGTCAAATCCAGTTTCCCTTTAGGACCCTCCATCTTTTCTGTTTAGCTACTACCAAGAGACTTTCTTGTCTCCTATCCCTGGTGGTCAGTTAGGTCTTCTGCTGCCTGTGAGAAGCCCAGGTCACTCGAAGGGTAACAGACTACTCCAAGCAGCCATCAGAAAGAGTTATTTTTTAATCTGCTGACAAAAGAAGACCACTTTTCGCAAGTGTCGTGTGCTGCTTACATCCTCCTTAGCTGGAAAAGGGTTGCTGAGAAGAGGAGCCAGGGGGGCCAGAGGAAAGAGCAAAGGAAAGCAAAGAGAAAGAGCTCTTGGCATTGTTTTTTGTGCACATGTATGGTAGAGAGTAGTAAATGTGGAAAACAATTGTGTGTGGAGGGAAAAATTATTAAAATAGCTGCAAATTTCTTTTAAAACTTTCTTTGTTTTTTTTTTTTTTTCTGATTGAGCTGTCGTAGGTGAGTCTGGATCCAGTTCAGGATCTATTTTGGTTCCTCCTTGTGAAGAAATACTATTTCTGGTGTTTGTCTTGGTCAGGATGCGTGCCAGCCCTCCTGCTGCTCAGCTTCTCACACTCCCCTGAGCTATGGAGTATTGCTCGTCTCTGGAAAGGGTTATGGGTTATACGGAACCCTCCTACGTTCATAAGACGAAGTGCCAGCCACCTTGATTGCTGTTTTGTTTGTCAAGACAGTGGAAGGCCCTTCCCTAAAACCGTGGTTCACAGCACTGCGGTAGCAGAAGCACGCTGTGCAAAGTGAGGTCTTCCAAGGGGCTGATGCACCAAATACACCAATTACATCACTGATGATCTGGGACTCAGTGGGACTGTGTTTTGGGGACAACGAGATGAAACAGTGACACTACACTACAAACCAAGGGACTGTGGTGAGAGAAGAGCTAAGAGTAAATATTTGGGTTATGTGCTGGCTGGCTGGAGAGCAGTAGAGTGGTGTCTTCTGTTTCCATGCCCATAGAAATAGGGCTTGTAAATAAATAGGATGTGTTAAAGGGACTTCAGAGTTCCTCATGAGATCATCTTTCTTGCTGGAATTAGTCTGAGATTATTTGATTCAAAAGGGATGACATTACTCTTTGGCAGTAGTCAATGACAAGTGCAAGCTCCTCACGTGTTAACTAATTTGTCCCAGCAGCACCTCATTTCTCATTCTGCAGGGGCTGAGATATTTCCCTCAGTGTGCTTGGCCACAGTGCCACGGATCCATCTCCAGTTCCTGCGCCCTGGTTGGAGTCTTCTGCCTGTGCTTTTCCAGCCTTAGAAAACAGACCCCCCCAGCTACGCTGCCAGCTCCCGGTCTTCCAGTACTGTAGGCATCTAACAGAAATGAAGGGTCCATCTTTGGATGGTATCAGCTTTATTTACGTGTTAATATTAAACTCCACCTTGCTCTGCCTAGCTGTCAGTTTGGTGAGAACCGTTGTCACTCCCACACTTACCTTGTATTTGCCCAATGCTTTGCGAGCTGTGAGGAGGAGGTACAAAGTTTTGGTATCATTAACCGTTATTTCTGGGGATCGTGGAAAGGGAAAGTCAACACAAGCGTTCAGCTGTGTTACAAACTACAGTTCATATCAGAGATGACCATTACATACATTACATATGTTCAAGCTGAATCTTTGCAGTAAATTTTGCCACAGTGAGGAAAACAACTAGATTAAAGATGGTGTTGCACACCAGATCAGGTCAAGCCAGGAATTAATAAGCCAAGATTTTATATTAACTTGATAGTTGCAGCACTGGCTGCTTTACTGAATATATTCAAACAGGTTAAAATTAGCCCCAAGCTCCCGAATATTGGCGTGGTTCAGCCCAAACTGGCCACTGTGGACGTGGGGCACCCCAGATGGGACCAACAAGTATCACGCACAGAAAGTAAGTGGGTTGTCGACAGGACCTTCTTCCCTGCAAGCAGCGTCTTGCGTTGAACAAACTCAGTGGCCATCAATGCCCTTCTTGTGGCTGCAGCAAGACGGGAGAGCAAAGCCTGTGGGCCAGAGAGGTGAGACGGTGCGGGGTGTGCGGGGCTGCTGGGAGCTCAGGACATGCGGGCTCTGGTCCTGGTGATGCCATTGGTTTGCAGGGCTGTAGCATGCAACCGGGTTTCTTGCTGTCCCTGCTTTCCTGGCTGTGGGGAATAACCTCTCTAAAGAGCTTTGAAGTCTTTACTGACTGTAAGGGCTAATTATTGCGTAATAATTTAATGACTTTACCCATGTAAGAATTTGAAACAGTTTATAAGTTCTTTTCCCTGATAAAGGAAAAACCTTGAGTTTTTCGGTGTCACTAGCAAACAGTAGCTTAAAACAGGATTGCCAGTTGCCACGTGGTTTCCTGGTGAAATATTGCCAAGATCTCAAAGCTGAAAAATCATTTTAAGAGATAACTATCTTTTTCTTACAAACTTTTTTCAAGTACTGTTTTAGCCCACCTAATGCAGAATATATTAATTAGTAAAACTGGTTTTTAATCTTCCTTTACCTTTCCCTCCCCTACATCTGAATCCCATCCCCATCATCCGCGTGCGATGGAGAGGAGGTTGCCTGCAGGTGTTGTTTAAGGGTCTCTCTGCAGATCAGTTATTCTGTCCAAAGCTGGGGCTGACCTTTGCTCGCCGTTTCATCTGCTCTCACCGTTATCCAGGCGCCGCTCTGTATTTTTACAAGTGTTGCTTCCTGCCATTACCTTTCCTTTTACTACTTGAAACAAACCAAAACAACCTCCCCTCCCCAAAGCCCCAGGTTTCACCAGCAGGTATCCTTCTCTATTCCCTTTTCTTTGCTACGTTTCACTCCAATTACACGGCGGATGTGGTTTCCCTTTGAAGTTCCCTGGCTGCTCAGCTGTCTATTGACTGTCCCCCATCGTTGTGTATCATCGGCAGATCTGAGAAGTTCACAGCTGGTTTCTCTGCTGTAGTCGCTGTTGATTAGAAATAAAAAGGGGCCTTATTGAACTTTCCCCCTCTACTTACCTGCTTACCCGCTCCTACAGCCTGTATTTCTCATCGTTTCTTTCGGAGGGGATCTCTTCCATGGTTTTGGTTACTTCACCCTCAAAAACAAAGGGGGGGAAGAGACATCCTTTCAGTGCTCTCTAGGATTACAGCCCAGCGAGCCAATTTTGTGTGCACACACCCTAACACCCACACCCAAGCGCCCAAGCAGTTGAGTTGGACAAGAAAATTTCCTCTTAGTTTGACAGTTCTTGTAGGACAGATACCCCGTCTCCATCCTTCGGCGTGCTGTTAACTATAGACCCGGAGGTCCTGAAAGAAGTAGATGCTGCTGCTGCGTGGTAGAAAGCTAGAGTGAGAGTGGCACCCTGGGGACAGACAATGAATATGCTCCTTATATTTGCTTTGGGAAAAATCAGGTTAATTACAGCTCCGTAGGATCTTTGAGGAAGGGGCTTTGTCCTAGTGGAGGTGCCTGCTTGAACCTGCCTCTGCTTGGCGGGTGACATTTAGCCCGGGCGACAGAAATGCCTTATTCTCTGAAAAGCGCCCTCTCTCAGGGTGAGAGAATTTATTAATTTTCTGGATTGTTTGGGTTTTAGTTACTTTGCTGAGAGTGTCCACAAGGGGCCAGTCTACCGATTACTTGGGGATGCAAACGCTTCTCCGCGGGGAGCTGGAGAGAGACCCTCCAAATTCTGGACATACCTACGGTACGGCCTCGTGGCCGTGAGCAGGACAAGCGTCTGCTCCTTGCCTGAGCTACATTGAATGACACGCACTGATGTGAAAGATTCCCTAAATTATTTTTTAAAGCCGCTGTTCTCCTATACCGTCTAGTCCTTTCCTTATTAAGCAGCTACTTTGTGGTTTTAATTAATATTATGATTATACCGCAGACATGCTTCTATAGCGTCTGTTGCTGTAGCAGCTAGACACTTTAATTACTGAGATTAAAACACAAATCAAGGACAATACAGAGTTGTTATGATGATAATTACCAGATTTGAATATTTGTAGAAAACTGGCCACTTGAGTCACTGAGGTTAACGTACAAATATGTGCAGTGGGTCTCGTCTGGGCGCCTGCGCTCAGGCGGCTGGTTGGGACGGGGAAGGGAGCGCGTAGAGGGCGCCTTCTTGCTGTCACCTTCCTCAAGTGTCCAAGGTGTTGGAAGAATTAATGCTTTTAGCCCAGGAGGTATCAAATTTGTTCATCCAGGACCAAGACTCCAGCCTAGAGTTTCAATTGTTTTCTTCTCTTCTTTATTTTAAAATAATTTTTTGTTTAATCCCAAAGGAAGTATTTTCTCATTTCTCACCAAAATGAAAATGCTGGAGGAAGGATTTTTAGTATTTGCTTAAAGGAACCTTGAAAATAAAATCAATTTAATGTTTAAAAATTTGGAATATTAATATAAGAGTTTTTACTTTTTTAGAACATGAGCTGTTTGGTGGGTTGAAGCAGTTTCATGTGTTTAATACAAATTTGGGAATATTCTAGTCTGTCTCAATATGCATTTATGATTTCAGAGGGGAAAAGATTGCATGAGATAATTCATCTGGCTTTAAAATCACCACATAATTTAGCCTTGTAGATCCAGCCCAGAAAGCTTTCATGCGGCTTAAGAATACTTGCCAGCTTCAAAATAGGGTTAAAATCTTTGTCTTCGGTTATTTTTGTTTTACAAAAAGGCAAATGGGAAATCTATAGTTTAAGAATCTTTGTATATTGCGTTTGTCAACTTATAAATGCCTCGTTTCTTCATATGTGAGAGGATGTATTCTTTCCACTAGATTTTTTGCTTGCTTGCTTGCCTGTTCGCTTACTCTTTAAATAGAAGGAACAGAATATGAGCTCCCCTTAATTATTGGCCCAGAGGGCTGTAACAAATCTGTTGTTATCTGGCAGTTCGTAGCTGTCAGTATGCTCATGCAGTGGTCACTGGGAAATGTAAATGCTGCTCCTTTGAACGCACAGGACCCTGATACTTTGGTCGTACACTCCCTGATTTCGCCACCGTTCGTCCTGCTACATCATTGCCAAATCCCGCTCGTCTCATGCTGTCACTCTGGCAGGGAACGGAGAGTCGTAATCATATTAGAAACATGGCAGGTTACACTCGGAAAGGAAAGCTAAAAAGGGTCTCTCCAGAAGGTTTTCTGACTTGAAAAATCTCCAAGTCATCTACTGCCAGCATTGCTAGACACCAGGGGATTGTCACCTGCGGTGCAGTAAAGGAAAACATTTCTTTTTTGAAAGAATACACCACCATATTCTTCCTTAACTAGGCAGAAATAAGGGGCTACCAGCGGGAGCTAACTATAAACCTACAAAGAGTGACAAATAAACCAAACAGAAGCAATAGAGTATATGTGGTCGTTTGCTACTCGTCTCCCCGGAGAGCTGTAGAGATGCTGCGTGCGAAGGTGGAAACGGCGGCGTCTGCACGGTCTTCCCTTTCCTGTCACCCTCTCTCGATCTAAAGCAACACTCCCTCCTAAACGCACTCTTGATTCGAGAGAAAGCTCAAATGAAGCACAGAGAGTGTTTCCCAACTATATTCCTTCCTCCGGCTATTTCCCATGTGTGGAGGAAGGAAGCCAGGTCTCTAATTGTTGCTCTAATGTTTGTCCCCACGGATTGTCTTCAGGAAACAAGCTGTATCCCGTGGGGAGTTTCCCTGTGTATTTTCAGCAGGAGCGAGTTTTTATTTGCAAGCGAAGGAAGACTTTAAGGGATACGACTGAATTTCGATACTGTGGTCTGTCCAGGGGAGCGGGTACCTGCCTACTTAGAGCGGGTGAAACAAGAGCTCTCCAGGCCATGCAATGCAACTTCATTTTGTAAGGGATATTTCCTTTTTGGGTATCTCCCAACTACACTGTAGAATTGCACAGCAGAAAGTATGTGGTCTCAATTACAGCAGAGTACAGGCATGAGTGGTGCATAAATTTAAACAAAGAACTGAAAGAAGAAGAGCTTGCAAGGTAGGGACAATGAGAAAACCCATGTTGTCATATTAGTTTTCATAAAAGATGGTATCGCTAAGCCAAAGAGATAAAAGGTCATTCGACTGTATGGCAGAACCTAGAAGGAAACGTTGTCCTATGGGTAGAAAAGCGGTGAGAAGCATCATCTGTTTCCCTCGTCTCCTTGTTGATGGGGAGTTGGCAAAGGTAGAAAAAGACACGGCTGAGAGTTTTCCGGAATGTTACAAGAGACATTCAGTCCTGTGGCTTGGGCTTGCGCTAATGATCAGGTTACCTCTTGTCAGCTGAGCAGAAGTGTCTTTGTGCAAACTTTTAGCCTGCGGCAAAACCAAAATAATTCAGCTTAATTTTGATTTGCAGTGAAAACATTCAGTGTGCTCCTCGGTATCTCAGTGCACGGGCAGCTGCTCGTCTCTGTGTGCACAGGTGATGCAGCTCTTGCTCATTTTCAATGAAGAATTAAATAGCAGCTTTTAAAATCTTACAGTCCAGGACAATGGGGTGAAGAGGGTTGTACGGTTTTGTATTAAAAGGCAGATAATTTTGAACCAGGCCATGTTATAGAAGAGGGACGCTGTGGACGATTACTGCGGTGAGACTGAACTTCTTGGTGACTTGATCATCTGTAGGAGTATCAGTGCAAGCAGACTGTGGGAACACCCTGGAACAACAAATCGAAATACCCGACCCAAAACAAGGCTGATGTACAAAGTAAGGATTCAGCAGATGTGCTCTTGAAGTACTAACATACAGGGCTTTCCAAAGTAATATTTTCCAAAGTAATAATTTCCCAGAAATAACTTTTTTTTTATTCCTTACATGAGTTTTCTACAGCATACTGTCTTCTAGATTGGCTGCATTGAGCTGTTGGCATCCCAGCATCCTTGGCTCCGGGACTTTTGGAGTACACCGATGTTTTCCCTTTGCTGAGAGGACATACAGGAGCTGGTAATAAACAGCTCCCAAGGGACCATTCCTTAGATTGTCCGTGCAGTGTCTTAGTTTCAAAGTGTGATGGATCACTAATCATACTGGTGGCATTAAACCAATTAATAGTAGAAAAAGCAATAAAAAGTTGCATTCCTCTGAACTTAAAAGAGGCTTTGTCAAATACTTTAATAGTGGTGGGATTTCATCCTTATTATTTAAACATTTAAAGCATCCAAATTGCAGTTTAAAATCATGTTAGTTAAGTGCTTAGTTAGTCCAGATATGTAGGATTGGCAGGTGTATGTGTGTACGTACACACACTGTGTTCCTGTGGATGCACACTGTCTGTAAATCCATACCGTTACACGACGTGTATATTGTGTGTATCCACATCTGCCTATGATAGATCCTTTGTTACCGCTCCAGACTTATTTGTCAGACACCATTGGACAACTTAATTCAGAGCATTAACAGTAGTTTCTTTTCATTAACAGTGTTGCTAATTTGAGAGGCAGTAGTCATTAGAGTACAGTGTGAAAACAACAGTATTGTAATCTCAAGGCTTAGAGAAGTTCTTGGTGGTTTCAGACCCCCCACTCAGTCTTAACCTGTGGATACTCCTGTGCCACTGGGCACTGAATGTCCGCAGCTGGATCTACCCCTGCGCTCTTCCTTTAAAGACGGCGTTAAGAGGGAACCCCACCTGCCATCCTCAGGAGCTGCTGGAATGCCTCTTAGTGCCACCTTTCCCTTGTATCGCGGCATACACAAAATCAACTAATTCTGAACCTTATTGGCCTTCAGGATTTTTTGCGTTGAGAAAGCCCAGACTGGCGTTTGCTACCAAGGTTTGACTCCAGAAAATCAACTCTGCTGCTACTGGAGTGCCCAGGTCCGCTGCGTGTATACGGGGAGACGGAGGCTAAGTCTTGTAGTCCAGATGTACATCCTGCTTTAGCCGACATCTGTGATCTAACAGCCACGGCATATGCCTCTATTTCATTCAGATCCCCTCAGCCCTTTAACAGTGTGAGTCCTAATTTTGCTAAAAGTATGTCATTTCTTCAGTGTTTTGGGGGTTTGAATCTAGGACAAGAGTATCAGCAGAGAGCAGCAGGTACAAATATTCAGGCTGTATATCTTATCAGATATTCAAGAATGCGGTAAGAAATGTCAGAGAGAGCTTTCTACGAAATATTTAATTAACAGCAACAGCTACAGAAATGAAAAACAACATCCAGGCAATTACAGTGTTCAATAAAGCAGCTCTCAGAGGATGGAGCAGCAACGGATTAGAGACTGACTGGCATTTAAATATGTTATCAACCAGTTAGGGAGACCAGAGTAAATTTGCTCCCCTGGGGATCAAGCTAGTAGAAGTATTATAACTATATTATTGTTTCTCAAGGCAATCAATTGAATTATATGGTGCAGTAGTCTAGGATGTTTGGCTGTTGTTCCAGCAGCTGGTTACGTGATTTGTTTCACTGGACATCTATACAATGTACTGGGTGAGATACATCTGTCAGTTTGCAAACTGTTTTCTTGCTTAAAATCAACCATCTATACCTTCCGCTTTTGGATTTTAAATGCAGAGTGTGCTGGAAACTCTCTAATTTATAGAAGTGGTGGAATATGCTAATCTTTGGATGCTAAAATAGAACACAATAAAGAATTTATGTTATCTTTACCTCCAGGGCCAAATATATGCTGAGAAGGCATAATTACCACTTGTAATGCTTTCTTTTCTTATGATCATGCAAAAGTGTGGATAGTTTCACTGATTGGGGATTTTTGCTGTTACAGATTTCATATTAAAAAAAATGGAAGCCCTAGAATAAATAACTGGTTTTAGTATGATGAATGGGATAAAATTACATGAACTGCAACCATACTTCCTTGCAAGCTAATGCATCCCCTTTAAACATACATACAATCTTGCCAATGCAGACACCCCGCTTCATGTTGAAGCTGTACGGGAAGGGCATCCTCCAGTGTACACAGATACACGTGTGGTTGAATTTCTAATTGCATCTGGTGGTTGAGCCCACTGCTTCTCTCAGTCTCTTGGTAGAGTACAGGGGTGCAAAGGAACTTGTAGGGAGTTGGCGATTTGCAAAGTTGGACCTAATAAATAGGGTTTGTATTGATTTATGTTTGATACGGACCAATTTAGCAAGTAAATGAAAATGAACCAGCGTCCCTTCGATAAATAACTGGTCCAAACCCCGCAGTGTCTGAGCCAAAGGACAGCAAGCCAGAATGATTCAGTAAGGGATCTACATTTCTTCGATATCATTCATTCTTTCTTTATAGCAGCAAGGTTGCCTAGGGAAGCCTGTTGAGCCGGTAGCGTAACAGACACTTTTTCATTAGGAGACATGGAGCAGCAGAGAACGATTTGGGTTTTTTTTCTCCCATTGCGTTTATATAGATTCATTTTCCCCCGCTGCCCCTTTCTTCTCAGTTTCTCTTCCAAAGGTGAGAGCAACCTTTGCTCTGAGGACACTAGGAGCCAATATAATGGTCCAAGACAGAGCAGCTACCAAAAAGGACACCAGCGTGAATGATTTCTTTCACTCTAAGTGCATATTATTGATGGTTGGAAGTGAGGAAGAGCCCTGGATAAATCAACCTGTTGAAAACCCAGGTGTTGAGGAGTCCCCTGGAATAGCTAAACAATTTTCTGCTAATGGCATGCTTAACTTTAGATAAAAGACTGCCATTAAAACACACAGGAGGCTAGGTGCCTTCAATACGTTTAAAATTTTTTTGTCTAAAGACTGTGAACTCCAGAACAATATAGTAAACAAAATAATACATCACTACGAACACATTTATGTTCATGAACAGGCACGAAGACAATTACAGACAAGCATATCATGCCTGTAAAGCCCACCTTGAGTCATGACTTGTGTAAATCAAGAAATGTCCTGGACGCAATGCTCATGACATCCCAAGCTGATAAAATGGGCAGGATGGTCTGATCCAACCGGCAGGAGAGGAGCTGAAGTAGGGTCCTGTTGCTCACTGCTGACCAGTGCGTCGTGAAGCAGAGAGAGGTATTGTGTGTTGCCTTTGCAGATGCCAAGATGTAAAATACCTTACTAAGTAAGAAGTCCTTCACTAAAAATGGACTCCGTGCTATATTTTGTAGCTGAGAAATGGCAAATCAAGGAAAAAATGGGGCCAGCTGCCCTGAGATGTTGCTGCTGGAATGAAATGCTGGATGAGATAAAGTGCGGACTGAGAAAACGCGTTTTTCCTCTCTTTTCCCATTTTGCTAACCGCTGAGATGTTTTGAGAGCTCCCGAGCACCCCTCAGCAGTCTCTGATAATTCCAGATGGCAGCAAGGAGAGAGGGGCACTGCTCAGGCAGGTGAGGCGCTCACAGAGAAGCTGTTTGTACGCTGCTCTGTCTGCACAGTCCCGATTAAAAAGGGCAGTGGGGATCCACTCCGGTGTCTTACAAAGACACCTTGGAGAAAATTTGTCACTGTGAAAATTACAAAGTGACCCTCTAAAGTTAAATACTAAGGATCAAGTTGCTTGAAGCTCACCTGGTTTTCCCCATTACCCCTGAAACGCAGGGAATTGAGGGAAGCAGAATGAGAAAAAGAAACGTTTTCTGAATAACGGCAGCCTGAAGTTAATTAATGCTCAGAAAGTGGTTTGAAGATGAAAAGCACTACTGCTAAGTGTTATTAATAGTGGAGTAACCCTGCTGTTAATTATAAATAACAATAATGCTACGGAGCGTGCTACATGCAAAGATCTCAAAATCCTTTTGAAATATGAATCACCGATTTATTCTGATATTCTAAATGGGAGGAATGAGGCGTGGAGAGATACAACAACTTGTTCGAGTAAGGCGTTAAATACGTAAGTGGAGGAGTCCAAGGCTGCAATCCAGATCTCAGACTTGCATTTCACAGGTTGAACTCCGGCAGACTGTTCCCTGGCTCTGCAAACACTGTGCAGCACAGCCCAACCTCTGACTTTTCCTGAGTTACATAGGAGCGTCTAATTGTGCAGAGTACTACCGATGAACTGAGAAGATGTCTACATATACCTCAGATTTGTCTTCTCTAATGTTTGGAAGTGCGAGGAATCCTTGTAAGGAGTCTGAAGCTGGATAAAATGGACAAACCAATCCAGCTCCGATGCAGTAATCCCTCTGAAAGCATCCCTGGGACTCCAGACTTGCGGTGCATGTAGAAATTAAAACATTCAGTATTGCTCCTCCTTGCCACTGCTTTGATTCCAGCATGGTGCGACGGTAGGCTCATCTCTCAAGGAGAGGTTTCCTAGCTCAAAGCCTGTTACTTATTCCTAGAATTCTCAAAAATGAAGTCTGCGGAATAAAGTGACTCAGTCGGGGCTGAGGGAACACTGGCTGAATTTCAATCAGAGATGCTAATCACACCCGAGGACCCTCTTAGTTTTAGGGGATGACAATTTGAAAGTGAAATAAAAGGAACCAGCTCCTGCCATAAAAAGAGCATCTCATCTAGGTCTTGCACTCTGTCTCGTTTCTTGTGGCTAAGAGACGTTCGCTGCCGTATTAGTTTGCCTCTCAGTTTCATCAGACCCTTTCTAAATGAGGATTTTTAGTTCTCAAACTAATCTTTTCCTGTGAAGGAGGGTTCATTTGTATGCTGTTATTGTCATTAACAGTGTAATCTTCAGTCTTCCTGATGGTGTGTCTATTTTGTGCTTCCTTAGGGTAGCTGTGAAGTACTTCTCCCCTAACCCATGAGTGCCTCTGTTTTCGCATCTTACTGAGGACTATTGTGTATTGTGATCATCTGCTAATAGAGGCGATTAGCTGAATCGCAGCAGTCTCCCAAGCAAGACATATGACACTTTTTTTTTTTCCTTTTTCCACTTCAGTTGTTGTTATAAGCTTGTCTGTTTATACTGGGAATAATCACTTTGTGTTCTTTTATTATTGCCATTTCTGCTCTAAGATTCTAACTGCAGAGTCCTAAAGCTCTTCCTTGTTTCATCTTCATGGCCATTCAGTGTGTTTAATGGGCTTAAGAGCAAATCAAGACTTTCATCTTCCTTGAATGGAGCTTTTGTTGGAGTCAATCTGCTTGCCCAACTGGGATCACAGGTGTGTGCAACCTTTCGAGCAGTGGTTTCTTGTACTCCAGACCGAATTTGTCCAGATGTTACTTTGAGAGCAATCAGAATTATTAACGTATAGTTCAGCAAAATGTTGACAGAATACAAAGCATAAAACACCTTGCGCTGAAATTCCAAACCCAATTAAATGGGCTAATTCACCTACTGCTTAATTGGCTGGAAGCCATATGAGTAATTACGCCACTGACATCTTCCAAAATTATATTCTTAATTGTTACATTTATTTGCATCACAATGAAATAACCGCATCTCAGTTCAGCGCGCGGCTCAGCTCCTCTTGTAGCAACAGCCTCACCAGCGTTAGGGAAGCGGCAGTTTTCCATTTCACAGGGCTGCCTTCCTGAAAACGTCACTTGGCAAGGTAGCAAAGCAAAGCCGCTGGGGAGACGGGGCAGGAGAATGCAAAGTTGGTCTGTTTATTCTTCGACATATGTAGCTTGTTATCGTAGTACGTGGCGGCTTTTATTGAAGCGCGCTGCGGAAAACTCCTTTCTTTTCTTCCCCCCCCCCCCTCTCTCTTATTGTTCGCTAAAATGTATGAATGTAGCAGGGCAATGCTATAGTGGTTGTGCTTGCAAACTGCAGTATAATATCACACTCCAGAGATGCAGGGTTTCTATTTGCTGTCATAAATTTATTTTGTATTTTCTTTCCTTCATAAAATATACCCCTACTTCTTTACACAAATAATGTCATTCCAAGGAAAATGTATGCAGAACCACTTTACAGCAAACCTCTATAAGCACTGTTTGGTCTTGCTGTGTAGATCTACTCTCTAATTGCTTTGAATTTACTTTATTGCAAGGCTGGGGATTGCTTTGAAGTGATTATGAAAGAATAAGCAGGCTTCTGCAAAGGGAATTTAGGAAAGAAAAAGCTTTTAAGAAATCCTATTTTGAAGTTCCACTTCCAGAGGGTCCCCGGTTACTGAAATGTAATGCCAATCCATTCCCTTCCCTTCGTTCGCTTTAACGGTGCACTCCTCTTCGTTAATAAGTCTTACACTGGCATGAAAATTGTTTCTTGAGATCATTTTCCAGCCATGTCATTTTGTTGTAGGGGGCCGCAATATTACTGTATTTATTGGCTTTTTGAAAGTCCTTTATATGCATTCAGGAATATTTTCATCCATCTCACAAGAGCTTTACCCAATTCTAACCCTGTTCCAAAATACAATAGAGACATGATGGGTTTGCTGGTGCATGATATCTCCTTTCTGAAGTACATGAGTTCGGTACAAAGTTCATCCGAGTGCCTATTTGACCAAAATAAATTGAATACTGAAAATAAGGACTTAGACGGAACAGGTTGATGTTATTTTAAAGAAAATAAATAATGGAATAATAAAAAAAGGAAGTGAAGATTTGGTCTCAAGTTTTTTTATATTTATAAGCAGTCAGGAGACCCAGGTGAATGCTGCTGAGTCTGATGACTTCCTATGAAAGAAAAGAGTGGGGTTGTATTTTTCAATGTATAATCTCTCAGAGATTTCTGTAAAAACCCCAAAACAGATCCAGCCATCTTTCTATCCCAGCATGAACATTGGAGGATGACAAGAAGGAACAGAAATCAGACTCATGTTGTTTTCTTCAGACCTTGTGAACAGCGTGATTCCCAGCCAGCGTTCCCTTTTAGAAACTCTCTGCATTCATTTATGAATTGTTTATTCATCAACAAACTCAGAATTTCCATCCATGCATAGAAGACTTGTTGGTTTTCTGACGCAAAGCTAATAACGTCTGCTCTTAATTAAACATTAATAGTAACAAATGGCTGCCTATCAGGTTTTTTTCCACTGTCAATCTGTGCGGTATCTGAACATCTTCTGGAAGGCAGATTTCTCACCCTGCCTCGCTTAGGATGCCCTGAACCCAGTGCTCACAAAAGCATCACCCTTATAAGCATGTTCAGGGCTGTCGGATTCAGGATGTAACTAATTTGACACTGATTTGGGTCTCCTGTGTTGCAGTGACCCCAAATTAATAATACTCAGCTTTAGATCCTTTTTTTTATTATTATTTAAATTGTTTTTAAAATGGATGTTTGGGAAACAGGTATCAGGGAAAAACTGGGTGTGCTAATAAAACGAAAATTAGCAACCATCACTGACTGTCCCATAGGAGATAAATAAAGAGAATAAAGCTGCTGGTGTAGAAGGAAGTGAAAATTTTTGTAGTATATTAGTTAAGCATTAAATTTGTGATAAGTCATAGTTTCTCTGGTAAAAATGTGTTCCTATTCAGACAGCCCACGGAAAAGTTTAGATGTGTTGTAAGGGGGTTGTAAGCATTGCAGCAGCTCCTGCCGTAATGGGGGAAATTCAGGTTCTCCAGCCCCCAGCTCCGTTTGGGCGGTCGCCTCCTGCGTCAGCTCTCCTCCGCTGGGTCCGTATCGATTTTTTTCCCTGCACAAAGACCAGGCACCTTTTCCCCTTCTCATTTACAGTCCGTCTCCACAGAAGTCAATCAAATGCTCTTACCTATAATTCACTTCAAACGCTTGCTAACTTCAAAAACGCCGGTTCAAAGAACTCTGGTTTATTTGCTGGTTTTGCAGTAGTTACAGCCTAAATAATTAGCTAATACTTTTTAAATATGTGTTTTAAAGATTATGGTTTAAATCCCTAAACTGTGTCATCAGTTAGAAACAAGTCTCCGTAAAATTGCAGAGCAAGCATAAATTCCAGAAAAGCTCCAGATGGTCCAGTAGTTTGCTGTTTATTTACAGTAAACCGGGTCCTTCCCCGCAGCCTTTTATCTCAGAAAATACAGGCAGTGAGGAAAAGGCGAAGGGGTTTTCTGTGCGCTCCGTGGGCGGCGGAGTCCTTCTACCAACCTGCAAGTGAAAAAGCCACTTCGGCTGATTCTGGTGCCGTAAATCCCATGGGAAAGTCCGATGTCCGTTGAGCTCTGGCCCACGCCGGAGCCTCGGGCAGCGTTACCGTCCCACACAGCCGACGACATCTGCGTCACCTCCCCCCGAGCCAAGGGAAGAGCTGCCGGCGGGGGTCTGCTGGTAAGACACCTCTGATTTTTTTATTATTATCATTTTTTTTTGCCCTTGACTGTTTTGAGGATCTTGACAAAAGCGTTTTATTATTTTACGATCCGTGTCTTTGAAGGTAGGACTACAAAAGAGACTTGACTGAAATATTTGGGATATTTGCGACTCTCACATCTCTAGCGCGGCTCAGCTCTGCTTTCTAATCTTTCCCAAATAGTCACAGTTTGCACCGATCACAGATGTTGCCCTGAATCAGAAGAAAGCCCTGTTGTCCATCGATGCCGAGATCTATAGAGAACATCTTTTTGGGTCTCCCGGTACAGTTTTTGTCAACTGTTGTTTTTCTTGTACGCTTGTTTGTGCTCCAGCTGGGCCTTCTGTGCCTCGTACAGAGAAGCAAACCCTGCCAGCACGTTACATTATTTATAAGGCAGAGATGCTATCAGATCTCACTCAGGTTGGAAGAGACTCCGCTTTCAAATAATTATGGAATTTACATTTATGGAGTGCCTGTCGGGGAGACCTCGAAGCGCTGTGTCAAGTGTCAACGTGACTCCGGGATTGTTAGTTCGCTGCTGAATAGGAATAAAATCAGTGGGAGGGGGATAGGGGAGCAAAGACCCCATCGGTGGTTGGCTGCCAGAGGTTGTGAGGAGCGTTTGGGTGGAAGATACGACTATCTAAATTGGAACTGAAGTAAGAGAGCAGGCCTGAAGCACCTGTAGAGAGAGCGCTGGACTCATACGTGACCACTGGGAACAGAATCCCGGTTTTATTTTTCATCAGAAAGAGTTATTAATGGCTGTGTAGTTCTTATGCAAAGCAAACTGGGACTTTAAGTCCAGTCTACAAGGCAGGGATGAGCGGCCATCTGGTTTGGGCAGAAAGGAGGGCTTGACGTGGGGTGCGGCGGATTTGGGGGTACACCTGCGAGATAGTCACAGCCGCTCACATCTGGGCTGTTTCACGTCACGCCTATTAACGTAATCTTCCAGTTTGAGCCACGTCTTGGCATGTTCGTGGCTTCTCAGCAGGGACAGGCACAAGCTGCTCTTTCCTCCAAAGTTCCTTTTATCAGGATGTTTGTAACATATGCCTGTCTCTAGGGATGCGTTTCTTGGAAGGAGGGTGTTCTGGAAGGATGTGAAAGATCCATATTTTAAGCGTAAAGCCTAGTGAAGAGCTTCATTTTAGCGCATTTGCAAGTGGAAGAAGAGCTCTGCTTGTTCTTGTGTTGGCGCAATGCAACACATTAGTTAAGCAGTTTGGAAAAGTAGATTAACTTAGTGGAGAGGTCCCAAGTGACACCCTTTTTCTCTTTCTTTGGAAAATTAATTTTGTATGGGCAGCTTTAAAAGAAAAAAAAAAGAGGGGGGGGAGAGGCCCAGGAATGCCTGGAGTGGGATGGAGGGACAAGAGTTGGTAGGGCTCAGGGTCTGATTGGAGATAAATGGGATTCCTGCTGGAAAGGCTCCGCTAGATTTCACTGCTCTGCTCCTGTGCTGCCGCGGTTCTCGTGGGAATACCTGAGCAGGGGTGTCTTCAGCTGATATGATCAAAATACGTTTGGTTACTACTTCTTTGAAGACTTATATGATGTGGCTGATACAAAAGGTCCGGATTTGAGATCACGAGGGACCTTTGTGTTTGGTGCAGCACAAAACAAATATGAGGGACAGTTCGAGGAGATAACGGTCTGGGAGCTTCAGGCTGAGCGGATGCAATTTTGAAAGCTGGCTAAATGAGCTACGGTATTTTTGTTGATGATTTCTGATCAGATTTATAACTAGTGGCTTTTTAAAGCATACAGAACTCCCAAACTCGGAAAATTAATATTGTACTGATGGACCTGCTTGAACAAACATAATAAAAACTGTGCTCTCTGTCACGGCAAGCTGAAAAAGCAGATGGCAGTCGGAAGCTGAACAGCATACAGAAGTTTGAAATTTTAAATTAAATCAATTTGAAGCTTTGTTTGTGCCTAAGGCAAGCTTTCCCCTCAGATGAAGGAGAGTGGCTAGCTGAACTCTTTTGCATGGGCTCTGGTTTTGAAAAGGCTGCTGAAAGATTTGAAATCCTCTACGATCTACACCATTGTATTAGTCTGGGCTAACAGTGGAGCAGAAATATGAAATTCAGGTTGGTCCAGAACAGAAAGCCTTTCCAAAAATGTAAACTCCTGTAATGAGATGGGTACAGAAGAGGGGCTTCTGCTTTTACACAGCGTGCCATAAATATTCAGATTATGTCATATGTTTCCTGTGCTCTGAAGAGTTGTAAAAAAATAACTGAAGAAAGAAGGAAAGAATCCCGAAGCAGACGTACACATCGTGTTGTTCTGCTAGAATAAATTGACTTGCGCCTTGATTTAAACATCGTGAACTGTCTTGACTTTCCCCTAAGCTCACAGGAGATCGCGGAGTAAAGCAGGGAAGCTGTTCCCTGGGCAAAATGTTGTTCTCTGTATCTAAGAGTTCATTAGTTAGATGGGATAGGCTGGACCCTGAGGTCCTTATTTTTACTTACTCAATACTCTCCCAGGTTTTAATGAGAGCTTTACCTGAATAAAAACTACGTTTTATCCCAGGCCAGTAAGATTGCTGTCTTCTGCAGAATCGTAAGCCTTTTTCTGCTGTCTCCTAGCTTTTTGGTAATTGTGCCTTCTTTGTAGTTAACCGGCTTTGTGTAGGGAGCCTTGGAGCGGGTCTCAGGCTTCTGCTTCTTGGCTGCTGGTTGCTACATTAGTTCGGTGGTGAAAAGGTATTTTATTTCTGCTGGTTTGTTTTTTGGCCTCTCCTTTTCGTAAATCATCCCGTCAAATTGCAGCTGTACTCATCGGTTGCCTTGAGCTCTACAAAGTTGCTGCTGATGGTTTGTGTGATTCCTACCCTGACCAGCAGCGCTAAAATCACAGTCCCAGAGATTTTGTATAGCCCCTGAACCCTCAGACGTGCTCTGAGGTGGTGGGTGTGTACATGCACAGAAGGGAAATACCCATTTTAGCAAAACACAAGAGTCAAGAGACATTAAAAGAAAATCAGTTTAATGATTTTTAATTTTGCAGAAAGAAAATACTAGTATCGGGAATCTCAAAAGATGGCGGAATTCTCAGCCAGCCTCTTTGTTCCTTGCTCCTGCTTTAGGGAAGCTGGTCTGCTGCTCATCCATTTGGTCAGGATGAGTGGTTTGAGCTGCAATAAGCATTCACCTGGAATCCACTGTCAGTATAAACTATACCTTTATCCAGGAGAGTAGATGTTGAAGTCACTAGAAATGTAGCAAACTCAACTCTATTGAGATACCAGCTGTAATTACTGCGATTCTCCAGAACAGAATTGTAAAGGAGAAGAACCTAATGCCCAAACGTAAAATGAGCGTGGCTGTGGGATGAAGAGAAGCGCGGGCTGCATGAAGGAAGGACCGCACATGGTTCCCCCGTCAAGCACCCAGGTTAGACAAGTTGCTGCTTTGCTTATTGGTTACAGGAGGCTGTGGCATTGTTTTAGCTGCAGATTGAGCCGGGGCAGATCAGCAGCGTTGTGTCGCTGAATGCATTCAGAGAATCATAGAACCATAGAATGGTTAGAATTGAAGGGGACATTAAAGATCATCTAGTTCCAATCCCCCTGCCATGTGCAGGAACACCTTCCACTAGACTAGAAGGTGAGACATGTTACATGCTTAATTTGATTCTTCCCCAAATTTTTCCTCTCTGTTATCAAACACACCAGGTTTTGCAACAAATTTTTACATAAACAGCTGGAGGTGCGCGGTGGTGGAGAGGCGTGGTGGGACTGTGCTTGTGCTGGTTAAGCGGGCAATTTCTGAATCCCGTTGGACTTGGTGGGCTTGAGCGGTAGTGTGCTGCCCGCACAGCGTCGGTCTCCAGGAGGCTGCCGCAAGACCACACCAGTGACCTTCGCGGCTGGGCGCAGCGTGTGATTCCCGGCGGTCACACGCAGTTGCCTTCTTCAGTGTTGTCTTCGGTGGTATGCTGATTTACGCTGAACGGCGTGCTACGCATGATAGGTCACCGCTGCTATTAACATTTTTCTAGTGCTTAACCGCTCATTCTTCTTTCTGCTACGCAGTTTGTTTTGCGTCCTGCAAGTCGGAGTGCACGATCCAAAGAGCAGTGGACCTATTGCTCAGTGTCTCTGGCATATTCAATACATGCTTCCCTGACCACTGATTATTATCCCTGCGAATGCCCAGGGCTCCGCTGTAGCGAAGCACTTGGCGTCGCTGCCAGCTGCACTAGCTCCCGACCAGCTGGCGAAGGACAGGGGAAGGGAACTGAGAAAGGGAAAGAGATCACAGTGGAAACAAAAAATGGTATTTTAGACCCAAGTGCGTTCTTTTTGACAGTACAGCTCCAGAGAGATCGGTGTGGCTTTTTTGGTGATGATAAATAAATACAGCTCATGGACAAAACAGAGACTGGGTTTGACTTTCCCTTCATCGATAAATTCCAGTGGCTCCATTTGGTTTTACCGATCTTACTCTTTTGGAGGACTTTCTGTAGAAATGCCTCTTAAAAATGGGCAGAGGAAGAAAATTGTCCTCTTCCTACTTTTCTTCTACTCTCTTGCTCTCTCTTAATCTGCTTTGCAGCCAGAGAAGCTGCTCCGTGCGGATGAGTGTAATAGCCCAGTACAGTTCTGGGGTACCCTGAGCTGTTGGAGACTGGGAACATCGCAGCCCAGGGACCTGCTTCTCTTTTGGGAATTTCTTCTGCTGTTCCACCTTTTTTGACCAACGTCAACATATTTTCTTTCTGTAGTCCCAGATGAGTTTTAAAAATCTTCCTGCCTGGAAAACTATGGAAGGAAGAGGCTGGACAAAATAGTCCTGAGGTTTCCAGTGTTGGGCATCCAGATAAGGGTTTGGACTGAGAGGCATGTCCTGAGCAAGTGGGATTTGCTCTTCTTGCATGGAGCATCGTAAGCCTAAAGCCAAAGCGTGAAGCAGATAAATGGGATGTAGAATTCAAATATTCACCCAAAAATGTATGTAAAGTCTCCCGGAGCCGGTGTTGCGGGTCTGCCTTCCCATATGTGCTGGGAAGTTTGTAAGGAGATGCCAGGGGTATCCTCTCAGATACCACTTTCCAGATATGTAGACACGGACTTTTCTTGACTTCTCTTCTTTACTCAGCTTCTCGCCTTTTCTCTCGTGGGCAACTACCACCAGGTCCTAATCCAGCTGGGAGGCCGCCGGTGTAGTCTTGCAGAGTGGTACATGGGTATTGATGGTGTGTGTACAGTCTGAATCTCAGTGAGAGGGAGACCAGCTGGTGTAAAATTACCCCTTGACGCCGGTGGAGCTATATATCTCACCTCAGCTGAAGATCTGTACCATTTAATAGTGGCTCCGGCTTCTCCAAAGGCTCTTACACACATCTTGGATTTAGGTCTATCTGCAGACCTTTGATTTAGGTGTGTCTTGAATATAAAGAAAGAGAAATTAGCTCTGTCATTAGGTTGGATGTTACGTTGCCGCCGCTGCTGGGTATTTGTGGGATGAATTAACGTAGCACTGGGCGCAGGCCCCTCTGCGGAGCTGTCTTACAGGCTTTATAGGCATAAATACCCTTACAAATGGAGCAGCCTAACTGCATAAATCTTCAGACGTGTTTGCATCTGCCTACCCTTGGATATCCAGATTTAATTATCTTCAGATAATTAAAAATAATATATCAATACACTGCAATATGAAGAAAAAGGACAGGGGGTTTGGGAAGCCTCAAACACCTCAGTTGTGTCTTGCTGGATGCACGTGCGACGTGCCGTCATGTGTGTGCGCCCAGCGAGCTCTGCGTACCCGCGTAATCGTGTCTCAAGTTTCCCGTGTGGCACCTCCCCTGCCCCCACCATGGTAGCTATTTCTTCTTTCTTTTGTGTGTCAGGAATATGTGATTTTGTTGTCAGCACATTTTTTGTAATGAAAAGCAAATGGTATCCAATATGTCTTGGAGAAAACGTGCAAACAACAGCAAAATTATATGTTGTTAAAAAAAAAAGATACGTAACTTGTTTGCTGTCAATACGGCTCTTAATGACAGAGTAAGAGGAAAATGTACCCAATGTTCACTGCATGGGTGCAGCGATATGGGTAGGATTGGAATATATATGTGTATTTAAAAGACTATGCCGTGAGAAATTAAGTTGCAAAAATTGGATACACATCTGCAACATTTCAGAGAGTTAAGAGCGTATGCGGATTTTGTGAATCAGGACTTGGTTCTCTAAAAGATGTGCGAATTGAAAATCTCTGGCCGGTCTCTTCGGAGGGAAGACATAGACAGCTCCCTCAAATTACTGCTCTGCAATTCGCTGTAATTTTAAGTTCAGACATGGAGAGTAATGTCCTAAATCGCAAGTCTGAACAAGGAAAAAGCCAAACCAAAAAAAAATCAGTATACTTGTGTGTGTGTGTGCGCACACACATACGTATGTGGGTGTAGAACAGGTATGGGAAGAACCTTCCCTGTTTTTTTTGCAGTATGCCATTAACTCTGTCCAAGCAAGTAGCCACTGTATAGAATTTTTCCTCAAACTGGACTTGATTTTAAGTCTCTGCGTTATTCAGTGTAACTTGGGAAATGGAGTTTTTTTCAAAAGCTGTCTCATTCTAAGAAAGATTATGAATGATTTGCTGTTCCTGTTGCCAGTAGAATTGATCGTTCTTGCTTTGAAATCAGCTAGAAAACATCAGGGGTAAAATCTCTGTTTTTGAAAACACAGCAAAATTCCCGTGGACTTCACAAATGTCAGATTCGCCTCAAACATGAAAACTTACTGCTTGCAACCAGTATACATATTTTACACGAAGATCTAGTCATGCTAAACCTTGCTCATGCCGTGAATTTTTGCAAGAAGTGAATAAAAAGGAGAATGAATACTTGAAAGGAAGCTCATGGGCCTTGATTGAATGGCTGCCCATAAATATTTGATGCCAATATTTGTCCTGCTCTTGCAGAGACTCTTAAACAGCTTTTCCTCTGTGATCGTTACTTGACTATTCTTTTCTCCTTTCTTCTCCCCATCTGTTGGATGGCTCATTTCTGTTCCAGTTGTGAAAATGCACGTCTCCGGAGTGGAACCTGTCTTAAAACTGATGATAGTTTTTAAAAAAAAAATAATTAAGAATCTGTAGGCTGTTCCTAGGAGCATGTTTTTAATAAAAAGCTGTTAAACTCTTTGCATCTGCCCTCCGCAACCTGATTTATATGCTGCGAATAATCCTTCTCAGTAGAGCCAAATTTCAGCTAATTATCCCCAAACCGTCCACATGTTTCACACACATCACTGGGGTTCTATTTGATTCCTTCTTTATAAAAACATGGAGGGGATGAAGATTTCTCTCCTCATCCCTGCTGGGAGCCCACATATCACCCCCATGATGAATTCGGCTGGGAGGGTCCGGTGCAGCTCGTCTGCGTGTTCCCTTGGTGTCCACCGCTTTGTGTGGAACCTCTGTTTCTGATCGTGCCTGCACAGAACAAGACCCTGCAGCCCTTAAAGGATTCCCCGGGCACTTTGAGCAGTGGCGTACAATCCCCCAGAGCAGTACAATAGGGATATCTGTACTAAGCAATTCAGAACTGCCTAAGACTTTATTTGAAAATAATTTTTATAAATCTAATTTCCAGGCATAACGTTCAGCCCAGGGAAGCCGGGGAGTCTGGCTGCTGCTACTGCTGTTTTACACTGCTGTAACCCATTAACTTCAATAACGGCAATCTTCATTGCCACGCTCGTAGCGTGCACCAAAGTGCCTGGAAGCTGTAGCCGCTGGGCTGGTGCTTGGCTGCTCTTTGCCGCTAGAATAAACCCCGTAAACAGACGGCGCTGAAAAAATGAGCACAAAGGTGGCTACCGTCGGCGAGGAACAGCCTTGCCCGCTCTCGCTTCTGTGCTCTGATGTTTTGCTTCGTTATCTCTGCTGAGATTTTACCTGCAGTATTATGTTGAGTGGCAAAAAAACAGGAAATGAACAATTGCGTAATTGTAGGTAATATTTTTTTCGCAGCTGTAGAACAACAGCGGGGGGGGGGGGGGGGAGCAACTGGGATGCAGTTTCAGCTCTGCTGTAGCGAGCGTTGGCCTCCCAGCTCCCATTAAGGCAACGAGAGATGCACACCTAACGGTCCTTACCCTGTAATTAGTAAGATGCAAGAGGGAATTTGGATCCAGTGTGTTTTTTAAAATATTTTCCTTTATTTTTTATTTTTTGTGTATTTGAATTGTTTTTTTTGGCATCTAAAGCTTGCTGTTGCACATATTTCAGAGGGAGTCAGGGCTTCTCGGTGAGAGTAGCTCACGTGAAACGCTGAAGTGTTTAATGTTTTCAGCAAGACGGTGTTACAGTTGGTGGCCCTCCCAATCAAGAATGACATTAACGAGGGAACTGGTCTTAAGGATGTGTGCCATTCCCTAGTGAACCGAATGATGTCTACACACGCAGTCATTTGAAACGTACAAATGCAAAAATGTGAAAATCAATTCAGAGTATCTTTGTGATCATTCTTGAATAATTAAAAACTCTGTCGTCGGCCCTTTCATTTCTTGATTCAACCACTATGGCTGCTTTTTTTTTCCACGGTAAATTGTATAGCGACCTTAATCTGTGATACTGAAAGAATAGACTTTTAAATCAAAATAAGCGTAAGGGGAAAAAAAAGGAGCATATTAATTGCTCCTTCTTCCTACACATTTTTTTCCGTTCTCTTTCCTTCAGGCATTCCTTGCATAAAAATATCCATTCACCAACTGTTCACCAACTGTTCCTCTGCTCATTGCCCTACCTTAGATTTCATTTTAAGACACCAGCGAATATTTGCTCTTCAGCCTCACAGTCTTTGAAGTTTTCTTCAGGTTTTTAAAGGTAGCAATTTGAGGATGTACCAAACAGCAACGGTGAGTTAATGAGCACTTTCTGGAAGGGGCTGAGGTGTTATTAAACTTACGCTTTTATGAAACTGTTACTAGAAACATGGTACACATTAACCGAACTGCCGGCAGCGTTTTCCTCACTTCAGCATCCCTCAGTGGTTTAATTCCTCTCCTTCCTATCCTTCAACTCTTGGCACTTCCCAGCCGCGTCCGTCATCATCGTAACATCAAGCGATGCCTTTTCAGGCTTGGGGGTTGGTTTTGGGAGGCGAGGCGTGGCGTGGGCGAGACAGGAGGAAGAGAAGATCATACTTCGACCCTATTGCAGTGGGACATTCGCCTCTTGATGCTTCTTCTGTCAGCGCTGAAGAGGCAGAAGAGGGGTTCTGTGGGCTTCGCCTGGGGCTGTGTCTGCAGCTGGTCCCTCCGGGCAGGGGCAGAGCCCGGCGCTGGTCCTCGCAGGCGGCACATCTGCTTCCTGCGCTGGAGGCGGGAGTGGGACAGGGCACAGGGCACTGACGGGGGCAGAAGGACCCTTCAAAGAGGCCTGCGGAGCTTTCGCTGCCAACGAAATCCCAATCCCGCCCTGTGCCCCGGCATTTATATCCTGGTTTTCCTATAGCTATTTACATTGTTTTCCCCTTTGGAAACAGAGAAGCAGATTGAAAGCTCAGACTATCTGTAACCATTAAAGTAGATGTTCAGCCTATAACAATGAACTCCTGTAACTACCTACTAAGTTATGCACAAACACACCAATTCCTTGAAGACTGTGGACAAGTGTAATAAATATCTTTTGTTACTGGCCAGGGGGGGTTGACTGTGCAGTTTCTTTTCTGGTTTCCACGCGATGGGCCAGGTGGTCTTCTCCTGGAAGGTGGCAGAGATGAAGAAGGCATTTGGGAGGCAGCATTAGTTATTTTTTCAGAGCTTTCTATTGAACTTCTAGGCAAAAAAAGTTATCAGAAATGAAATACACAGTACACAAACCTGTTTCTTTTACCTGGGAATGGGGCTGGAGTCCTCGGTTTAAGAACTATGAAGCCATGTGTTACCTCTCTGCTTGAAAAGAGGAAGAGGAGCAGATGCTGGCTGAACTGCATCATCCCTTTTTTCCCGCCATTTCATTTTTAGGGGCCCCATCATCATTTAGATACCTGTGACAGCTTCTCTTCTAATAATAATACAGGCACAGGAATTGAGGGAGACCTAAGGCCCATCTGTTCCAGTGTCTTGGCTCTGACAGTATTCATTACAGTCTTTCGGGAGGGAAAGCCTAAGAGCTGCGCAGGAGGGAGATACAGAATAATGGGATTCCCTGCATGGTCTCCTTTGGATCTATAATACTTAGAGACTGACCTAACCCCTGAGGCACAGGGGTTCATATACCTTCATGGGTTTTTGCTGTCATTAATTATGACAGCGCTGGATCTAAGAGTGGACGTGTTTGTTGTTTCTGTGGATTTCCTCCTCTTTCCGTCTCTCGAGACGTGGGATCTTGCATCTTGTTTGTCTGAGCGGGGCGGGACGTGCTCCTTACAAACAAGTGAATTATAGGGGCAGGAAGGGACATTGCAAAAGGACTAATGTGTCCCCTCCTCATTATTCTTTATGTCTGATTATAAATAAGCCAGGTTTTATGATGGAGCCCAGAAGAACTTGCAGAGCAAGTATTCAAACATTTTGTTGTGTCTTTTAGCTCTGTGGATTAGTTTGGCCAATTTCAATACATTTCCTTATCTCTCTAACGTAGGGGCTTTTATAGAGCCCCTCAAAGGAACATTAATGTGCTCCATACAGAGATTATTTTATGTGCAGAATGAAATCCCTTGCACCTCTACTTTTTCATCCATTGTTTTTAAAGCCCCAGTGTACACTGGTAATTTTGGAAAGCTCTTAAAAGAATAGGTGGGATTTGTTCATAAATCAGCTGTGCTTTGATCTGGCCTTTTGCTACCTTAAGGCGCTCTAAAAGGTGATAATAGTTCACTATTTTTTATTCTCCCCGGCATCCCACTTCCCCGAGCGACATAGGTATGTAAGAATCATCAGGTTTTATTTGGCTCAGATTTCTCTTCCAGTGTTTTCTTTCACCTTTTGATTAGCAGTGCTTTGATGTATCTGTGTTGAGGTTTTGGATGCACCCCATTACTGAACCATGTTCTCTCGTAATGACTTACTACAGTCACTTAAGTTCTCCGTGCTTAAATGTGTAAGTGGCAAATGTAGACTCTGTAATGAAATACAGAAAATGTTGCTGCAATATTTGAGATGCTTCAATTTGAAGAACAGAGCAGATGGGGTATGGAATTTTGTTTTTGTTTTATTGTGTTGCTCTTTGTGCTTGTTCCACGGGTCCGGTAACAATATACTGTACTGTGCCACTTTGATTTAGAAGAAGCTTTACTTCAGGAGTGTAATTACCCTTTCTTTAGCATTAGTTCATTCTTGGCACATGGGAAACTGTTCCCATATTTCTTCTTTTGTCCTTGTTGGTACTTTCTTATGAGACATTCTCTCCATTCTTATGATCTCTGACCCCAGTGATGCACAAGTCGCTTCTGAGTCAAAGTACAGATGAAACCTGTGCCGAACAGCTGCAAAAAATATTCTTTGCTTCAGGAACCGTTTGATGCCATCCTCCCTAGGGAAAGATGTTTGTTTCCCCAAAAAAGAAAAAAATCTTGCTGTGAACAAAAGAGAGAAAATATTAAGCATCATTTTGCCACTGACAAAGAATAAAAATAATTTAAGTCTGGACATGAATGACTTCAGCAGAGCGTAGATTATTTCTCAGGTTGAGTGTGCACTCTGCAATTCAAAATGTGGTTGAATATTCAGACTTTTTTTTTTATTATTCATCATTTCAAAATGCATCAAATGTTTTTATTTTTTTTTAAACCGAAAACCACGCTTAACAGTACATTTTCTAAGGCTGTTGTTGGCTTTTAATGGTGAGTCAGTTTGTCCTTTATCAGAACGGCAACACATGGCTAAACTAACATAAACTCCTTCGACTGTTTTATGCACGTGGTTAGTCTGCTAGCGTTTGTGTTGAATTGCAGAGAGGTGATAAGGATGCAGCAACCGTTTCATCCAGGTTTCCATTACGGAGTTGGATTTCAGCAACATCCCTCCTCGCCTGCACTATTCCCTTGTAACCTGAAAGTTTAAAAAAAAAAAAAAAGAGTGTTTCAGCTCTGGCTGGCTGGATCCTCGCTGGCAAGGAGTATCCTTTCAGATAACCTCGGCAAAACCGAACAGGTTCTTTGGAGATATAAAGCCTCCATGTTGGTTCCTTAATTGTTACTTTTCACGTGTTATTTAATGCTTCTGCGTCCCCTTCTTGCAGCCCATCCAGTTACTGAGTTATATCACGTACGAATCGCAAACAGATGATGGCTCCTGCCATTCCCGTGGCATCTTCCAGGTCTAGATGCAGACACAGTGCGAACATCCCCCCAGGGAACATAAGACGCTCCTGCTTCATCACTGAGCTCCGGGATGCCATCTGCAGTTCCCAACACTCCTTGCCCTTTCAGGGCAGCCACACTTCCAGCATGGAAAGTTAATCGGATCTGTCTCAAACTTTTCTTTCCAAAGTCAGTAATTCATTATCGTGGCCCACAGAGTTCAGCGTTATGTCTGAGAGCTGTTTTGATAAGTTAGTTACGGACTTTATTCGGTAGTTGTTTGCAAAGTAAGAAAGTTTTGTGCCAAACGGGGAGAAGATTTCAGTGCAGATACGTGACAAGATGCGTGAGGACCTCATGCAAATGCGGATTATGCTTTCTTTGGCTGTTGACATTGCCTTGAAATTGTGATTCTTCCTGATTTTTTAATTGTTTTTTAGAGGCTGCCGTTAATGTGAAATTCACTTGATTAAATTTGACTGCAACTTGCATGTTTTAAAAGTTTTACTCTGAGGCACCACTGCCTGGATGTACGGAGCGCCTATCGAGTCAGCTGCCCTCGTCGGCTTCTCGCCGGTCCTGAGGGAGAAGTGCTAGGTCGCCACGTCAATTTATTTACAGTGATAGGGCATCATTTTAGCTACTTTCTGCATTTCCTCCTAATTTCCCTCCCAAGTCTGTTAATATTCACTTTCACTAATATGATACGAAAACAGACAGTCATCTCAGGGCCCTTTTTGTCATCTTAATGAAAATGTAACTAGAACAGTGATACACTTCCAGTGCGAGGTGATTTGACTGCGGTGGGATAGGCAATTACTATTGCATTAACATATCCACGTTACATTAATGACGGAGTGCCACCCTTGCTGTCAGGAGGCTGTGGTTTACTTTTGTCTTGGATGCAGAAAGGGATCATTAGTGTTCCATGAATAATAGAAATCAGAGAGGGAAAAAAACCTATTAGGGTATTTTATCTACCTTCCTGCCAATATAAAATTCCTTCTTTTCAGTACATATTCTACAGTTGTGTTCTTTTTCCTGACAAAATGTCTGCGTTACAAGTCCTGAGTGGGAATGTGATGCGAGTGCTGTTAGGATCAGTGTCAGGATTCCCACTGACTTCAGGAGCAGCTGAATCAGGACTGTGAAAACTTGAACAAGTCTTGGTAGGTAACTTCTTCCAAGCAGGGTTTTAATCTGTAAATCAGTGGGAGATGTAGAGGGTCTCTCCGTTCACGAACTGTGGCTATAGAGCATTTGTGGGATTGCAGTAGTTGCTGGATTTAGGCAGCTAGAAGGCAGATGGGATGCAAGTGGTTCTACCCACGTTGCCTAATGATAATTTGTTATTCTTTCACCTTCAGAAAATATTTTCAGATCTATTTTGGTAAAAAAAAGGCACCAGATATTTATTTTAAAATGTCTTTCTGCATGGGTTACAGCTTTATTCCACAGCTGCTGTTTTATTTTTTACTTATGAAGACAAGACATCATGGAGAGAAGAGGATCTGAGATGCAGACACCCTTCCCGTGTGCCGCTCTTCTGTCGGCAACATCCAGAGGTTGTGAAAAAGTGTCATAATTTCTGCAATATCCAGGAGAAAAATGTCTGCAAGCAGGATGAGTCTTATTTTTCATCTGTGTAACCTTTGGGGAAACGGTGTGTGTTTTTGTCACTAGCCTTGCTCTTTGGACCCACTGATTTCATGTGCTGACGTTGGGCCCGTTTAGGCAGCTTTGCTGATACCCTTATGCAGTGCCTCTGTCTTGCTCTCCTCCGTATTCTGCATCATCTGCTGTGCGAGAGCTGTGCCATTCCTCACGTTTTCCTGGTGTGCAAAGTCCGGACATTTCAGGGGTCCTGAGAACAGGCAGCGCTTCCCGCACACTTGATGGTGAAAGTCCACGTATAACTTAATTCTGCCCATGTGTCATATTACTGTATACTTGTGAGGTGTCAGGACACGGAGCGGTACAGAAAGCGGCAACTTTCAGATAGCTCAAGGAAGGCTGGAATGAATAAGAGTGTTTTTACACCACAAGAACCTGTTAACTGACGGGGACAACGTTGGGCTGTCCGTCCTGCATGGAACAAGCCACCTATGAATGTTAAAGTATGCAAGAGCTGCAGCAGATGTCTGTGATTTAGAGATTTGAGTAACTCTTACACTTGCCAATAGCTCTTATGTACAGGGATCACCCACCCTCTCAGGTAAAAATGCGGTTTATAAAATGCGGCGTATAGGAAAGATCGGCTAACCTTGAGCAGTGCTACAGCTCCTAAGACAGGGCACAGTAGATGGTTTCGTTGGTTGACTCTCCAACCCTCTCTTATTAGGGCCGCGCTCACCTTCAGGATTTCTCAAAGCCTGGCGCAGCAGCCTGACTGCAAACCAGCCTAAGGTAAAGAAAACGTCCTCTGACTTTGAAACGAGTCCATAGGCTGAATGGGTTCTGGTTTTGCCATCCCAGGTGGCAATTCCCCCCCCACCCCCCCACCCGCAACGTGAACGGTTGGCGTGGGGTGTGGTTGAGCGGGTCGTAATTTTTACTCAGGTGATGAATAAGTGATAGATGCACAAACAGGATTTTTACGCTGTCAGATGTAGGATGTTACGGGTTATAATATTGCTGTTGGGCTTTTTGGCTGAGATCAAGTGCGGTGTCAGCTTTGGTTTATGTATCTTCCGCAGCAGCCTCGCAACAGATTCAGAGGTTGTGAAAACATGTTCTTGTGTGGTTTTTTACTTTGTTCTTTTAAATGATTTTATCAGAAAATATAGTTATTTAAGTAGTTATAGGAGTTTATCCTTCATATGCTAATAAATTGACATTTACAAACAAGAAACATATATGTCAGTAACCAGATCAGTAACTGTAAAATAATTTCTATTTATCTCATCTACCAATACCACTCAAAGAAGGCCTCCGGCTTCCAGACAGCAATAACATAAATACCAATTTAAGAGGTCTAGTCAATAATGTGCACTGCACACACACTCCAAATGTAATTAGTTACTCCGTTCTGTTCCCATTGCGTTACCTATGGATTATGGCTATGGATTCGGCCTTCCAGAAGTGTTTCTCTCCTGCTCTTTTCCCCTCGCTATCCATCAGGGAGGTCAGGAGGTAGCTCCCACCTTTGGGTGGGAATTGTTTGCCTATGAATGTACCTTCTCCATCGGGCACTGCCACCCCCAGTCTAGGGAATTTCCCCCGGCGAAACCTGAAAGGGATTTTAGTACACATTAGTACTTCTCTGAGCACCCCGGGGAGGGATCTGGCTATCTAATTAGGATAACACACAAGAATTGGAGTCATATTGAGATTACTTGGGAACTCTTACTCCGTTTAAAAAATGCAGGAACCAGTTTCTAATTATGTTTCTTGCGCGGCAGAGCTCCAGGTTTTCCACCGTCAGACGGAGAGCGAGGCAGCGTGAGACTGCCCGCCTTGCTTTGTAGTTTGCTGACGGGGAATGTTGACCTCCTCCTTCTCCAGTGCTTTCAAAGTTGAGGCTAATTATCGACAGGGGTCCACGTTGCATTTCTTTCTAAAGCAGATTTCAAGGCTATGAAATCCAACCTAGTAAGTACCTGAACCTTGAAGGGGGAGAGGGGGGGGGGGGGAGATGAAAAGAAGCTGTAGCATAAGTTTGATTTAGCAGAAATAGGTCTTTCAAGTTTTGTTTGCTTACCTTAGCAGACACATGTGAGCCAAAAATACACAGCAGACTGCAAAAATAATGAGCTGGAAAACAATACGCCATTGAGAGAAGTGAATAGTTAGAACGGGAATGAAAAAGCCGCCCTTTTCTGAGCTGGTATACTGTGGTATACTGGGGTACTGTGTAAGTTTAATCTTTGGAACTGGAAAACTGTGAAACTTGTGTTGGTGTAGTAGCCCAAATTGTGTAGGCTGTATTAGCTCATTTTCAAATAAATTTAATTGCAGAAACTTTGACAAACCATACCCCGATGAGACCTGCAGTTGCATTAAAATGGAAATATTTTGTGAAATTGGTTGAATTTGCCAAAATTTAATTTAAGAGAAATCTAGGGAAGGATGTTATGATGTCTAAATATCTCATTTCAAAGCTTTTGGAACAGAATGTCTTGATTTTTAATTTGCAATCATGCTTTCATTTAGAATAGTTTTCTAACTTTATGAACGTGGACAACTCAACTATGGAGCGTTTTGCTGACTGAATGAAACCCTCTTTTCTGCAAAATTTTCCTGCGTTGAAAATTTCAAAATAGGGCAGGTTCACTCTTAACTGGCACGAAGCTGAATGTCAAAATTTTAAAATTGGTCACTACATTGGAACATGGAATTTTTGCAGAAGTCTCTTTGTAATGTAAAAATAAAAAAGTATATGGTAAATATGCCTCACTGTGGTGTTAGTCACAACCAGGTAGAATTTTAAGAGAGTAAAAAGAAGGTCTGATTTATTTCACTGTAGATCAGAGGCGCGGGCAGGTGAGAGGCAGCACACTTGCTCTGCCGGGGTGTTCTGAATGAACCCAGGAGCAGCAGAGTTTGTTTGCCGTGCAGAATGGTGCCTCTGCGCTTGTGCTGAAGGTGCCATAAACCCCAGGAAAATAGACAAGAGAAGTAATGTACGAAATCATCTGCTGCGCTGCTCTCATACCCTGAGCTTTGTCCGCCCACTCTTTAAATGCCTGAAGCTTGAAGACTCCCACTTGGGTTTTTTTAGACTTTTTCTTAAACCAAATGGCTTCGTAACTGAGCAATTAGTCCTGGCATTATTGAAATGCCTCTGCTTGCTTGCTTTCGTTTTTCCTACATGTCACCCTAAATATTAGGATAGTTTACAGGCTGCTTTGCAAAACAGTCTGAGAGACTCTAGGATGATAATTTTTTAATTGGTAT
Source organism: Vanellus vanellus (assembly GCF_965231255.1). Taxonomy (NCBI): domain Eukaryota; kingdom Metazoa; phylum Chordata; class Aves; order Charadriiformes; family Charadriidae; genus Vanellus; species Vanellus vanellus. The sequence goes on along the minus strand of NC_138910.1, from coordinate 77,596,025 downwards.
GAAGCACCTCATGATTCTGCGTACAGAGAAGATGCTTAGGAGGGGATCTACGATGGCTAGTATAATTCCAGATGGTGGAAATAGCTTCCAAAGAGTCGAAAAATAAGATGGAAACGTTGGCCTTTTCCAGGGAAGGATTTCTGATGCAGGCCAACGCTCCGGCAGTAACTCCACAATGCATGAGGAATATATTTCCATCCTCAGCTGTTCTCTATATATTCCTTCTATGAAGCATTTGAGCCCTCAAATCCAGGAGGCGTTTGCATGGCTGGCCCGCTCTACCTAAAGCTACATGAAGGCTCTTCTATTTTATATTCCTTTAAGGGCAGCTTTTCCCCTGTACGACCTTCCTAGAGATCCTTCCATTCCCCAGTAGGTTTTAAAAAGTTAATCAGTGCCTTGTACAGCTCTCAGTGGCAGAAAGGGCTACAACATAGGCTATTTGTTCCTAAATCTACACTTGATATAAGAAGCAGCAAGCAATATATAGCCTCATACATTAGCGCCCGCAGACGCTCACACCTTCTTTGGCTGACCTGGTTATTCCTGTGTTCCCATTAGCCTGCTCGGCTGTTCCGTTTAACCAGCTGCATGCACTAAATAATAGAAACATTTAATGTTTTGCCGCTTGAATGGTCCCCAACAACAGTTTGGAACAATCTCGTCCCAGCGGATCGTGATTGCGGAGCGGCTGGATGACAGCCCTGCTTCCTCCCAGCCACGCGCGGGGCTTTGGCGCTGCAGCGAGGTGGAAGCGAGGGAGAGAACATGTGCTATTTTCTGAACACTCTGGGTGCAAACAGGAGCGGGGTGTGCATGTGTGTGCCTGCGTGTTTACACTTCATGCAAATTCAGATGTTCCTATAGCAGCACAAACCTCTTGCTGCTGCTGGAGAAGCTCTCAGAAGTTGTTTTCCTCTGTTGTTAAATTTCATTTCAATGTTTTACTGTGTCACAGAATGTGTTCGCTGCCTTCCTGCTGGGGAAGACCTTCCAGTGCAGCGCTGGCTGGCTGCAGGCATCCCAGGGCGAAAGCGGAGCTGCAAATCAGCCCTCTATCTTCTGACACGTTTATGAAGAGCGCCCAAGTCTCGCTCCCTCCACCCCCCCTCGCTCTCCTTCCCCTCTCCTTGGACAATGCAGTTCCTTTGCAAACGGAGATCCTTTCCCCTGGTTTATCCCTGAGCCTCAAAGCCCCCGTGGTCAGGTTTGTAAAACCTGAAGTATCCGACCGAAGGACCAAACCAGCAGGATCGGTGCAGCAGGAGGCTGGTGCCTGCGCTGGGTCCTGCCTGCGGTCAGGACAGGGACCTGAACCCTGGGGAGTCTGGTCATTGCCGAGAAGCTTCGTTTAATGCACCCATCAGCCCTCCTCCGACAGATCCAGCCTCTCGGAAACTAGTTCAGGGTAACTCAGGGGTGCTGGCGAGCCCTGCAGGGCAGGGGCTGCCCCCCTAACCCGCTGCCAACCTGCTGAGACCCCGTAACACCGGGGCTACCTGCAAAGGGGTTAGCAACCCTGCAGAGGGGTTGGTGGCCTCGGCTTGTCCCCAGGAAGGCACGGAGCCGCCGCTTGGCTGTGGGACGGGTCGTGCAGGATTTGGAGAGGCTGCAGGAGGCAGGGTGGGTGGGTCACCACACGTGATAGAGCACGTCCCGCAGAGGGGCGCGGGGGCAGGATGCTCCCAAAGGGCGCTCGGTACAACGTACCGCTGCCAAACGAAGCTCACGGCTGAACCGCATCAACTGAGACCGACGGATGAAATACCCCAACTCAGCTGGCGCTCCCTCCAAAGAAGTGTTTTCTTCTCTTTGTCCAGACAGAAAATTGGAAAATGTCAGCTTTGTTTTCTGATGAAAATTCATTGTCTGCTTTCCTGAAAGCCATCGGTAATGCCTAGCCCAGCCTGCGTCAACGGGAGTCCTAAAATACAGCGCGTGGCAAAGAGAAGTGGTAAAAACGTAGGCTGCACTCTTCTTGTCGGTGCTATTACTCTTCTTGCCCCCCTGTGGGTGCCTTGTGTGAGTGTGGCAGCTTCTATTGAAGAATGCCGTTTCTCCCAAAAGAAGAGGGATTTATTATTTTTGCTACATGGGGAACCTGTCGTCTGACAAGTATTTCCCTCTCCCAACCTCTGTTCTCCTTTTCTGTACATAAATACAGTGCTTGCGCCCCTCCGAATGCCCCGGCTTTTCTGAAAAACCCAGTGTTGTATACATCAAATCGGCCCATGCATTTTTAATGCGGTCTTATTGACTGGATTCGGGAAACATAAGGATAAAACAAATCACTGTACTACGAAGGAAAAAGCCATTTGGCCAAGTGCATCTGCTCACCTTTGATTTATTTCAGCAACTTTCTCCTATATTTTCAGTCTATTCCCTCCCCTTAAAAATAATCTATTAGTCTTCTAGTATTTTGGCATTTGCATCTGCGAGTCTGCTTCTCAGCCCATTCCATATTCTCGTTCCTTTGATATATACATATGAAATAATGACCCAGAGCTGAAATACTAGCTAAACCTGCTTCCTGGTACAATCCCCGTGGTATTTAATTTTACTTTCTTCGGCATCTAAAATGATGGCCTGTGTGATTGGTATCTAAATGTACAGTAGTGTATCTTCCAGGAGCTAAACATTGTGTTCGAGCTGGGAGCGTGAAACCTGAACAAAGCCCCTCCGGATAAATGAGCTGTGCGCTGTTTGCTCAGCGCCGTGTGGATAACCGGAGCCTTGCGAGTGCTGCCTGGGATAAACGCTGCGGAGGGAACGTAGAAACCCTCATTTCAAAACCTCGGCTGCCTCCCGAAGCCGTCCGGGCTGTTCCTTCAGCCGCCAGCTGTGGGTGCGCGGCCTCTCGCGTGGGCTGGGGGACGTGCTGGGACAAAGGAAATGTTGTGTGCGTGTGATTTGGGAAGAGGACTTGCTTTTTCAACAAATAAGTACTGGTCTCGTCTGCTGTCTTCAAGCAGGACGTTCGTTAGGATGTGATGGAGTACAGTCCTGAGAGGAGCAGCATGAAGGTACCATCCCGAGGGGCTTCTGGATGAGCTTAAACTTCTGGGATACTTTTTGGGACGTGGGCTGTTGCGTTAGCTGTCCACACAGTGCTGTTACGTCCTGCGTAGCCAGTCCACGTCTTCCAGGAGCAAAAGTAGCTCCGTTGTAATGGAGCAATGATCAGATAACCCCACCTGCCTGCCCACTGCCTGACGGCCAGCCCGACGCTCTCAGAGCAAGGCAGATTGCGTGGGGAGGATGAGAAGAGTTTTTCCAACCAAACCAAGGTGGATCTTGATCTCCTTGCTTCTCTTTTCCTTTCCTTTCTTTACTGCGGAGCCGTAGGCACCTGCGGGACTCTGTTTAAAACCTGTAGTGCCAAGTACTTGTCTCGGTGAGCCCTCTGTGCGAAGGCAAACATGTAAAACCCACAAATTCCCATTTCATACACTTGAGGTAGCCAGTTAGGGGTCCAAGGTGCCACACCAGCAACCCATGCTAGTGTTTTGTGTGAATTAATGACGTAATTGCAAACGTCGGTGCTCGTTATGGAAGTGCCTGTGAGGTCCATCTGAAAATGGGACCCTGACTGTGCTGATTACAGCCACTGCAGCAGATCGTGAACACACCAGCCTGTCCCCGGAGCCGTCGGTCGGAGCGGGTGAGATGGACAAAGGTGAGACAAGAAGAGAGAAGGAAATGATCTTATAGCAGTCAAAGCGCACTGACAGCCGTTGGATCCTGGTCTTTTCAGTCTCGTCCCCATGCGCTGTCCCTGGACCACAGGCTTTTCCCAGGAACAAACCCAAGCTTCGTGTCTATCTCCTCTCTAAATATTCACACCGTCTCGTGCTCTCCTGTGTTGTGTTGCTGCTGTGAGTGTGTGAGGCTTGCACGCCACGAACAGATATAAATTACTATCAGCAGCATAATAAAGAGTGATATACGCAGCCATGTCAGCCCTTCTCACGCTGCAAGCTTTTATGTCGGTTGTTTAAATCCACCAACAATATTGCTGCAACTTCACAAGATATCGGTGCTTTTTAGTCTAATGGGAATGATACGGCTGGTTTTCAGCTGCCTTCGGGAGCAAATACCAGTGCTGTGGGATTTGAAAATAGACATTCAGCGTCACGAGGATGGTGCTGACCTGGGGACCTGGAGCGGGTCCTTCAGCGGGAGCAGTGCGGCAGACCAGAGCGCTGGGGCAGGGCTGCCAGTGAAAGTAACCTACAAGTCACTGTAGAGGCAGGGTATCATCATGCTTTTGCAGTTTACAACCATTTACTAGGGTGGGAAAGGATAGCGTGTAGAAAAAAATATTATAAATTCAGTGGAATGTAAATCCTTCTGCATTAGGATGCATTTTCCCTAAAGCATCCCTTAACCAAATGGGCTGTGAGGTTCCCTTTGTCTCAGGCGGTATTTTAGCCATTCTGACTTTAAGTGACGGATGTGTAATTCTGTGACATGTCCTTAATGAAACATATTGTGTGTCTGTGTTCAGTGTTGACCCAAAGCCAAAAGTGAGAAAGGCTTTTGCAGATTTTTGTATCCAGTAACTTCAGGGAATAATGCTCTTTAAAATATTTCTTTTAATAAGCTTAAGTGGAGAAAATTGAAAAACATCATTCATACTTTGATGTCCTAAAGTATGAAATCTGAATAGCTTACTAGTGACTAAATTCTATCCCTTGACCACGGAAAGAGGCAAGATTTAGGAACATCTTAAGATCAAATAAAATAGGGTCAGCTTTGTGATGTAGTGGCTGTGCAATTCATTGCCGTATGGGAGTCAGGAGTTCAGGCTCTGAGCTCGGTATTTCTCTCACAAGCTGACATTCCCGCAGAGAGCTGCAGGGCTAATATTTTAAACACAGTCCTTGAGAAAGGCTCCGGACCAGCTGCACGGGGAGGCCAGCGGTTATACAACTTCCCTAGGACATGGGACACCTCGGTTTGAACCCGTTAAACTCCGGCTTTCTCTGAGATTTTGACTCAGGTACTTCTGTAAAACAGAAATAAAAGCACTTTTGCGTCTCGGTAAGGTGCTTTGAGCATTAAAGACACCCCAGACCAGAGTTTAAGAGGTGTTTAGATGCCGGAAGATTCAGTTAAGCAGTTTGGAAAATCACTCAGGGTCCCCAGGTGCTGCCTAACTTGTTGGCTTCGCGGAGTGTTTCAGAAGCTGCTCAGCCAGTATTGACTGATACACCCCGATAAATGAACCTGGAGAGATTTTCACTTCATGGCATGATTTTTAGAGGGAGCTTTAAAGACTCTTCATCTGCTGTGGGAAATGTAACATTTGGGAAATAGCTGTAAAGCGCCGTTAGACCCCTACTGCAGTTTATTAGTATTCTTTATGCAAATCCACGTGGAAAAATTGCTCTGAAGATACCTGCTTAGAAATCTAAATACTGCCAAACTTGCCCCAGACTGCAGGAAATCGGACAAAATCTCTGGCCTGACCTTTGAATAACCCTGATACTGAAATATTCAGTTTGTTGTACACACTCTGCTTTAATTCGTGTTAGAAGCAAAATGGTGTAGCCCAGAGCAAAGAACGTGGCCAGGTGTGAAGGGCTGCAGCCGATGTGTGTCATCACCTCCGTAGCTGAACTCCAAAAGTCTTTAATCGCATGTGAACTTCAACATCTTCTTTCCGAAATCAACTGATCGAGAAGTTGGCTGTGAAGCGTTTGAGATTATGTATGTTTGTCTTTAACAGGGAGCTTTTTGCCGATCAGTCAGGACTGAGATGGTGTCAAGGATGCTCTGAGCCTTATGGAGGTGGATGATTTGGCCACAGCTTTATCATGATACTACTGCTAATATATGTACTACCTTATGCTGAGAAAATGTAGTCGTCTTTTACCAACATGTTTATGTTAACATTTATGGTGCATTATGTTTGCCTTCAGCTTTTTTAGGCTGGTGTAGAAGAACCTTATTTTGGCAACTGGGTTCTGATAAAGAGCCTTAATACCGTGCTGGTTACTGACTACAGGCCTTCATATCTTGCCTTCATTTATACCTGAGTTCCTCAAAGTCTTGCTTGCCCTCCTTCTCCAAAAATATTTGGAAGAAGACAGTACAGCTCTCTTCCTGGGGAGGAAGGAGGTGGATTCAACCCATAACTGAGTGCCACACCTGCCCAAGACACTTAATGTAGGAGCACGGTTGGCCAAATTTCACCTATACTTTAGGAAGAGGAATAGACCCCCCCAGGGATTCGGTGGATGGATCACTGCTCTTTCTGTTTTGAGCGAGGACAACTGAGCTCCCACCTCTCAGGCCACGTTCAAGGGCATTAGGTCAGGAGGTGTGAACCCGGGCCACAGATGTGGAGGGAACGATCGTTCTTTGACTCTGCGTCGGGAGTCCCACCTGTGCTCCCTTAATTGACTTAGCTGGGGTGGCTCTAGCAGTAACGGCGTGGTACATCGGGCTTTACCGCAGACCATAAAGGCATTTCCAGCATCCCTGGATGCATTTTTCTGTACCTTAATAAGCCCGTGTACCTGCATTTTTATTGCTGCGGGATTCTGTTGTTAGAGCAACGCTTTACTTGTGCTTTTGTGCATCACCCGTTACATCTGCTTTTGAAGTATCTGTGTGAAGAGACAAACCTCCAGAGATGTGTGCAGAACACAGTACTGAACCTCTTCCCCAAGTTCTTGGGTGAGAACCTGGGCAGTGGACCATCCCTCTCCTTATTCACACATGTATTGTATTATTGTTCTTCTTTAATTCATAAAAATGGATGCAGAGAAGATCAGTGACTTACCTGGGTCCCATCTGAAGCTGGAGAAAAACTTGGTGGCCTGTTCAGTAACCCATAGCCATCCCTCCTCAGAGCCTATAGAGTACAGAAATATTAATGTGTCCTCTTTTCTTTATGGTTTTAATTATTGTGTGCACTGGGTAAGATGATAAATGGATATCTCTGTGTTAAGCAGCTAATTAATGTTTGGAATTTAGTCTTTTGTTTATTGTAGAGTTTTGTGAGAAACTATTCTCAGCTGTAATGGAGTTCATGAAATATGTACTGTAGGTTTAAAATGGTAGTGACAAAAAGACGAGGTGCTGCTAAGGGCCATCAATGCATGTTGACTTCTTTTGGTCCTACATACATCAAAAAAATGAAGTGAAGCCCGTTGCTGGAGGACTGATTGCAGCGAGTACCTTGTTTAATCTCACACGTTCAGGATGCCTTGTGAGCCAGGAAGGCTATCAAGATACAGTTTTAATTAACATTTGCTTTTTAGATAATGTGCACAGTTTATTTTGGCAAGAGTTCATTGAATATGAAATTTCCATAATTAAGGTACTTAAACCTGCAATATTTTGTTTTCTACAGTATTTTTTCCAAAATGGCATAAATTCTGCAGCATTTATTACCCAGTAGACAACTACTACAAGAAATAGCAATTTCTCCCCCTGCTTTTTTTAATCTGCTTCTAACCTCTTGGTTTTGGTGCCTTGGTAGACAGCATCTTTTTACAAACGTGTTTGAGCAATCACAGAATAAAAATAAAGGAGAAAAGGTATAAATATAAGTACTTATTCCTAAGATAATTAAGTACAAATCGTCTATTAATTTGGTTTAATATGCACACCTGAGTGAACTCATCACTATATCATCTGAACAATCCACAAAACTATGTAAACCAGTGAGTCATCACAGATATGATATTTCTCTTCTGCCCTTCAGAAGGAGCCAGACTCTTAACGTTTTACATATTTAGAGTTATTAAACGCTCCTTTCGGAGATACTATCAGCCTCCTGTTGTAAAAGGAACAAGCAAAACAGTATGAGAAACCTTCCATGGCATAGACGGTGAGTTGAAAGAATTAATGATTCTTGGATGTTCCCAATATTTTTAACGGTGCCTGAAAAGGAACTTGCTGAAAAAAACATAGTTGTGCTTTATAGTTTTCTGTCACGGATTCTTAAGATAAGGCTAGAAAGCTCTAAAACCAAACAGAAATGGCTGATGAACAATGAAACCTCATTTTTTAGCTCGGTATAATGTCAACAGATTTTCACAAGAAGGAATGTTATTAAACAATGTCAAATTAAAAGGGAGAAAACTACTTCCATTCTGGGTGTGTTGGGAGCGGTTTGGAGAGAAGAGGAGAATAAAATCACTGTTCAGAGTGATTGCTGGTAAAAATGAGATTCTTCAGAGTACTCGGTGTCATTGGCAGGGAGGAACCTGCAGATCCGTTGAGGCACTGTGACTTTATTATTTATTGAGGGACTTCCAGATGAATGCAGGAGGAGTGTAAAATTGAAGAACGATTTAAGGGTAAAAGGTTATTTGTGTTTGGGCTAAATCCTCTTTCTTTTGGACATTGTCAGCAACTCAGTTTTTAGCTACGAAGCAGCCCACCCTGAGGAACCGCCGGGAATGCAGCGCAGGAGGTTTGAGGGGTCCCCCCTCCTCCGCGCCTGCTCGGCGCGCGTGGGCTGATGTCAGGGTGTACAGACCGGGAGGAGAACAACTCCCTCGTAAGAATACAGATTTTTTTGTGAACTGCTTAGGTTATTTCTCTCTTGTCCAAAGAGTAAATGTAAGCAGAGCTGAAATCACGCCAGCCTTCCCGCACGTGCTATGGAAGCGATAACTTAAATCCAAACTGCCAGGTAGCCTCTGCTTCCCCTGGGCTGTGAAATCGCTTGAGCTATTGGTCCCTGGAAGGAATTCGTCTGCACCCAGTGTCTGCACCCAAAATTGAGTGTGGGTGTGCCTTCTTTTCACAGCTTAGCCCTTCCATTTACCTGTGAGATAGGTAAATGTGGTCAGTCCAGCAGCACCCATCAGAGCGTTAGCTTCTGCCGAAATACCTGGGGGTCCTGGACCAGGTTACGGCCTGGGGGAAGGTCCGTGTAGGACCTCGGTTCTCTCCTGCTGAGCTGGGCTGAGCTGGGCTGAGCTGTTCCCAGCTGCAGTCGAGAGGAACCCCTGCGATAAAGCCCGGGTTTGCTCAGCAGAGGCGCTGGCTGGAGGAGTGCTCCACTCCTTGCATCCGCAGTATCTCAGAGGGCGCAAATGCTAATTAGCGTCAGCGATTGCTAGAGGGGAAGACAGTGCCCGTTCGGCTCGGAGGGGTGTAGCTTGCCCTTTCGAAGCAATAAATCTATATTGGTTAAACTGCCTGTGTCGGAGCGTTTGTGGAATCAAAAACAGTGTCTGCAAGTTTGTGTGAAGTTAATAGTCTCCCTTAGCCATCATCACAGAGATGGGCGACCCCGCTCAAGCGGATATTTTAGATATTAAAACAACGTTGAGAAGCTGCGATTGCATCCTTCGAGCAAGGAGGGGAGGAGATGGGGAACAGGTCCTCCTGAGGGATGCAAAGCACTGCCGGGAACTGGCAGGAGAGGGGCTGTGAGTTTATTCGAACTGATGCCGGTATTTGCGTGAGGGTCCACAAATGGAAATCTACACTGCTCACCAAAAGAATACGGGAATTATTTCTCTACTGTCAGAATGGCAGCTAACAGGACTGTAACCAGCCAGACAATAGGCGTGTCTTCAGATGACCATCATGTATTATCCTCAGAAAATAATGTAGTCTCTTCACAGCTTCCATATCCCCAAAGTGTGTGCTCATCATTCGTTGTTACGATGTACATAACTGTCCTTTCATTTTGTGGTCTCTTCTTTGTTCATTTTCTTGATTGTACATTAGAGAAGATGTAAAACTACACGCTGTTTTAATCCCAACAAGAAACGCTACGAAAAATAAAAGAAAATTTATCATTTTATATGCTGCTTAGGAAAACCATTAGTACAAATTCTTGATGCCTTGGCCAGGTGATTCTGTAATTCTGGCCTTTGCACCCTTGCTTTACCCATATATTCCCATTCTCACTCTGTTCTTTTTAATCTATATTAAATATGCTTACATTTAATTCTAATTAAAGGCTCCTAACTAGTTTGCTGGGGCTTTCCACTCTGCATGCAGAAGAGCTCAGTGGGCCTTATGCTGCATCCCATTTATCCATCTAAAAGTGGGTGGACCAGGCAGGCAAGACTCAGGGGAAGGAGAAGGTGGATCGGTTATAAGCTAATGGGTTAATAATGACCGTGGACAGTGCTGTGTCTCTATCAAGTTCAGCGCCTTTGTAGATACAGCTGGGAAATTGTACAAGATGGGTTTGCTCAACCACAAACACGCTCGCACAATAGAGACGAAAATGAAAACCAGAGATAAAAGAAGCAATACGTTAGCTTCACAGAAAGCTGCAATACAAAGGTTTCGGGAAACCGTATTTTGAAGAATTAAGAAAGTTTTAGGAGGTAAAGTGGGATGGCTGGAAGGGGTATGTGGAACAATCAGCGATTGCTGTGCCTTAAAGAGGGACTTCTCAGAGACTGATGCAAAAAGTGTGTCTTGAAACAGCCGAAGTAGTGAAAGAGGAACACAGAGCTGAGTTAAATGCGAAAGGACAACGATAAGCCGGAGTTAGAGTCAGCAAAAAGAAGAAAAAGAAGCTCCCTTAGAAATAAGCTATAAAGGGGAAGGAAGTTCTAGGAGAGCAGGCCTATAATAAATGAAGAGTAGGGCCTATTTAAATAGTAATTCAAATGGCTAAGGTGCGAAAATAATTTTTAAACATTTCTGTAGCGAGGAGAAAGATTAGTTTCTGGCTCCAGGGAGTTGGTATTGATAGCCATTTCTTTTTGATGGGGCAATATTTTGCCCAATAACTGTGAAGGGATATAGTGTCCATTATCTCTGGCGTCCGAGAACATAGCAGGAAGGCTGAAGGCGATAAACGTGGGTGTAAGCGATGAAGGGTGCGGAGGAGCACGGTGAGAGCCCTTGAACCGTTGCGGCAAAGGAAGGGCAGATGCTGTGGCATCGCAGGGCCCAAGGAGTTAAACTGGCGACTCCGCGGCGGAGCGGCATGGGAGGAGCTGACGGGTTTGTCTAACATTTAAAGGTGCAATGTTCCAAGCCTTGATCTAATTAGCACCTTCTGAAGCAGTAGCCAGGGCAAGCCAACCGGACGTCTGTGTGTCTAAAGTAAGCGAGGGAGTCTTGGGGGGGTGCTAAAAGTGTGACAGTATGTCTAAATCGGCATTAAGTGGGATTTTCAACTGAAGGATGTAAAGACAACACCCTTGGGTTGGGTACTGGGGCTGGCAGGACCCGTGCCTACGGCAGCCCTGCCCCCTCCACTGGCCGCTCTTGTTCTTTTTCCCCTTGTTTCTTCTTTTCTTTAATATGGAAAGAAATAACTTTCTCCCATTTGACACAAGTCTTCAAAGATAGACACGCTTCTGCTGGTCTTCTGCAGAGGAATGAACTTCACCTGCAGGGATTTAATTAGCAGGCACTGCGTAAACAAAACGGGCAAATTATAGTAAAGTGGAGCTGGTAAAATTGGAGGAATGGGTTACCTGGTGAAAAGCTAATAGACTATCAGTTTGGAAACAGTATGTAAAGTGATTCTGGCAGTTCCATTTGAAAAATATCTTCTATCATCAGTAAAATAAATGGAGCTAAAATCACTGGTGTTAGAAGGGTAATGAAACTAAGTGCAATAAAGAATACAAGTTTATAAAGAGTAAATCCCCCTAAGAAAGCGGACTGTGGTTTAAAACAGAATCACGCCTCCTTTGGCAGCAGATAATGCCATTAATGTCATAAATTTGGATTTTTCCAAAGCGTTTGATATCGCATTTCAAGAAATCTTTCTGACAAATCAGTTTAGTGAGGCTTGCAATGTGCAGCACGGCCAAGAGAACAACAGAATTCTGCGCCGCAGAAGCTGAATGATGGATAGCCAAGTACTGCAGCCAGGAGAGGTTCCTAATGGGGTTTTCTGGGAAAGGTGTTAGGTCCGGTTTTATTTAACCTCTTCATTAATGAGCTGGGAGAAGGAGTGAGTGTGCAAATTAATGATCTCAGTTTGAGAAGATTTGCGGATAAAAAAGCACAGAGAAATAAGGAACGTGGGCAAAAAGATAACAAAATGCCTTCACCTTGAAAATATGAGTGCAGGTGGATAGATACCATAGGAGAGCTAGTTGGAAACGCGCAGCTGGCACGGAAATAATAGACCGAGAGCGCAATAGAAGGAAACAAATTAGGCATAAGTTTGCAATGACGTGTGCCAATATGAAAAATAAATACAAATTTGAGGTGTATTTGGCAGCGCTTCATCATAGTGCAGAGGATGTGATGGTATGAGTCACATCTCTTAGGACATTGGATAGTCAGATGGGAGGAAATTTTTAAATATACACGGTGAAAAATAATCTTATATTGGCAGGTGGATGGTCAAAATGATACACCGGTCCTTTACCTATAGGCTGTATGTCTCAAAAGTTGAGAAACAAATAGTTTTAGCCTGGATTTGCTATGCCATAAAGCTACACAAAATGCAAACCGGGATAGAAATCACACAGATGACAAAGGGGATGAAAAGGAAGAGGAAGAGGTGAAAGCCCGACGCGTAGCACATGCAGTTTCCAGCTCTCGGGACCGAGTTTTTCTCCTCGCAGAGAGTTTATTCGTTCGTGATCTGCACTTCCTGCGGTGCTTCCCAGCTGATGAACGCTGTGATGTGACATCTGAAAGATTTGGGAATAGGGAAGGAAAAAAAACCAACAAACCCAAGAGGGGAAAAACCACTTAAATTTAAGAAAACTAGAAATCAAATGCAGGTTAACAATACTATTTGGGGGTTATTTCAATCAGGCTGCAAAACCTCTTTGTATGATTGCTAAAGGGTGCAGGATTTTCTGTGAAACAGGTGCCTCATTAAATTAAGCTTATGTTAGGGAAGGCTTGAGAACGAATTTTTTTTTCAGAAGGGGTAGGGATAAATTGAAATAACGGTTCTGGGCAATTGTTAGTTCAGAGTGACCATCAAAGCCTGAAAATGTTATTTTTAGTTGTGGATGGCTGGAGAGAGAGAACAGAGGGAGCTCCTCTTGTTCTTTGCCGGGGGACCGGGTGCTAATGAACACACCGGTTTCGCAGGACGGAGAAACAACAGCTCACGCTCGCCGTGCTTTGTGCTTCCACGGCTCTTTTCACCAGCGGGTTGCGAGTATTTATCCAGATCCTTCGTTAAGTGGAATGATCTGTCGAGCAGTGAGAGAGCTTGCAGTTCAGGTATAATCTTTGATAAGAACACAGACAAACCAACAAAAATGAATCCCAGTGTAGGGTTTTTTTGGCCACAGGGATGAAGACTAACAAATCCAACCTGGATTTTCTCTGGGAAAGTATATAATTATTCTTAGAGAGTTGCTGTGATTTAAGGTTACCCATATTTTCCTTACGGATAAGTTACTCAAATTCACATATAAACTATCCTTACTGTTTTTAGTCCAACGCATGCAGCTTAGACCTGCCTTTGAGAATGCATTTATTATTTCCATGAATTTGGCAAACAACGTAGGTCTGCTTTGGTCCGTAAGTGCTGGTGAATTGTTCCCTCTTCTTAATTTATGATGTGCAAATAGCTCCTTAAGACTCCTGGCGTTGCTCCTGTTCCCTCCTCGGAGGGCTGGAGTTTTGCTGAGTTTGAGTGGCTTTTTGGAGGTGTGACGTGTAGCGTGCAGTAATTTCCAAGCAATTTGAGGCATTTCTCACTGACCCAGGCTTGCCACAAGTGTACTTTGCAGGTTTGATTTGCTATTCCTCTGTGCTAGTCTCCACCATGTCCTGGGCTTTTTCCCCTACTAGGGAAAGCGTTGAACTCATGTCGTAGTTATAGGAAGAGTTTATGCTGGTGGAATGGAAGGTAGAGCTGATGACGGTTAGGACTGGTACCGTGCTCCCCTTGCAATAACTCCTGTCTCCATTCTGCTGTGGCCACTTTTTCCTGGGGGACAACAGCCGCGGCACGGCTGCATCTTCAGACTCACGCCTCCGCTGTGCTCCTCCGTGACCCGCACCATGGGCTGTCCCAAAACAAATGGCATCAATAATAGGGTGCATCCTGGTAGGGCCTTCTTCATCAGCTATCTACCATCACGGTTCTCCTATTTTCACTGTTTTCTTACAGAGCAGAAGTCCTTTCAAAACGTGATGGAAGGAAACTGTGGTGGCATTCGTGAAAGATAACGTTTTGGAATACCTCTTTGGAAGAGGACAATGTGAAGTCATGGGAGGATGTATGATACTTGCTTTCTCTGCATTATTTTTATGGCTGCTATGGGGAAATTTGCAAAACGTGCTGTTTTCCAGTGTATGGCTGTAACTGATTGGTAAGGGAGAGTGCTGAGCTGCATTTTCTCTATCTCGTGTTTGATCTTTTTTGTTTTCAAGTCCAACCTGCTACTGCATTCACTTATCATAATCTAGTGTCATGTAGCCGTTCACATATGCTGGTTTTGTCCTGCCATTTATATACCTGCAACCCTCTCTATAGGCATCATTAATGTATGAATGCGGAATCAGCCCCCGTATGATGCATCGTGATCAGGTTCAAGTGCACAGTGTGTGATAAACCTGCTGTATCCAGGAGATGCATTAGAGAACTCTTTGTTGCGCATGAATCACCGACCTGATCAACTGATGCAAAATATTTTTTCTGTTAAAGAACAGGAATGAAACAGTGCCCTTTTCCGTAAATAATACTGCGTTTTTTTACATGCACGCTGCTGAGCAGGAAACCAAAGGAAATATTTATGAGTGAGAGTAGTAGTTAATTTTTTTGAAAAGCAGTGTAAACCCACGTGCTCCAGGTCACACAGCAAGCCTCAGTTTACGCAAAGTCAGAAGAATCAGTCTTTTACGCACATGATATTCCATAAAAGTCAGGGGTTTTGTGCATCCTCCAGAGTGGCCGATCCTGTCCGCTTACCGATGGGCTGCCGTCCCGTTGTGGCAAGACAGCTCCCGTCGCCTGAATGTGTCGTGGCCTCGCTATGCGCTTGCATTTCTATTTAGTAAGAGTCATAAAGTGTTGGTATTGTGTTTTGCATGGTCTGTTGCATCTGCCTTTCAGCTGAGCGCATTGCGGGGGAGGCACAAGAAGTGGCTCCTCTGTTCGGACCAGTGCCACAGGAGCAAGCCCAGTCCTGCTGCTGGGCTGCCCAGAGACCTACACGTGATTTGCCTATTGGTGGTGGGAAATCGGAGGCGCCCTGTCCCAGGGAGCTGCGATCCTTTTGCAGTTGGATACGCTTTGTATTACTAAACTGAAGATTGTGTGAAATCAATTGGGAGGGGAAAAAAAATCAATGCCTGGTTTTTCAGGATGAAAAGGCAAGATAGCCACACAATTAAGCACTGGAACACATTTTCCACACTCTTCCTGTCATGTTCTCCTGATTCTGTGTCTTGGCTGTTCATCAGAAATAATTAAACTCTCTCCCATGGGCAACAATTACTTGCTTAAAATATTTGAGTAAAAAGAATGCATTTATAATTACCTACCCTTTTTGAAGGTGAAAATGGAGATTATCTTTTGATGAAGTAAATGTATGTGGGGAGACTTCCCGACTACCAGAGCATCGCCCCCCATGGCGGTACGAACGGCGTTCGGCGTCAGCGGTGATGCTCCCCACGGCGTGTCTCCAGCCCTCCGGTACGTGTCAGCCGTGAAGAACCGGTGGAAAGGTTTTGATTTCGGAGTTAGGCCCAAGTCTCAGCCCTTGCTCATTCCATACGAGGTGTTTATTCTGGCAAATCTACATATGGACTTGACATTTTTAAGCAGCAGGAATGAAGCGGGAAACGCATCCAATTTGTACCTATCAAATATCGCCCTTTTATTTAGTCATACCGCATCTTCCCTTTTCATGCTGAGAGTTGTCTTTGTTCCTTTTGACTCTTACTCCCAAGGGAGTTTGAGCTTTGAAAGTGTTTCATGTTTCCGAGCAGCCTTTTTTCCCCCCTCAGATTTGTTTACTGATCCATCCTTGGTGAGACTTTTTAGTGAATGTGATAGGAAGGTTATTAAAAATAAAATATTCATCAGGAAATCAGCCATAAACATGTGGGCTGGTTAAAATTCAATTCCTAATTCTTTCAACCTTGACATCATTTTGCTTTTTGCTTAATATCTCTGTGTACAAATTTCTGAGCTAATTTATTTTATCAACTTATGCTTATTTCAGTTGTTCATACAACTCGCTCTCGTCTGCTTAATAGCATCAAATAACGTGACAATGGTGAAAATGACAATGACAAACGGAGGATTGTGACAGATTGGCTGAATCTGAATGTCTTTTACTGAGAAAAATGTTTCGGGAGTGCCATTGATTGCTTTCAAAGCAGTGAGTTATGTTTGTGCATCTTGTCTGTCACTCGGTGCCTGTTCCTGCTCTTCCCGCACGGAGGGTTGCCGACTTCTTTCTTTTACTTGCCTGGGACGAGGGTGCAGGGAAGGCAGGGCAGGGAGCGCGGGAGAGAGGTACGGGAGGGAAAGCAGAGAACGTCGGTCCTGGGCAGAGGTGGGAGCTGGATTTATCTGGACTGTTAAATGCATGTGGGGATGGAAGATTGTTGAGACGAACCGACCGTCTCTGGGAGGCCACAGAACACGACGGTAGTGAGTGGTTTCCACCTGGTTGCTCTGGTGGGTCACATCGCTTCCACGGCACGATTCTCACCGAGGCTGAGGCTGTTGATGATGCTCATTCTGGTGGTTGTGTTCTTCGTTTTCTAGAAAGGTGCTTCAGTTCACTTACTTCTTCCCAGTGGCTCTTCCTTGACACCTTTTCTCTTTTCAGCATCCTTCTGTTTTCTGCCACCACTATTCCTGTTACGGCGCTGGGCGTTCACCCTGATGTGGGTGTTCCTTGAGACCTTCCATCCTATCATGGGGGAGAATTAAAATTACCTCCTTTGACACTTTCTTCTCCGTTTCCCCTCTGGGTGCAGGTGCGTTGGCTGCCAGGCAGGGTGGACCCTTGCTCCATCTGCTCTCCGATGATGCAGTTGGGCTGAGGAGCCATACAAGAGGACGTGGCCTTCACTTATCCCAGAGCTGGGAAGCTCACAGAGGGCTGGAAGAGCTGTCCCTGTCCCCCGTACAGGCAGATGGACTGAATTTGGGTCTAGCCTTTAGTACTTTGTTACGGTTACTTCTGCCTGTCATGTCAGGGTTCAGTGCTGTACTGCTTTCTTTGTCAGCTCTGATTTCAGGTGGTGTATGCATGGATTTTAGCCTTTTTTAATTAGAGGAAAATATGCTTCAATCCTTTGGACATCTTGCTTTGCAAATCAGTGACTGCAGCCAACAGTTGCCTGTCAGCTCGCAGTATGTGTGATAACTTTAAAGGTCAAGTAGGAACCTGCATCATCGGAGAGCTACCAGCCTTCAGCGTGTCCTCAAAGACTACGTGCTGCTGGCACGCCATCGGGAAGGACACGCGACGGCTCGGTGGGGCAAACCAGGGCTCCAGCAGTACCCGTTGGAGAACATCACCGCCGCCGCGCAGCCCTGCCGCTCGCCCAGCGAGGCTCTGCCTCTGATGGTTGTTCTGGGGAGTCCCCCGTGGGCTTCGCTGCTGGAGGTGGGGAGGAAAAGAGCCACCACTGAAACCGTCAGGCTGACGAGCACCGCTAGCAGAGGAATGATCTAGGCATTTAATTTTCAGTTTCACTTTCAGAGCGATTCAGACCACTTCCGTGGTATGACCAACATATTTTGGAGCCTGAGGAACATTTTTAATCTTGGTAATGTTTATTTTATTAAAAAAGAAATAAGAGGTGACCCTGAAAGGGCTGGAGTTGCACGCAAGGTGTTCATTTCTGAGCCTCTCCTGAAGCACTCTTCTTCAGAAAGAAGAATTTGCGGATTGGGTTTCTGACCCATGCCTGTCCCTTAGCCTTCTGCGAGGCTTTGCTGTCCCTAGGAATAAGAAAAAGAATTATTTCTTCTTATTGCAGGCAGGTTTTCTCTTGACTTCTTTCCTTCAATTCTCCAGGTTAAATAATCAGGAGATATCAAAGGGCAGGTTTCGAAATACATGCACTCAATTGCTCGGCCGTCTGTCTTAGCTGAAATCATGATTATGCTTTAGAGCAGAGATTGATTTTCTCCTTTGACCGCATTGTCTTTTGCAAGCGGAGAAGATGCTCGCCAAGCCTGCGTAAACTCTTGCTCTCACCTTCAGTGGAGGTGAGCATTTTTTAACTGCCACAGGTACTTGAAGGCCTTGTTGGGTCACGAAAATCTATTCAGAGGCCTAAAGAGCTAAGTAAAAGTAAGAGCTTGGAGTAAAATATCCTTTTTGATAAATCCACCTTTCCTTCTGTTCTTTCCTCCAAAAGGTCAAAGCTAACGATTTCCCCTACGGTTGGCACAATGGAAAATACAGTGCAGAAAATCAGAGTTGGTTTAGCGCTACTTTGTATATCAATACGAGGGAAACAACATAAACAGTTTTCCTTGCAGGCCGGTGCCCGGGGAATAGAAATCAGGGAGCAATTTGCCAGTCCTAGTGTATTTGTGAATGTGCATTTCTGCCTGATGGCAAATGTTAAATCAGCCTTGGAGTCAGTCACCCGCCATAAACTTTCCCTATCCTAATATACACAGAAATGTATTCGTATCCCAGTAGAGGACGGATTTTGAATTAGCTTTAACCAGGCAGTGTCTCAGTTTTGCTCACGATCTGCAAAAAGGGAGAGAACAGCTAGGGAGTGCGTATTATGAAATTTGATAGACAATGAGTGATTGAAATGCGAAGCTAGTAATGTATTTGCTTTCCCACTTATCTGTAATAGAAGTATGGGGAAAGCAAAGATTTTCTTGTTCCTTTTTACTTAAATGGGGGCATTTCCCATTTATCTTTTCTCGCTCTAGAAAATTGGCTTCTTTCCATTAAAATATAAATGTATGTGTCTCGTTTTCAGATGCTTCCTTCTCAAACAGGTTGTTTTAAAACCTAGCCATTCAGGCATGGAATACATTAACAGCTTACATTATTTTTTATGATCCCTAGGTTGTTTTTTTTTTCCCATCAAAAGTGGTTTAGATGCCAGTTGGGGGCAGATTCTAAATCAGTCGCTGGCAAAAATCTTAAAAATCGGGTGTTTTAACTGGTGTGAATGAGGTTACCCGTGGGAGTTCAATTTGCAGCATCTGGACCTTGCGAAATGTACGGACAGGGGATGTTTGTCTGCTAAAAGAGTGAAGCCGCTTTTTTGACTGGAAAAAAAAAAAAAAATCAGGTCTTGCTTTCTGATACAGAAGCAGCTTGTCTTTGTTTCTCAGATCAAAGTGTGATCCTGTAGTTGAGCCCCGTAAAATGCCCGGTGCCTCCCCCTCCTCCCCTGGACCCTGTAATGCATTGATTCATCAAAATCAATCGCACTTTCATGAATTAGTCATTCGGTTCCTTGCTGCATCTGGACAAATTATGTACTTCTTCCCGCGCGCCGGTATCTCGGCTCTGGTCTCTGAAGCAAACGCCGCTGACTGGCTTGTTAACGGGCCGGGCTGCCTCTGATATGGAGCTGCCTGACAGCAAATAAACAGTTATTTTGCAGGGTTCCGTTTGATCACCTGCAAGAATCACCCCAAACGTCTGTGATGAAGGGAGTCGTTGCCTGGCAAAAGCCATGGCAAAGAGAGAAGTTTTCAAAGCACCGTTTCTATTTAAGGACGGACTAAATGCAGCGTTATCACCAGCAGCTTTATC
This sequence comes from Vanellus vanellus, assembly GCF_965231255.1. Taxonomy (NCBI): domain Eukaryota; kingdom Metazoa; phylum Chordata; class Aves; order Charadriiformes; family Charadriidae; genus Vanellus; species Vanellus vanellus. Next base: position 77,576,391 of record NC_138910.1, on the reverse strand, counting down.
ACGGTGGAGAGCACAAAGACGTGCCTGTCGGTGTGGCAGGTTGCCCCGCGGGCCGGTCCGGGAGCCACGTCCGTGCAAGGGGCAGTGCGAACCCTCCCGCCTCTCGGATACTTCTTGTTCCAAAGAATTTGAAGCGCGGCTGATGACAAGCTGCCCGTAGCGACTGGCTCGTTATGTCGATATCTTTTACGACCCGCAGGCTGTGCTGGAAGAGGGTTCAAAAAGCAGCAGCGCGCGGCAGGAGTGCAGGATGCGTCCCGTGGAGCAGACCACGGGGGTGACACGGCTTGGTTGGTTTGGGGTGGGAGTTTGAAGCAGGATTTCTGCATCCTCCCCCTCTCCCCAAACCCCCTTACAGCGCCGTGAGCCCCCAAACATCCAACCGTTTTCCGTGGTGGGAAAATGGGGTGTTGCTGTGAGGATCCTCCGCTGATAGCGGTGCGTTCTTGAAAATGTTGATTTCTGGGCGCAAACGAAATTTTCCTTGTGAAGGCCAGTGCTCGTGTCTGAGCGGGACGTACCCGCAGCTATATCTAACTCATCTCGCCAACGAGCGCAGCGTGGGGTGTGAGCATCCTTCCTGACTCCTGTGGTTTCGTGCTTTGAAGCATGAAATGTAATCATCATTACCTTATTGCTCTCTTATCTCCCTTGGGTGCTGCTGTGCCCTCCATCCCATCCCTCGGCGCAGAAATCATTGCTCACAAAATTCCTCTCGCCTCTTTAAAATCTGGCTGGAGTGTTTGACTTGATGGCCCTCCGTGATAGGAAATCCTTCAGGCTGGCTGCGCCAACAAGAATTTCCTTTTATTCGTTCCAAATTTACTGGCAATTATCGACTGACCCCTTTGCTCTTGTGTTATGGGATGGTATGAAAAGAGAGGGATTGATCAATCTTCAGTATACTGCCCTGCAGAGTTAACGATATTTTATTTTCCTGTATTATGGGAGAGAGAGAGAGATCCTTTTTCATTACAAGTCTGATCAATTCCTAAGTTTTTTTCAGGGCATTCAAGTTCCTGAAGTTTACAGATAGTAAAGAATAAGATGAAAAGGCGTCGAGTTGTTCTTGAAATAAACCGTTGGAAGAAGATGAAGAAAAATAAACGGTTGTTCATTTATGTGTATTGCTTTGTGCCTAAATAAATTAGAATCAAAATTGTCCAGGAAGGAAATGCAGGCCTCTGCTGTCTCCGCTGCATAAGATCTTCAGGCAACATTTATGGAGTTTGAAAATAATGTTTCTGGTAATAAATGGCAGAAATATTCTGTTTTCTGCATCAGCAGATATGAGGATTAAAGGATTTGACCATATTAAACAATTTTGCACAGCTTTGGCTCCCAGGGCTTGCAGGCTGCATTATCAGGGTTCATCTCACGGCATTTCCAGACCTGATTTAAGAAGAGAATATGTTCCTGCTTTGCAAGTTGTCACTCCCTAATTTAGGCCATCTTTGACAGAATTAAAAAAACCCCAAAGATAACGAGATTATTTTTCTTCTCTTGAAAGTGGGATGGCTTCCTAAGGCTCCCCCCTACCCCAATCAGCCGTTTGAAATGATGGAGATAATTGAATTGTATTGTTTCTCCGTACTCCCCCGAGCTCTGCTTATGCTGGACGAGCACATTGCTATGGAAACTTGAAAACGATAGTGGCTGATCTTTGTTTGGGTGAACAAGAAGGTTTCCTCTGCCGTTTGTCATCATAATCAAGCTGGACCTGGAGTATGGCAACCTGCCCCGTGGTCTCTCTGAGGGAGGTATCTCCCACTCTGTTTTTTTTATTTTTTATTTTCTGAATTTAAAACCGTGGAACAGTTTGTTGTTATTTTAGTTATCCAACATAAAGCCACAGCGCAGGTACCGAAATAAGCGTGAGATGCCTTTGAGGTAACCAGGTGGGAAACAGATCCTGAGCATCCTCTTACCTTCCGGGTTTGTGTCAGACCGAGGAGGTTTGGCCCTGCTCTGCTCCAAAAGCAGAACGGGAATGGGGCAGGTATGCGTTTAACTCCTTTAACTAAGTCCCTTTCCTTAAAATTGCCCTGAAGAGAACTGCTAACGTTGCCGTAGGAAGCTGGCCTGATTTGTAACCTTGGTTAGAACCATCCCACCTGCCTTAGTGCCGTTCCAGCAGTTCTTTTTGCAGCGTGGAGTCACCTGCTGTGAGAGCACCAGCCGTCCCCTGCTTTTGAAGAGTCATTGCTTCGGCGGCGTCTGTATGGATGTTTGACTGCCTTTACACGTTCTCCAGCTGGCTGTACCGCTTTGGGGCCATGTATCAGGCGCGCCACGGCGATACATCGTCACCCACTTGTACCGCGTGTGTACGCTGAGGAGTTATTTTTGTGATGCAAAGAGCAAGATTTAGCATGTTATCGCTTTCACTTAAAGTGTCGTTTATCTGATAACCATCTCATAGACTCCTGAGAGCCCTAGAGACTGATTTTATTTTAGAATTATTTTTTGCATTGAAGAATCATTAACCTTTAGGTGAAAAATTATGTAGATAAACATTAAGCTGTGCTTGGGTAGACCCACCAATTCCGTTTTGGTTCATCCTTCCTCATCTTGTAGTTTCTTTTTCCGGACCAAAAGTTCTCAGTCATACAAGCCTTTTTTTTTTTAATTTCTAGCAAACTATAGCGTCTGCCGCAACATTAAAATTCTCTGACAGTGCCGCATGTCACAAGCTGTATTTTACAAAGTTTCTTTACCTTTATCAAAGAAAACTCTTAGAACTTTGAAAGTCCTGAATGCAGAATCCTGCACACATTGGCTCTTGCTGTCTGCGCAGGATTAATCACGGCTGTCACACGTCTAGCTGTAAAACCTTTAATATTTTTAAAAGGTTTGAAGCTGCTGTATTTATCGCATGCATCAGGGAGAATAAACTGTTAAACTGCTGTATCAGTAGGGAACAGTTTTAGTTGTTGCAAAGTAAGGCAGAGATGAGCCCCAAACGCTAGTCAGCTAGAAAAAACCCCCAAACTCTCTCAATATTAGACTGAGATGCTGCTCTTTGAGTCTTTTGCAAATATTTCCTCTCACATACACACGTATGCAAATCGCACTGTACTTGGTGGAATTTGCACATGGAGGCTGGTGAAAACATTAATCAGTTCCTCTAAATAGGCAATAAAAAAGGGTAGCGTGCCCTTTACTCTGCTGGTAAATACCTCATTTCTGAAGAAATCCCATTGTTGACTTTGTCACTACAAGACATTAATTTTGACACACGGCTTCTGATATTGTGCGCCATCAGAAGTGGTCTCGGGTATTTGTAGCAGCCTTTGCCCACCACAAGCATAATGCAAAAGTTTGTAATTTTATTAAATGCTTTTCTGGAGTAGCCACCTTTTCAGCCTAATGTTGGAAAGTTTCTATGGGATTTCAACCCAGAGGTGGAAAAACTTTGTCCGAATTGTTGCATCGCATTTGAGTAATCACAAACCAACAAAGAGTGGCGACGGTTTCTCACACCTAATTTGAAATTCTTGAGTCTGCAAAGCTAAATTGGAAGCGCCACCAAGACAGATGTTGCTTCTCCCTTAATTCTGCGCTTCAGCTTTTAGCTTTGCTGGAGATTTGAACAAAAGAGAAATTGTGGGGAAGAATAAAAGTTAAGGGCTCCTTTTAATCTCTCAAACAGGTTTGAGTATGCAGAAAGTGTGGGTGAGTTTACTTTTCCTGGTGTATATTCCCTCTGTACACACACTGTGTCCTGTATATGGTTAGAACTGTGTAACGCACGGTAAGATACAGCACAAGTAAAATGCTGGTTATACGCAACCGTTGATTATCTGTCCAGAGGATAACCATGCTGAAATCACGTATGGATCTCAATGGCCGTTAGCGTATACGCTGATCCCTGCCCAAACACGCTCGTGCCAGAACGAGATGGGCTTTGTTCTGTTCACCTCAAGATGTTTGGGAAGGCACAGGTAGGATCTAACGAAGGAAAAGCTGGTGTCGGGGCTATACCGGCTTGTTCCAAATCTCCAGGAGGAATTACAATCGTACTGGTGTAAATGGCGGGTTGCGTCCACTAAGATTGAGCAATAGCTTGTACTTTGCCGTCCCTTTTATGAAACCGTAGTGATTTTCAGTGTTTGCTGAGTTGTAAGGGGACAAATCCCGAGAGGTGTTCGGCATCCCCGGAGAGCTGCTGAACAATTGAATTCCTTATGGCTCCTGTCAGAGCCGGGGCTGTTACGCCCCGTATAAGATGAGCGCCCCCCCATTATGCATGGCTGCAACACTTACTTCTCAACTCTCCCATATGCCTTTCTTACAATTGAAGCATTGCGAAGGCTAAATGATCAAAAAGGTGTCCAAATAATGATGGCAATTACATGATTAATTAGGCATGGAAGTGCAGTTGCTTAAAAATTTTCAACAGTTGGTGCTTAATAGCAAAGAAACCATTGTGCAACTAAATAAACCCCCAGAAATGATCAGGTGGATCTGGGGGCAGGTAAGTCCATTTAAGTATGGAATTGCAGAGTCAGTGTAATTAGTTACCTAATTGTGTGCCCAAACTTGTTTGATGCACTTAGTGTGCATGTATAATTAATGGTGATGTATTGAAAAGCACTCTTACTGTAAATGCTTTCCTTATCATTTCCTAAAAATCAAATTGCTGAGGGAAAGATTGGAATCTGATTTAATATATATGGATGGGATTAGAATTTCTTGCATTTTTTACTAGCTTAAACCAGATAAGCTTAGAAATTATCTGCATATAAACTCATATGTGGGACTCGTTTTCAATCAGTTGCACTAATACTAACGGTTCAAGTATTTTTCTCAGGTCACACAGGAGAGGGGAGAAAAGGCAGATTTCTTTGCAGGTACCATCGAGGTGTGAACAGCGTGTCTCCTTTCACACCTTATCTTCTCCCCCAAAGCTCCCTGCCTTGACTGGTACCGGGCGTTTGAGTAAAAGCGAAGCTGAGCAGTATCTCCTTTCACATTAATGTTGGGTTATGGCAGCAGTAACTCTGCCACTGAGTTTGCATTTCTTCAGGACTACGTCTCGCGTGCAGTAACAACTTTGCTTCTCATGGAGCTGCTATTTTGCCAGTACCGTGAGGGAAGTGCGCCAGCACTGTGAAGAGGCACCTAGCAGGGCCGGCACTGCTTTTTGGTTGGGTCTTCCTCAAGTCTTGAAGCTTCAGTGTGTCTGTAGATGGTGAAGCCAAGGGAGGGGGGATGTTCAGAAGCTCTCGGAAGCCAGGCTTGTAAAGCTTTCTCCGCCTCCCATGGCATTGGTGTTTAAGCTGTTTCTAGAAGGTTGGGGTTTAGAAGAATTCAGGAGAGAAGAGGGAATTGTGATGTGGTTTTCCCCGGTCAGCTGGGGCCCTTGGTGTGCTCGCAAGCTGGCCGTTAGACTTGCTTCTAATGGGGACCTTCACAGGGAGCTCAAAAGCAGGGGAGGACCCTAAACTGAACTTCATGGGTGGCATCCTATTTCACTGTCCAAAATAAACGCTTCAGGTGAGGTGGGACGTGGACAGTAGGTTACACGGCAGCCTTGAGAAGGAGGGCTGCCCCTTCTCCCAAAGCCACAGTCCAGCTGTGCTCTTCCCTGTGGTACTTCCCTGGTCCGAAGAAGGTGTCCAAGCACATCCCTGTTCCAGCAGTAACTGCAGTACGTACTCCTGCTACGCGTGTTCCTTCTTTCCAGTGTCTCCTTTTTCTGTGAAGAGCAAATCTCATTTCTTGGACATTTCAGACAGGTTTGAGAGCCAAATGATGGAAGAAAATTCATCATCGATTTCTTCAGGTTTCCTAATAATCTTTGCACTATTACTCTTTCCTTCCCATCTTGTACTTAAAACAGCACAGATCTGTCATTGCTCCTTTTTCATCTTATTATTTTCAGGCTTCGGTTTTCCTTCCTTGCTTGCCTTGATGGGCTCAACACTGCTTCCCCTGATCCTCTGTTCATCTCTGTTTTCACTGACACGCACAGATCCTGTATTCGTTCTGGCATTCAGATCTTTCCTCATTTCCTTTCTATCTTTTAACAGTCTTCTCTCATCTCTTCAGATATGACTTCCAAGCTGTCTGGCGGCTTCTTCCCCTAACTACCCCGTCGTACAAGGAAAAGTAATGTGTACTGCGCGGCAGGTCCAGTGGGAGAAAGCAGAGCAGGTTTACGGACAAGAGGGATTGCTTGATTTTTTGATTTTCAAATACTGGTTTAAATGAAAATTGGTTTCATGGCTTGAAAATACACGTAATCAAAGATATACTTGGATCATCTGAAAAATACAATTCTATTAGATGAATATAAATTAAAATATATCGTGTGTAGGCTATTTGCTGCCTGTTATTCTAATATTCTAATTCAATTTGCTCCTTCTTATTCCTACCAATTTTTTTCTCAACGTTATTTTTAAAGCAGATGTCATAGATAAATGTTGTAGAGGAAAAAATAAAGTGTAAATTATTACAACAAGGACTCCGGAAAATTACTTAGGTTCTAATTTTCCATCCTATAATATTTGGGTAAACAGATCAAAAACCTCATTGATTTCAGAATGACTTCCTGTGGAAAGACACATGTAGCAAGATTTGTGCTTTAATCGCCACTAGAATCAAAATCAGTCCAAAAAAGTAAGAATAAATTTATTGTCTCCCTTTTTCTTAATCTTTGCCTAAGTTGGCTACACCAGGACGAGCTGCGATACCGCTTTGCTTTTAGCACAGGTGGGCGTCTCCTGCAGACCGCAGGGGTACGCAGGCAGTAGGATGACTGGGTATATAAAAATTAGTGCAAAACGTATGGGTAATAATGCTTCGCATCTTCAAAGCACTTTATGGACATTAACTAATGAATTGTCACAGAAACCATATAACATAGACCAGTGTCTTTGTCCTCATTACAGAGATGGGGAAAGTAAGGTAACAGGGATAAATCACTTGTCCTGGTCCCCAGACAGCAGGGGAAGGATTTGTAATGGAGGATTTTCGGGCCAAACGTGCAGGACGGCTGAGATTTCGCTTTCCTTGATGGCTGTCTCTCGCACAAAAAATTGCTAGAGGTGGGTAAATACCATCCCTTTCCCCCACCCTTTTCCTTCCTTTGGCAAGTTTTATTGCCTTTTGCTCTCATAGATGTTTCTAAAAGGTCTGTGTGCAATAAGTTGGGGGAAAGGTCAAAAATTGTATCTTGGAAAATGGTATTTTTTTGAATTTCCCAGTCTGATGAGTCATTCATTGCTATGACATATCGTGTCTGCTTTTGTTAGTCATGTCATATTAGACTCAGTGAGCGAGAATGATCCTGCCTATTCCAGGCTGGCTGATTTCATGAAAAAACTTAAATTGAGAGTGACACTGAAGTGCAAAAGAGTAATCTGAGGGAATGCAGTTAGTTTGCTTCAGATCTTATTTCTTCTGTATGTTGGACTGACATGAATGTTTTTCTTCATAACCTGCAATTCACAACCATCTGAGTTCTCTAAGAGTATGCACTTTACAGAAGTGACACTATTTTATTGAATTAAGTAAACAATTTGTCACTGCTGAAACTCCGTGTTAGTAATTTATTACAAATTACATCATTATTTTACAATACAGGACAAGTGAGTCAGATGAAATGCATCTAGCTAATTCTGAATTTCAGGATAATCGATGAAGCCTTTCTTAGATTAAAACATGACATATTACCTAATGCCATTTAGCTGGGCCTCTGCTGAAATTTAAATACTTCTATAACAACCTAACTCTTAATTTCAAAAACAAGCACACATTTCCGTTAGTACTTTCCGTGAGTATGTGTCATCATTTTGTGATGACCAAATCCGTGGAAAACATGCTTTATTCTGTGCTGTTCATCACAGGGTTGTACCTGGTGCTGTGATATTGAGGGTTTCCAGAAGAACAAGAAGTCATGCCAGTTGGGCACGCGGAGATGGCTTTCCCTCCCTTTGAAAGTCTGTGTGCATTGGTGACATCCTTCTGACAGACACGTTTTCCATCAAATCGTTGAGTTCGTATCTAGGAGGTGTTGAACTGAGCTTTGGCTGTGGAGTGCTGTGGAGCTGAGAGGGAGACCTTGGATGGGATTCAGTGTGTTGTGGGTCATGTGGCAGAGTGGATGGCCAAGGTCTTCCTGCACGTTGTGTGCCCAGCAGATCTGCTGCTGTGCTCTCCTCCAGCTTGCTTGGGGCTGATGGCTTCTTTTGTGGGTAGGTTGTATTGTCACAGTCCTGAGAGGAGAGTTGAAAGTCAAGTCATCACCTGTGAGGCTGTAGACCTTTACCTCCGCCTCAGAATCTAGAAGTATCTAATTCAGAACAACTCCCAAATTACTCTCTGAGTTGACTAACCTCAGGTCTACCATTACAAAAAATGTGGCATCAATGTGGTTGTAAACTTACACCTGTGACGACAACCTCTGCCTTGCTGTAATCGCCTGCTATTCCCGCTGTTGCCTTGGTTTCCACCTGGGAGATCCTTTTTTGCGAAAACGATGGAATGTTTTAAAGTAGCAGTATGCTTCCACATGGTGAGAGTGCCTAGACCTACCTTAAGCGAAGCACAGTATGTTGCTTTTCACTGTAGTGAAATCTGTGTTTTAAAGTTTTAAAATTAGAAAACTGTAAGATCTTAGTGAGATAGAAACTCATTTTTTCCAACCACGGGAAAAAGTAGGAGTTTTGAAAATGTTACCAGGTGATCAAAAAGCTGAAGCCTGGAATATTTTCATAAACTGAAAAGGAAAATAAAATTTTCGAAGGAAAGAAGTCAACTGAGTGAAAGATTTTCTTTGAAGCTAGTTTAATAAAAATTTCGTTGTATGTCTAAGTGGTAAGTAAATTGAAAACAGAGATAACGATATTTTAAAAGTCAGTATTAAGTGATTATTATTATTTCCAAAACTGGTTGATAAATTACTTGAAAATGATTTTTCCTTCAAAAGCCATGTTTTAACAAATCTCTTCTTTTCTAATTTCAAAAGATTGCATTCTGAATTTCCCAAGGTTCCTTTTTTCCCCGGGGTTTTTGCCATGTATTTTTCCGGGTCAGTATAACCTTACCACCTCCTATCGGGAGGGAAAGACGTGCTGCCCAATAGTTGTAGGCCATTTGTGCAATGTAAACCCAGCTTGTAAGTATAGGGAGATGAAGCACTCTTCTAAATCGGAGTGCAAACATTCAATTGTAAGGTCTGGTTCTGAGGCTGTGGCTCCTGCTGACTTCCTAAGGGGAAGGCCCTCTTTTTAATAAAGGGTTTCTTTCCTCCCTCCCTTTAACCCGTTGGCAGTAGGAGTTGGATTTCTTTCTGTCAGAAAGTCCGCTCTTGGCAGTGGATGTGCTTGGGACACTTGGGTGATTAATGACCCTAGTTAAGGGCCTGTTACCAAGGGAGAGTTCAATTCATCTCGCTTCACCCGACTATTACATACCATGTATCGTCATCGGTGAAGATACGGTCTTTTGCAATTACGGTAGGTAAATTCTGTCTTTCAGCATCCAGGTGGTGAGTCCTCCTGTAGCTTTCTCCAAAGGACAGGGATGGGAAGTAACCCCAGCTGTGGTGTCTGAGAAATAACCCCCTCAATTTTGTTCTGCTCGTGTAGGTGGCTTTTGGGGGGAAGCAAGGATTGCGTTACTTTGCGTTCTGGATTTTTGAGGTACCAGATGAAGGTTTGGGCAGTTGCTGTGGAAGACTTGAGGGAGAAAAATAAGAAAAGTTGTAACCCAGCCTTTATCTCTCGGTTTCCATTCTGTCCCTTGATGTCTTCGTTAGGTTACAGTTTTCCATGTTAGCTGTCTGCCTACGGTACAGTGAAATAAATAAAAAGAACAGCAGCATTTCAGCTACACTTTTTGTAGGAGGAAAATGGGCCTCCCTGATGACTAAAAATTATTCCCTGAGCAGTTTATTTAATATTCCCACAGGATATTAAATGCCAGGAAGTGGAAACTGGAATGGGGAAAGAGAATAAAGTTTAGTGTGAAGTCCCCTATGTCTGCTGATGGAAGGGCAGCTCCGTTCTGCAGGTGAGGTCCAGATGCCACCACCTTCAGTGCCTGGCTCCGGGGCGCTTCAGCGCCTTTTATTCAGCCAGAGGAGCAGGCAGAAGAGGACATTTGTTGGCCATTTCTGTGTCATGGATGGGTGTGGGTCACCTCTCTCTTCCAGACTGGTCCAGGGACCCACGAGGTGGGAATACAGGGGAGCAAGGCAATGGCAAAAGCCGGTTTGCTGGTGGCAGATGTGGCGTGGTGAGTAGCCTGGGGGCTGCTGTTCCTCGACCCCGTGCCCGTGTCCTGCTGCCTTCTGCTTGTGGGGGGACTGGGGAGAAACTCATATATACATTCTGAGTTAGGCACTAGTTGGGTTGATAACTCTTCCAAGGTTACTTTCCCAGCAGCTGTACATTTTGCTGCAGTCCCGATACAGAACTAACAACTTTCTGAACCAGAGCATAGAGGGAACAAGAATTCATTTGCAGCTCCTCTTTCTGCAGCGTCGCTGAGGGAGTTACCCTCTTGGTGAGGAGTTTGTGCGTCAGATTAGCAAATGATCTGAGACGCGTTTGTCAAGATGGCGTATGGGTTGCACGGGGTTCTGATAGCGTTGCCTGGCATGGTCTATGCTTCTTGTCACACGATAGATGTGAGTGACATCCTCCTGTCACAGCATGTCCTGCTCCTGGTCACTTTTAGGTTTCTGCACCTTGTAGTTCAACTAGCAGTATGAGCTCTGGCTCAAGAAAAACAATTTATGAACTGTTTTATTTGAGATATTGCCTAAAGTTGCTTTTGAAAATGGTTGTTAGTCACCTCTGTCACTTTGATGCTTTTCAAAATTGTATTTCCTGTCCAATTTCTCACTTTGTCAGACAGCAGTAATTAAGGTTTAGCGTGCAGAATTTAAGCCAGAAAGGACTTGCTGTGCAAAAGATGTATGTGGGCACTGGGGAGTAAATTTAGCAGCCTTCTAGTTGTAAATATTTTATCACTTTATCTGTGAGATTATGACCATGATACACAATGGCAGTTGGAGGTGTGACTGAAGATGAAAGCGCGGCTGTGTGCTGAGGGTATTCGGGCACTGAAACGCAGCGGTAGCTCTGTTGAGCCTCTCTGGCCACTGGGTTCATTTATATTCACCAAACCCTTAAACCTGGGAAATGAAGGGAAAGACGTAACAGTTCACTAGTTAAGGTAAGAAGCTTCTCTCTGCAAAGACCCAGCACTGGTCCTGGCATAGCCGTTTTCTGTCTCTCTTTCCCTTTTCTAAGTCTTAGGTCCCCAAGTAAGGAAAGATGCAGGAAGGAGGAATCGCTGGGGTTGCAATGGCTTTGGCCAACTGTATCGAAGCCTGAGGATGAGTAGGTGGCAGCCTACATCCCTCGCCTGGTCTGTCAGCTCTTTGTTCTGTGCGTGTTGTCAGGAGCAGATCCAAGTGAACGATGATTAAGAAATAACTCTCTGAAAGTCATTTTTCTGACAATTTTCCTGCTCGGAAAATGAGACAAGGAGCAGATGCAGAAATCGTCCTCCAGACCTGGGCTCACGCAAGGCACCCACGCTGTAGGTTGTTTCGATCACGTGCCTGCTCTGTCTTACGGCACAGGAGAAGAATCGTTGCTTACTTGGGGTGCAAATTCTCTGCTGGGTAACTCCAACGTTATTTGGAGAACAGGATAAAAGCAAAGGACTACGAATCTGCATTTCAGTATGCTTATAGTCGGGGCTGTACTTCCGATAAATCTCTAATTAAAGCCAAAGGATGAAAGCACTCCGCCAGTAAGACATTACACTACTAATTTTGTTACTTGTTTGGTTGCATGAGAGAAATGACAGATTGAACTTACCCAATAGTTTATACTTATGGCATACGGGTTGTTTGTTTTTTGCAGCTGAGCGGAGCGGCAGCCCTGGGCTTGCCACTGTGCTGAGTGTTATAGATTGCGTTTACGATTCCTCCATCATTCCCTATTTGCATGGACATTTTAGTGCCTCTGGACCTTTGCACAATTATCTCCCAGGATTATTAATCAAGACCCAGAACATTAACACGTCCAATCGAGTTAATTGAAAGAGATAGATTTTATTAAAAAGAAATCCTAGCAAGGCCTGTAGCCTATATAAGAAGATTGTGCTATAGGATCTCTACATCTGATGCAAAAGAAAAACCTCTTATGTGTGGTACAAAGCAACTAGGGCAAAAATAGCTGCTACAACGGAGATCTTGCTATGTTTGGCTAACCTGTGGCTTCACAGCAAATAGCAAGGAATGTCTCCAGTAGTTTAATTTTCCTCTCATTTAAAGCATAAGCTCTGTGTACAATGTGAAGTTACGTAACACCATCCATAGGGCATGTTTCTAGCCGCTTTCAGGGTCTTCACTTTTAATTTATACAGTTTGTGTATCTTCACCGTGAATGGATGGTTGCGGCAGCTGCACTGATGAAACGTAACATCTATCTCAGCGAGTCAGTGAAAGCCGGGAAATTTATTCCCCATGGATTTGCTAGCTGAAGTGTAGGTAATGCAGCTACATGTAGGGTTCGGTTTTGATTCAGAGCCGTAGTTTGGCCGTGAAGCCGGTGCTCTCATTGTCCCCACTGGTTGTGCGCTGATTCAGTTCACAGCTCTGTTTTGCTGTGTGCAAACCGCCCCGGGCGATGCATCCCAACCTCTAATGGAGATAAAGGTCTGAAACAGTGATACGTTTTGAACCACATGCATGGTGGGCATGGTTGGTTGAGGGGAGCAGACTAAATCTGGTCCCCAGTGAATGCCTGAACTACACAGTGCAGTTGTCGAAGCCTCAGCACCAGTTTGAATCTAATGATTTAATTCTGCCGTGTGAAATAACTTGCTAATGTAGATACAGCGGTGAGACTACAATGAAGAAACTGTTTGTAATTGGTGGATCTGAATGTAGGAACTAAGCCGTTGTCGCCTGAAGTTTCCCAGCATGTCTACTGTTGTATATTGGACTGAACTGGTGAACCATGCGCTCATCACATGCTGTGTCTGCGTATCTCATTTCCTTTCTCGAAGTCTTACCAAAGGTACCATATGACCAAAAATGGACAAAATCATATGTTCAGTATACATTACTGTAGAAGTCAAGATCGGTGTGTGAAGGATGAGACTTGCTTCACCACCTCCTCAGCACCGCCAGCTACTGCATTCACATCCTCAAGTGTTTTTCTTGCTTGTGGAACGACAATGGCAATTGTCCTCTGTCAAGGTCTGTTTTCAACAATATTTTAAAGAAAATAAGGTTTTAGGTGTGTTGAGGACCTCAATTAGCAGAGACAAAAAAATACTGTGAGATACGTAAAAAGATCATAGAATCATAGAATGGTTTAAGTTGGAAAGGATCTTGAGGATCATCCAGTTCCACCCCCCTGCCCTGGGCAGGGACACCTCCCACCAGACCAGGTTGCTCCAAGCCCCGTCCAACCCGGCCTTGACCACCTCCAGGGATGGGACAGCCACAGCTTCTCTGGGCAACCTGTGCCAGTGCCTCACCACCCTCACAGTGAAAAATTTCTTTCTGATATCTAATCTAAATCTCCCTTCTTCCAGTTTGAAGCCATTCCCCCTCGTCCTATCACTACCTGCCCTTGTAAAAAGTCCCTCCCCAGCTCTCCTGTAGGCCCTCTTTAGGTACTGGAAGGCCGCAATAAGGTCTCTCCGGAGCCTTCTCTTCTCCAGGCTGAACAACCCCAAGTCTCTCAGCCTGTCCTCATAGGAGAGGTGCTCCAGCCCTCTGATCATTTTATGGCCCTCCTCTGGACCTGCTCCAACAGGTCCATGTCTTTCCTATATTGGGGGCTCCAGAGCTGTGAAGCACCAACATAGAAAACATCCTTACTTCTTTGTGCACCATCTTGCTTTACTCGTACCAAAAGGATTTTACAAGGTGGTTTTATTTTTTACCACTTGTGCTGTCTCCTGTTTGTCTTTAAGTCTGATTACTTAATTCACTGATTTCACATCCCATTTTTTTCATCTCTTAATTCTCTGCTGCAGTGATTTGGCTATCCAACAATGCAGAAAAATATTACATCTAGAATTTCTTTTCTCGTTTTGACCACTTATTTCTGACCATTCCTTTGCCTTTTAAAACTCACACTCACAAATCTAAGTTTTGGACCCAAATGAGTTGGAACTATACCTTTAAAAAGAAAAAAGAAAGCCCAAAACCTTTATTAAAGTTACCCTGATGTTGCTGTGTCAGCATCAGTGTGATTAACCTGCCATACAAATGTGGGTGCTATAAAATGAACTTGCTCCAAGGCAGCTTTGATTTGCATGCTCAACACTTTCCAAGTGTTGCCTTCATAAATCAGTAGATTTTTGTGTGTGTCTGTTCTGGGTAAGTGTTTTTCCTTCATTCTCCCCTCCATCCTGCAGCCCAACGAGTATATCATGACCATATGAGACCTGCCCGGCATGTAGATTTAGAGATACTGATTTTGTTTCTTAGGTACAAGGGAAGACCTATTGCCCGATGTTTCTAAAATAAATACATAAATCACTAATAGTTTGTGGAAAAAATAACAAAGAAAAAAAAGAAAAAAGGAGAAAGTGCATAAGCAGAAAATGTGGTATTACAGACGGTACATGTACGAACATCTGAGTTCATATAAGCAGAACCACTACCAGAATACATCTAAATTCCCTTTTATTTGAAATTTTGCATTTCTTCCAGAGAAGCGGAGCTGTTGGTGTTTCAAACAAACATAGCCCAAAGTCTTCTGCTTCCAGATCATGCTGTTTGCTGGGGAGCGCCTCGCTTGGGTGCTGCGTTTCTTAGCAAACAGCCCTGGTTGTTTATGGTGGGGAGTATGGCTGGCTCTGCCCAAACATTATCGATGCCAAGTTCATTTAAATTGCATAAAGTTAATTGACTCATTGTTGTGGAATGGGATTTCATTCTTCCCTTACCGCAGCGCAATGTCCTCATTTGATGATACTGATTAATAGATTTTCGGTTCCTGCAGATACACTTTCTAAGCAGAGTGGTGGCGTCTTAAGAAGTGGAAGAGGTTATTTTGGGAGAGGTGGAAGGCTGATCTGAAGTGATAGTGTGTTTTCCCATGTTTTATCCGTAAGACCATAGCACCCATAAGAACAGGCAGTAGCTTCCGGCTCAGCGTCTCTGCTGGAAACTTAACATTAGTATATCTGCATAAGCTCTGAAGACTTACTCCTTCGCATTATTTTTCACCTAGAAAACTCAGTTTTGTGCCTGTTTTATCCCTGCCTTCTTGCTACTGCGCTGTTCAGAGACGACCCACAGTAATACTGTCTGCAAATGTAGGAACAAGAGTATGGGAATACCATGAAATTTTGTTGACTGGAATCCTTCTTGAGTACTGTTGGATACTTGTTGACTTGTTTTCACCACCTGATGACATCTCTGGGTGACCGGGTTCATACTTCTCCTCAGAGATTGTTAGACTGACAGATGGAGCATAACTATGTTTGATTTAAGCGAGTACGTAGGATGAAGGTGAGAGAACAACAACGAAAAAGCTAGGAAGGATTTAAGTTGGTGTGAAATGAGCAAAATTAGACTGGGACACACCAAAGTTACAGCAGTCTTTTTCGTTGGATACTACAGTTTTGTATCTTAGAAAAAAAAAAGAAAAGCTTAAAATTATATTATGTACCGAAATTGGTATGTAGCTCCAGAAGTTCCAGATCAAAGGATCTGGAAAACAGTATTTTGTGGGCTCTGTGTCTTGCGCAGGCAGATGCCAAACTTTAAGAGCGGCATTAAATTTAAGAAATTTGCATGAGGATTTTCCCTCTAGCTCCTTAACTACCTAAGGGTAGATGTTGAGCTTTGGGAATTGGTTGGCATTTGATCCTGAGCCACAAGTCCAATTTTCTTCAAGCTCTTCTGAATGGGAGGAGACAGGAAATGTATCACGCGATACACAACTGATGCAGTAGTTGATGATATTTTAATACGTGGAATTTATTTTTGGCTGTAAGTATGGATTATGTATAACGCGTATTTAAACCGTGTCTGTTTGAATTCCCTCTGCAGCTGACAAGGTGCGTAATTAAAAAGAGAAGCTGGTTATGGCCAACTAGACCTGGCTGATGCCATGTGGTCGGCTTGTGAAGAGAAAATTACATTAAAGAAAGATGGGTGTTAGATCTAATGGCAACTGATTAGAGCAAGGGTGGCTAAGTGCAGTGTTTACCCGAGTAAATCAGGAAAAGGTTAACGAAGGAGAACAGGGCAAGAGGTGAGATAAGAGGTTTGAAAGCCTTTGTGTTCCTCACTGACATCCTAGGAGATAATCCCAGCAAGTCCATCAAGATGAATGCGATGCGTGGTACTGAGCTGCGTGTCCCACCAGGGACAAGGCATCGAAATCGAGAGAAAAATGCCTGCGAGTGTCACTTTCTGTGCATCAGACACGGGAAAGATAACAACAACAGTAATAATAACAGTAATTTTAATTTCAAAGGACTTTTGATATTATTATTTATTGAAATACGCTCTCATTTGCAGCATTGTTTCAGAGCAGACAGGAGAAGAGAAACTAAATAAGGTGGCCTAATCAGGCTTGAAACAGAAGCAGCAGAATATGCATTTGTGGGGTTTTTTTTTTTTGTATTTCACTGAAGTTTTTCTTCGCCTTTGCTGCTTTTGCTACCTTAATTTTTCACAAAAAATGTTGCACCGCAGGATCTGCAGCTCTGCATATCAATATGGAAAGCACTACATGGGAAACAGTCAAGTAGTGCCAATATTTATGACACCAAAGATACGGATTTGCTTTGTGGTTTTTTTTTTTTTTTTCTTTTTTCGGTTGTTCTTCTAATATTACTCTCTTGTCTCCAGGCAAGAAAGCAATTCTCCCTTTGCCTCAGAAACATGTGGTATCACCTCATGTCTCGCTGGCAGGGGATTTAAAACAGCCACTATAATTTACATGATAATTGTGTCGTATTTTTTACTTCCCATACAAGTTCTTCCTCATTGGAGATTGTTCTGTCCTCTAGCAAATAGCACACTTACCTTTGGCTCTGCGGGGAGCTCTTGGCAATCTTGAGTAAGGAATATAATGGAAAAATGGCTCACCTGATGGTTTCAAGGGGATTATAGATTTAGGGAAAATAATCTGGTGGATGGGAAAGGGAGGAGAATTCCACCAGGCGCTACTGGAGCAGAAAGAATATTGAACTCTGTCATCATTGGCTTTTTTTTTTTTTTTTTGGCAGCGCTGCAGAGGGGGAGAGGGAAAGCGGCTGGAGGGCTGTTTGGGATGCACGTGCAAACCCAGGTGTCTCCTCTGTGCTCAGCAGGCCGCAAGCACTTCTTGTATCTCCAGCCCGTCTTGCTCTGTGTTTTAAGGGGGGTTGCCAGGCTAAGGGCAGCATTACGGACTTCTCCAGACATTTTTTCCAGGTTCAGACCTGAGAATGCGCTGCAGGAATGACAACCGTTCCATGTTTATGCTGCACAAACGCAAACTTTGCTAAAAGCTGCAGCGCTGGTCCTGGCGGGAGAGGAGATTGATCGTTCCGGCCTTTGCGCAGCTCCGCTCGGCGCCATTCGGCTTGTCCTGTTTGAAATACAAATGATAGAAATTAGTATATTAGCAGGAGACTGCAGGATGTAATTGTATGTTGACTGAAATGTTTCTGATGGATGGACCTGGTGAGACGACATCTCTTATTTATGGAGAGGAGAACACAGGTAGTTGATAGATTTGACAAGAGCGCAGTGGCAAAACAAAATAACACTGAGGCAGAATGAGAATGTATTTCCTAATGGCCTCCCTCGCAGCTGTATACACTGATTTAATCTCTCCAAAGCACTCCGTTGTTTATGAGGCCTGTGGGTACAATTTTATGCCTGACTGAAGAGGTTGCTAATAGCTGCCATATTTGTGTTTAAGGACCTGCGAAGGATTAAACTAAGTATTTTAAAGCAATGAGCCATAATAAAGTAATAATATATTGAAAATAATAAACAGCTTTTTATTCAATAATTGGCTGCAAAACTGGTGGACTTTAAATGACAAAACTACTAATTATAAATGCAGTTGCTAATCATATATTCATTGGGGAATGCAAATTAAAACCATGGCATAAAGTCTCTATGTGTGCCAGAGGCAACAAGTCGTGGAGCAGGACGTTAGGCTCCTTCAAAAAAACACAAAACCCACAAAAAAAGCCATAAGGGAAAACAAAATATTCCTGTAGGAACAAGTAATGGTGATTACTCAGGATTGCTTTGTCGGGGATAAAGCTGTTGCATGAGAGGAGAAGTATCCGTCTTCCCGGTGCCAAGGTGTGATGTGCCATGTTGGGGCATTTTGTGTCTCGGTCAGAATGAAATAATCTCCCACCCACAATAACTGCTGGAGCGCTGGTGGTCTCCTTTTCTCATTTTTGAAGAATGATATTCTTCCATCCCTGTAACCACATTCTCTTCCCTTCTCTAGGAACTACAGTTCTCGTGGTTCCTGCCCTCCAAAGCACAGCATCATGATCAAGGTTTCCTCTCTTCTTGAATGGCTTTTTTAATAGAGCAGGTCTGGTAGGCATCATCTGAATAGATGATAAGAGGAGGAGGTTCCTGAAAAGCTCAACCAAAACGTGTCTGATTGGAGCTTACCAGGGTTTAGACCGTGTAGACTCACTGCCTACTTCCTACCTTATTATGGGGCAAGACTGCAGACTAGAAGGCACTGTAGGAAATCACTTTGTAGACAGCCAAATTCTGGGTATAAACGTGTATCGTGGTTGAATCAAGCATAGTGTACTTCTGTCTGGATCAAGTGTAGTTCTGTCTTCGTGCAGATGGAAGTATGCACACAGAAGTGTAGGTGCAGAAGCTATGAGAGAGGCTGTCCCAGCAGAGACCCTGCTGAAGAACAGAATGTTCCTGGAGGTGAGACAGCCGACTCACGGACTACCTGCAATAATGGAAATATAAACAATATTCACACAGCCTATTGATGAAATAAACTTAGTCTGAACCTACCCTTCAGTATGGAAACGTAATTTGAATTCCGTAGCTCAGGAAGTGACTTTAAGATCTGTGAACCAAGAAGTCATGGAGATGCTGAGGATAACCCATCATCAGCATCAGTGTGCTCAAGGGCGAGAGCCTTTCTCAGGCCACTTCTAAGCCAAAAGCCATCATCTCTGTGTCTGTGCCATCTGCCCATCCACAGCCTGATAACAGGCAGTGGCCAATACTATTGATTGCAGTTCAGTGCTGTGCATAAAATTAGTTTGCTGCCCCAAACTAAGCTGTTTGGGAAAATCCTGCCGCTTGCTGAACGGCCGTTTCCATGTGGCCGCAGCAATTGCTGCTGGTTGTGTGGCTTTGGTGCGGGGGGGTCTCACTGCGGTTCTGGGTGGTGGTAAAAGGAGACAGAGCAAACTCTGCTGCTGCTGTTTGTCACTGAAGGCTGCACTGGGTCGGTCGCACCTGAAATCCCTGCTGGATTCTCCCTGGGACTTGCACAGTTGAAGGTGTTACAGGGCTGTGTGTCTTGACAGGATGAAAAATGTGGAGGCGCACCTGGATCTGAGTCTCCACCAGTAATACTTGCCTCTTGCTTCCAGCAGAAGCTGTATACATGGCTGCACAGGCATATTTCCCTTTCTTGATGAATACATAAAATATATATGTCTATTAATTTGCTCTTAGGAGCCTTCAGGTTTCCATTAATGACTCATGTCCCTAAAGAACCTTGCAATACCAAGTTTATATAGAGATGCCAGCATAATAATTAGCCTAAGGGACAAGCAGCACATCACATGGTTTGCGCCCGCCAGGAATTCACGTGGAGGGGAAGTAACAGTCCAGATGTCTTGGCAGGTCCCGGAGTCAGCAGTGGCTCCTCCTGTGCAGTCCCAAGTGCAGCTTCTCCCAGTTCAGCAGTCACAGCAGACAGATCAACCTGCAACGAGAGCACCAGCCGGCTTTTGCTGTTGTGAGCCATGGGTGTTGAGCTCCCTGGAAAAACGGAATAGTTACTTAGTCACTTGAATATAAATTTTAAATCCTTACCTTAAATGTCCATGTTAGAAACCCTTCAGAGGAAAAAAAAACATTTTCCAGGCAAGAAATGGTTGGAAACGATAATTTCCGTTCCACTTCCTATAGATTCTATGTTGATTTTATTTTCTTATTTCCCTGGCATCACCAGGCTGGGTTACATATTTGTAGCTAAAAAGGCAGTTACCAATTGAACAGCTTCCGTACAGGTTTGTGGGAAACCCTGTCTCTTTTAATGGTCACTACTGAGGTTGGACAACCTCTGGAAAAACGTGCAGTCAGAAGTCAGGCTTGATGCAGAAGCTACTGGATGAGCTTTTGGCACAATTGTATGCAGGAGATTATATGAGATGATGGTGGAAATCTGTCTTCCAACTGGAAGGTGGTTCCAGTGTGGCCCCCGTGTATCTATATGACATGAGCGACAGCAGGACTGTGTGGTGTGGAGCTGCTGGGTCATCCCCGTCCCGGTCGGAGGGAGGAAGGGAGCCAGATGGAGCTGCTGAGGCTGGCAGCCAGCAACCCGGATTCAGAGTTGCAGTAAGTTGATTTTTCAATGACCGCAGGAGAAACCCGATTTCTTTTTATTTAGTGTTACAGTTTAGCCTTCAGAGAACCAAAACAGGAACATGGGACTTGTTTGGCTACAAGGCTCGTTAGCGTAGCGCGACTACACTGAATTAATTGTGAAGAATTTTCCGACCAAAAAAAGGCAAATTAATAAAAAGAAACAATAAATCTATGAACATTGTATCTCATTAAAAGATAATTCATGGACAGTGAAGGGGCTGAAGCCGTTGAATAAATTATTATCACTGACATTATTCAGCCCTGTTTAAATTATGGAAGATGTTACCAGGTTGTTGTCTTAAGTCGTCTTGCATACTTTATATCCAGTGATCTTCTGAGCCCTTCTGCGGTCTCCTACACCAAGCTAAACTGTCGGTTGAATCTTTGTTAACATTTTCAGTCTTTCCACAAAAACATCCTTTTACTGCAGCTTGTGGGAAGGGCCTGTCAGAGTGACATGGTCCGAAGGTATCAGCACAGGTTTTGGTGGCCCTGGCTCAGCCAGGCTCTCCAGACCAGCTGGAGGAGCAGGTCTCTGGGTAGGGAGAAGCTGCGTTGGGTAGAGGCTGGACTTTCCCAAGTGCTGGTTTAGGGCTGAGGAGTGATTCCCTGCAGGGATACAGCAATTACCAGTCTTCCTTCTCATCAGGGTCGAGTGTAGGTGCCGTTCCTTCAGCTCATCTCCTGGCACAGAGGCACCCTGCAGCCAACATGCGTGCAAAACCACTGTAAATGCAGTTGGGGAAGATGTGTTTCTGAGCCACCCTCTGTCATAACGTTCAGTCGTGGCAGGTTGGGACGGGGCTGGTCCATAGGTGTGCGTCTCCTTTGGGCTCTGCGCAGGATGGAGACCAGGGACAAGTCTTGTTCTCCAAGAAACAAGCGTTGCTCGGTCTGCGCAGCCAACTAAAAGGTGAAGTTTCTCTGAGATCCCAGCTAGTCAAAGACGTTCAAGAGGTTTCAGGTTGTGAGAAACACGCTCACTGTATTGAAATTTAGTCCAGGGCAAATTTGGTGGAGCAAAGAATATTTATTACAGCGCTGGGAGTTACACAGGGGACTTCTCCTCCTGTGGCTCATTTTTTCCTTCACAAACACTTGTGGGTTTTTTGCATTCCTTATACTTATTCATGTTTCTTCTTGGAACATAATTTGCATAATCAATGAGTTTTTGGAACACAACCCACCCTCAATTACATAATCAATGAGTTGTTGGAACGCAGCCCACCTCCAAGCACGCCCCCTCCCTTCCAGCGGTGCGGGTGCTGTGCTTCCTCAGGGGTCTTCCTGGGGGGAGGCTCGAAGTCTTTATCGCCATGTCCTTCTTGTGGCTTCTTCATTCTTTACACTCCTGTGGTTATCTTCGCTAACTGCATCACCCTTTGTTCTGCAAGTTTTGGTACTTCCAACTGTTGCTTTCGTCTGATATCCTCTGTAACACTATCCCTTTCCCAAACGCAGAGCCAGCACGCACCCATCTTAGCTGAAGCCATAGCGAGCACACATTCATTTTAGCTGAAGCAAAATTCTTTTGCTAAATTACTTATTACAAGATGTTTCCTTAAAAAAAAAATAAAATATCCCACTGAGTTAGAAAGAAGGAACAAACCCATTCCCCCGACCACCAAGGGGATCGCAGCTCCGGGGGTTATTTGTTGGTTGAAGTGGTAGCAGGTTTGGGGGAGGGTACAGGTGATATCAATCCTGCATCGTTTGCAAGCAGAGCCACTGGGCCACCTACACGTAATAACCACCACCTGCTGGTTCTTGTGGGGGCTGAAAATCAGCTTTGGTCGGTGGGGTCTGTGGGTGGTGGTGCAAGCCCTCAGCTGCGCCTGGGCTGCCCCTGGGCCTTCTGGGGAGCCCAGTTGGGAGCAGGGACCTCATGTGAAGAGGAAGGGCTTTCCCGGCTCTCTTGTAAATGCCGGCTGCGAGCAGCTTGCTTTGGGGGTTGTGAGGCAGAAGAAAAGCTGGCCTGTTGCTCTTATGAAATATTTGGAGTGGTAATAGACTTTTTTTATCTTTTCTGACTAAGTTAGTTAACAGTTTGGATGCTGAGAGTAGGAGCAACTCTGCAATGTGAAAGGTATGTTGTTTTTTTTTCTTAAGTGATGTACTTTCTTGGAGTAGAATTACATAGAAATCCAAACATCCTGTAAAACAAAGGCAAGTGTGTAATTCTGTTGATCTGAGGGAATTGTGAAAGTATTTGCATGCAGACTTGCCTGAATCAGCTCTGTGACAAAAGTGTTTACGTAAGTGGCAGTTCAGCTCCTTTCTGGATTTTAAGAGTTAAATCACTGAAATACGGAGTAACTCGCTGGTCCCTGCGGCGCTGGCCGGGGCTGGTGGTGAGTCGGGGTAACTTCTTTGTGCCGTAATGTCGACGTGCGGAGATGCGCTTCGCTGCTGCGGTGGGGAAAGCTGAGGGCTGAAAATCAAAGCCCTGAAAGTAAGAATTAAAGGTGCTTTGTCTTTTTGTAGTCTGTACAGCTTTGCCTTCTTCCGAGTCCCAGATCATTCTCTGTTGTGTATATGCGAGGTCTGGCATCGTGCATTTTCTAGGGAGAATGTGTGTTTGTCGCATCATTGGCTCTGGGGATTGGTGTAGGGTGTTTCTCTCCAGACTACTGTCTTTTGCCGCTGCTTTTGCTTTGCGTTACCTCCCCGTGGTGGTTTGGTGCCGCTAAGAAAGCGGATTCAGATGTCACCAAACCATTCCTCTGCTCTTCAGCGGTGCCGTTTAATTTTGCCACGGTTGTTCTAGTGATACCGCAACAAATTCACAGACAAAGGTGGTGGGAGTGTCACAGAAAAGGGGTTTAATAACCACTTGTAGAGCAAACAAAAGCAATCCAGTGACAGCCCTGGCAATTCCCACCTTCGTTATTGCTGACAGACGGCACAAGAATAAAAACAAGCCGGTTTACATGCACTGACACTAATGTACAACCAATGGTGATGTCCCCAAGGAAATCTCACCAATTAGCATGAAAGCTGCTGTAGTTATCAACTTAGACAAGATTTGGCCATGGAAAGTACAAGGCTTAAAGATGAACCGGTGACTCCTTCTCCCAAATGCTTTCCTATCCAAACACGTGTGGAGATTTTTAAGACAGCTCAAGTGAACTTCTCGGTAGGCTCTTGTGGGCTGGTGAAGCGGTTTCCCGCATGGCTGTCTTGCTTCCAACGCCTGTAGGCTCTGGGAATGCGGAAGCACAGTGTTATGGTGAAAATAAATACATTTTTTTATATACATATAAAGGTGTGAAATAATGTGATTGCATGACAAAGTTCAACATTGGAACGGTATTTAAAAATGAAGATGGAAACACTGAGGTGCACGTTACGAGGTGGAGGATAGCAGGGGAAGGGTTTGGGTTCCTTCACTTCGCATAAACTGCTCGATACCCCCCGCTTAAAGCGGAACTGGACAGGAAAAAAAATGAAAGGGGGGAAACTGCCACACCATCTGTAAAAACTGCCATAGCAATTTATGCTGCATTAAAAACCTTTCCCTGAAGCTGTGCTTTAATAAGATTCCTAGTCAGAAGTCAAGCTCTGCCGAGTAATTCATTCTAAACTCTCATAACGCATTTATTAGTGTGGAAACGGCAGAAGTGAAGTGACCACTTTTGAGGTCCGTATTGAAAATTAGCAAAATCTAATGCCGTTCCGAGTTAAAAAAGAAGGAAAACTGGAGCTGTAACATGCAGTGAGTGATATCTTTTTGCATTAGCAGGCGGCTAAATGAGCATTGTTTGAAATAACATTTTATTAGGTTTCCTTAAAGTGGATACTCAATGTGATAGATTATGTTTTTATCTTGGATAAAGGTATTGAAATGAGAAATGTTCCATTATAAAGGAATTTCTTGAAAGGCAGGGATACACTTTATCATATTATAGCTCTTGCATCATATTAAATGCTACTTATGTGTTTTATTGAAATCCAAACCTCTTGCTTAGTGTTTCTTTTCCAACAACACAAAAGCTTGTGATTCACAACCTCTTACATAATACATATATTAATGAGTTTCTGCATATTTTATTGCTTTGTATTATTCCAAAAGCCATTAATCTATTTTTCTTGATTATCAGTTATGGCAAAAAAATGTTACAATTTTTCTCTGAATCTCATTGTTGCCAACCACGTTCAGCACTTCCAGAATTAATTTCTTTAGCTACCTGTTGGACTCGCTAAACCTGATTGTTTTCTTCTTCCTTTTTCCTGTTGAAAACTGTATCCTGCCAATGACCCAGCATATTTTTATCTAAATCCAGGAGGATAAATTCTGCTTTGGGGTACTCGCATGTTCTTTCATTCAAGTAGATTAGAGTTGTGCGTATGAATCTCGGGCCCTAATTATATTTCTAATAATAGAAATTCCTTGCTATAAATACACGAGTCATTGAAATGATTCCTGTATGTTTAGGCTGCAGACGTGACTTGTGCATATTCATTAACCTCCCGGCTCCTCCACTTGAGATATGGAAATGTATGATGATGAGCAGAGGTCCTGCTAGGAGGACACAGGGAGAAAGGCTGTTGGCCACCGCTGCTGCGGTGGGGGTTAAAGCCAAACTAACAAATTGCGGGAGCAAGTGGCAGTGGCTTCAAGCTGTTCTTGTGTCCTCTCTGTCATGGACCAGTTTGGGGTGGAGCGGACCTTGCTGTAGCTTCACACTGGAGAGACTTTTGGATCCAGGGCTACCTCACGTGGTGCAGTTTTGGCTCTACATAGCGCCTCGCACTTTCTTTTCTCATATTTTTCCTTAGTTTGAACTGATTCATTTGATGAAGGAAAATAAATAAATATAGATATGTTTCAACTATTTTTTTCTGTTTGTTGTAAGTCATATTAGCCAGATGTTTAAGTTACCTGGCTTCTAGTTCAGTTCTGGACAAACTTCAAATTTCGCAGGGATCTGTGTGGTTCATAGGCACATAATAGGTAGTTTTGTGCGCACACTACAGCCTGCTGTTAGTCCCAAGAACTGGTTTTGCTGAGGATCACTGCCTGAACTGGTCTGAACAGTGGTTTGTGTGAGAATGGGAGAATACCTATTATATGCAGTATATATTGTGTTCTGTACTTTTGACAAGGCCACCTAATAATATTATTTGTATATGCTTTCTTTTCCACCTCAATGGCTTTAGTTACTTACAAAACAGGACGTTAATGATTAAATCAAAAGACCCTTCATTATTACACATAAAAATGGGTGGCAAAACCAGTTTCTACTGTGCAGAAGCAAACGTGTGCGCTGCAGACCACTTAAATCCCTTTTCAGCCTGTTCTGTGGAACTAAGTGATGCACAGATCTCATGCTGTCCCAGCTCCAAGGGGCCCATGTCACCCATGGGGAACAACCACACTTTCACCGCGAGCGCAGACCTTAGCAGTGTGGGTTTAATTAACAAATTGCGTGAATACGATGTGGCAGAGTGAACTCTCATTTTACCCTGGCAATTATTGATTTATATTCCCAGAGTGACAGAAAGCATTTTTATTTTTACGTCCAGCAACAAGTTGTTGCCATGGCAACATCGGCGTTGGGTACCATTCGCATCCTACCCTCATCCTGAAGTGAAACCCAGTAGGTTCTGAAACTCTTTAAAAATGATTACAGTAATAAATTTTTAAAGATAAGTTTTACTTCTTGTCTCCTTTTCTGGGGGGAATAATTCGTATTCCAGGAAGGTAATGCATGAATCTACTGTACCTTTTGCCAGCTGTTGTCTATATTGGGCAAAGTCCAACATTCCCTACAAAAAGAGTTGGAAAAGCTTCATTTTTGCTCTCTTTGACCCTTTGCCTACTTCTTGCCTCCTGCTTTCTTTTAGGGGGAGGGAGGTAGAAGAAAAACTCCACCAAAACTAAACCCACCCTCAACACTTCCTTCAATTGCTTGCTAAGTTATTTTTGTAAATCTGCAGCCTGTTTCTACTACGTGTGAAGCCAGTAGTAGAGTTTGCAAAGTCAAGCTCCCATCTTTACAGGGTGCCTGGAGGAGGCACGTGTAACATCTCTTCTGTTTGCTCAGTGCAACTTTGATCCTTTCCAGCCTTGCTAGATGATTGCCCTTGTTTCATGGGGAATCTCCCCAAAGCCAGAGATGAGGTGAGTAGGCTTCTTCCTAAGGCTCCAGTAATTTTCTTAACCTCTTGTAGTTGCTCCTATCTTTACCGCTGGATTTTCATGTCGTACTCTGTCTGACAGCAACCGTGGTTTATGCTGTGACTGAGGGCGGGTTGCTTCTTATGAATATATGGACTGCTGCTGTAGAGTACCCATACCCCAGCTCTGAGGCTTGCTCTGCTGAGTGCTGATCTGCTGCCATCTCCATTCCTAGGAGAACGTATGTTTGGATTTAAAAGGTTGTGCTTATATGCTTCTGACTATGCTAAAAATATTTGTTTTCTTGGACAAAAGGAGGGATAGCTAAATGGCTATGGGGATGAGCAAGCACCTATGGTAGCAACTGTAGATCCAATAATGTGAACTCTTCCAGCCAGCGCTGGGGGTGCATGTGGTTTCCCCCTCTAGATCCTCACAACTAGGGTTTGCTAACAGAGATGCTTTCTGCCTAGAAGGAGGAGTGTCACGTTCCCAGCAACTACTTTGCACTGCTGTTTCTGCTAGCTGCCGGCTGCGCAGGCAGGCTGTGGAGTCCCTGACCTTGGAGATACTCAAAGCCCAGCTGGGCTCAGCCCTGGGCAGAGAGGATCTCCGGACATCTCTGCCAACCTCAGCAATGCAAGGAAATAGACCCAAGCCATGCCTTAGTGCGGGTGCTGGCACTCCAGCTCCGTTGTGGGTTGGCTTAGGGTAAATACTCACAGCTCGTGCAGCCGGAGCAGCCTCCTGCCGTCCTGGGGTGTCCCATAAAGGCTGCTCTGCTCCTTGCCTGCCTGGCTGGGGTGGGACGAAGAAGTATCATGACTACTTCTTCATCAGTGCTTCAAAACCAGCAAGAAAATACACGCGCTGCTGCACCCACTTCTAGCATTGACTGGCTGGAATTTATTACCGTTAGTGGATCAGCAGGTAGTGAACGATCTTTTCTTCTTCTTTTTTATTTTTCCCCATCTTGCAAGGTTTAAATATAATTAAAAGGAGATTGACTGAAAATCAAGTTTGGTTTATCTGTGGGTGACCCAGCAAACCACATCTTTTTAATTTCATGCATCAATGAGATGATACGTCATGCTCTGTACAGTGCGACAGCTTGCTACATTGCATAACTCAACATGCTGATGCAACCAGGCATGCAAAATTAACCTGATCGTCAAACCCAGGAAATTCAAGACAACAAGCGGCTTCATCTGCCGCTTGCATTGTTCAACAAGCCTCATTGTTCCCTGGCTTCTCTCTTATTCCTTTTCTGTATAAATGACAAGAATGGACTATTTTGAAAGATATGATTGGGGAATAGTTAGAAAATGTGAATAACTCCAGACTGGATTGAGATTGGACTGACACAATATCTGTGGAAGGCTGCCCAAAAGGGTGGGCATCTCTTTGACTTTTGGGTTAGCTTGGGAAGGAGAGTGGCTTAAGGTGCTTCTTGCAGGGGCTGTGCTTTTATTTCTTTTTTAGCATTTGTAAGAGACTATAGTTCCAACTTCTCCTTGCACCCCATTTACCAGCTCTTTGGGCTATTCTAGTGCTGCAGAGAGACTGTGAGTCCAACAAACCTCCTATGAGTTTGCCTTTCTCCATTTCCACATTGCTCAGCTGCATAAGGACCGGCTGCCATCTGGCCTTTGTGGCTAACTTCTTTTTGGAGTGACATGGAGAGGGATGTTGCTGCAGCTCTGCTGCTCCTCTGCAGTCCTGTAGGGCACTCGGGTCATCTCATCTGCTTCCATCCCAGGGAAGGGAAGAGGACCATTGCTCAGCAGATGCAGGGCTGCTCTCTGGGACCTTCTGCAGCCGCCCCTGAAAGCCTCCAGCAGCACGTGCTCGGTCTTGCTGTGCCCCAAGTGGAGCATAATTATGACCAGTGGGGAGAAAAGACTGATGCTGGGCATGAATATCTTCAGAGTCGAAGGCTGTGGCATGCCACATGTAAGCTTGAGCATCCAGTGCTTTGCTCGGGGCAAAATCTTTGCTTAATATCTGACATCTGTCAGTGGCTCCTTGCATGTTCCTGGGTGAAGTAAATAGAAATTCTGCAGGAGTTTCTGGCATGGTTGTGGCAATGGGAAGCCCTGAGAAACTGCTCTTGATGACCACACTTGAAAGTACGGAAACCAGGGAGGATTTTCTGTGCAGTCTTACCTGCCTACCTGTGGTCATTACCCGTAGCATCTGAGAGCAGCTCGGGAATCCCCTGGCTGCAGTAACGAGTGGCATGTGCTTACCTGAACAGTGAAAAGCAAAACAAAATGGTGCTTAGTTGCCTAAATAAGGATCCAACTCAGTGTTAGGATTATTGCAGTGATTGGGATAGAGTTTTTTGGTAATGGTGACAGTGATGTAGTTGTTTACTTGCAAATTAAAGCAACCCAAATATGGGCTTGGGTATCTCTGGGTGACAAGAGTGGTATCCAGATGCTGCTGTTCTGGCTGGAAGAAGTCCCTTTGGAGCAGGAGCTGCTGTCTGTTTGCATAGCGCCTGGTATGGTGGAGGTCAGTTCCTTCAGCTGTCCCTCTGATTTTTCGTGTATATTAAGAGGGGAAAAGGAACTGCCCGAAATAGGTTTCTCACCTTAATCGCGGTATCAGCAAATAGGCTCCATTAAAATAAGGAGAATTAGTATGTCTCGGAGAGGTAGAAGAGGGCCATGACAGTTTGGAGTCCATAGATACTGTTCTTGCTTGAATTGCTTTGCATTTTCTCAAAGTGTACAGTGCCCTCTGGCACAATATACATCCACACTGCATCGCTAAGTGCTGAAACTTCACATCTTAATTCTATGTGAGTGGTTTTCTCTCGAGGCGGCGATGCCTCTGTGGAGAAGGAGCCTGATAGCAGCACTGAGAAGGTTACGAATTATGCAGAAAAATGTTGATGGTGAATTAAAAAATTTCTTCGCTAATGTCTTTATTTTTGTTTTTGTCTTGTACAATCATATTTGAAGTACATCCACTTTGAGGCTCAGTGAGGAGAAGCCTGTTTGTTTGAAGCTGATGGAGATACTTGAATGGAGGATAACTGGGATATAGGGCTCTGGGATAAATTACTCCACTTGTATTTTCTTTTTCTTTTAATCTGGAATGCACATAAGCCACATAGCAATATTATCATCACTTTGCACTTT
The DNA here is from genome assembly GCF_965231255.1 of Vanellus vanellus. Taxonomy (NCBI): domain Eukaryota; kingdom Metazoa; phylum Chordata; class Aves; order Charadriiformes; family Charadriidae; genus Vanellus; species Vanellus vanellus. The sequence goes on along the minus strand of NC_138910.1, from coordinate 77,546,519 downwards.
CCTTAGGAAGTATCTTAATATTCTATAATCCTCTTTGCTACAGAATGGGGACTGAACTAAGATGGAATTATATTTTAATATTTTAATGTAATTCCTCGTGAAACAAAAGGGGACCGTGTTCAGAAGCTGGCTAGATATATGGCAAATGGGAACTAGACAAGCTGTGTAACATCATGACCAGTTTCTATGGCAACAAAAATGTCAGCTATCCTTTTGGCTGATTCTATTAATCTGTGGTAGAGGCACTGATACTGACACATTCGGAATTTATTTAAGCAAGAAGGTGAAAAGATAACCTGAGCACAGCTTATAAACAAGGGGGAAGTTAAGCCACTAACATAATGCTATCTGACATGTATATAACTGTGTAACAGGCAAGTAAGACATTTCCAAGGCAGCCACTCTGAATTTTATCAGAAAAGTGATTAAGCTATTTACCGGGAGGAGTTACCCGCTGTTGTTTGCGTTCTTGACAAAATTTCGGACCCGCCTCCAAGGTTGCCATACCTGAAAACGCTGCCCTGTGTTTGCCCCTGTGCCGTAGAACCACTGGCCAGGTAGTACTAAACCCACCAAGCGGGGCGAGAGCTGGGCGCCTGCGACACCCTAAACTAGTTGCCCAGGTTCTGGGGTCATCCCCTTCCGTGCTTGCTGGCTTCGGTCCTGGTTTTATCCATGTAGCCGGAGAAAAGCGGCCACCCGACGGGGAAAACCGTAGTACTTGGCGATTAGAACACACGGGCTGGCCACTGGAAAATGGAAAAAGCAGTTGCAAGGAAACAAACTACGTTCTCTATTCCCTCTATGTGGGTCAAATATTTTCCTAGGGATACTCGGAAATGATTGTGCCGTGCTATTTCCCTTTGGTACTTTATCCTTTATTCTCTTGTTATTGAAATAGCTAAATGTTTTCCTACTTTTCAATGTACCATGACAATGCAAACTGTACGGTGATGTCGGAGTACAGAATAAGTATGGATGCAGATACTTGTCATTATGATAAAACAACATCTTTTCATCTTTATCTTGGAATTACAGGCTCCTCAGGAAGATGACAGTGTCTTGTTATGGAAAATGAATTTTCGGTAGTAGAAAGATATCTTTTAACTTATTCTTGAATTCTTCCTGTTTGCCAGAGGCATGTAGAAAAATTAGCTTCTTTCCCAATTCTTTTGCTGGTTTTATTAAAATTCATAGTACAAAAAGTGCCATATAAAAGTGCTTGGTGTGTGACTGAGAAAAAGAGGAGCTGGAAAATGCAGAGCCGAAGTTATTATAAGATTATTAGCTGGCTGCTGTCTGGATTTTTTTTTTTTCTTAGTTATTAAAAAAAAAAAGCCTTCAATATTTTTGTCCATTTCTTTTTAGGCTTGTAATGTACTGAAAGGAATTTAATACAAAATGTATTTATATATTTCTGATTTAAAAAAAACCCAACCAAATTCTCAAATAGAAAAATTGTCAGAATTGTACCCACAATATAGCTCCTGGAAACAGAGTTCATGTGAAATTTTGAACTTCTTCAAATTCAGAAAAGCTTTGTGATAGGGACAAGAATTCTCAAATTTATTCCATGCTTCTGTTAAACAGAATCATGTTCCTACAACCTGTAGATCTGCCTCTTGCACCCCTGTGACCGCTGGCTTTAACTGGGTGTTGTTGCAAAATTGCACAAATGCATTATGTGTTGAGCTTTTACGAAGTTAAAAAGATAAGTAGTGAAAATATATCTGGTACACGACAAAGCTGTTTTCTCCTAGTTTCTAGAACAACAATTGTGTTAAAGTCAAGTTTCTTGTCAACCTGTGTGTTTAATATCATCAATTTATGAAGTTCTGCCTCTTACTCCCATGGGATTTTGCCAGTGTTTTAGACAGCTTTTCTTTGCATCTTTGTAATGTCCTAGTAGAGAAACATAGGGAAAGTCACTTGATATTGCAGAAAAATGAAGATGTGACTGAGTCTGAACCTGAGAGCTTGAAACAGCATTGCTCTGCTGCTGTCTAGGGGGAGCGAGGATGGAGCTGCTTAGGGAAAAACTCCACTCCCTCCTAAATCCCAATGCAGTTTGACCCGATCAGCAGCTTTTTCTGAAGGTCATAGAATCATCTAGGTCAAAAGGGGCTTTTAAGAGCAAGTCCGACCATTAACCTAACACTGCCAAAACCGCTACTAAACCATGTCCCTCAGTACCACGTCTACCTGTCTTTTAAATACCTCCAGGGATGATGATTTCATCGCTTCCCTGGGCAGCCTGTTCCAATGTTGGATAACCCTTTTTGTGAAGAATTTTTTCCTAATACCCAATTTAAACCTCCCCTGGCACAACTTGAGGCTATTTCCCTTGTCCTATTGCCTGTTACTTAGGAGAAGAGACTGATCCCCACCTTGCTACAACCTCCTTTCAAGTAGTTGTAGAGAGTGATGATCTTGATTGTTTTGCTTTTCTTGCCATTCTACAGGAAATTATAACAAACTATAGTTGTGAAGGTTTCCCTAGTCCTGTTAGCAGCAAGTGTGTCCTGGGTTTCTTCCTCTCTTGGCATGCTTTCAGGTCTGCTGGAGATGCCTCCTTTTGTACATCCTCGCTGAAGAACCACCTGAACTCAGAGGTCCCACAGACTGGGCAGCGTCACTAATCTAGATCACAGGGAAGAATGTCATATTTATCCTGAAAATTAGAGAACAACAAAACTTTTAACCGCTTCAATGGATAAACTATAGGAAGCCTGTTCTTTATCCTGGATTAATTGTTACAACAAAACTAGACTTTGGAGAAGAAAGGTGAAATCTCCGATGAGGGGAGACAGTGGGGGAGTGGAATTTCTCCTAATTGTTTTTATTCTTAAGCAGGGCTGACATACAGTCTGCAACAAACATCAGCAACTCGTAATTCAGATGGAAAGTCATGACAGAGACAACTGTGAGAAGAACGCAGTCTTTCCTTCTGAAGCCATTGACTTGGAAAACTTGTGCACACAAAAAGCTGACCTTTTGAGGAGTCGCAGACATTAACTTTTGATGAAGTACTGTATTTAATTTCACTGAGCATCTAACCTGAGGGCAGGCTCTAGCTTAGCATACTTTGAAGTCAAATGCCTGGCTGGTCCTATCATGATCAAAACACATTTTTTGAGTCCTGGATATTAGCAAGGGCAATACCTCTGGTGCAAAAGCAGGTAGATCTTGATTTGTTTTAAGTACTTCCTGGATGATTTTGAAGGCGTTATTTGGGATACCTCCTGTAGTACTTCAACAGAATAAGGACTTTTATTATTTTTCATCTTTTGTTCAATAACCCCAGTTCTGGTGTGGCAGAAAAGAGTGTATGCGCTCTGGTTGCCCGAGTTGGCCATCCCTTTATGCTGAGGTTGCACTGGCTCTGTGTTAGTGCGCTTGGATTTCCTTGTCTGCCTTGCCTTCTACCCTGCAAATGCACAGGCACAGATTTTTATTATTATTTTATGCATGTTTGTATACATACGCACACATATACATGGTAAAAATGTTATATATAATATGTACATTAGGTGTATATATAATGTCAAATATTATGTTATAATGGCATATTTCAAGTATGAAGCATTGCGTTTAAAATCCAGGCATTCCTCATCAATAACGTGGCCTGCCAGATGCCTGTCTAGTGAGCCAGATGTTGCTAGAGGAGCTCTTCAATAAAGCCTGCCAAAGGACTAGAAATCACATTGCTGGCTCTTGGCAGATCTTCACGTGCATTGGAAGTAGGGCATCCTGTACGTGTGTGCCTCCTCAGAGCAAAAGGACCGGTCTTTTCAGGGTCATGTCGGAGCAGGATAGGCCAGAAGTGGAAGGTGGTCTGAGCTGGTGTGGAGTAGCAGAGAGTTGGCCTGATGTTCATTAGCAAGCTTCATAGCTAATTAAGGGCCTTATTTGACACTTCTAAAAATGATGGATGGACACATGACTTCGTATGTACTTTCACCTCTAAAGGATGCAATCAAAACCACTTAATTGTAAGCTGAAGAGCCTCGTTCTGGTAATAACTAACGTTGGTTCTCCATCTGCTTGTGAAACAGGTGGCCAGGTGGTAAAATAGTAAAATCTCATAGAAAGATGAGACAGGGCAAACTTCATGTTCTCTCTTCCTTCTATCTCACAACCTTTTCTTCCCGTCCCAAAATCTACACGGCCTTAAAAATCAGCACGAAGGAAGTCTTTGCTGTGTGAGGCTGGAGACTTGTACTCTGGGACTCCTCCTGGATTGCCATTGTCCTGAGCTCGCTGTGACACTGGTTGCAAGGGTTTGGGTTATTGCAGTTTGAAAAGCTTATGCCTGTTGGTAAGATGTGGTTACCATCATGTAGGCCCTCAGACCAGCTCTATTCTACTGGGTGAAATGTGTTTGCTCAAGGGGCTCACGAAAGAGTTTAGCTTAACCAGGGGGGCGCAGCTGGGAGGGGGCACAGTTGCTTCATGTGGCTCTGCCAACAAAAAGTTGAATCACAGTAACTTGATAGCTTACAGCAGTCTACCGCTTCCTTGGAGGAAGGAAATCTGTTTTCTCATCATTGCCAGAAAAGTTTGATCAGCCTTGGGGTGTAACACAGGGAAACCCATTAAATTCAGAGCCACTACATGTTCACTCCAAAATATGCTCCCCATTGAATTTCCCACTGCCAAAGAGAAGCAAGTCTACCAGGACTCGTCAATAGTATTGTTTCTCCAAAGCTCCTGATCTTTCACTGGTGCACAAAGGGAATCGCTTAATGATCACAAAACCTACCTCGGTTGCTCTGTGTTGTAGAATTGTAGAATGTTTTAGTTGGAAGAGATCGTTAACATCACCGAGTCAACCATTAACACAGCACTGCCAAGTCCACTACTAAATCACATCCCTCAGCACCAGATCTACCCATCTTTGAGATACCTCCAGGGATGGGGACTCTTCCCTGGGCAGCCTGTTCCAATGTTTGATAACCCTTTTGGTGAAGAACGTTTTCCTAATATCCAATCTAAACCTCCGCTGGCACAAGTGTCAAAGTCCCCCTCGACAGTCAGCAGCAGATTCCTGGGATGGCTGAACCATGGGTGAACGACCAGCAGGTTTTATTCCCTCTGGACCATGTCACGTTGTGGTAGGAGATTCAACCCAATCAGTGTGTGACTTGAAGTCTTACATTTTGTGCAATTCTTAGGAAATATTAAAACATACTGAAGTGAGAGGATATAGCCTTTAATTAGGCTGGACATGTGCTGAATTCCCCTTAGAAATGTCTGTTCAGTATGAAATCGGGCGGGATTAGAGCTTCTGCTAGTGCAAACTGTTGGGGACGCGGTGAAGTCGGTGCAGACGTGCTGATTCACTCCTCTCTACGTGTGGCATTAACGCCGATCCTTGTTACCAGACTAAAAACGTCTAAGACGACGCAAGACTGTGATACTTAACATTTTTAGGCAATTGCTGTTTTTGTCAAAACTGTCTGTAGCTTTTCTTCTTCAGCACAAGATGGTAAGTAATGAGCTATTGGAATAATGTCTGTTTGAAACATCCGTAGCCATATGGCCATGTGGGAGGCGAGGATAAAACAGGGATCAGTCACAAGTGTTTACTTTGAAGCATAGATAAAAAGGCAAGTTTTGTGCTGCAGCTTGGTAACGTGTTGGATCAGGTACTGGAAACAGAGTAGTTTTTAATTACTTTTGTGTTTAGTGAACTTTAAAATCCTAAGCACTTAAATCCGTTGTGTGTTAGTCCTCCTGATTGCTCTCTTCAAATCTGCACCGTGAAACAACAGGACAAACAGGTGTTGCCTTTGAGTGAAACCACAGCTGGCTTACCTGCGTATTAGGGGCCAAATAGGCCTGAAAGAGTGGTGGTGAATGGAGTGAAGTCCAGTTGGTGGCTGGTCACAAGTGGTGTACTCCAGGGCTCGGTACTGAGGCCGGTTCTCTTTAATATCTTTATCAATGACCTAGACGAGGCGATCGAGTGCACCCTCACTAAGTTTGCAGATGATACCAAGTTAAGTGGGAGCGTTGAACTGCTTGAGGTTAGGATGGCTCTACAGAGGGATGTGGACAGGCTGGACTGATGGGCCAAGGCCAATGGTGTGAGGTTCAACAAGGCCAAGTGCAGATCCTGCACTTGGGTCACAGCAACCATCCCCCTGTACTCAGCACTGGTGAGGCCCCACCTCAAGTACTGTGTTCATTTTTGGGCCCCTTGCTGCAAGAAAGACATTGAGGTGCTGGAGCGTGTCCAGAGATGGGCAGCGAAGCTGGTGAGGGGTCTGGGGAACAACTGTGGAGCAGCTGAGGGAACTGGGGTTGTTCAACCTGGAGAAAAGGAGGCCAAGGGGAGACCTTATTGCTCTCTACAGCTCCCTGAAAGGAGGGTGTAGCGAGGTGGGGTCGACCTCTTCTCGCTAGTGACAGGCAACAGGACAAGAGGAAATGGCCTCAAGTTGTTCCAGGGGAGGTTTAGATGGGTTATTAGGAAAAATTTCTTCACCAAAAGGGTTATCGGGCATTGGAACAGGCTGCCCAGGGAAGTGGTGGAGTCGCCATCCCTGGAAGTATTTAAAAGATGGGTGGACATGGTTTAGTGGCGGTTTTTGGCAGTGTTAGATTGATGGTTGGACTCTTTGATCTTAAAGGTCCCTTCCAACCCAGATGATTCTATGATTCTTTATATATATATATATATAGATATTATTTTCAAGACTGATATGAGCTGTATGTTATTAAAATGTTGCTCAGGAAGGTTTGTAAAACTTCCTGGCTGCACTCACAAGATGGCTTCAGAGGTTTTTGGGGTTGTTCAAGACCAGTTCAAGATCCCCTGGCAAGTGCTTCACTGAATGGTTAATTTTTTTCCCAAATAGCTGAAGAACTTCCACTCCTTCCTGGGGCGAGCCACAGCTGCAGGAAGCAGAGTCCTCTGGGAAAGTAGGTGGGTTATTTTGATAACTGAAGTGGTTTTGGAAGCGACAATTTGTAAAAATATCCCTCCGGAGATAACTCATTTGGGTTTTACTGATTTTGGTTTTTCTTTTATTTTTTGCACCTGCGCTGTCAGCTCCTGGCTCTTTCCTGGAGCGGGAGCCCCGGACCTCGGCTGTCTGCTCCATCCTGGGGTTCCCACCTCAGCAGCCTTTCGGGTGATGAGGCAAAAGAGGCCTTTCTGCATCCGTCTGTGAAATCAAGTGTTACTAACAGAATGGTTTGGTTCAACAAAGAAAACCTCACGGAGCCTGCATGCATTTCAATTTTAAAATACTTCTGCAGATTAATTAGGCTGATGATCCTACTGGGTGGGATGAAGGTGACTATGTAGGTGAAGAGAGAAACTTGCTGCACCAATATGGTCTGGTGGTTTCCTCTGGGAATATGCCATTGACTGCTGATCAACCAAAGGCTACTCAGTGGTTTTGAAAAGGAAATCTTGTGGAAGTGGAACGCTTTCTTCATAGAGCAGAAGTGCCGAACGGGGGGCGGGGGAGAATAATCCTCAAACTTTACTAATACTGTGTGGGCTTTTCATTAGAGAGCAGTCTGTATGCTAATTGAATGTTGTCTTTTATTAGCATAATCTTGAGGTTATGTCTGGTCAGTGTTAATGATAAGTGACACACACGCATTTCAGAAACTATTTCATCAGATGGGAATTATATCCTGTAAATGCAAGCGCAGATCATAGTATTTCATCTTTGTGTTGATTTATCCCAGTGTTAGACTGTTTATATCCATTTGCTACTGGAAAATATATCATCTTTCATGTGATCTACTAAATGCACACATACAATGCAGGCATTGTACCCAGTATAATGTATAAATGTATAGAAGATGGAGACTTTCTGAAACATATATAAGTGGATTCTAAAATCAGTTTCAAGATAAAATTGCTTCATAAAGGAAACATATTGTATATATGCTTATACGTACAACATGTACATATGTTTTTATAAACTTTATCACCATGTTTAATGTGTGCGCCTTAAACTTCCAGGACCATATTGCCTAGAGAAGTATGCTTGTAGTTGTTCACAGGATAAGTGTTTATAATTGCTATGATTTTTGAGCACAATTATTGTAAGTAGCTATGCATCAAAATGAGCATTTAGAAGAGAAACAGGCTTTTTCCAGGTAAGAATAACTTTTTTTTTTTTTTTTTTTTTTTCAAAAAAGAAAAAAAATCCTAGGAAAGCGGCTTTGTTCTACCAGCACCTAGGTGACTTCACTAAAATTAAACAGAAACAATCCCAACATCTCTACGCATCCATTTTAGTGCTACATACAAATGTCTTCACAGCTATTTGCACTTGAAATGCTTCATTTGCCAACTCCAACGTGGCATTTGCGAATGCAGATTAGTTATGGGAACGCTGTTGGCTGCTGCTTCTTCCTCCTTTCAGATGTGGCTCCTACTGGACATTTCCTGCCCAGACTTGTAGGCAGCAAACATATGGTCTGGTAGATAGTTTATGGAATAACTTGCTGGGAGTACTTCAAGTGTTCCAGAAATCTCACAAGCAAAGATGCGCAATTTTCAACATAACATTCATCTGAAATGCCAAAGTTAAGATATTCATTTGCTCGCTCATATTGTTGCATTTCATAACGAAAGCGCAGACAGAGATGGATTGGGGGTTAAATTAACAGATATAAATCTCTGCCTTTATTAGCTGTTTGCTTGAAATGCAAACACTTTCAGGGGTCTGCATTACAAGAAAAATTGCTGTATCTTATTAACAAATGAATTGCGTGGCGTCAGTAGCTAGCAACAGTGGAATTGTCTGTCTCTCTGAGATTACAGTTTCCCACTTCACACTGTACAGCACTGTTTTATCAAATGTATTCAGTGCCTGCCATCACTAAGGGAACTGTCTAATTCTTCCTTGTACTTCTGAACTGTGTCAAGTGTTCTGGGAATCAGTTTTCATACAATTTCAGTCTTTCATAGCCTATAGCAAATGAGTATAGCACAGCAATTTTGTATTTTCATATTTCCTCCAAGATCTTTTTCATAAACACCCTGGTACATGGGGACAGGATTCACCTGATGTAAGTCACTGTAGCAAAAAGAGTTTGACTTCGATTGCCTAGCAGGACGTATTTATTCATATCTGCCTATCTTAGGTGAGGATCTGGATTCGGGCTTTGCCCGAATACATTGTTTAATACCCCAAAACGCAATGCAGATCAATGTGTGTTAGAATGATTCACCATTTTCTCTCTCACATGGCGCTTCTATGTGCAGGTCCTTTACACGGCTCATCTCAGTACTGCAGGTGAAGTTTTGGTGGTGAGACTGCGGTGGCCCGGGGCGGCTGGTCACAGGGGGTGCACTGGTTAGCCTGCGGGGCGTTTGTGCCTGCGCCGAGAGCTGACTGCAGGCTGCCTGCCTGCGGAGCCAGGGACCTGCACCCGGAGCATGGAGAGGCTCCAAAAGTGCCTGTAGAAGGAGAGTTGGGAAAGACAATGCAACTTCCATGTGAGCTTAATAGGGATTTTTCTTTCCCTCTAGTTAACTTCTATCCCGCTGAGCTGAAACCATGTAATATAACTCTGTCTAAGCACACTTGTCTCTTTGCAGTCTTTCTTCCTGGATGCACATACATCGACGGAAACACAACCTGAGGTTTCTCTTCCTTCTCCTTTCTGTTCTTCTTTGGAGCTAGATACCTCCTTTTGGTAGGAGCCTCAGGTAGTGGACCTGGGTGAGGAGCAAGCACCCAGTTCCTTTTGGAGTTAATAACAGTAAATCCGTGTTGTGCCTTCCAAGTTGTAAACAAACCAGTTTCCCGCTCCGAGTGTCCAGCCCTGTGGGCGCAGAGAGGCAGCCGAGCGGTGGGGCTCAGGCTTTGCTACTTGCAAATCAGAAGGGAAAACACGGTTATAGTTTGGAAACTCCTGTCGGCACCTTCTCTGTTGCTCCGGAGCTCCCAGGTGCTCCTGCTCTCTTGGCAGCTGCAATGCCCAGATGCCAAACGGAGTGACAACATATGTATTTTCTGGTGGCTGGCTTATTCATGTGATGTCTTTGACTGCTTTTCTCATAGTACACCTGGAGCTGGTCCAGGGTTGCGTCTCTGAAAGCCTTTTCTGGCTGACTGTTTGATGAGCCCATACTTGATTCCAATTAAATATTTTCAGTTAATTTTTGCCTCATGCTATGTATTTAACTTTAGCTTCAAGTGGTTTTGTGGTTTAAAGGTCATTTCTCAGGTGAAAGTCGAGAACCACCTTTGTCCTTTTTGCTGGATAACGTGTCACTGTAGCTCGTGTCAAGTGACCGAGAGCACTGCCTTTACAAAAGAATGTGTTGCGAAAAGGTGAGTCTTCTCATTTTGGGACAGAAACGCATTCTCCCTTGCAGAAAAGCTGTCCTCTTCCTTTTCCCAACCCATCCCTTTCTACCAGTTTGAAAAGAAGTCGTCACTTGCTTCATCCAAAGACGCTTTCAGTACCTGTGTTTAGGTACCACGGTGAAACCTGTTTCGCATCACCATTTTATTTTAACAGTGGTTTTGGGGGCTCAAAAGGTTTCAAGCGTCTCCCCTTGCCTAGCTTGGCACCACGCTGTTGTGGAGGCTCTTGTTTCTAAGCCCCTCTCTCTTTTCGTACCACCAGGGAAACGGTGGTGCCCAGCTCCAGGTTGGGCACCCACCTGGGCGCTGCCATGCCCTGTGTCCCTCTGTGGACCGAGCCCTGGACCAACTGGATTACTGATATTTCTAAATTAGACCCTTCTGGGCCCAAACTAAACATTATCAAACTTCGCATTTCTTTTTCAATATTCGCATGCCAAGATAAGTAGGGAGGAAAATCAGAACCTATTCAGTATTGTAAATACAGCAGACTATTATCCTAATACGTTATCCAGCAGTAACAAGCTAAATAATTCAGCGCACTTTTAGGTCTCTATTCAAACTGATGAGCTGAAATAAAAAGTGTTGATTAAGCTAAGTGCATACCTCAGTGTAGATGGATATTGCTGTTTTGTTTGGTTCGGCTTTTTCTGAATAGGGGAGGTCTCTGATAAATATACAACTATTCTTGTAAGGCTTCTCATAAGCTGCATTCCTTTGCTGTTTTACTGTCTTTTTAGTGTGATCACTTTAAACCTGCATTGCAAAATTAGTTGGGGTTTTTTTTCTGTCACAAGCTTGTGCGCTCATGATGGGTTTTATTTTTAATCCTACCTCACTGCTGGAGTTCCAGCGTCACATAAAGAAAACCTGGCCGTAGGACGATGATAAAGCTTAAGTGCCAACTTCTGGTATTTTCTTAAAGTATTTCATAATTGAGAATGAAGTGGTTTTGTTCTAATTTTCCTCTGCTGCTCCCCCTGTTAAAGATCCTACGGTTTCTAGAAAATTCGGTATTATTATCACACCTGAATAACCCGTCTGTATTATCAGGCTCACTCTCCCTCAGTGGGATGCCTGTGAAAGGGGAGATGGCTTCACGATGGGGTCTTTGGTCACTTCTTCTGTACTCGCATGACAAACATGCGGGCACTCGCCTGGCGTAGAGTACCCGCAGGAGCTGTGAAGGTGGCTGTGCTGCCTTCGTGGTGTGCTGCCATACCACGTCACCGGGGTCTCGGATAGCTTCATCATAAATAACCACCGTCCTGGGGTCGTCCCGTTAGGAAAGAGATCGGCAGGGATGTAATTGGATCTATTGACTGAATATTTTGACCGTTCAGACCACTTATAGGTGTTTGCTTCCTGTGCACCAAGATCCTTATTCCAAGAAGGCCTGAGGGGGTGGAATCCAGATTTAGTTGTTGCTCCATTTTTATACGGAAATCCTTACTTGTAGCACGAGGTAACAGTTAGACTTGATCTGTGTATGCACTAACCACACCTTTCCGTAACCTACCCCTTGAATTCTCAAACTAAAACTTACGTATAAGAGGAAAACACAAAACCACCATGATTTTGAATGCAGCTTTATCCAATGCAGTAAATCCATGGAGGAGGACGCGTAGGCAAAGGTAGCTGTCAGTCTGCTTAAAGCATTGTGCTGAAGAACAGGATAAATGTTTCTTTGGGAAGCTCATTTTTCATCATATGTGGTACATGGATAGAACAATACTATTCCTACTGAAATGAGTTGTTATCGCTTCTGTAATTAGCCTGGTGTTAATGATATGATAGGACTTCACCCTAATTTCAAAGACATAAAGTTGTCTTATAGCTGCTCAGTTCCCAGAAAATTGATAGAAGAATCTTTAGTCTCGCTGTCAAGTATTTAAATAAATTACCTTTCCAAAGAAACTTTTATGGTGTTTGCCTAAATGAAATAGCCAGTTGCTTTTGTAAAAGAATTGAAGTGTTAAGAAAAACCCACACATGTTCAATTAGTTATTTTTTATATATAAATGCTTGAAGTATGAAATGGTCAGATTTTAATCTGTTTTCATTGTGGAGGCTCTATCTATGGAGATATTTCTGACTTGCACCGTTTCAATCAAGTTCAGAAGCTGATCTTTTCCTTCTCTGTCAGCACAGATACAGAAAAGCCGTTACAAAATGATCTCTTTAATCCCATACCATTTTTGTGTGCTGATTAGAATCGGGGTAACTTCAGCCTGTGTTGAAGGAGTTAATCTTCCTGATGGAGATGTGAAAAGTAGGAGCCATTTTAAATCTCAATACCACATGCTGCCTTAGGGATCACACTGTGCTAAAACCCAAGATAAAAAGGCCTGACAAAGATTATTGACGGTTTACCTTTTAATGAGCAGCTTGGATTGATTTTTATTTCCCTCTGGGGCTGCTTGCTTTGCCCTGTTTCCACCCATGATGTCATGATTAACAAAAACAACAACAAAATTAAGGCTTCATATCTGAACAATTGCAGAGAAATAGAGAGTAGCCACGGCACTAAAGGGAAACCTGTGCCAAATCCCACTGAACCTCCTAGGAAAAGCTGCAGCACTTGAGTCAATGGCTTGGTGCCTCTCCCATCAGAGGAAACGCACCTTCTACCAAACACCACCTCGATATTTCATTTATATTATATATTTTAAATACCATATCACTCTGCAAATCAACAGGAAAAACATCAAGAAGTCTAAACAAAGAGAAAATGCCTTCAAATGTATTTAATACTGTCGTTGAAAAAAGCAATGACTTCTCTTGTTTTGCCAAGCCCCCACCCCCCTAAAGCCAACACTGAACATACCGCCTCTGGCTACGTTCCCATAATTTCGTTCAAATCCTTAAGCTTCAAAAGAGAGCAGCTCTGCTGCCACAAAACTATCATCCCAAAAGCTCTTAAGCTCTGACATCATCTATTCTGTTTGAGTCCTGGTGTATAGACCTTGCCAGAAAATGGAAATCCCTTTTTCACACAGGAGAAAGGGTGGTGTTGTTTTTTTTTTTTTTTTTTTTTTTAAAAAAAAAAAAACAACCAACAACAAAATTTCCATTCTGCATCAGGATGAAACAGCATTTAAAAAAGAAAAAAAAAAACACAAACAAAAACCAAACAAACAAAAAAAAAACCCCAGAGGGAAGGAAAAGGCTGTTTTTCCCAGGCCCGGCTTTCCAGAACAAAAACCTTGTTTTCGAAGAATAGGCTCGAGCGAAGCCTTCCAGGCAGGCAGATGGGAAGCCGTCGGCACAGAACCGTTCTGCAAAGTGGAAACTTTCCCATGGAAATCTCCCATTTTGCCGAGGGCAGGAGAGGCGCGTACCTGGGAGATGGTTGGGACATGGCTCCAGCCTCCTGGGCAGGGCTGGAGAACCTCTCTGTGATGGGTAGGTGGTTTTTGGGTCAGCTGGAGTGAAGCATAGAGAGTGATAACATATGTGGAGGCTATAGGGTCTGGAAAAATGCAAATCCAAGCCAGTTTGTGAGAACTGAAGGAGCCTGCTGATGTATTGGCGTTCCTCAGAGTTCTGTTGAGTGGAGGCGTAATTGGAAATGTGGTGGGTAAGAGCACTTGAAGAGTGGTACTTGTGTGAGGCCGTGCAGAGCTGGACGCTGGAGAGCATCATTCCTTAACGCACTTGGCCTGTTGCAGGAGAGATGCTGTTGGGTGGAGGATGGAGAGGGGAAAAGCAAACACAGAAGGGCAACTGCTGGTTAAATTGCTTGAACTATCCCTAAAATCCTCTTCTCGGAGTGTGCTGGGTTTTCTTTTTGTTGTTTTTCTCTTTTTTTCCCCCTTCGTATTTCTTTAGAAGATGAGTATGTTGAATAACTACGGGCTATTCTCAGCAGTGTAAAATTTCAATTCTTTAAAACACATTCTTACCTATCAAATTGGCAGGCTCGAGGAGCAGTTATTCTGCTGCAACTTCAAATCACCACTTCAAAAATTGATCTGGGCTTAGGTATGTCTTTGCGTGTCCATGCTTATTAGCTTCATGTTGTGATTAACTTAATGGGCTATGGAATTTTACATGTACTCTATGCAAATGCAACTGAAAAACCAATTATTGAAAAGTGAAAAATGAACTCTAGGAGACAGTCATTAGACTATTAGAATCCCCAGTTCCTTTGGAAACTGTATTTGGGTAATACGTGGTTTTAATACTGAATTTCAACCCCAGAAAGAGCAATTGGCAATTACACTTTTTCAGGCAGTATGAAAACATTTTGACAGCCCTGCCTGCACGGGCTACTAAGACCCACTGGGCTTTACGAGTTGGAAAATTAGTCACGGCTTCGATAAAATGTTGTAGTCCGCTTAGTACCCTATTTTCAAGATCCTTAGATGTACAAGCATCCGTAAATTTAGCTTGGGTGGCTGGTGAGTATAATCCATATTAGCTGGGCTGGATCCAGCAGCAGCGATGCTCCCCTTGGCTGCTTCCTTGCAGGACTGTCTTCCAGTTAATGTGTTTCGTGTGGGTAGATGGTGATGAAAAACCTCCTCTAAAGCCCGATTAGGTAATTTATGTGCCCAAGACCACGTGGACAGGCTGTGGCAGCACCTATTGAGACAGCAAATATATTAACACTGTTGTTACGGGGTTGCGGCCTGCATGGCGCTGCTGCTGCTCTTAACTGGAAAACGATGCTGGTGATTTTTGCTCCCCTCTATAATAGCTCTATTTATTTTAAATAAGTTCCTATTTATGTGCCAAAGGTGCTGCTACAGGTGGCTGTTGATCAGCCTTGTGGCATTTACAGGCTGGTGGCCCCCAGCTTTGGTTAACAGCATCGTTGAAACGAAGCGGCTGGCGGGGGCCTGGCTGGCGGGGGCCTGGCTGGCGGGGGCCTGGCTGGCGGGGGCCTGGCTGGCAGGGGCCTGGCTGGCGGGGGCCTGGCTGGCGGGGGCCCGGCTTGCAGGCTGCCAGCTGCAGTGAATGGGGGTGTCCTGAGCTTGCAGCATCTTCCTCAGACCAGGACGCCCTCGCAGAGACAACACAAGCGCTGGCGTTTGGTGAGCTGTGCTCTCTCAGACTGGAGCTCACGCGGGTGTTTGTAGGGCATGGAGCTCAACGTAAAGTCAAAAACCTGATGCAGGCCCATTGTGGAGAGAATATTGTCAGTCCTTGACCGCGTGTGGACCAGCAGGGTTGTGACATCTTTCTTTCCAAGCTGGTGAGCTATAACTAGCTCAGTTCACCCCAGGGAGCTGGGGTGGTTTAGCCTGCGGAAAAGGAGGCTGAGGGGAGACTTTATGTCTCTCTCTACAACTACCTGAAAGGAGGTTGTAGAGAGGTGGGGGTCAGTCTCTTCTCCCAAGTAATGAGTAATAGGAGAAGAGGAAATAGCTTCAAGTTGCATCAGGGGAGGTTTAGATTGGATAGTAGGAAAAATTGTTTCACTGGAAGGGTTGCCAAGCATTGGAACACACTGCCCAGGGAAGTGGTGGAGTCCCCATCCTTGGAGGTATCTCAAAGACATGTAGGTGTGGTGCCGAGGGACATGGGTTAGCGGTAACTTGGCAGTGCTGGGTTAATGGTTGGACCTGATGATCTTAAAGGTCTCTTCCAACCAAAGCAATTCTATGATTCTACCTAGCATTCAGCATGCCGACATGCACGTTTGGACCCTTTATCCTCTCTTACCTTCCACTTCCATCACAAGTTTGTGTAGTTTTCACTGCCTGCAATTTCCGCCCTCCCTCTGGAAGAGGTTCGACACGTGCAGACACCTCTGCGCTGGCAGGCTCCCTGTCCTCCGTGTGGTGGAGGTGTGTGACTGTAACGCAGCGTGCTTGGCCTCAGCGGGTCCTGCGTAAGTCTGGGGGCCCCCATGTCAAAATGGTTGCGGGACTGGGGGCCGTCAGTGTGTGTGGTGGGCTGCGAGTGTCTGTCTAATGCACACACGTACGCTGCTTTGTGCCACGGGGAGCGCGGCGCCCGACTCGGTTCTTTGTTGGGCTCACTTCATCTGCTGTAAAACACTCTCGTAACAGGGTGACAGGCTGGGAGACCTCGTGTAAGATGGGTCACCCCGGGCTCCACGGGGAGTTGTGCAAACAGATTAGGGGCAGCGTCTGACCTTTCATTTTCGGGAGTGCCTAGACACAATTGGATGAAGAGGTGAGAGGGTATCCAAAGAATACGGGCTGTAATTTAATCAATTGGCATTTAGATGTGCGGTGATGAGTGTCTGTAAGTGCTTTGGATGGATGAATATAGGGTACAGCCACAGGGAAGAGAAATAAGGGGGTGTAAATTCCACAGGCCGGAGTTTGGAAGAACATAGTAGAGAGTAGGTGAACAGGAGTGAGATGTGATGAATATAACAGAGAAGCTAAAAGCTACTGGACATAAAGCATCATATGTTGAACTGTTTTGTCTATTCAGTGAGGCAGCTTAGAGCCATTTAAAATGCCCTCTATACAAATCAGGAGGGGATAATAAAAATAATCAAAGCATAGATAAAGCATGTATGAAGAATAAAAGAGCAATAAGGAAGATTATGAAGCAAAGAGAGAAGGAATAAATATGGTGTGGAAAGCAGATGTGGAGACTGAAGGGAAGGTGTATGAAAGATAAATGTAAATAATAAGGCATTTGTCAAATCCTTGAATGTAAAATGTCAGGGCTTCAAGAACTTGTAAAGGTTATTTACTAACTAAGGCCAGAGTAGAACACTGTTTAAGTACGTTGATGAAACAGAGACATGTGCATGTAAGCTTTGCTGAATAGGACTGGTTTCATTACTTAGTGCCTAAATAAAAAATAATAATTCTTTGTCTCTTTGTTGCCAGGGAAATGGGAGATAAATGCCATAAGAAATTGATGTAAGTTTCTGAGCTTTTAAAAGAAAGCAGGAATGAAGAGAGAGGGGAGAAGAAAATCACACAAGAAATTACAATGCCTAAGCATTGAAATCTATATTGGAAAACTTAAAGAGATAGAATTAACATAAAAGACTTGGGATTGAGAAATCTGTAGAATTGCACTGGTTTAGGTGTAGGAAGGCACTGATAAATTTTCAGAGGCCCTTTGGGGGGAGTACATTCATAAGCAGGATCTAGATCTGCTTTTAAATCTGATTCTGGAATGGGAGAGTCAAAGAAATTCTGTAAAAGCCTAAATAAGGTATAATATGGAAAACTTTTAAATCAGGATAATTAGTGTTCATTCAGAATTACATAATCACATGCGATATCTAATTAATTCTTTTTAGGAACCAATGTCAATAGCTAAAAAAGTTAAAATACGTTAGGAGTTTGGTAAAGTGGTCTTCAGACCTTGTAGAGTTCAAAGGCTCGTCTTCCTCTGGTCACTGAGAAGGGCAGGTGCCTTTCACCTCCTTCAGAGATTTCACTTGGATCACTTGAAGCAATTTTTAGTTATTGGCACAGAAACAACAGAAGAAATTGTAAATGCTTCGTATGTTAATAACCTAGAATGGGGAATTTGTATCAAGATAAGAAAAAAATACAGAGTGATACAGAATGGGGAAATAAAGAGTTAGAGCAGAGGAGGTAAGCAACCTATAATACTTCTGAATACATCACATAGATTAAGAGCATTGACAGATAAGCAGGCTGCACAATTTATGGCAAAGCGAGATAAGCCTTATGGACAGACAAAGCATGAAATATAAAAAGATGCAGCAAAATAACCTCTGTGGCTGTACACTGACAAGATGGAAAAGGAACAGATGAGAAAGGTAGTTGGATGATGTTGCCTTCATCACAAATGTTATCGTCAGTGCATTACAGCAAACAATATATTAAAGCACAAGTAGCAGAATGACATTTAAATCGGACGAAATAATCTGACACCAAACAAAGGACTGGGGACTACCTCTGCAGTCACACGTATATAGCTTTACTTGCATCTTTCTTGGCTATAGGCCCAGACAACATATGGCAGAGGGCAGCCACATTTTTCTTCTGAGCTCCTGAGCCATTTATATGCACTGTCCGCGCACTTACATATATTGTTAACGTATTGTTAGACAATGTATTGAGCACGTTCATTAAAATTAACCAATTTGTTGTAATGGCTCCTGGTTACATGCACACAATTGCCATAGTCTTGCAAACGGAGAGGATCGAGAAGAAATGCTATAATTACACTCAAGACTTCTAGAATGAGATTTCTGTACTTGCTAAATGTAAGTTCATCCCCCAGATAGTTTCTTTCAGCTATTTATCCTCTGAGAATCTATTAGCTGTTGCTATTTCTGTGCTGGTAGTAGGATGACTGTTTATAAAGCTGTGTAGATAAATCAATAACATTTGCAAATCTGATGAACTAGGATGTGCTGCAGGTTGCTGTGACCGAGCTGCTCTGGGCCGTAAGTATACAGTTCACTTGACTCGCAATCTGTTCCCAGGTGGAAAAGTGTGACTTTTTTTTTTTTTTTTTTTTTTTGCTTGTCTCCTCAGTGATATATTCTTTCTTCTTGTTTTCCTGGTGAAGCAGCTGCAAATTATGGTGCAACCCCAAGCTAGAGCAGGGTGAATTCCCTTCCTCGGTCATCTCACCTCTGCCCGCTCCTTCAGATGGATGAGAAGGAGGCAGAGTCCTGGGCGTGCTGTGAAGGCAGTAGGTGGATTGCCCTTTGCTAGCCATATGTGTGGTTTGCGGCTTACTTGCCATGTGCCTCAGATGCTGAAGACCCAATTCCTTTTGTAGATCAGTGATGGGAAGCAGCTGCAATCTTCTCTGCATCCTACCTGTCTTTCTTGCCAGCTCAAAGACATAGGTTGCTCTTGGGTTGCTCCTCTTGGGTTGCTCCTTCGAAGAGTCTGTCCTTCTGCTTCCTTAGGTGCAGTTGTGCTTTTCTAGGGGTTATGATATACTTGCAAAGGGAGCAGGGTTCACATCTTTGAACTAAAATCATCCCCGTTCGATTTTTAAGTGCATTGACTGAATTATTAGACCTGTAAATCTTCTGTAGGCAGCAATCCTCCACGTTTTTAGATGTCTGACACTGGATTAGTGGGAAAAGGCTGCTGCATCCACACAGGTCAGTTGAGAAGAGACAGTGCGTGCGTCTGACGTGACCCATGTTGGACATGCTGCTTTCAAATCTAAGTCTGGTCATGGGACATTTGGGTCATCGGCTGTATTGTGCTGAGGATGAAGAATGTAGCAGCTCCTTCCGAAATCCTTTATACATATGATGTAGCACACCCAAAATAACCCCAGAAGAATTTTCTCTGTAACTTCCCTTAGTCATTTCCTTTAAATTTAGCGACAGCTCCTAATCTCGCCACGCTGTGGATGTTCAGCGGGTCAGAGCAGTAGTGGCTGTGTGTGCTGTACTGGTTGCGTTTGCCTCTGCGGTAACGGCAAGGGAGAAAGGTCTTTATTCACCAGAAGATCAATGATTAATTCCAAGCTGCAGAGTTTGGAGCTGATCCAGCCTAGAACTTCTCCAATATTTATGGTGCTTAGCTCCAGGATTTTCCAATTTAAGCATTTCTCGAGTCCAAGAAGGGCTGTGAAGTGTTGAAGCAAACTCTCAAAATACTTACCTTGCCCTAAGAGGAATAATCTGTGCAATAATGTAAGAAGGTTTTAATCTATGCACTTTGACTAGTGGTTCGATAGTCTCTGAAGACGTCCCATTTAATTTGGAGTTAATTCCACCTTCATTGCTCCGTGGATGCACTTGAGGTGCTCTGTGGTGTTTAATTTGGGTTCTTTTGAATGCCAGATGCAGAGAATTAGAGTAATTATAGTGTGTAACTCAGCTTTTAAAGGCTGTTTCCTTTTTAGAGGGTATAAAGAGTATATAAATTGTTCTAAACGTTTTAGTGAGTATTGATGTCCTGGAAGATTATCCAGCTGGAAATAGAATGCAAGTTCTTTGTGTTTCTCTATCCAAAGAGAACATCACCGTTTCTGGCTGCTTTCTTAAGAAAAAAAAAGATAAACCAGCCCTGCCTGGGGGAGGGAAAAATGACACGTGTCTACACACGTGTAGTGCTCTTTGGGGAAAAATACCATCACCTCAATGATGGAAATCATCTTGTGGCACCACCCTTTATTTTAGGGTTTAGGAGACCTAGTCATGGATTTGCAACCTACTGTGATGAATAATCTTCGAACTCAAACATAATGCCAATACATATTTTCAAGTAAATATTTTATGCCACCTCATAAAGACTGTTACTTACGGGGAGGAGATTTTATTTCTCTTCTGAAAACTAACCTTTGTGCCTGCAAAACCTCAAGAACTATTGGGTTTCCTTTGTGCTGGTGCCTATTGTGGAATCTCACCCCGGTGTTTCTATGTGCTTGCTCTGTATGTCTCTCCTGGAGCCGCGCTGGCAGGAGCAAGGACTTTGTTCTGTGTTACTGCAGCACCTGGCACCAATGGGTATGGCAACAAAGCTGTTGCTCTTGCGTTAGCCCGTGAAAAGCTACGAAAGAGAAAAAGCCAAAGTATCCAGGTCTGTCGGGGTTGACGCAACTCTTCAGCCATTCTGCAAGCCAGCTGAGGTTCAGAGTCTGGAGCTATCGACTTAAAAACTTCTGAAAATTGCAGGTGTGCTGCAGTTTAAAAAGCAAACCAGTAAATGTTAATAAAATATATAAATAACTGTGTTCTTTCCCTTCAGTGCGGTCACGACTGCAGGTTTTTAGCACAAAATAAAGGTAGTGGGTAGAGGCTTTGTTTTCTTTTCCAGTAATTGAATGCAGTCCTACGGTCATTTCTGGCGCCTGCGTTTTCGGTGGTCGGGTTTGGGGTGTGCAGAATGTGTTTGCACCCACTGGCCGTACAGCGAAGAGCAGCTGCCATGGGGATTTTCATGGCACTGAAGAACTGACTCTTAGGAGCAGTTGTTAAGTTTTCTGTACATTTAATCAGCTTTCCCAGTTGGGAGTAAAACAAAAGGAATATACGTACAGCTAAACTTAAATCAGATTTCCTGTGAAAAGACGAATCTGACACTCATGTATGACCTATTTCAGTGCACTGTAACTTGCTACGGCAAAATGCGGTCCTCGCGGTGTACGGGCTGTGATGAGATGCACCATCTCTGATGGGGGCTTTCGAGGCAGTGGCTGCAGTGGGAATAGTGTCTGACAGCTTAATATTTCAGTTGTGACTGGCCGTACTTACAGTAATGAGGATGTGATTTTTTTTTTTTTTTTTTTTAGGCTGGTTGGAGCCACAAACATATGGTACAGTAGCAGAAACAATTATTTCGGGTAGCAATCCTTAAATATTTTTTGGCAATGAAATGACTCGGCCTTTCCCAAGGGAAAGCACAGAACTTCCCATTAAAGCACCATACTGGCAAGTCTCTGTTACTGCTCTTCCACCCAAAGACAAGGGATTCCTCCTCCCATGTTTCACTTGGCTGCGAGTCTGGACAATACCATCGCTGTTGGCAATGCATGCTTAGCTTGCTGTCACCTGGAGGAGAGGATAACGCAGCAGCGTCTCTTTCCTTCCTATGTAAAGGACTGATGCGTTGAGTGAATTATTTTAGGTTTGATTTATTTAATTTTTTTAACTTATTTTTATTTTTTCCCCTTGGAAAGTATGTTCGTTGCTAATGCAAGAGGAGGTGACTGATTTTTGTGGTGTTAATAAGTTTTATAAAGGTCTGTTGAATAAAGAGTGAGCCATTTATCAAATGTTGATGACCATAGTAAAACTACTGAACGTTAGAGATTGAGAGCATTGTGTCCATGAGGATCTATATGGTTTTCTGGTCAACCTTGCCTGGGGCTCTATACACAGACCTCCCTTTCTCTTCCTGCAGAAATGGGAAGTTCCAGTTGCGTCGTCCCATAACGAGTCTGTAGTCTGCGTCTGTATGTCCTTAAGGCAGTTACACATATGCCGCTTCCTCATTAGCATGTGAAACTCTGCCAAAGAGAGCGGGTGCGTGCCCGGGATCCAGAGTTCCGTACGGTGGCTGAGGGCTCCTTCTCTCTCTTCTGCATGGAGTGATTTCTGCAGGAGCTCTGATGTGGACGACGCGGTTTGGTGCATGAACTATCAGATGGGTTTGTGTCCTGATGGTAGCTGAAGGGGCTGTTTTGTTCAGAAGCAGAAGGGAACCTGCTCTCAGGTGAAAGAACAAAGTCCGGTGATCCCAAATATTATCTTTGTCAACGTTTATGGATTTATGGGGCTGCAATTATTATTGCCTCAACCCTGCGAGAGCCTTTGTAGGGAAAAACAAATCTAGCATGAGTGATCCTCCAACCAACCTTATTTTCTCTCCTTGCTGGAGCAGAGCACACTTCCCAGTGTTTTCAATGTAAAAGAAACGCTTTGAAAGTGAGACCTCTGACCTCGCTCTGTAATGTGGCGATTCCTGGAAGCTATGTTTTGCTGAAAGCTTTTGCTTTTAAAGGAGAAAATGAGCAAACAAGGATGCTCCGTGGAGTCAAAGCTAGAAAGAATTCCTCCTCTTAGAGAGGAATTTAGGGCCCAAAATTAGGAGTTGAGGTGTTACTGTAGGGAGAGCTGATGCCTTACAAACGTTGAGATGACTTATATCCAGAAACACATCCCAAGGCAGGTTCTCTGTCCCATCCTGCAGTGTTCACAGCCCTGACCCCTCCCCTGAGCTCCATATTTACATTTATTTCTTGAAAGGTGAAGCCAGTTTTGCTCTTTTTCCTGCTCAAGTATGGCTGGAAGAGGCAGAGCCGCAGCAGGAGGAGCTGCAGCAGGGACTGCCGTGCTCGAGGCGGGAATGATGACGTGGGCCCTCTTGGGAAACACGGGGAACTGAAGTCATGTTTTTTCAAGTGGTGGGTACATGGTGAAGGCTGCAGGCTTTTCTACTGAAGGAGTGCTGGTTATGCCCTTAACCTGCAGCGCTAATGAGGGATGAAAACCCTACAGAGCACAGACAGGTTAGTAGATAGCTTTTACAAGAGTTAGATGGCCATGGAGACAAGTCAGGTATCAAAGTTGCTTTGATTTTTCTAACTTGTGAAACTGACAGAAGGGTTTGTCTTTGCTGATAATTGACCTTAAGTTTGGATTTCATTTGGGCAAAGAAGGTTTTTGTGATTTGGGGATTTTTTTTTTGTTGTTTGTTTTTTTTTTTTTTTTTTTTTTTTTTTTTAAACACTTCTCTCTCTTCCCATTGAGGATGATAAAGCCATAGTCAAACCATTTGGTTTCTAGCAGGAAAAACGGAAGAGGAGGTCAGCAGGGTGAGAAATCCCCAACACTTTTTTTTTTTTTTTCTCATCTCTTAGCTGATGCTGTTTCTCTTAGAATCTTTCTCATAAATGCACATGGTCTTGTTTTGAATCCATTCTGGGGAAGGACTAAATGATAAATTGGATGTAGCAATAAAAAAGTCATCTCTTCCTCTGAACTGATTCGTTTATCATGTGATGTGCTATTGTTACAGAAAATTACTCTAAGTGCCTATTGATTTCACACAGTTGCATGCAAGGGCTCATTCTGGAAGAGCCTGGGTTCTGCTCGCCTTCTGGGGACGGCAGCGGAGACGCAGGGCGCATGGTACCCCACCGATGCGATGCGGCGCTTCAGGGGAGCCAGATCCCAAATTCAGCCAGCTGCTTGATACTAATTCAGATCTTGGTTCATAAACAATAGTTGGGGGATGAGTTCTCAGAGGCTGTTTTGGGGTATTTTTTTCCCCCTGTGTTTAGCAATTTGCTAACCATCTCATTCATTATTTCTTGGAGGGAAGGAGGGCACCTTTACTGGGCAATGTAAACAGAAACGGGCTAGGAAGAACGTATTTTGCAGGCAGTTGTAGCGTACCAACTGGTATAGTGATGGTTGGGGGAAATGCAGGACTGGAGGAAGTCTCCTTTAGCCTTTTTCTTCTGTTAAGTAGTTTGGTTATTGGGAGAGAGGAAAGGGATTTGAGGTTGGGCGGGTGGGGGAAAAAATCCTCTTGCAGGGCTGCCCAGTGCCTTGGGTGCGGGAGTGATTTTGACTGACTGCTGACAGTAGTCTGTCAAGGCAAGAGGATGCTTCACGTGGCAGCAGCAAACTACAAATGGCATTTTCTGAAATAAACGCGTCAATAGACTATTATACGTGCTTTGCTAGGAAAGTGCCTGCTAGCTAACTAATTTAACTCAACGAAGACACTTGTTGTCTTGCTCCTTCCTCTCTGCTACCTAAATTGGTAATGTTTTATTCTGCTTTTGTCCACAAGAAGATGCCCGCTGCCTGCAGGTGGGACTGGTGTGGAGTCAGAGCTGGCTGCGAGCATAAGCAAGGCCAGCGATTGCCTTGGGCAAAGGATTGCCAGGAGCAGCAAAGTAACCATGACCGCTGCCTTGCTGGAGCTCGGGGAGCCAAAATGAGTGGCAGAAAAGGCAGAGAAGGAGCAGAAGCCCTTTGTCCTTTCATCGGGGCTGGTCTGTTCCTAAGGGTGTCTACTCCTCCATGGGCAATAAAGCTCGATCCTGCCAATGGTCCCAAAAAAGCACGAGTCTCTTGCAAAGTAGAAATGAGACAAACATTTTAAATAGGGAGGATGATTGAAATAACTGCCACAAGGTGCCATAGGGTGTGACACTCTCCATCAGCGACTGTTTTCAAGTCCTGTGTCCTATTTGGTGTAGAGCAGGTGAGATGTTCCAGTTCCTTCAGGTTTTATTGCCTACAAAACTGCAAATGTAAGAGAGAAAATATTTTGTCTTCCCAACCTACAATTTCTCCTAGAGCCAATGGGGTTAGTTACTAAAAAAAAAAAAAAAAAAAAAAAAAATCTCTTCTTGTTATGCTCTCTCAGCTGGGTCATGTAAGATGTCCATATACCATGAGAGGTGCTATTGGGAATGCTACTGGTCCCCTTATAAATCTGTACTTGTCATAGTGGAAAGCGCAGTGGTTCACTGGTGCTTCTCACCAGAGCCAGAAGCTGTTGCTGCCTCTGGGCTGTGGGTAATAAAGTGCACAAATCAACAAGGTTGCATCTTACCTGTGTGTTTCTGAATGTTTCCCGGTTTTCTTCGTGGTCTCGTTAAGAAAGTGAAGCTGCAACTTGCCCCTGGGCAGGAGGCCACTGTGAGGCACCTTCTCCCTCCCCTTCAGGCCCTCGAGGCGTTTCGGTGGGCATCAGCTTGGTGGTGAGGAAAGCGATTGTGAGAGCAGGCCTGATGGAGGTTATTAACATCTCTCAAACAAGAAAAGAAAAAAAAAGAAAAGGAGACTCTTCCATCATTCACAGCTCCTGAAATATCACTAATTAGTTTCTGAGGAATACAGACTGCGTGGGAAGTTAGACATTCACCAGGCTGTTCATCTGGGAGCTGTCTGAGGAACAGCTCTTCCACACCGGACATCTGCAGGATTAGAAAAAGAAGAAGAAAAAAAAAAAAAAAAGAAGACACAGTTCATTAACCATCAACAACATTACCCGTAAAGCAACTGGGGAAGCTAATCACTGCCACTAAATCTTACTCTGTTTACCATCAATTAATATTTAGTCTCCCAAATTTGGAGCTCTTTTGTTCACGCGCCTCACGTCATGTTGAGTTTCCGCAAATCTGGGAATTGCGACTGGCGGTGGTTTGCATGAGTGTGCCCCATGGGCTGCGATGCTCTCTGCAAAAGCCTTCAGGGTGCTGCTCCATTAAAGAGATAATAGTACAGATTTGAAAGCTTCAGCTGATTAATTAAATGCAAACACAAGATCGTACTCGCAGTGCTTTTCAAAGGACTCTGAGTCCTTTTCTTAAATCGGTTCAACCTTGACCTGAGTAAGTGCTTCTAGAAAAGATGAAAGGTGACCCATAAAGAGAGAAAATGGATTTGCATTGGTTTTAAACCTGGTTTTGTACGTTGTGGAGAGAAGTTGTTCTCCAGCACACACCCATGTCTGCTCACTCCCTTATAAATACGTGGAAAACAGCGTTTTGTGTTTCCACACGATGTTGGGGGGTATAGGGTGGCACATCAAAAGAAAGCAGATGAGAGCAACTTTCTGCCTGGTTTGTGCATCACACTGGCAAGAAGCAAGTATGGCATAAACTGGGTTTCTGCTAAACTGCTCCCAGGGAACTAAACCATTAGCATTCGGGCAATGCAATTACTGACTTTCTGCTGTTTGCACACGCATCAAAGCCCATCCAGCGCTGGGTTGTCCATGCTAGAGGTCCTGCATGTCTCGGGTCAGATATACTGCCTGTGTGCACCTGGTCATCGTGCGAGCGGCACGTCTGGTGTGTGGGGCCGGGCTCGGATCTGCTGTGTGGTGCAGATCAGCTTTATGCCGAATGGGCAAAGACTCTGACACGGGATGTGGCGGACTCACTGCACCTCTGCCATGCAGCTCCTCTGCCACTGGCTGTGGTCTCCGGGCTGCGAGACCCTGAGAAACCCAAGAGGTCACTACCTGGCCAAGCTGATCACCGCTAAAAATAGCGATCTGCTCTCTGAATCGCTGGGGCTGTGGAGTCTGCGCATCTCTCACTGGTGGAAATGGGTGGCTGCCTCTCTGAAAGCTGTTGGGTTTGCGGTGGTGTTGAGGTGGTGCGCTCGATGGAAAGGCATCTGCTCTGGTGGGGCAAGGCACTGAAACCACGGGCTGTGGGAAACCGACAGTACTGGGACCCACCATCTGTCTGGGAAACGCGTTTTCATCCTACTCGTTAGGGTGGGATTTAATTTTGGAAAATGGTTCATTAAAATTATTTGAATCTCTTTTGGGACCAGTCGGAGCAAACTGTGGCAGGAAATGTTAATGTACTCGGGGATTCTTAGGATGCAGTTTCATTTGTTTTGTTTTGCTGTTTAATTCTGGTTGTGCTTAATTTCAAGGGCTGAGCTGTATGTTTAGCATTCGCTGAACAGCGTGACAACTTGTGAAGGATGTGACAACGTGGCTTGAGAAGAATAACGCAGTGGACATCATAAATTACCTCTTCAGTTAGATTTCTGAAGCTTTTAGAACAACTGAGATTTGATCCTTTCTAACTTGAGTTGAACCTTATGAATTGCAGATTACTATTATTTTTTGATCAGAACAAAAAAGGTTTTCATTTTCAGGCCACCTACGTGTTTTTCTGGCAGCTATTTCCTAATCTGTAGCTGTTGTAACCCCTTAGACTGTTTAATTGGGTGTTGCCAGCAAATATACAGAATTATAGTGTTACCAATCATTGTACTACATTACAAAGCTGAGTTCATCCAAGTGTGCAATTTTTTTCTCAGTAAGTTTGTCCCTGCAGACTTCTCTTTAAAGTTAACATTTGTCCTTGACAGTGCGCGTGTAACAGAAGCAGTAGAAAGGACCAGATGTAGTGTTGTGGAGCTTCTTTGTTCTTCCCTTCATGATAAAGCATAAAAATCCTACATAGTTTAACAAAACTCTAGTATCTGGTCCTAATTGCTGTAAGTAAAGCACGTGTGATCTAAATGTTAATCAGATTTCTGCATTTAATGAGGGAAAAAGCAGCTATTATATGAGAAATGTTCAGGAGCAGGAGCTGTTCGTGTTCCAATCAGGTGATTGTGCATTTGAATAGTATTTCCATTTAAATAGCTTTATCGCCCCGCTGATTCCTAAGCACTGAGTCAAAACAAAAACTAACAGCTAAATTGATATTATTACTAAGGAGGAATGAATAATAGGCAGTAAATCCATACCTGCTGGGAATCGTCAATGTGTTCACGGACTCTGTAGGTGTAAGGGTTTGCACCAACTCTATGAAACTGTTATATTTACAGAGGAGCATCGTGGGGATGTAATTCTGTCCTACTGAGTTCACGTTTCCATTAAATTCCTCCTCCGCTCATTTTACTATTGATTCTCATGAAAACGCATGGTCGTGCAGTGGGCTCCCTTCCCAGTTCCCAGCTTTCGGAGAAGCCGAGCCTTTCAAGCAGGCACATTGAAATTCGTAGAGGTCCTGCAGGACACATACTCATTTCCCCAAATCACGGTCACAGTTAGAGCGTTTCCCGGGACATCAGTGCGACACTCTTGCTTCGGCCACCCGTATCTCCTAATGCTCCTGAAAGGATTATTTTATAAGCTTATCCTGCGAATGCAACAGCTGTAAGCCCAGATAAATTGCATTCCTCTAGGGAAAGTGAGCTGGGACTCGTTTTAACTGCATCCTGGTGGAATTACATCATCTATAATGTTAAATGGTATTTGGCTGACTGTGATTGTGGTTGATTCAATGGAAGAGCCACCTTAGGATCTGCCGGCCTCTCTGTGTTTATATAAACCAGGCATAAAACGGGCTGGTGTATACTGGTGCTGCAACCAAGCCACTGCCTCTGATGTGTCTGCAGCGGGACTGCCCTTCGAATAATGGCCTTTGGGAAAGTGTCAGGAGAAACACATTTTTAGATTTGGCTATTCTTCTAGCACGTGCAGCTGTCATGCTAGGTTGGATACAGATACAATTAGACCTTACGAACGTTCAGAAACTCTGGTTCTTTCAGGCTACGCTTCGCAGCTTCACAGATGGTAAAGGCCAGATGAGGTTATATCACGCTCATCGAGTCCTGCCTCCTGCATAGCCCGGGCCAAAGGATGTCACTCGGCAACCCTTTCATCAGGCTCCATGCTTTGTGCTTGAGCCGGAGCCCTTCTTTCAGAAGTACGTTCAGGCTTCTGTGAAATGATGGCGAATCCAGCCTGCCCTGCTTGTCAAAAAATAAAAATAAGGGAGAAAAAACCTGCTTTTTCTCCCAAATGGGAACCCTAGTGTGACACCTGATCGGGAAATGCTATATTGGAAGGGACCTATATCAATGTGATTCAGAGCATGTGAAGTTCGGTCCCTGTGCAGAGACCAATTGTTGCTTGTTGATATTTCATCACAACTGCTTAAGAACTTGATCACTTTTTAATACATCTATTTGTTATTTCTTTTTCTCTTCCAGCTCCCTCCGGAACCATGAAGTAGAGTGCTCCTGTTTGTGCAATACTTCTCTGTTCTTGATGCTTCTGTTCCAATCGCCCTCCACTTTTGCATAACCGTGTTCTTAAAAGTTCAGGCCTCTTGTGCATACATCATACAAAGTAGATGAACGCTTGTACCATATTTTAGGTAGTTAATTAATAATGGCTACAGAATAGGTATTTCTTCTTTAGGCTGTTTCAGTTCTTCAGCAGAAGGGTGACTTCTTTTTTCAACTTCTTTGTTTCCTAGTCAAAAATCATAAAAACTCCCAAGAAAAAGCGATGGCTATTGACTCAACAATATAACCGCGGTAACATCAAGCTTTGGAGGTGGAGACCACGCTGATTTAGAAATTTAGTAGGAAAGGGCACAGCAGTTTCTGCAGGAGGAAGGCTGAGCCCCAGTGCTGCGGGACACCCTGTGCAAAGGTGGAACGCTGCTATCTGGAAGGCAGACTTCCCTGAAACACCTTCTTGTCTTGTATGTTTGTATATAAACGTATAAATGTGTAATGAGGGAAAGGTGGCGTATGTAGGTCTAATAAAATCCCAGTTTACAAGTATGAAGGTGATGCTCCAAGAGGATAAGCACTTTGTGTGGGGAAGAGGTCCCAAAGACGTTAAGTTCTGATTCAGTGTTTTTAACCACAATTTCTTCCTTCCTTCCTTCCTACTGTACGTGCAATTATAATACTCGTATGACAAACAACAGGCTGCATGTGAATGTTGGTTCCTAACGAAGAAGGCTCTATTCTTGACAATGTAGTTGAAGGTATCAAAGATGAACAGAGCACAGCCAGGAACCAATCAGAAGTGGGTATATCAGTTGAATGAGAAATAAGTGAAGTGACAGTGCAGCTATGTTTAGCGTTGGGCTGGTTTTGCCACTGGGTATTACAATTTCCCGTTGGGCTTGGTAGAGAGGTATGTTTGGTTTCAACATTACAACTTCGCACCTGGAAATCAATTCTTGCACACGGCCTCTTTCAAAACGTTAAATGGAAAATATTTTCCTGACATCTACTAAAACCCCACTTTCGGTGATTAAGATTGGAAATGTTTGCTAGAAATTAAATCAATGGTGAAGTCTACAAGAGATCTGATTGCAGGTTTGAGATCTGGGATAGATGCTTTGTTATCCTCCCATTACTAATGATTGCGTTAGTCAAGAAAGAAATCGATAGTGTGACTATACGGGGAAGTGGAATAAAATGATTGAATGATTAGCAAAAAGACTTCATAGCATGAGACCTGCAAAGATCCTTTGCACAAGACACACATCTGAGAGTAAAGAGCAAATCAAGTATTTGCCCGACAGCTCTGCAGAACTCCCCAGCTCGGGGCTTTCTGCAGATCTGGTTTGGCTTATCTATGGGAACACTGGAAGGTTCCCCTCCAGTGTCAGGCTTAGAAAAAAAAAAATCCCACAAACCCCGCAGATTGAGGCAATAGTGCTGAATTGCATTTAGCTTTATGTTGAAGTGACAATTTTTGCGTAGTTTTAATGAGAGGCAGCCCTGGGCCAAAAACTTCAGCCTGGGATGCTTCTTGCTTTCTGCCCTAGTTTGTTTTTTGTTGGTCTGAGACTGTTTTCGTGGCCGTCGCGTGAGAGTGCCGTCCTGTAGTGCATTAAGCGGCGGGACTAGCATCGATCATGTGGTGTTTATTCTGTCATCTCTCCCCAGGAAGAGAAGTGTGAGCAATGGAGTGTTTTATTTTAATAGCATTTTTGTTTGCTTGGTTTTGTTATCGTGGAAGTCTTTTCTGAGGCAGGAGAAGGAGTTTCTTTTTGGTTTTTAATGCATCGCTTGCTGTGTACTGAAGTTAAAGCAGGGAAAATCAAGGTTTGTATCCTGCACTTGGGGTGGATGGGTGTGAGTTTTCTCCGAAGCTTTGCAGTTGATTCCACAGCCTTATGCTTGCCTTCGAGAACATCTGCCTTCTGCCTGGCTAAGCTTTAACTCATCGTGCAGAAAGAGTTCCCAAAGGATGGCCCGTGGGCACATGCAGTCTGCAGAGTCATTCTGTGCAGCTCGCAGAAAGACTTTTTAAATAAGATATGAGTCGCAGATGAATTTTGGTAGGCAGATACCAGCCTGGCATTTTGTCTTCATCATAGACTTTAGGGTAGTCTTTTTAATGCCCTGGGCCAAGATCACGAACTGCTGTGACAGATTGGGACAAAGCTGTCAAAAAAAGACAAAACCACGAATATCTTGGTTCTGGTCATCATTTCACATTAGTGTCCTAAAAAAACAGAGCTGGAGGAAAGCCTTTCCCCCAGATGGCAACATGAGAGCCCAGGGCTGCAAAAGACCAAGGACTACATCTGGCATCAGGAGCAGCCGTTGGACACGCTGACCACGGCAGGTGGGGATATTTGAACGAAACCTATTTCTCCATGGTGGTAACGCTCTCCAGAGCTTGGTCTGGGTCCAGCTGCGCAATCTCCGTACCTCTGTTTCTCGGTCTATAAAACTGACTATTATTTTTTTATACCACTGTTGAAGTATAGACCTTTCTATGCTACAAAGCCGGGTCAAAGGAGACAGCTTCACAAGTCATGTAAAGTCTTATGGGGCTAAAATGGAACAACTGGAGAGGTATATGGGCACGAAAATGGGGGAAGGACAGAAGACGGAAAGAAGAGAAAAGGGGAGGAGGAACTAAGCACATCCTCTTCAGTTCTTCAGAAGGCTGCCAGTGGTGGAAAGCCTTGGGAATACATAATTTCAAAGTTTACGCTCCTCATCTGGAAAATGAATGTATCTGGGTTTTATAGTATTAAGTAGTAAAGTTCATTGCAGCTGGATATGAAGTGGAGAGGAGGAATTCATGAGGAGAGGAGAAAAAAAAAAACACTAAAGGTGAATTGTGCAGCAAAAAAAATGGTTAGTTAGCATGATATTTGATAAGGAAATGACTAGACACTTTCCTATTATTAATAAAATCTTCAACCTGTAAAGGTAAAATAAGAAAAACCAAACTTCAACAAATGAGAATAAGGGAAATAAGTAAAAAAAAAATGTTTTCTTGCGATTTGTAGAATGCCTTGAAGATGATGAACGCAGTAATAATGCTGAGATTACTGTTGGGCACAAAGTGAACTCCTAGTCCCACACAAAACCTCTAGCCAACCCAAACGGCTGGGTCAGTAGAAATTAAATCAGCACTGAGCCCCAGATAATATCTGATTGTGGGTTTATGTCTGGATGGATGATTTCTTTCTTGTTTCCTCATTATGACTGATTGCAGTCACTGCAGAAATCAATAGTCTGGGCATGGCTGGGAACCGAAACGCTATTAGGCAGAAAGGCAGCATCACGCAAGAGCTTTCTTGGAGGCTTTACAAATCCTGGTAGCAATCCTCCCAGGTGCGCAGTGCCTTCTAGCAGGGACTGGATACAGAAGACTTTAAAGCTCTCGGTCTTGCTTGGTCAGTCAGTCAGTCAGGCAAACTATTTCTTTCCCTATTCTTGTGTCAGATAGCGTGTGCTTCGTCACGGCACCAGAATTCCTCCCTGAACTTCTTACAAAGTGTGTGCAAGTCCAGCTGGGTGGAGAGAAGGACTCCTTGGAGAATCTGTGCTAGGGACAGCAACCCAAAGTTTGCTGAAAAGTTCTTTTTGGTGCTGTAGTAAGAGAAAGAACCAATTATGATTTCTACTGGGGGAAAAAAGCTGAAAGCTTTGAATCCAGTCTTCTGAGAGCAATAACTGAAATTAAATGATAAAATTTTGCTATGGTTTTCCAGTAAACGTTTAAAGCACAAATTTAGATATAAATTTTGCAAAAAGGTTATTTCATTCACCATATGCTTGGTTTTATTTTACTATTTCACTGGCCTTTTCTCTACTTGGATTCTTGGATTTTTATGCGGTATTTGTGAACAGCGGCAAAAATGTGATGTTCCTGCAAAATTAATAAGTAAAATCCACTCGAGATCAGGTGGCTTATCATATATTAGTTGATCGCAAGGATATGCTTTAATGGATTTTTAAATGAGGCTTTCAGTTCGTAATTCATGGATCTGCGTACCCCTGAGTTTTATAGGCAGGGTTCACGCAGAAGCTCGGCTGGGTAATTGAGTTTGGTTTCTACAGAATCCTGCACGATACGTGTGTATTGCGTCAAAACTGCTGTGTGTACCATTGACATTCCCACTGATCCAGAAGCTTGTAGCAAATGGATTGAGTGAATCGCAATATATATCTCAATCAGGAAACTGATTTAAAAATAAAACAGTGGTTTTCTGATGAGGTGGATTATAACAAAAAGGCAAAAAATATTTGAAATGCTCTTTCACGGGGAGGACAAACATACCCTCATAGCACGTGGACTGCAGTGACGAGAGCCAGCGCTGCCCGTGGCGTGTGCTGCGCATCATCCGCAGCGACGTCCCGGGGTCCTCCTCTGCCCTCTGCAGGTGGTGGGACTGGCGGTGGGCTGGGACCTGCCCGGGTTTGTCTCCCAGGACCCCGGGGAGGTTCGGGTCTGTGTTTCCAACTTCCCCTCATTTCAATATGCAGCAACTTTTGGGGTATGCTGTGTGTGCCTTAATCCGAGGATAAGCAGAAGCTTAATTTGTTCCAAATGATTTTCCACCCTTTTTCCTATTGTTTATTATTTATTCTGCTTTAATTTATTCACAAGATGAAATGAGTAAACAACATCGCAACTACTTATTGCTACACAGTCCAGTAAGCGTAATGATGCCAGTTTTAAATGCCGAACGGTGCTGATTAGAGCTGCTGTGCTAATATTCAGTTGTTTGTTTTACCTTTACCGCTTTGCTCACATACTTCACAAATTAGGGTATTATCCTTCTTTTTCCTCTTACTGTTTTTATCATCAAATGAAGGTAATTTGCCATTTTTCCATTTGAATTGTAAAGCTAATTGAACTTAATGGCTTTAGAAAAATCAATAATTTCCTACTGTTATTGATATAATGAAGCACATGTAAGAGATTATCCAATAAAGACGCAAACCACTTAAATGAAGAATTCAACTCCATGTTGAACTATTTAAATTCTCTATGTGGACAGTTAAAGGGCATCCTTGTATGTGGGGAAACAACAATAATTTTAGTACATTGAAGTTAGGACGCAAACTGTGCACGTCACGAAGTGCACCGCTGCGTTCGAAAGCCATCCAGCTATACCTAGAAAATGCGATTTTGGGTTCACTCCTGCCTTCCTTTGGACGTCATACAAGCTTTGCAAGCTGTGTCCCCTCGTGTGCCGCTAACTGAAGTTAATATTCCTCTTGTGGGACAGTCATGAACCTCCGACGGGTTTGTGCTTTAGCAGGGGAATCGGACTAGATGATCTCTAGAGGTCCCTTCCAACTGTGAAAACTCCGTGATTCCGTGCTTGTCCCATGCAGCTGAAGTAGGTGAGGGTTTACCCAGCGATATCGTACACTTTCTATGCATTGTCTGTAAGAAACGCTGCAGTATTTTCGGTGTTACGGTTTGAACTGGTAGAGTGGGAAAGGCTGGGATCACCAACCTGCCTTCCAGGTGTTCACCCGTCGCTGCCCGACGGTGTCGCAAGAGAAGCAGCCCGCGTTCTGCACAAGGGCTGCGCTCCAAGAAATTAATAAGGATCGCAGCGCTCATAACAAGGCAGCTTTAGCGTCTGGTTTGCGGCAGCCAGGCTTTTGTGATTCAATGCACTCTGTTTTTCATGGCTGGTTTTAGAAAAGTAATAACAGTCCCATATTGAAATGTGTTTGGGGTCAGAAATCATCCCATGAGAAGGCTCCTCGGCTCCACTGCTCTGCCATGAGGAGAAATGGGAGTTGGTTGGTTAGAAATGGAAAACGTTGAGGTCTCTTCCCCGGTTTAAAAATACAGATTTATTTGGAAAACGCCGTTAGCTTGCACCCTGGTTCTGGCAGAGGTTTAATGGCTCCTTGGAGAACGTATGAGAAACTCCAAACAAAACACTTCTAAACCTTTAAATCTGGATCAAACCCATTAAATCCCCGAATAACACAGGAGACATTAAGGTCCTTAATTTAGGGATCAGCGTAGTATAAAAGGAATGGCAAATATGAAATTAATGACATTGAAATTATTGTTTCATTAGAAAACAATTTTGCCACAGTATTTTACTGAATCTAGGATATCCAGAGATCAATAGCAATTCCCTTTATTTAATGCACTTGTGACATTTACTGTGTGATTTTTTTGGAAAGGAGTTGCTATTTGTGAAAACGTTCCTTGTGAAATATTAGTGGAATTAAATGCATTTTTAATTGCACTCTAAAGCCGTATTAGTTTGGCACTTGAAACTTCCACATTAATTCGTATGATGAATGGATGTTGAGAATACAGGATAGACAATTTCTGCTGGATTTGCAAAATTGGAAAGGTAGACCGGAGTCGGTTCAACACCACACGTTAGGGGATGAAGAAGCGAGGGGAAATAATGGGCTGCTTTAGCTCAAAGAAGAAGAAAAGAAAAAAAAAAAAAGAGTAGTGCTAAATGCTAAAACCTGCAAATTTTTTAATTCTGCTCCCCCAAAATTTTGTTAGGTGCCTTGGTGATGCCTCCTGAGCACCACCAGGATGTCCACATCACCTCCATTTGGTTCTGCGTGCCAGGACTGGCCTCCCACGGGGCGCTGGAGTCCCCCATCAGCAGGAGGAGAGAAGGTACATCCCAATATGTTTTGGTCTAGACTGTACTGGAAAATAATCTCCGTGAAGTAATCCAATTAACCCCCCCCAGAGGCACTAAGGGAGGATGGCTGAGTGGAAATACTTTAATTTAGGAGGCACCGGCTTTTGTTGCAAATACCTGAAAGATTCCAAGGAGGATGAATACCTCTCTGGAAATTGCCAGTTCACAAATCTGCATTTACAGAAGAAAATGTGTAAATGAGCTGTTGACAGTCGGCAATAATTGCCTGAATGCTGTGTGCATCCACCATTTGATGTCTGATATTTTTTACCTCTGCGGTGTAAAGAGAAGGACAGCGGGTCCTGCCGTGCACCCTGCCTGGACTTGCCTATGCTTCAGGAGTGTTTTCTCAGATCTCAGTTGAGGTACTTCTCCTCCGGTGCTCCCCATAACATTTTCAGGATGACACTTACGGGCATGAAAAAAAAATGACAAAAAATGGTAGGAACAAACCACTCCTTTTTAACACTATAAAAATCGCGGCTATTACCTTCCCAGCGTCCTCTCAGCTAATGGCCTGAAACAGGACCAATATTTGATTTCTACTTGCTGTATTTACTTTATAAATAGATACTTCACGGGTTTCATTCTTT
The DNA here is from genome assembly GCF_965231255.1 of Vanellus vanellus. Taxonomy (NCBI): domain Eukaryota; kingdom Metazoa; phylum Chordata; class Aves; order Charadriiformes; family Charadriidae; genus Vanellus; species Vanellus vanellus. The sequence goes on along the minus strand of NC_138910.1, from coordinate 77,509,981 downwards.
ACTGAGATTGAATTAGTGGGTTAAATAGACAGAAATATTTCTTACCATGGCATACCGATCTCTTAGCATCTTGCAATGACCTGATAACAGGCTAGCAGGAGAGTAAACTTAATTATTTTTTTAAGCTAGAGACTGACAATAGAGGACACTGAATATTTCTGAAACCGAGATCTTCTTTTCTGTCATTAAAAAGCCGGGGAAATCTGAAAGGAGTGTGAATTCAAGGCATATATCACTGCGGTTATTGAAGGGTTTTCAGAAAGTGGCTTATCACCTCTGGGCTTATTTACCTGATAAACCGAAGCCTTACGCTTCAAAAGCCCCAGCTCCTCAACCCTAGCGCGGTAGCCACCTCTTAGCGAGGATGAATAAAGTACAGCGGCATCGGCAAGCGAGACATCACCGAGGCCTTTTGTCGCAATTTGCACTTCAAAAAAATACCCCCCAAACGTCTCATTATAAGCAATAACTGCATAAAATGAGCTTGAGAAGATGTCTGAGGGGGCTTTGCCTCCCTCGTTTTGCTCTTTGAACTTGACTTCTTCGTGAGTAAAGGTGACGAAGAAGCTGAAGGGTGAAGGTCTGTGGTTTTGGGGACGTTTGAGAGGATGCACGACGCATCCCTGTGAGCTGCTGAGCCCAAGCGTGAGCTCTGCCACCCACCGGGACGTGAGATTAAGATCTAATTTCAGATGGCCTTTACCAACCTCGCTGTGAACAGCAGTAATCTACAAAAAGCAATAAATACCCTTTGTACCGGCGTTTGCCAGCCGGCAGGGTACTGGAAAGCCACCTCTGTTCCCCGGGAGGCTTTGTGAAGGGTTCCCATTTCCCCGCGCGTCCTTCGCTGCCGTTTCCCAGCCGCAGAGCCGTCTCGCCCTGCCCGTCATCGCGGCCCCCCTCCTTCGACGGGCGCGTTAATCTCGATTCTAAAACATCCTACAGACGCCGCATGCAAATGTACCGAGTGATTCAAATTGGTTTTCTCTGTTTGTAAATGTAGTGTTCTGTGACTGCTCAGGGGCACTTTGAACATATGCTCCTCGATATCTGACATTTTTCAAAGTTTCAAGCAAGGAGGATATTCGCAGCGTCGGCACGTTGTGGGCCTGTTGTGCTGCCCCATCTCTCCTCCCGCCCCGCGGCGCGCACCTGGAGCCTGCCTTGGGCGAGAGCGGGTTCAAACCCTTATATGAAAGGTTTTTCTTTTTGGATGCGTATATGTCGGGAGGGGGGGGACACACAAGTGGCGGAACGCAAATTCCCTGTGCGTTAAGCAGAAAAGCCCATTCCCAGAATTTCAGTTACAGCAAAGTCTGTTATTCAGGAGGTTTGTGTGAAAATAGCATTACTTATATCTTCCTGCCTTAAATTGTCTCTGCAGAGACCTGTTCTCCGTGGGCCGATGATCTGGGAGGGGAGAGGCTGGCTGCTGCTCTCAGCCCCAGACTGGGGCCACCAACCCTGGGTAAGGGGAGCAGGGGAGGCATAGGAGAACCTTTTGCTGCCCCTTTCCACACCAAACCCCACATTTTCATGGCCTACACGTATTCCTGGCTGCCCACTGTGAGACTTTTCTGTCCTTCCTCTCTCCTTGGGCAGTGTGATCTAGTGGGTCTGAAGGTCTAAATGGCTCAAGCCACTGGTGTGTAAGCACATATGGATGGAAGTGAAGTGGGTGAGACTCCTGCTGCTCTAGCCCAGGTGTTCCACTGATCTGCAAGAGGTTCCTGCTCTTGGATGAGGCATCCCAAAAATAGCTGTGAGGCTAATGCTGCGCACAGTGGTGTGTTTTCACATCAGCCCTAATGGGCCCAGATGCAAACTGGGAGAGAAGGGGAGCGGGCTGACCTGATGTTTGGCCACCTCACTCCAGGGATGATGCCCTGTGGAAAAACAGCCTTCAGTCATGTTGGTCAAACCTTCCGTCATTTGCATCTAGCGAGGAATAACCCCATGCACCAGTACAGGTTAGGGGTTGACCTGCTGGAGAGCAGCTCTGCAGAGAAGGACCTGGGAGTCCTGGTGGACACAAGTTCACCATGAGCCAGCGATGTGCCCTGGTGGCCAAGAAGGCCAATGGCATCCTGGGGTGCATTAAAAAGAGCATGGCCAGCAGATTGAGGGAGTTTATCCTCCCCCTCTACTCTGCTCTGGAGAGGTCACATGGGGAGTACTGTGTCCAGTTCTGGGCTCCCCAGTTCAAAAAAGACAAGGAACTACTGAAGAGAGTCCAGCAGAGGGCTACGAAGATGCTCAGGGGAGTGGAGCACCTCTCTTATGAGGAAAGGCTGAGAGCCCTGGGGCTGTTGAGCCTGGGGAAGAGAAGGCTGCGAGGGGATCTCATCAATGCTTATCAATACCTAAAGGGCGGGTGGCAAGAGGATGGGGCCAGACTCTTTTCAGTGGTGCCCAGCAACAGGACAAGGGGCAACGGGCACAAACTGGGACACAGGAAATTTCATCTGAACATGAGGAAAAACTTCTTTCCTTTGAGGGTGGCAGAGCACTGGCACAGGCTGCCCAGAGAGGTCATGGAGTCTCCTTCTCTGGAGATCTTCAAAACCCACCTGGATGCGTTCCTGCACCTCCTGTTGTAGGTGACCCTGCTTTGGCAGGGGATGGACTTAGATGATCCCCAGAGGTCCCTTCCAACCCCACCATTCTGTGAACCCACCTGCATTTGCAAGGCAGCACCGCTTCATTTCTCTGGATGAAGAAGCTGAGGTTACTGGAGAGATGCAGCATTGCTCGTTGGGTTCCCGGGCGCAGTCCGCACCTCGTGTGCAAGGTTTGCACATGGCAGCCCAGACATCACCGCGGTGCATCCAGCGAGAGGCTGCGGTGGTCGTGGTGCTGCTGGCATGGAGCTGCACTCTCCTGGCTCCAGAAACACACAGCCTTGTTCCTCGAATGCCTGGCTGCACCGCAAGACTTTAGGTACACATTTTAACACTAATTCCTTCCACTGAAGGGGAATAAGTACTCTAACAGTTCACTACAATAATTACAATTCATGTTATCTTTCTTTAAGCTGAGAAGACTCTCTGTTGTCAGCACCTCCAGAGGTCCTATTTTAGCTTCTTCTCGTTCGTTTAATGATATAACAGTGAGAAGCAGAGATATTCCTTTTAATGTTGATGTGCAAGGTTTAGAATTAAATGTCTCTGCTGGTTGCTGGGTACTTTCTGCTACTGCCAACCCCATGAACTCTTTAAACATATGCTAATGAGCCCAACTTGCTCCCGTTCCTTCTGTATAATCCATGAAGGAAGAAAAGTCAATCTTACTCTTGCTGCCTAATGGCTTCTATATGTTGTAGTTAGCACAAAAACACTGTGAAGTGACGGAGATCAAGAGTTAAATGCATGAATTAAGCAGAGTCCCTCTGACCACACTCCATTAGAAGAGAAACTGTCTCTAGGGAGACAAAACAAGATTTCTTTTTATATAGACATTATGAGAGTCGCCCACTGATCCTCCAGGCATTTTGAAACATTACTGGCACCCCAGTGATGTGGACAGAATCTAATTTATCAATATCACTACAACTTCCTACCTGAGATGTTGCTGGAATACAGATACGCTGCAGCATAATAAAGTTTAAAGGAGTATGCATATTATAAGTAGAATTGCTTTCTATCGTGCCCCTGACCTCTCAGCCCTGATAGAAGTCTAAAAGGTTTATTAATTGGAATTGCATGTATTTTAGCAGTCTTTACATTCTTCACATTGCTTTTGAACCCCTGCACGCGGTTTTCTGGCTTGTCCAGCAGCTGCTTGTGTGTCATTTGCTCAGAAAAAAGAGGGGGACAGTTATCCAGCAAAGCTCCTATGATGGATGAATGCAACAGAGTTACAGTGGTAAACCTCCTGCCATGGCAGCAGACTGGTGAGCTTCAGCCACAGGACAGGACGCTCTTCCACAGTTCTTTTAAGCAAAATCTTTTCCTCTGTAGCAGCTGAGGAAAAAGCAGTCACCGTAAAAGACTGCCTCCACTCCAGCTCTGTGATGCTGTTCTTAGCGTTGTTATGATTGATTACAGTGTCTTATATGGCCATTGGGTAAAAATAAGAGACTAGCAGACCTTGTCCCCTGCCTCGTGTTCCTGCAACCCCATTTGAAATGCTGCTGCCGTAATTAGCTTCTTACCTGGAGTGTTTGATGAGGATATGGGCCGGTCTTCGCCGCCGCGTGGATGCGATCATCTGATCTCAACTTTTAAAGCTACTGACTGTTCATTTCTCTGCATTTATCTTACTGCGATCCTCCTGCTCCTCCTTTTGCTTTGGGCATTCCCCCCATAGCACCTTCCCCCTCACCGCCCCAGCCCCAGGCGCTGCCGTGGTTCTGCAGACGTGTGGCTTTCGCCTCCTGGTGCCGTTCCAAGCCTTCCCTGGTACAGGCTGTGAGCTGCTGGCTCTCCTTGGGGGGAAGCCTCAAATACCCTTAGCCTGTGCCGAGCACCGTTCCCCACTTGTCTGCCTCCCACATCCACAGGTACTGTGCTTCTACAACCCGTCTCCTGACTCCTGTCCCTGTTTGGGAATACAAGAAGTATATTTTACCATATGTTTCATATGTTGTTGCATGTGAGCACATAATCTTAATTGAGGTGTCTGGGCGCTGCTCTAGCACAAACAGTAAGGTTTCCAACAGCAGTGGTCACCACTGTGTTGATTTCTCAAGGGTCCTCGAGCACTTGGCCCCAGCATTTGTGGTCTTCCAATTTTAGTAAGGGCAAAATCATAGAACCATAGAATCATAGAATGGTTTATGTTGGAAAGGGCCTTGAAGATCATTGAGCTCCAACCTCCCTGCTATAGGCAGGGACACCTTCCACTAGACCAGGTTGCCCAAGGCCACGTCCAGCCTGGCCTTGAACACCTCCAGGGATGGGGCCTCAACAACCTCTCTGGGCAACCTGTTCCAGTGCCTCACCACCCTCACAGTGAAAAACTTCTTCCTAATGTTCAATCTGAACCTGCCCTCTTCTAGTTTAAAGCCATTCCCCCTTGTCCCATCGCTACATGCCCCAGTAAAAAGTCCTTCCCCAGCTCTCCTGTAGGCCCCCTTCAGGTACTGGAAGGCCACAATAAGATCTCCCCGGAGCCTTCTCTTCTCCAGGCTGAACAGCCGCAGCGCTCTCAGCCTCTCCTCATAGGAGAGGTGCTCCAGCCCTCAGATCATCCTTGTGGCTCTCCTCTGTACATGCTCCAGCAGGTCCATGTCCTTCTTCTGTTGGGGACTCCAGAGCTGGAGGCAGTACTGCAGGTGGGGTCTCACGAGAGTGGAGTAGAGGGGCAGAATCACCTCCTTTGACCTGCTGGCCACACTTCTGATGCAGCCCAGGATACAGTTGACCTTCTGGGCTGCGATTGCACACTGCTGGCTCATGTTGAGCTTCTCATCTGTCAACACTCCCAGGTCCTTCTCCTCAGGGCTGCTCTCCAGCCATTCCCTGCTGAGCCTGGATTTGTGCTTGGGATTGCCCCAACCAGATAATAATAGATACCAGATAAGAATCTGGAAGGGAGGGAAATCTGCTATTTGGGTGTAGAAAATTTGTGTTATGGAATGGGGTTGTACAAATCTTATGAGCTGTTTGGATAATGTCTTCTTAGCATCCCTCAGTAGATAACTACATGACCTTTCAGGAAAGGGTCTACCATCATCTGATCTTTAGTAGGGTTTGGTACCATTACCAAAAACTTTGGTGGCTGCTTTAGAGTGAAAAACTTCTAAGAATAACAGTATGGAGAGTGTAGCACCAGAGAATATTTATTTTTTAAAGAAAACCATTAATATGAGTTAGTTTTTTCACAGTGATTTGGGCAGACGTGTTTCTTTCTGTCACTCTTTCAGGTTTCCCAGAAGTGTTCTCAGAGGGGCCTCCAGTCTTCCACAGAGCACTTTAGGACATTTTAGCCCTTCTAATAAATTATTTAGAGGAAATCTCTTAATCTAAAGTCAGAATCCCATTTGACATTGTTTGTCCTCCTTTATATACCTAAACATGAGAAGAGTTCTGCAGAAGTTGGGTGTGGGTGTTTATGGTGGAGTGCACTAAATTGTTTTCAAGAACTATATGCTGCGCTGGCTTGTGATGGCTTTCAAAACAGAAAAAAAAAAAATCTTTCTTCAAGTGCTATTTTTATCAGTAATTCCTTAGCCAGAGGATCTAGATGCAATTATTAAAAGGGAGTAAAAGATTAGGATGAGCTAAATACAGGTCGCATACTTTTTCTGCCCGATGTAGTGTGTAGGCGTGACTCCGTCTGCTTTCAGTGTGAACTTTGTGAAGTTGTAGTCTGCAGCAGGACGATGCGTTGAGCCTCGAGCGCAGCATGAGGCTGAACGATGTTTACAGCTGTTTTCTTTCCTCTCTGGGTGCCAATAGCTGCCTTTTAGAGAAACCAGCTGGAAGAGCACCCCAGTAATCCTTTTAGAGCTGGCCGGATCCGTGTTTAAGTACTCCTTTTGCTGCTTCTCTCTTGAAGACAATTCCTTACGGTAGGATCAGTGTGATCAGATGCATTATTGCTGAGGTTTTGTATAGGGCGTGCAGCCTTTCTTCCAGCACTGGCATGCCATCTGTATAAAGCCGTCGTCCCGGGAGATAAGCTTCTCGATCCCCATTGCCTGAGCTTGAAGATGCTCACACAGGAAGGTTTTTTTTTGTGGTACTTCACTTCTGGCGCTGGCTCACATCACGCCATGAATGCATGTGTTCTGTAAAGACACACGGGCTTTGGTTTAGTTTTGTGATATCGCCCCATTTCTGGGTTTTGCTCTGATATTTGTTCTTCGTGCTCTGCTCTCCCTGCTCTCCCCCCATGGTGTTTTGGTTTGATGCAAGCTTCTTCATGGAAAAGCAATTGCTTAGGGAAATACGATGCCTATCAACTGTCTGATCACAGCTATCAGTTTATGGAATTAAACTGAGACTGTATCACTGTAAAGGCTCCATGAAGAAAATTTGCTTCATAAAATTCATCTTGCATATCATGACTCTCTTTGTCCGTAGCGTTCAGAGGCTCGCTGTTCTTTCCCCATAATCCACTGAATAATAACAGTTAGCACTTGCATCTGCAAATCAATACGCAGGCTTTAGCTCCTGGCCGTAGTGAAAGTTGTGTTATTGTATTAAACAGTAACCATTACCTTTCATGCCTATAACTGGTCATCGCATTCTGTATTTCTGTCAAATTTGACAACAATCACCTCCTGAAGCTTTCACAAAAGACAGAAATTCCCCTGGTGCTTCTGGCAATTACACATTAGTCTACGTGGAGACAGAAGATTACTTGCTGGTTCCTGTTTGCTGATTCCATTATGTATGCTTCAGTACATAATGGTTTGTTAATCCTTTAAAACAGCATAGCTAGAAATATTCTTTTGAAATTATACTGTTTTGGTCCAATAAAAAAAAAAAAAAACCCAGCATAAAAAATGATGAATTCCGTAGAGTCTCTTATAACCACTGGGGTTTTTAAGATGATCGCTATCAGGAAACTTATCATTACAGTAGCTGGACTGTGTGCTATGTGGTGAACTATTTCCTTTTGAAGGTATTCGTTTTCCTTCCGTCGATTTGATGCGATGTGCTTGCAGTCTAGCCGGGCAAGAGTAATAGTGGTTAGAAAGGCAGCTCGGTGTTTTATTGTGCTCTAAAATAATTCCATTAAGATCTAGTCTCTTTCCTGAGATGAATTCCTGTTTTCTCTTTGCTGCGTTTGCGATCGCTCAGCTGCAAGCTTCACCCGCACCCCTGTCCCGACGGAGAGCCGCGGGCTATTTTGGCCCTATTAAAGTCAGGTTGATACACTCTCATGAGGTTGTACCATTCTCCCAAGTCTGGGTTCTTTACCCGGTGTGCAAAAGCCAATTGACACACGGCGTCGAGATATTCGTTTTATTCCAGTTCTGCACAGAAGAAGGTGCTAGGCGATAACTCGCAAAGCTAGCACACCTTATGAGGAATAAGCTGGGTCTTATATACCAAATAACAACAAAGAAGAAACTACGGTAAAGTAAATGATTGGTCAGTCATTCTGCACTCCTACCTATACATACGAAAGCAGAAATTTACGATTCTCTTATCTTGAGACTCCTACTGTCTTTGTTTGAGATGAGTTTGGCATCACCAAGGTCTCTTCTCGTCTCCCATTCACCAACTACACAAACCCACCTAGTTTCGAAACCTGCAATTTTTGTGACTGTTAACCCTTTTCTTTCGAGAACAGTACTCAGCCTTGCTTGTGAAAAACGCAATGCTGTATAATACCGTGCTCTATGAAATAGGATAAGGACAGAGAAAACAGAATGTGATAAAGAGTTTGGCCTCGTCTTGCTTTGTGCTTCGGTGCAAACTTTGCCCTGCCGCGCTCAGTCCTGCACACTGGGTGCAGCTCGCGCGTCTGGGCTTTGGGGTTAGCTCTGCAACAAAAACGCATTCCTTATGGAAGAATGGCCATAACGCTCACGGAGAAGCCCTGCATCACTTTTCCTCAAACCTGTTTTACGTCACTCGCTGATGTGAGGATGGCGGTGATGCCATCCCGCAAAAGGTCATGGCGAGTTTGAAGGGGCAGAGCAGCAGCGGGTCCCGCTCTGATCCCGTCCCCATCGTCAAGGGTATTACAAGCTGTAATAGATAGTCCTCTCCCTGTAGAGCTCGCCATCTAATAGACGTGATGGGGACGGTGAGAGTAATATTATCCGTCTTCCGCAGATGGGGAAAAGAGGCGCGAAGAGATTAAGCCCAAGGTCGCAGAGGAAGACTGTGGCAGGACCAGGAATTGAATTCAGCTCTCCGGGGTCTTCGTCCAGTGCCTTAATCACAAAACCCGCCCTCGCCTCTATGCTTTTCTATTATTTAATCAGCTGAAGAAAAAAATGCAAATTGATTTAATTAAAGGAGAGAGCAAATTTCTAATTTCAGCCTAGATTCATTCTATGGTTATGGAAATTTTGAAGAATGGAGAATAAACATCTGTAATTTCTTTTCGCAACAGATGTGTTTTCATTTACACAGCTGTGCAAAAATGGTATTTATATATTTTGTGACGTATAATTTTAGCCTAGAAACAGATCTGATGTTGGACTACCAAGAGGTGTCATTTTCTGGCTTGCAGAGTAATCCTCTTTCTGGCAAAAAGTCGGTCATGTTTCTTCCCGCAGACATGGTTTCTTCCTTTAAAGTGTCTCTCAAAATTATTTTATACTCGATGAAGCAAATCCTCCAAAGGCTTCATTATTCTGATGGTAGCATCATCTGATTGAATATTTCAATCATAATATCCTTTGGAGAATTTTAGCGGTTTCCACTCGGGATTTTGGCGGCTTGGATTCATGTGTGTTCCCGAGGTTTTGAGGAACGGGTGTAGGAAATTCAGATAATTTCGGATGCACAGAGTTCACTGGGGAGGTAGATGTTAATGTTTACTCTAGCCGTTGATTAGAATACATTAGATTGCCTCTTTCCAACGTGAAAAACACAAATGTGCCTTCTTTGGGCCCCGCTCAGCAAAGCATTTAAGCATGTGCTTATTTTTAAGCACGCGAGTGTTGTCTGAGCGTGCTCCTGCCACGCATTATTAGTAAATCGCAAAGGTTAATGCGATAAAGTGTCACTCGTCATATCCGACTGCTGGGGCCACCCGATGCCAGGAAAACATGTAATATTTGTGGCGCGCGCTGCCCGAGGCTCTCCCCGGGAGGGCTCTCCATTGAGTCCCTCCCCTCACTTTGGTGTCGTTCCCCTTTGTGTTGCCACGTTGTTGGGAAGCTGTGGGCCCTGACGCTGCGGGCACTTGCGGACACGCTTCGTTTCTACGCGGGGCAGCTGCCTCGTCGGCCTGAGCGGGGCCGTGCCTGCGCTTTGTGCAAGCGTTGGGGAGATCAGAGCCTCTGTGAAGGGCAGAAGGGGAGGAAAGAAGCTTTTTTGCCTTCGTCCTTGATGTTTCTTCCTCGTTCAGTGAAAAAATGTCTTCAGATAATTCTGAAGAAAATTCTCTGTTTGTTTTGGTAAGTGAGTTCCTACCGGGATGCCAATTTTAGAGTTTTCTAGAGAGCTACGACAGCCGTTGGTACCCTGTTGCCTCCTTTCCCCCCTTGCACCCTCTGGAGAACGTAGGAAAGACTTTGGCATCCACCTTCGAAGAAGGAGCTCCTCAGGCTTACGTTGCCGCCTCTGAATTGCCATGTAGCTGAGGACTACTCGTTAAGGTTGTTCTGCTTATTTCAGGCTCACATTAGGTTTTATGAACTTTAATGAACAGTAAGTAATAAATTTGCTGAAGAAATTGGGTTAGCCTGTGATTAACATTCAGAGTGATGCAGATGAGTGTACCAATGATGGGAACATGTGCTCACATCACGATGAAATGCAGATGAGAGGCCCTGGAGCAAGCCCAAGGATGTGGGCCAGCGTAGTTTCATCTCTGTCAGCTTTAATCTGATCTAAAGTGCGAGTGCTACCGGCCTGCAGAAGGAATCTCAAACCCTGGGAAGACCGAAATACAACTTTTGTTTTCTATTAGAGGCCATTAAAACATTTTCTTTACAATCAGAGCTCCGCAACATATAAGCGCAAGACGCTCTATCTAAAAAACAATATTTCTAGCAGTAGGGAAGAGAGGGGAAAATGGTTGGAAGATGCCTTTTGATTTGGTTTAGCTTTTATAACACGCTGCTTTACTGAGCAGTCATTTTAGTCAATTGAAACCCAGCTGAGCCTCAGCGTCTTATGACAGCGCCGTTGTACAGAACAGAGAGAAAAAACCCACCACCACTCCCCCCCCCCCCCCCCCTTTAAATGAAGTGCAAAGTAATGCTAGAAAGGGAAAGAATAAATCAATTTTAAGTGGTAATCTATGAAGTTGGACAGAAAATGATGAGAAATGAAGCAACTGGTCATAGGAAATTGACCTTGAAAATGGTGTTTATCTTGCGGCCGCAGCGGCAGGGCCCCGCTGCTGCTGCAGGCCGGCGGCTGAGAGGGGAATTTAAATCAGAGTTTCTTTGCTTTGAGTCTCGGGTGGGTTTTGGGGGAGTTTCTTTTAAGACTGTGTTCTCTGACAGTGAACGCCAGTGGTGCTGCTCGGCAGCATCTGGCAGGCAGCACGGATTCCTTTGTGGCAGTCTCGTATTTTACTCTGTTGCTTGAAAGGCTGTGTCTGTTTGGGAGGGGTAATTGCCCAGGGTCAGAAGAATAGCCATGACTGTGTAATAGATACATATGCTAGCAAAAGAGATGGTATTTTTACCTGACTTTAATTTCCATACAAATAAACACATTAAAGCACGTAAAAGGACAAATGAGTAATACAAGTCACCTCAGCTATTTTAAACTCTAACACCTACTTACACCAGAAGGATGGCTATTGCAGTATTATATACATCTTTATTTACAGCAAAGGTACAGAAGGGTGTGGGAGGTGGAATATGTTGAGTTGTTCAATGAAACTCCTCCAACAGAAAACAATTGAGAGTGTATTTCCATGATTTGTGTCTTCCTAGGCCAGGATGGCCAGGACTCCTTCAGATTAGCTAAATACTTTTTGGTTCAATTGATGATGTTCTTCTGCCTTTTTTAGTGTCAGCTGTGTGCATAAGTGAGCCATATGCAACTCACTATGGTGGGTCATCTCCTGGTCTTGGGCACCTACTTGGGTGTCTTGGTTGTTCCCAACTAAAACATGAAGGTGCAAGTAGACGCCTGCCATGCCATGGAGACTTTATAGTTTCGATGGTCAGCTAAATAACCTTATATTAACGCCTTAACACATTAACTCTTATGAGGAGTGGCTGAGGGAACTGGGATTGTTCAGCCTGGAGAAAATTAGGCTGAGAAAGACCTTATCGCTCTCTACAACTACCTGAAAGGAGGTTGTAGTGAGGTGGGGGTCAGTCCCTTCTCCCAAGTAACAAGCAATAGGACAAGAGGAAATGGCCTCAAGTTATGCCAGGGGAGGTTTAGATTGAATCTTAGAAAAAAATTCTTCACTCAAAAGGTTATCCAACATTGGAACAGTCTGCCCGGGGAAGTGGAGGAATCGCCATCCCTGGAGGTATTTAAAAGACAGGTAGATGTGGCGCTGAAGGCCGTGGTTTAGTGGGGGTTTTGGCAGCGTTAGGTTGATGGTTGGACTCGATGATCTTAAAGGTCCCATCCAACCTAGACGGTTCTATAATTCTATAACTTTACTGAAACATTAGAAAGCTCTGCGTCACTTCTAATCTGAACCATACAAGTGGGCTATCTGGTTTACTCAGTTGGTTAATATAATCACTGATCTCCTTTGCCAGCACAGATTCTCTTTCAGCCTAAGTCAGATAGCAGGCACAGGCAGGAAGGTCACCGGAGCTGCCCGGGTGTAAGCGAGACCAGGTCAAAGCCCTTAAGTGCCCTATATTGTGTCTGGTGACTTGTCGCAGACTTTGACTTTCTCCTGAGCTTCTAAGAAGCCTGAGGAATTGCTCATATTGCCCGTTAAAAGCTGTGATCCAGGCAATATCTGCAAGTAGCAGTTGCTTCTGCTTGTACGGCCAGCATCCACCCTAGCTCCGTGTACATGAGGGCTTATTTTCCTGGATGGAACCATGCAGGGTTTGGAAATGCTCCAGCTGAAGGCATTTCCCTTGGCTGGGAGCGTTTCCCCATCGATTTGATCCTGCATGTGTCCACAGGGATAGGGTCCGGGACGATCATCCAGCGCAGGCGAAGGGACCCAAAGGGAGCGGTGGGAAGCGGTGCTCACCAGTGAAGCTCCGGGAGGAGAGGAGGGGAGAGGAGCCCCGCTCGCAGCAGCTCTCCATGGGAAACTCGTATTGATCAAGTGCTGGTGACATTTGGGTTGGCTGTGCTATTATAGAGCTTGTGCTCTGGGAGAAAACTAGCAAATAATAAATCTAAGCAATGTTTTCAGACTGTGCAAAAATTAAGAATTTTGAAGCAAGGCTTCTCCAGATATTTAAAATGCAGCAAGCTTTTTTTGTCCTGGGTCTTGAGATGTTAATGACTTTGACTAATTGTCAACACCACCAATTACTATGACTGATACCTTATCATTTCCCACAATGAGCAATGCTAATTAAAATTGATTGTGCTGCTGTTCTGGCACAGCAGCGAGTTTCCTTTTCATTTTTTGTTTAAACATGAGCTTATTGTGCCGATTTGGTGAATTAAATAAGGAAAGCTCATTATTCTGATGTTTATTTTTGAGCAGGGGTTTTAAGGCGCATTGGAAGCCTGTTACGAGTGTCAAAGAAATAGAAGAGCTTGAATGAATTGTATTTTTGGAGTACCAAAACATGCACCTAATAATAATACTTAGCACTTCTATACCACAGTGCTTTTTACATGATCACATTTCTGTACAAACGTAACTACTCCTATTATCTCTGTGAGGTGGGTAAACACTATTACTTCTGTTTCACAGATATTGAAGCTGAGACACGGGAGCTTTGATTCTCTAATAGCAGCGCACTTCAAGTGATTCACTTCAATTAGATTACAGGTCTCTGTTTTACAGCAGCGTGAGCCGGATAAGTTGGGATTTGCAGACTGCCTTGCTTGAATTTTATACGAACTTGGCCTTTTATTTCTCACTTTTTTTTTTTTTTTTAAGTGTGATTATTTATTTCTCCCAAAGATAGGATCAAGGCTTCCTTGCTGCTGGCCTGCCCAGTGCTGGCTCCTGCCAGTAAACGTTGATTCCGCACGTGGAGGGCACAACCATGCAGGAGGGCTGGAGTTGTGTCCGCCTTTTTTGTGGTCTTCGCTTCGTCAGGTGAATCTCCTCACGTCAGGAAGGACTTTACTGGGGAGAAGCTGCTTGTGGGGAGGAGAGAGGGCTGCGTTGTAGTGTGGGACGGTACCCTGAAGCTCATGTGTTATATATCTCCTGTGCAGCACTGCAGTGGTGTTCTGAATTCAGCTGTGATTTTTACGTGAACTTTTTCATGGGGAATGTTTCTGGGATAAGTTATCAATGGAAGATGTACCTGTTTTTTGAACTATTCTGCTGCTATCCCCTTCTTAAGTGGCTGATTGCAGTTCACAGCACAAGTCTATGACCTTATCCTGTTGGAGATTTATTTAATCTGGACAATTGATTCCTTCCATGATCGATATGTAATGAGTTAATACGTAATGGATATAAATGCATGGAATTGCCTGAAATATTCCTTACATCCTCCTACTTAGTCCGTAAAATGAATCGACTACTTCATGGTAGTTATTGAAAAGAATAAAAAAAAAGTCTTTTAAAGAATTCTACATGTTGCACTTTTTCATAAATGAGCTCTCTCTTGGGTCTTGACAGAAAAGGAATCCATGTTTGCCTGCGTGGTGCCTTGCATGAGCAGTTAAAGAGGAGTATGTCAATCAAAAAATGTGTTACATTTATTGGGAAAAAAACCTTTTAGATGCCTGGCATTTGAAAGCAAGATAAACATAGTTACATTAGAGAAATACCAATAGCAAAAACGGTATCTGAAAAGTAAGTATTTCAGTCCTGAGCACTATTTCTAGATTATTTACAGCTACATGAATTTGTCTTGAGCATTGATTTCTCTTCTGATCCTGGTATAAGCTGGGAGCAACCTCATAAATCTGCAGTTCTTTATACCATAGTGCCATGACTGACTCCAGTGCAAATCCTCCTGGCTGCAAAAAAAGGGAGGTCCTGCCCTCCCCACCCCACTTGGTTTGGCTCTCCTGCTCCACCAGTAGCGTTCTAGGGACCCAGATCAAGTTAAAAATCTGGATGAAAAGTAGTTTAAAAAATAACAATATGTGCTGCTTTTGGCTAGGGGTAGAGTTAATTTTCTTCATAGTAGCTAGTATGGGGCTGTGTTTTGGATTTGTGCTGGGAACGGTGTTGATAATTCAGGGATGCTGTAGTTACTGCTGGGCAGTGCTTACACAGAGTCAAGGCCTTTTCTGCTCCTCATCCCACCCCACCAGCGAGTAGGCTGGGGGGGCACGAGGAGCTGGGAGGAGACACGGCCGGGACAGCTGACCCCAATGGACCAAAGGGCTATTCCATACCATGTGATGTGACGCTCAGTATGTGGGGGAAGAAGAAGGAAGGGGGGGGGATGTTCAGAGTGGTGGCGTTTGTCTTCCCAAGTAACTGTTGTGCGTCATGGAGCGCTGCTTTCCTGGGGATGGCTGAACACCTGCCTGCCCATGGGACGTGGTGAATGAGTTCCTTGTCTTGGTTTGCTTGCGTGCTCAGCTTTTGCTTTACTTATTAAGCTGTCTTTATCTCAACCCACGAGTTTTCTCACCTCTACCCTTCCGATTCTCTCCCCCCTCCCACCAGGGGGGAGTGAGTGAGCGGCTCCGTGGTGCTTTGTTGCCACCTGGACTTAAACCATGACATAATAAAAAGAAATGTTTTCAGCGGCGATCAGCTGTTTGGTGCGGGGTTTCTGCACGGTTATGTGAAAGCCAAGGTGGCACCAGGCCGTGGGGGGCTTGGGTGTGGGGTGTCGGGGTGAGCCCTCCTCCGCTGCAGCGGCACATTTGATGCCTAATCGAGCCGACCCTGCAAGCGAGGCCTCACGCTGTCTCTCTAGCGGTGCTCTCCTGAGCGTTTCACCCAGGTTAATTTGTCTATGTTGGGAAAGTGCTAGGAAACGGTGCTGGAAAAGTGCAAAGTGTTCAGACTGGACGTAAGCACTCCCCTTTTTTTAGCAGTAAAAGAGCTGAAAAGAGCGGTGGTACGTGTTCAGCTGACTCACACTGATGGCACCGGTATCAGAAGGTAATGTGTTGCCATTAGCACATGAAGTCGTGAAATAACATGCCAAGTGTGTCTTCTTGAAGCACATTGGACCTAATTCTCCTCTCATCTGTATTGATATCTCTCCATGGACTACAATGAAGTTGCTCATGATTTACACTGTAGAAAATCAGAGAGGAATCATGGATGACTGACTCCCTCGGTGTAACAAGCTGTACGTGGGGGCAGAAGTTTTTACTTTCTCTTCTATTTCCAAATGTCCCCTGGAGTTTTGTTGTGAAAAGTCAGTTATGAAAATTGAGACTGTGAGGGGGGGGAATATGTCATTTGGGTTGTGATTTGCTGTTAATTAAACTTTAGTGTGACACATCCTTTATGTCAGGGGATTCCTGATTCTCATCTCAGTGGCCTGGTAGAACGGAGGAGCATCTCCATCGAGATCAATGCTCATTATGATTTTCCTCATTATCATCATGATCCTCATCAGTATTTGTTCTACAACACTGGCTGTGGAACAGAAGCATAGGCAGAGATGACCCTTGCCCGTTCCTGTTCAAAACCTTTCATTTTTAACAGACAAGAGACACAAAGGCTGGGGAGGGGAAAGCCACAGTGAACTCATAACAGAGAATTAGATCCAACTACTTGGAAGTCAAAATCAGCCTTTCTTTCCACAGCAAATGACGATGATGAGATAATCAGTTTTCATTATTTTCATCAGAGTACGAGCACTCACGCACAGGTTGAAACCCACAGCACACAAGATGGTGATGGATGTTATCAGACAGGTTTTAGCTGCATGAAGCTCACACATCTGTGCAAGAGAGGGACTCAAGGGTAGATGGGAATGGAATCTGCCCAAATAACAGGGGGGCAGAGGGGGAGGGTGGTCAAATTTAGTAAGTGTTCGCTAGAGAGAGAAGATCTGGCATGGAAGGTGGGGTCCACAGCTTTGACCTATTCATGTTTGCTGCCCTAAATGGGATTTTGAGAACTGTCCTTCTTTCTCCTCAGTTGCAAGTGTTATTGTGGGGAAAATGCTCCTTTTACAGTCTCAGGCCTGAACCATGGCTTTAGGGTTGCACTGCAGGTGGCAGAGAGCCCAGTAGGGTTTTCTTGCCTAGCAGTAGCTCGTCCTTGAGGTGCGTTTGGGCTGACGTCAGGATGGAAGAGCTCGGCCCCGGAGGAGGACCAACGGAAGCAAGGTTCAACTGCTCAGCGCCCCTTGAAGTAACCTCCTCAGACCCTGTTACGCTCACCATGGTGATGTCACTGGCATGAAACGCCGAGAAAGGGCAGACACTGCCAGAAGCATCTGGGAAACAAATTCAGAAAGATTGTCCAGATGTGGAATGACATTTGGGGGCAAATACAGGGGCAGAAGACCTGACCAACATCCCATTTGTGTCTGAATGATAACGAATGTAGGGCTGGAGAGAAGCTGGGCTCAGACCATGATTACAGACATATCCTGGCACGTCAGCCTCTTTCTGGACCTGTTCTGTGCTACGTGTGGGACAGCAGGAGAAGCATCTGCACTGACATGTGCTTGTGGGAGACCTCATACACAGCAAGTATTTGATTATCTGACCGCCTTGTTTTGCTGGGTGACCTCTTGTAAAATCTGCAAAAAGAACCACAGAGAAAAAGTGTCCCGTCAACTTAGGGGCCTGGATCTTTCTGCTTAAAATGTTTAAAATCAGTTCTTTTGGGCGCTCTGGAACAGAAAAGGCCCTTGCCAGCTTGGCAGCTCATTTCTTCTGGTTTGAGATGTAGGAGGAGGGGTGTGATTTCTGGGACTCCTGTTCTGACAACCAACTGATAATCCCACAACCATTCCTTCAGTGCCAGTAGTTTCTCTTTCTGCTGATAGAAAGTCATCTGGGGGTCAGGAATGGGATAGAGTTGTTAAGGCTCTCCCATAGAAATGATGGGATACAAACATGTTGAAGTTGTAGGCTGTACCACAGGAAGAGAAGCTGCAGTTATCTCTGGGGAAAACCACAGCTCAGAATATAACAACTATTGAAAGCTTTGGGGTTCCTGGAACAGATCAAACCTAGTGAGGATCAGCCGTACTTCCAGCCTGATGAAAGAGGTGTTAATCTTGCTGCTCATAAAGAATTTAAGGATATAAATGTATGAGCTGCAGCCTGGAAGATTAGAAGAACACTTAAATAAATGATGGAGGCTGGATTGACAGAAAGGCTGTCATGCTGGGATCAACTATTCTCTCTTCCTGACTAGCCAGTTCTCAGCCCCTGTAGAGCTTCCAGTTATGGATCAGCACTGTTGTGATAGTGATTATCAGGATCTCTGCCTATGGCCAATGTCCAGGGGTACCTGTCATGCCATAGAAACATCATCTGCAGGTCCTGTGCAATGAACTTACCTCTCTGTGGGATGCTGGTTTGACAGAAAGCTCTTCCAAATAAACTCTTGGAACGAAAGACATGCTTGCCAGGGCACGGATGAGTGTGGTGGGTTGACCTTGGCTGGCTGCCGGATGCCCACCCAGCCGCTCTCACTCCCTCTCCTCAACAGGTGGGGGGAGAAAATGTGACAGAGAAGCTCATGGGTTGAGATAAAGACAGGGAGATCACTTACGAATTACTTTCATGGGCAAATCAGACTCGACTTGGGGAAAAGTAATTTAATTTATTGCTAAAAATGGAGTAATGCGAGAAACAAAGACAAAAACATTTCTTCCCTCGCTTGTTCCCAGGTTCAATTCCACTCCGTTCCCGACTCTTCTACCTCCTCCCCACCCGCACAGCACAGGGTGGGTGGGAATGGGGAGCTGTGGTCAATCCATAACAGCCCCTCTCTGACACTCCTTCCTCCTCACGCGTTTCCCCTGCCCCAGCCTGGGCCCTTCCGTGGGCTGCAGTCCTTCAGGATAAACCTGCTCTGGTGTGAGCTCTCCATGGGCCGTGGTTCCTTCAGAAGATATCCTTCTGCTCCAGTGTGGGGTCTCCAGGGGCTCCCAGTGTGGATATCTGCTCTGGTGTGGAGCCATGAGGCAAAGTGGTGGTTTTGATGAGTTTTCCTGGTGATTTCCTAATACCAGCTGTGTTTTGTGCCTGTTGCGTGGTCGCTGGGGTCTCCCCTTCTGGGATTCGTGTGAAGTTGGAGGCGTTTTGTAGGTAATCTTCTTTTTGTTTAAATGCTTATGTAAGGGAGTAGCTATATTTCGGAATATCTAAGTATAGAAAGCCTTGGTTTATAAAACAGAGAACAATGCTAATTTATTGCAGAAAACAAACAGAATACTTTTTTTTTTTTTTTTCTGAAAAAGAAGATAGCATTGAGAGTTATAGAATTAACGCATCACTAAAAAAAAAGAATACCCACCAAATTTCCTCCTCCCCTTCCTCTCCAAGACAGCGGCGGTGGTGAGGATTGCTCAGGGTCGCCCTCTTGCTCCTTTGCGCTGCGTGAGCGAGCGCTCTGCTCTCTGCCCCGAGCCCTCTGTGCTCTCCCGTTTGCTACAAGGAACCTGCTTTGGGGACATGTTTTGGTTGCACCAAAGTGTTTCGCGGATCGACCTGGGGAGGTGAACTCACATCATACTAAAATATTTGCTGCGCATAAGAAGAGGTTTGGGGCTGTTACGGACCCAGAGGGGGTGGCAAGATGCTCCCTCTTGTGTGAGCGTTATAACCCGGTGCGTTTGCGTAGCACATGGGTTAATGGGCCGCAGCTCAGACTTGCTGGAAATTGCCCGTGACCGTAGCACTGTGGTGACGTTTGACCTCTCCTGGCCCCAAACCAGAGCGGTGTCCCCTTTGGGTGAGATCTCTGCTGCTCTTCTCAGCAAGCTACAAGTCTACAGCTTTTTACGCGCTTACAGTGGCTGCTGGGGAGAGGACGCACAAAATACGTTCCTCTTGTGAAAACCCCTTTTACGGCAATAGGTATATTTTAGCATTATGGATTTTCCTAACGTATTTAGTTGAAAGGCAGTGAGATTGCCAGTGTGCATCTGTATGTGCTGAGCAGCTGCTGGCACACAGAGCTGGGCGTTGGGCTGGCTGCGAGGGTCGTGTATGATAATTTGCCCCTCTAGAGCACGGCACAGCTAATGAACACAGTCCCTCCAGTCATAGGAAGCACACAGACACTCATCAGAAGAGATCGGAAACAGCCTCTGCTGACTGGACTCATGAAAAAGCTGCATTTTCTACATGGCAAATAGCAGGAGGTTGCATATTTTTCATTATTAACTCTGAATCCATACGATTAGGGGTAAAAAAAGAGAAGAATATATTTTTATCCATTAAGTCTAATGATAAAATAATACCCAAGGAAAATATTGATCCCTGCCTTGACCTCTCTCTCTTATAAAATAGGAATTTCCATTGTTTCACCGGTTTGTCAGCGCATTGCATGTGCTGGAGTTGGCAGTACATCTTGTATGAATATCAGCTCTGCTGTCCCCTCTCCCCTCTCCCCTCTCCCCTCTCCCCTCTCCCCTCTCCCCTCTCCCCTCTCCCCTCTCCCCTCTCCCCTCTCCCCTTTCCCCTTTCCCTTCCCTTCCCTTCCCTTCCCTTCCCTTCCCTTCCCTTCCCTTCCCTTCCCTTCCCTTCCCTTCCCTTCCCTTCCCTTCCCTTCCCTTCCCTTCCCTTCCCTTCCCTTCCCTTCCCTTCCCTTCCCTTCCCTTCCCTTCCCTTCCCTTCCCTTCCCTTCCCTTCCCTTCCCTTCCCTTCCCTTCCCTTCCCTTCCCTTCCCTTCCCTTCCCTTCCCTTCCCTTCCCTTCCCTTCCCTTCCCTTCCCTTCCCTTCCCTTCCCTTCCCTTCCCTTCCCTTCCCTTCCCTTCCCTTCCCTTCCCTTCCCTTCCCTTCCTTTCCCTTCCCTTCCCTTCCCTTCCCTTCCCCTCCCCCAAGACTTCTCTCTCTCTCTTTCCCTTCCCTCGGGTGACGGGGTGACGCGTCTGCTCAATGGACAAAATGCCTTCCTGTGACACCAGAAAGAAAATGATCCAGGGAGTTACAGGCCACTAAGCCTTCCATTTGTACTGGTAAACTGGTTCAAATGATAAGAAAAAAAAAAAAAGAAAACATTTGGGAGATGCTGATAAGATCAGGCTTATCCAGTAGAAAGGTACTGTAGGATGTGGCTGGAAGTGATAGGAAAAGCCTATGCTTGATGACCCAGCAGGTCACTTACAGTCTTTCACTCTTAATCTCTTAGAAGTCTTTGAACTTGTCAATAAGAAAGGAAGAGAGAGGAACTGGCTTATCTCATTTATTTACGATATTGAAAGGTCTTTAGCGAGGCCCCTCGTAGAAAGCAGTCAAAAAGACAAGGTAAGCAGGTGAAAGGGAAAAATATAGTCATGAATCAAAACCTGAAGGGAGGATTAGGTATAGCCAGGCAATTTTCACTATTGCAGAGGGTTAAATCAGGGGTTCCTTGTTTGTTCCCAAGTCCTATATCTGGTCTTTGATTTGGGATGGAGAAGAGGTGGAAGGGTGGACAGATCTGTGGGTAGCAAAAAGCCGCTGAGGTTGGTCAAGTCTAGGGAAGACGGTGAGGAAGGTCAGAACAACCTAAAGAAGCCAATAAATATGGGACACAACGTCCAAAAAATGTTCAGTGTAAATGTTTGGCTTTTGCACACCTTGTGGTCTCCGTTTGAATTTGCTCTGGTCAAACAGAAATAAAACGGTCTTCAGTTCTGCAGTCCATGTAGGAGAAGATCTTATTGGGGCTGCTAATGGGAAAAGAGATGACGTCTCCCTGATAACCTCCCCCGGAGGATCTGCATTTCAGGAAAAACTGTACCAGTGACTTCAAACTCCCATTAATGATCCTTTTTCAGAAGTACAGAAGGGTTAAACAAACCTATATATAGTATTATCTAAAAAAACAGCAATGGTACTCAGCATCAGAGTAGTCCCATTAGTGAAGGGAACCCAAATGAATAGGCTTCAACGTATCACTATGAACAATTTCCCAAATTACTACTGGGATTTAACTTAGTTTTTCTTCCTCCCTTTAGACACCGCATCTTGTTTCTTTTAAATAGCCATGTCTGTCTCTTTGTCCTAAACAGGAATTTTGAATAAGACTTAAAAAACTGCCATGTGTTTGCTTTGCTTGCTGGTCTGACTGTCACAGCTGAGTGTGTTCCCCGCACCACTGATTTAAAAGACCGCCGCACCTCTGACTTGATGGAGCCTCCTCCTTCCCTCCCTGCCCAGCTCTCCGCCTTTCCCCGCTACCCTTTAAGCCAGAGGAGAGCTACTGGATGTCCCTTTCAAAGCCGGGGACTGAAGTCCTGAGTATCGCTAATTAGCAGCGAGAGCCTTTTAAGGAATTGAAACGTTGCGTTGTTATGATTTGGGAAACAAAAGCTGAATAAGAACTGTAACGCTTCACTATGGAATTCCACTTTATTTTTCTCTAATGCAGGCTAAGCTGCCTTACAGCAATCTTTTAAATGTAATGATTGAGACTATTATAGGAAATACTATACAAAGCAACATTTTTTTTGCAGCCTAAATAATAAGTAGGGCAAGGTTTTAAATGAGGCTAGAGTAATGAATGCTGTACAATAATTTTGATGATAAATTTCCCCGGAGGATAAAGTGGAAGAACAGAAGCAGGCTGTATTTAATCATGCAAAGTTAAAGGAACGCAGACCAACAAATATTTATAGAGATGCACGGTATTTCTAACCTGTTCTGAGATATTCTTGCCCCTTTTCACCTGAGCAACTTAGCAGAAATTCTGGTAACAATTAGGAGGAGGAATTGATCACATGGGGTCAAGTGTTTCTTTGATGTAGCGCACAGAAATTCCTGCTTCCTCGCAGGCTGGAGGACTCCAAACAATAAGGCATTTGTTTCTCACAGCTATTTCATTCATCAGTGAGTCTGAAAAGCTTGCTTTGAGCAGATAGACAGCATGTGATGACATATCCTGCAGCTGCTCTTCACCTAGCACTGACCCAAGGAGATATGTCCCCACCATAGAGCAGACCACCGTGCGGAGATCCTAATTTTGCTCCCGAAAGCAGTACAGTTGTCTTTGTGCAGTGCTACCTGCAGAATAATAAGGTCTGAGCATTGTATTACAGAGATGAGATCTGGGCTTCCGTGCACTGAGCAAGCTCAAAATCTTTACCCCGAGCTCCATCACCAGATGCAGACCTGCCCTTCCTGTGCCTGTACCAAAGGTGGTGCTCCTCAAAGGTGATGCTCCTCAAAGGTGGTGCTCCTCAGCTGTGGTTTCTTCTGGTCTTTGCTGCTCAAGGAGGCAAGCACAACTTCAAAAACTAAGAGACAGTAAAAAAGTCACTGCTGACATGTGGCTTAGCGTGTTCCTGGTTGTTCCACACATATGCACGTGCTGGTGGTAGAATTAGGCAGTCATCTGCCTGGCAGAAAGAGACCTGAGGGTTCTAATTGACAAGCGGCTGAATATGAGCCGGCAGTGTGCCCAGGTGGCCAAGAAAGCCAACGGCATCCTGGCTTGTATTAGAAATAGCGTGGCCAACAGAAGTAGGGAGGTGATTGTGCCCCTGTACCCAGCACTGTTGAGGCCACACCTCGAGTATTGTGTCCAGTTTTGGGCACCTCAATAGAAGAGATATCGAGGTGCTGGAGCGAGTGCAGAGGAGGGCAACGAAGCTGGTGAAGGGCCTAGCAAACAAATGATATGAAGAGCGGTTGAAGGAGCTGGGACTGTTTAGTTTGAGGAGGAGGAGGCTGAGGGGAGACCTCATCACTCTCTACAACTATTTGAAAGGACAATGTAGAGAGGTTGGTGCTGGTCTCTTCTCACAGGTAATTAATGACAGAACAAGAGGGAATGGCTTCAAGCTCCACCAGGGCAGATTTAGACTGAACATTAGGAAAGAATTTTTCACAGAAAGAGTGGTCGGGCATTGGGATAGACTGCCCAGGGAGGTGGTTGAGTCACCATCCCTGGATGTGTTTAAGAGACGTTTAGATGTGGTGTTGGGGGATATGGTGTAGGGGAGAACTTTGTAGAGTAGGGTAGATGGTTGGACTCGATGATCCCAAGGGTCTCTTCCAACCTAGACAATTCTATGATTCGATGATTCTATAAAGCACAGGGTTGGGTTGCTTTGTGGTTGGTTTTTTTTTTTTTTTTTAAGTGACTGTTAAAAGTAGGGTGTTTCAGTGGACTTGAGCTCAACCTATAACAGTATTCACTTGGCACAGGCAAAAACCTGAAGATTTCTCTTCTGCTGATCAATACTTAAAGCATATATTGATTTCCAATTTAGGTGTTAACTTTTTGGCTCTTAGAAATGCTCTTGATATCAATTTTCACCTTGCCTGGTGTTCGTTATATGCTGAACGTTACGAGAGGGAGCACGCCAGGATCTCATCTGGTGAGACGATCAGTTCTAGTGACTTCAAGACTGCAACGTGCAACGTGGTAGCATGAAATATCTGTGTTTAAGGCAACGACCTAAGAAATGCTTTCATTCTGGCCCGGCACAAGCTTCCTCTAGTGTTTCTTAGCCTGTGTAGTCCATCCCTGAAATGATATACTAAACTAATTAATAGGGCTGTTTATTACATTCGTGTTGTTTTCTCATAATAATTCATAGAAAACGAGCCTGAGGTTCGCAGCTCGGGTTGCTGGATGGCTGGACTTTATTTAAGCAATAAGACACACATGATAAGCAGTGCATTCCTACGTGATTATGCCTCCAGTAGTGTTAGGAGGCACAAGGTCAAAAGGCTCAGTGACTTTAACTACCTGAGAAGTGCCGGGTAATCCCCTGCAAATGGGCTGTCTGCAATGTCTTATTGCCTTATCAGAGAGGGAATTATTTCTTTTTAAAGGCAGGGACGTGAATTACCTCTGTAATTGGCACAGGTATGACATCACCGACTGCCAATCAGAAATCCTCTTCGTCTTGGATTTTAACACCTTAATTTCAGGTTCAGGCCACCTGAACCAACTGTTTACGTTAAAATGGTGTTTTATCCTCGTTGTGCTCCGCCTCCCGTTTGCTTTGCGCTGGTGAGGAAACCGCCCTTTGGGCTTTGTGCGTGCCGCGGATCGCTCGGCGGTAGCTTTTGTAGCACCGTCAGGCACTAACCGGGGACTGCAAAGTCTTTGCAGAGCTGGTGACCTGCAAGCCATGGCCCGAGTTGTAGTGCCTAGAACATTATTTAGACTCGGGCACTCGAGGAAGCAAGGGGAGGGCAGACAGCAAGGTAAGCGCTTCAGGATCCGGGCAGCACGGCCGGGATTTCAAAATCGATGTGTAGCCATCAAATTCGTTCAGCCTAGCACTGTCTTTTCCTTTTTATTGGCAAACATAACCCCCAAATAATAAAATCATCCCGATTTACAGTTATTGTTGATAAAATAAGTACACGTAGGTTGCAGCTTTACTAGCCTGAGCAGATGAGGAGCAGGCCACGAGAAGGATGATATCTGTCTTGGGGCTATTGAAGGACCGTAGGCGGTTGCTGCCATTTTTGAAGGGGGGGATGAGAGACCCCAGGTAGGGAGATTCCCTCTTTTTTTTCTCCCCACTTTAAGCCCCGGCAGACAAGGTAAAGGCAGAGCCCCTACGAAGCTCTCTGCGGCCCCTTGGGGCTCGTTTCTCTGGCTTCCAGCCTGCAGTCGCTCCTTCGGCAGGGGAGAGAAAAGCCTGCGCAAACTCCCGCGGTCAGTCCCAGAGGACGTTTTTCCTTTGGGAAAATGGGAAGGGATGCCAGAGGTCACGGCTCCCCTGCGTCTCGTGTCTGCCGGCGGGTGGGATGCGAGCGTCTGCGTGTGGGAAGGGGCGAAAGACACTGGTCGAGGGCATGCTGTGAAAGTTGCCGTTGGGTTGCAGAGGGTTTTGGGCGCAAATCATGCTGTTAGAGGGCAAAAATTTAACACGTAGTTTTAAAGGCTTAAAATAAATCTATCTTCATAACCTGAATGCAGTGCTTTTTTCCTTAGATATGTTATAGAGGTAATGATACCTCTACAGTGAACTCAATTAACCTTCTCCAGCCTTCCCTGTGACAGGGAATCCTAAATCTTCTTTTTTATGAGTGTATGTGCAAGATTTGAAGCTACTCTGAACTTAGCATTAATAAGTGCCATTTCCTAATTGGTGCCCATTTGTTTGTTGTTTTTTTTTTTACAGTGAGAAAGACATGGTGGCTGTGAGTGGGATCCACTGTTCATGGTTGTAAAGAGCTTTCCACACAGCAGCGAGGTAACATCATTATTATTATTATTATTATTATTATTATTACTACTACTGCTGCAAATGTGCTGCTTGTATGGGTGCCTTTTGGATTTGCTGTTGTTCAGTGATGTTATAAGACGATCTTAAAGAATTTAGCCTTTTCTCTTGGTGTTGTTTTGTATGAATGGATGTTCATTGCCAATAAGAACTGTGTGACTCTCCTCTGTCTGAGACCCTGGTGCACTTTGAGTGTCCTTTGGAAGTGTTACGGGAAAGAGGATAGGAAGAAAAACCTGTGTATTCCGGCTTTCACAGCTCCGTTAGTTTTCCTACAGATCTTCCTTCTGCTCTGTGATGCATCTTAGTAGATGCATATCGCATCTGGAGACTCAGTAGAGTTTGGTCCTGCCTCACTTCTGAGATCTTTGCATGAACACATGCTGTAGGGAGCAAAGTGTTTTGTCTGGGAGGGAGGACGTCGGCGATAAATGAGCAAACAAGAGAAATGGATGATCCCCCATAATGCATACCCTATAATATAATCATTGTTGTTTGATAAAAGAGACAATTCTAGCAACTCTCAGTGCCCTGCTAGGTGTTTCTGGATTTATTATTCAAAAAGGCACAATCAAATCTCTTCATTCAGTTGACAAATGGGAGCTATTCAATTCAGTATCTGCCTCTTATTTATAGCATATAGTGGGGTGATTTATATGCTAGCTGCGGATCTTCCAAAACAGTTTTAATTAGCAGTGTTGGCTATTACAATGAGAGTCCTGCAGCATCCCTGTCATACGCATCCCCTTAAAATGGAATAGAAATCTTACTCTATGCCAGGCAGTGCCTCTCTATTTTTTTGTAGTGCTGGCAAGAAAACATACCTGTGCTTTAGTAGCTCAGCGGATGCGTTCATGTTTGAAGCTCCAAGGGGGGAAGCAGGGAGAGGTCGAGGATTGCAGTGCCTTGAGGAAACAGGGCAATCCTTGGGGCATTAGCACCAACATCACGTGGAAGTTTGCAAATGTCATAAGCGACTTGGGTTTTCAGAACAAAGTAAGCGCCGAAGACGCTAAGGCCACCCGCTCTGGCTGCCGGCACCGGCGTTTCTGGAGTCTGCTCTGGATTTTTGTGCTTGGAGGATGACAGATCTGAGAAAGCAGGAGCCCTCATCTCAGCGTGTCCCGTGGTTGGAGCGTTCGCAACGCTATTTTTCTTGTGTGTATTGTCTGATGATATAAGTAAGCATTTCCCCAGCTGTTCCCTTATCCGCAGAGCTGCTCTGGCTTGTGGTCTAATTGGTACCCCTGAGGTACAGACCGGAGTAAGGCACAGCGCGGAGGTGAGTTCAGTAAAGGCACTAGTTTGAGTCTCTATTATTTTCACGCATCTAGTAGGAATGTAATCCCTTTGAGACCTCTGCCTATCTGTCAAACCTGAGATCAGCCAACAGGTTCAAAAGTTATTTGGGGAAGCGATGACTGACAGAACAATTGCATGTCTCTTGTGGTTTTGTTGGCTAAAAAAGCAGAGGAAACATAAAGGGTGTGTTTTTTGGTTTCTGCCGTGTGTGTAGCATGCAGAATGGTCTGTTGTTACGTTTCCACTGATCTTTTTTTGACACGAACAGTGCAGTCATTCTGTCTTTGCATCAAGTAAGCCTTTGTACTACTTGTCACCAGCGCGCAGTGTCTCTGTGTACGTGTAAACTCCGTGTTTGCTACATCCCCTGGTCGAAATTCTGCTGCTGCCTGCAGGTGGGCGGTTCTGCTCAGTCTCAGGGTGTTTTACAGCAGCGCGCTGCCGGTGACATTTACTCTGCAGAGCAAGAAAACCTTAGAAAACCTTAAGTTTGAGGTTGACAATAATATGAAAAGAGAGATCACGAGCACT
The DNA here is from genome assembly GCF_965231255.1 of Vanellus vanellus. Taxonomy (NCBI): domain Eukaryota; kingdom Metazoa; phylum Chordata; class Aves; order Charadriiformes; family Charadriidae; genus Vanellus; species Vanellus vanellus. The sequence continues at coordinate 77,482,152 of NC_138910.1, read as the reverse complement.
GGACCTGGTCGCAGATGCTTAGTGCCCCTGCGTGTCCATCCCTTGGAGGAGGTCAAGGACACAAGCCACAACTGAGAGAAAAGGCTGAATAAAGTTCATCGCTGCCCCGCCAACGCTGTGCACGTGCGGTGTTTAGGAGACAGATGGGAAAATGAGGAAATAGGAGGAGAGGACATTAAAAAATCCTGCTACAAACAAGCCTGAAATAAATGTGGGCAGAAGGGAGGGTAAATAGGGTTGGAAATGATTCCTGCGGTTTGCAAGTGGGAGATGATGGGCTCTGCAGCCAGGACAGCATCACAGCCACGGGTAAATCACAAATCAATGCCTCCACTGTGAGAAAGTCGAACTCTCTGGCTGAACGCAAGTCAGATATTTTTTTTTATCTACAAAAATTCTGTTTAGGTATTTTTATTTCCTTTTCTGAGCATATTGATAAAGCACATAGTTTAAGGAAGCTTTCAAATTATTAACATCTTTGGGCTTGTCTTTGAGCCAAATGAATGGCGTTTGGTAAGCTGTCTTTGGATATTACACTAAGTGCTTTTCTACTGCAATTCTAATAGAATGCAAGGCGGAATTTGATAGTGTTACCGATTAGTGATTAGAAAGTGAAGGGCTTTCAGTCTGTCTGTAGTGCAGAATTGGCTTTAATTGATAGATCAAGCATTATGCATTTCATGATTTTTAAATTTGGCCTTAAAGTAACGTGATTTCCTCTTAAAAGTCCTCTTTCCCCCAACATTTTGAAAACATTCTGAAGGCATGAATTGGGGAGGAAAAGAAAGAGGAGAGAGAACGGTTTTGTTCATAAACACTTAAATATTTAATTGTGCATTAGGCAGTGGTACAGACTGAACTCTGCCGGAGAAAGGTACTTTTAAATTACCAAAATATTAACATTGTAATTATTGAGCGTGGATAATAGTTATGAATTATGAATCAGTCAGGTTAGCAAAAATCACAGCTGCCTAATAGAGAAAGGTATGATGGGAACGTGAGGGAAGATGATTGAGGATTCCCTCTTAATATTTTCATATGCTCCTCTCCGCAAAGGAGGTTGCCGCTCCGGCCGGTCCCCGAGAGCTGCGAAAGCCCACCGAGGGCTGGAGCATCCCTGCCTGAGGAGCGCCTGCTCTGCGGGAGGACGGTCTCTGTGCCACCAGGGCTTTTCGGCGTGCCAGCCCAGCTGGACGGCCCTCGGTGCTGAGCTTTCTCTGACACTGTCACTGTTTGTCACCGCTGAAAAGTCCTGGCGTGCTCCGAGGCACAGCACCTGCAACGGGAATCGCTGCCGCTTTTAAACCTGATCTTCCCTGAGGAGGCTGTGGAGGGTGGCAGCGATGCTGGAGTGGTTAAGGACCGTGGCTCTAACTTTGCTGATGACCCACTATCTCATCTTGAGAAAATGACTTCCCGTCACCGCCTCTCAGTTCCCCTGTCTGTAAAATGAAGATAACGTCATGTCATACCTCTGCAAAGTGTTTTGACGTCTATGAAGGAAAAGCGCAACCTCGACGCGCGCAGAGAATATCCTACTCCCAAGCGACTCCAAGAGGAGCTCTGGGCAGCGCTCGCTGTTAGGATATATATTTTATTTTTTTTTTCCCTCTGTGATTGGTGAGCCCTCAGGTTTGCAGTGGCACGAGGTCCTGCCCTCTCCCTCTTCATTTTATAAGAGCGAGTTGCTGGTGGTGTTAACATACAACTGCTCATCCATCAGTTATTCAGTCTGTATCTGGCCAGCTTCTTGCCTTTTCTTCAACCACATCTGTTTTCTCCAAACAAAACCAGTTTTCCTTTTACTTCATTTTTTAGACGGGGGCTGTAATGTGTTTGAATTGTTTGCAATAAACTTTTGAGATTCAGTGACCTTTATTAATCAGGAAGGTGGGTTTTTTTTTTTGGAGATCTAGAGGAAGAATTAATCATATGTAAACAGTTTGCTTTCAAAAGTCTCTTACTGAATTGGAGATTTCCCAGGTAGCCATGGAAAGGTCAGAGGCTGGAGGCAGAAGCTGCAAGCAGCTGGGAAGAGGGGAGCTGGAGAGCACTGCAGGAGGACAAACCGTCTCAGAGCAGTTTCAGAAGTAGGGAGAGACCTGTGGTGACACATGGCATTGGGGAGGGACCAATGTGTTTGAGAGACTGGCCTCAAGCCAGGAATACGGCGTACCTAAGGAAACAATATACAGACTAGCAGCGTGCTGTTGTACCGTGCTCATATTTGCTTGCAATATTCTGCTGTTTCGAAGGCAAGTTTTTGCGCTTTCAACAAAATGTCCCTTGGCCCTGCAAGACTCCAAAGTCATATGTGGCTCAAAGAAACCATGGGAATTTTGAAGAAGTTCTGGCGTCTCAGCTGGTGGCACAGTCCCTTCTCCCGGGCACGCTGGGTACGGGAGTCTCTAAAGGAGAAGGTTTGCCTCGTGGAACCCTGCCACTGTCAGCTCTTGGCGAGAGCTGTGTCTCCCCCCTCAAGCGTCCACCTAAACCTTGCAGTGCTGTAGCGAGGACCATCCAGGCTCCAGTCCCCTCCTGCTGCTGAGAGCAAGTGTCCCGGGGCTGCGCCGAGGAAGGACATCCCGCGTCTCTGCGGGAACCAGAAAAGGCACTGCTGCCTGCACGTGTTGCTTGGTGTACTGGAGGAGAAGAGGTTAGATGCTGTTCATCCTTGCAATTGCGTAAATTGGTGAACTGCATCAAAGGTTACCGTCAGCATCCTGAAGTAGCAATGGCTGTAGAAGCAGAGGAATGGGAGAGACTTTCCTGGTTATCCAGTAGTATGTCCTATACCTTTGCGTCACACTTTGGAAGTGGATTCCCCAAAGAATCCCTTTCCCAGAAGCTCCCTGGGATGAAGCAGAGCTGTCGGTCACGTTAGGTAGTTCGTGGTCAGAGTGGTGGAAGGTGGCTCCAAAGCTGCCAGTGCAGACCCCCTGAGGAGAGAGGCGGCTTTCCCCTGCAGGTGTACTTCGTGTCATTGCTAAATATGTTCGATGAAGTTTAGCTTGGGGGAATTTTGTAGTATAGCAAACCCTCGTGGGGTTCTTCTCTCCTACCAGCCTCTATAGCAATGATTATGGGGACCTTATAGCTCTGGGTTGAACCCATGGAGGAAAAAGAGAGTTCATGGAGAAAAGGGCAGTTGTCAAAAGAGAGGGACAGTCAATGCCATTGATATCCTAAAGGCCGCAATGTCTTGGTGTATGGGGTCCTCAGTAAGCAAGGTCTTCCTCTGAATTTTACAGAACTCTGCATGTTTAAGCCAAACCCCTTAATGTTTTAATGCATTTTCCTGTATTCAGTAGTGGTTTTTACCTGTGAGCCCTCGGCATGCTGTTTCTCAATGAAGATGATGTTGGGAGATGTCTCACAAATCAGTTGCAGTACAGTGAAGTCTTTGACTTCCTACTGTGGAGCTTCGTTGTTCGCCCCGCTTGGCTTCTGCAGATGATGCCATGGAACCTGTTCTCAAATTTGTTTTTAAATTTTTATCAAGTTTTGCAGAATAACTGCATTACGTGTTACAGGGAAGCACATGTGGAGAGTTTCATTCACAGAAGTACATCGCATGACAGTTGGGAGGGTTTGCCTAACTTCTTCTTTGCCCGCACAGGAGGAGAGGACACCTTGAGCACTGTTAACCCTTCCTTCCCTTGCCGCAGGCGGCGGGAGGGAGATGGCACCTCACCAGCCATCCATTTGCACTGTGTGCTCTTCACTAGGGATGTATTTAGGGCCTGATTTCTGCCGGTGTTCAGAAGGACCTCGCTCCACGGTGGCTTTGGGCTTCTCGAGGCTCATCCTGCAGCAGTGAAGCACGGGCATTGCTCTTTCTCCCGATGATTAAAGAACAGAGGTTTCTCTTTAAGGAGTTCATTCCTCAAAAACATTAATCAAAAAGTTATGGGCTAGAAACATCTCCGCCCGATCCAGAACACACAGAAAGTCTGGATATGAATGATTTAAAGACTATGGGAAGCGTAAAGATGTTGAGGTGAATTTACTGCTTTGTTCAGTGCCATGGATTGTGTGAGGGCTCTTCAGCATGAATTAAAGAAAGGTTCCAGTCATGAGATATTACAGTTTAATTCAGACATGAATACAGTCAGGGAGAAGACAGTAATGTATTTGCACAGCCAAATAGGATTTCCCACACTGGATCGCACCTTGGATGTATCTGGTCCCGGTTCTGTACGGACAGCTGTACGTGTGTCAGGAAAAATAATGTTATAGGGGATAATAGGCAGCTGTGGAAGTCTACTAATAGTTGGCTCGTATCCCAGCGCTAACCGTGAGAGTTCATTGTTGAAAAGCCCCGTTGGATGTGAGCGAGGATGTTCTCCTGACCTTCGTCCACCTCGATGCGTTAATGAATCACGTACATCTGCACTTTGTTCATGTCGAATAGCGGTGAGTTCTGCGGGACAATGTGTTTAAAAACATACACAACATTTCTTAAAGGTAGTTTTTAATGTGGCATTTGTCAGAGTCATCCATTGCCACGTTCTTGTACTGACACAATGGTAAACTGGAGACCCTGCTTTATCTTTGTCAAACCACTCGCCACTCAGGTACATCACTCCCCATTGCTTTTTAGTCATCCCTCCTCCAAATTGAAGAAGGTACCAGATTCTCTTGCCTCTGAAATATTTGTAGGTGGTATCTAAGCTTTTTAACTGCTTTTTTCTTTTCTTTTTGAGGTCAGGTGTGCCAGAATTTCAGTTGAGGTTGGATACGCTTCCTGGCTTGGCATTTTAAGTGTCATTTCTCATTCGAGTCTCTTTAGATCTTCGCTTTGACTTTCTGACCGCATCTGTTTACAGACCTGTGGCTTTCCTGGAGCTTTTATTTCTGCTAGAAAATGTGGAGGAAATAGAGGTGGCCAAGGAAGAGCACTGTGCCTGTGCGGCTTCTGTGCTAGATTTGTTTTAGCCTTCTGGAAGCTTTCTCCCCCCCCCCCCCCCCCCCAGTTTGTTTTTTTTTTTTTTCCCAGTTTAAGATTTTCCAGCAATGGCTCTGAAGTAATCCCAGCGCTCCGTCTCTTTCCATTTTTCGGCTGAGAAAGCTTTGCGCTGTGCGTTACAGAGGCCATCAAACCGGGGTCTATTGCACATCAGCGGTCCACCGGGTGTTTGCTGCTCTCTGCAGAAACAGCATTCCCGGAGCCATGCCGCGAGGAGCTCAGCGAACAGATGGGCCAGGAAAGTACCTTGCTCTCGGTGGGTCTGGAGAATGAACTCATTATCCAGCCAGCGGTCTGTCACACGAGCCTCGTTTACCAGCGGCTGGTGGAAAAAATCAAACCCTGGAAAGCGGTGCCTTGCAGGGCGTGAGTGCTGCGGCGCCAACCACGTCGGTGTCATTCAGCGAGCGAGCTCGTTGGCGATGAGGAACGGGGAGGAAGCCTGGGGAGGCAGAGGGTTTACAAACCGGCATCAAAAAGCTTCCTAAAAAATGACAGAAACTCCAGCTTTTGGGAATGAAAAAAACGGCACGTGGAGAGGAGCCACATTTCAAGGCTGGCTCTGCGGTTCGGACACACCTGAGGTGGAGGTCCCGTTTCCTTAGGTGGTACGTCCTGCCCAGTGTTTCCTAAAAAAGCCATAAAGCATTAACAAAACATGTTAAAAAAGCACTGTGTTCAAACAAACAAAAAGGACCAAAAGTGGCCGGGTTACGTTAGACTGGATAGGTAACCGGACAGCTTCCCATCTTTCTCCTCCTCTTCAGATGCCAAGTGGGAAACATCTCTGTGTCATCCACAGGGCTGCCGAGCTCAAACCGCCCGAGAAATGTAACGTCTTCTTCCTTGTTTCTTGCCCCCGCATCCGCGGGGAGCACACTTTGCTAGAAGTGTGGTGCAATATCGAGCAGCCAGGAGAGATGGGATTGTGGGATTTAGCCAAAGGAATTGTTTGAAAGTTTTGGGGTTTGGCTTGGTCGTTGCGGTGATGGGTTGAGGATTTGCAGGAGCCCTCCGTAACTGCCGCTTCGGTTGCTGTTAAAGATAGGGAAATTTTTGGCACTGGTTTACTCAGAGGAATATGAAAAATGTCAGAGTCGGCAGCAGTCTTGGAAAGGGAAAGTGCAGGGTGGGAATGCTTTTGTTTATTTATAGTAAAACCCATTAGGAATATGGGGGAAATAGTTGTCTCTGAGTTGCTCTGTGGGTTTGTAAGTGAATGATTGATAGCTTGTTAATAGTTTTAAGCTCCCTGCTTCGATAATATCACTGGCTGAAAAATATTTGGCTGAAATTATATAAAAAATAAATCTGCTGAAAAATATTTGGCTGCCTGTATAATCCCAAGTTTTACGCGGGCAGAGTGCACGGTGTCCACCGCTATCGAGTGGAGTGGGGTCCTGCCACCCGCCTGGGAGAGTCTCATCGAGTGAGCACGTACCTGATGGGCGCCGGTAAGACGTCCTGTGCGGGGAGAAGTGGGAGGATACTTTAGCTGTGAATTAAGCAGAATTTAATATTTTTAAAATGTATGAAGACTCCAAAAATACCTCCCCACGTGTTACTGCTGGGTATTTTTATTTTTATTTTTTTTTTTTTATTAAAAAAACTCAGTGCCTGACACAGCTGGCACCGCAACGGTACATAACCTTTACCATAGGTGAAGAGGCTGGAGGCAGACAGATGTTCCAGCGTTGTTGGCTGCGGATTTTGTATTCCGTGCCCGCACGTCGTGCCCAGATGGTCCTTTGTAGCACCGCGGCAGCCTCTACCTCCTAACGCCCCGTCCCACCTGTTGACACTTACAGTATGTCTCAAAAGAATAGCCGACTTGCTGGGGAGAGGAAGACAAAAAGCTACAGCAGCACTTCTGGCTGTGAAACAAGGCAAGCTGTGTTGTAGCGCATAAGCAAGGAAGCCAACAATTACGGATCTCTCCAAAGCAGGAGGCTTTATATAAATAATACATTCTGGTAATTCACCAGATTGCAGCATGTATGGAAATACAGAGGATTTTTTTTTTTTTTTTTTTTTTTTTTGTTAATGAAAGGGAGCTTCTGTCCTGAAAAAAAATTAGTCGATTCTAAATTGGATGGGGTTCTTTTCTTGCATGCTCAGCTTTATACCGAGAATAAAAAAGGGCAGGGAAGAACAAATCGACCCTGGAAACCACCTCTTACAAGCCTGGCTTCAATCCTGCCAACCCTTCCCATAGAAAGGAGCCCCCCACCCACAGAGAGCAGTTGAAGAGGACCTTTGCAGATTCGGCTACGGAGTGTTAGTAGAGCAGTGTCACAGCGGGTTTCGGCAGACTGCGCCCGCGCAGCCTCCCAAGGGGCTGTCCCCGTCCCGGCTGGCTGGGAACGGGACCTTTCTCCCTTGTGCCCTGTCTCTCGCTGTTGTCCTCACAGCAGGAGCAAGAACAGGACTTCTGCTCAATCCCTTCCAGCATCGGCACAGGTCAAGTTGGCTTCAGCTCTGCATCTCAGAGCTGGAAATAAACCCAGAATAAGCTCAGACCTCAGCATCATTCCCATTACCCCACTCCGCAGGTGAAAGAATGGTCTTCAGAAGTAAGATGTGACACGTAGGACCATCACTCAGCACATGGGGCTTCACTGCTTTCCTCAATTGTCTGTGGGGAGTCCACCAGGCTGGGCAGTGAGCTGGTACGGGTTGACCCACCATTACTAACCTCACGAGGACTACGCTGACTCCCAGCAGTAGGAAAATAAAGTAAGAGTTACTGTTTTCTGATACGTTCTAACCCTCGGTTAGAAAATTGAGCGCTGACTCAAGCTGCCATTTGAGTTGGTTTGTTGGGGTTCAGAGCCGGACTGAGCCGTACAGCGGGGAGTGCGTTAGCTGCTGCGCCAGGCAGACCTTGGCGGCTGTTTAAGGCATGGTACGCTATCATGCTAGATATTTTGCAGACAGGCACTTTGCAAACCCCAGAAAGCGTTTCACGGATTCTTCTGCAGAGGAAGTTGCCATTGTAGCATGGTTTATTTATTTTCTTTGGTTTATTTGGGTTATTAAACATGTTTTATTTATAGACTGCTTTCTAGAGAGCCATCTGCGTATATGTTCTTAAATAAAGCACGCGGGACTCTGTGCTTGCAGATGCTGGGTTGCCGTTTGTGTGTGTTGGGCCATGGTGGGTACCAACAGCAGCTCTGTGGGATTTGTAGGAACAGGTGGAGCTGTGCATGGGAGTTCTCAGCACTCACCTGGAGAGAGGAGCCGTCTCCATGCTTGTGAAGAGAGCGTGTGTGTGGCTCGCTCTGTGCTCGACCCCACAGCTGCAGATCTGTGCCGATCCCTTGTCCCACCACACAGCTCCTCACCTCCTGGAATCCTTTCACAGCTCGATTTAAGTGGCTAATCCAGAATAACAGAATCACAGAATGGTGGGGTTGGAAGGGACCTCTGGAGATCATCTAAGTCCACCCCCCTGCCAAAGCAGGGTCACCTACAGCAGGTTGGATGGGAACGCATCCAGGTGGGTTTTGGACATCTCCAGAGAAGGAGACTCCCCCACCTCTCTGGGCAGCCTGTGCCAGTGCTCTGCCACCCTCGAAGGAAAGAATTTTTTCCTCATGTTCAGATGGAATTTCCTGTGTTCCAGTTTATGCCCATTGCCCCTTGTCCTGTCACTGGGCACCACTGGAAAGAGTCTGGCCCCATCCTCTTGCCACCCGCCCTTTAGATATTGATAAGCATTGATGAGGTCCCCTCTCAGCCTTCTCTTCTCCAGGCTGAACAGCCCCAGGTGTCCCAGCTCCGGTCCCCTGAGCATCTTCGTAGCCCTCCACTGGACTCTTTCCAGTAGTTCATTGTCTTTCTTAAGAATGACTAATTCTAGCCGGAATCCTTTTAAACATAAATATGGAAGGATCTTGCTAGTAACCTTGTGTCATAAAAAAGCGTGAATTTGTGTGTGTATGAATTTTTGCACCATCTGTTCCCTTTCCTGCAGCACAGTGAGATTTTTGTCTCCTTTGCTCAGTTCCAAACAGGTACGTGTGATACTGATGTCCGCTACGACATAGTACAGCTTTGCACAGCTTTTTTCCACTGGAACATATCAATACACGGGTGTATCGGTGCAACGCAGGTAGAAATCCATTACAATAAGAAACACCTTCCTGCCTTTACCTCCTCCTGTCATCCTCTTAACTAAACTGAAATTCCTAAGATGTATTCAATTTGGGATTTGTTTTTTTTCCTGCTGAGGAACCCAAGTAGAAGGAATTATGCGCCTAGTGGTGTTTGTCCAGCTGGCAGAGCTGTACAGAAACACAATTTCTGTATTTCTGGGGAGGTTTTGTCCTAGCAATCTACCGAGCGGCCAGTGGGCAAGGAAGCTCTGCTTATAAGAGCAGTTTCACTTGATTATTGGTGCCCTGCAAGCTGAAATCAAATATTGCCAATCTCTGCCCCTCACAGTGCTTTGACACTGAGCCATCGCAAGGACAGAGAAGTGTAGTTAACATTACGCCTCGATTAAAATGGGTTTTGAGAAAACTGAGATTATCATCTAGAACAAAAGTCTCCAATTAGCGTTGTAGAATGAATTTAAAACTCTTCTGCTCTCCATCTCAACCCGTGGCCACGTAGGACTGCTCATCTTTGCCCGCCGGCTAATTTCTGCACAGCAGCTTGTCTGCAGAAACCTTCTGGAAAAGTTTGAGTTGTGGTTCGGGGCATCCGAAGCCGTCTGCAGCGTGACACCCTTTCGGCTTCTTCTGCAAACTGCTTTCGGGGCAAAGGGTTTCATCCGTTTGGCAGTCTGTGATATTCTGGGGGAAAAAAGGCTCACATCCGGACTGCGGTCCGTGCAAATACGTTGCAAAATGCCGGTTTGATCCCTTCCCAGGGTGAGGCAGTGATGTGCTTTCAAGGATGCTCGGCTCCTTGGAAAAGAGCCTCTCGGCTAAACTGAGGAGGCCTTGAGGACTTGGGAGTTAAATGGGCTAATGCATCGACACCTTGCAAGCTGTGTTTTAAAATTTCGCATCTTCCAATCGCATTACTTCCTCAGTCGTTGCAGCTCCCAACAGAAACCTTAGTGTTGTTTTATGCAGCCATTGATCAAATCAGGATGCAAACGAGGTCCTAAAAGTACATGTATAACGTGGGAAAAAATTTACATGTATAAATGGAATCCTTTCAAATGACAAAATTTTGTGGCTGAGGCTATCGTAATTTATTAAGATGAGCTGTAGATTTTGTATGGCAGCATAATTCAGAGTTTTCACATCTTGGCATTTCAAATAATTTTAATTAAGCAATAGATTTGCAATTTGTTCCACAAGTAATACAGTCTGCTCAGATTACGCACATTTTCTGTAGTTTTGATTTTACTACTGTATTCATTTAGCTCAGCAAATTTATAAAACTAATTAAAACAGAAGTACTTTTTTGATTCAAATTGTAAATGAAAAACAACGATCTCGTGTAAAATGACGCTTGCAGAGAAAATAAGACCAGTTGCAACTCTATAGGTATTTTATAACTTAGTTTTTTAAACTAAAAGCAATTATTTTTATAGCAGTTTCTTGGCACGGTCTTACTTGTTTTCATGTTTTGAGATGCCAAGAGAGTGAGAGATTAGGATCTGATTCAGCGACATACTCAAACGTGTCTAATGTTGCCCATGTAATTAGTCCTCATTGAATTCATCGGATCTCTTGTTTGCTGAAGCCCTTTGCGGAACTGAGACGGTGTTTGAGAGCCGGCGCTGACCCCCCGGTTACCGCTTCGGGGACCAATGGGTGTCCTGCTGCTCCCCAGCTCTTGGCAGGTCTCGTGTCACCGAGGGAGCGAAAAGGGGCTGCAGTTCCCGCGCTGTCAGCGTCCCGAGGCGGCATCTTCACGCCAGGTTTTTTCCTCGTCGTTGGAGTCCTCCTGGCCCCAAGTTAGCGCTGACAGCCGAGCTTCGTTACGACAGGGAGAGCAAAGAACATGTAACGTTGTTTGAACTCATTTGATGACATGCCGTCGCAGGTTTAAACACCAATTACCACGTTTCAAGTGACAAATCTGGAGGGAAAAATAGATGATCATTTAATAAATTTATTATGAAGGCAAATGACTCATACATAAATCAAACTGCTTCATTAAGGGAGAAACTCGCTCAGCTAAATACAGAGGTGACAAAGGTTAACTCCACAGTCGTGACACCGACTCTTGTGTCATTTCTCCGGAGCTCTCGCGATGAGTCGGTATTGCAGCAGTGCCTGGCGTTGCCGTCCCCAGGTCCGCTGGCAGCAACGGCATTTCTTGCGTCACCTTTCGCAATATCAAAAGCAGTCTAAATGTTACGAGAAATTGGTAATCCTGCTTTGGACAGAGCTGGAATTAAAAGCCTTCTGTTCTTTTTTCCTGTGCGCGTCTCGTGCAAGCCGCAGCGTTCCCAGCGCTTCCGCGATGCGTATAGCTGCACGCTTCGCAATAGCCCTCCCGGGGCAGGGTCCTGCTCCTGCCGCCTTCCAGATCTCTTGCGTTAGTTACATATCTGTCTCAGGTGGTGTCCTTCTGGTGCTGTGAGCCCGAAATGCCATCTCGGGCCATTCCCGTGTATTCTCCTGCTGCTCCAAGGCTGATTTTTGCCGGTCGGACTCGCGTGGCAGCCATGGCTGCTGCAGGGCAGCCCACGTGAAAGGTGTTTTGCGGGACCCGTCTCCCACATCTGGGCACCCGTGGGCCACCCCACACAGGCCAGGGCTGTTCCTTAGGACAGCAACGTGTGTTTTGGCCTATTTCACAAGCCGATGTGGAGCTCTCCGTGTCATAGTTAATACACAGAAAGAGGTTGTGGGGTGCGCTGGGGGATGGGTGAGCCATCTCGGTTTTTGTCAGCTTGTTTGCAAATGCCGTGTGATTCTTTTATGCCCCGTGCTTTGGGAGTTTGTGAACAAGGATGGGGATGACAGGGCGTATCAGCTGCTTTGAGAACAGAAAAAAGCGCAGGAAGGTTTTGGCCGCACAAAGACAAAGTGGGATCATTTTTTGGTGCCTTCAGAGCTTTTAGAATTGAGGAAGGCGTGGCGAAGATTTTAAGTAACCCTGATAAAGAAGTTTTGCATCTTTCTGACCCCGAGTGGTTCTGCTCTCTGCGATGCTCGGCTCACATGTGCAGCCTGACTCTCTCTTAATTTACTTATACCTTGAGCAGAAACAGGGCAGGCAGAGAAAGGCAGCACGAACACCAACCCACCATATGTTGTTTCTAATGATTGAGAATAGTGGATGTGCGCGTCGGTCTCCCAACGTATTCCTCAGGCCAGGGGCCTGGGGCACTACAGCTGTTGTGCTTTTATTTCCCCCTGTATTCTGCCCTCCGCCGCTGAAATCCGCAGCCGGGAAGTTGAGGATGCTGTTGCTGTGATACGCCTTTGGAAGACGGCTCTTCTGCGAGGTTGCAATTGCCGCCGCCTGATCCCCCCCTGAGTTACACAGCCCGGCACCGGTGCCAGGTGGCAGGGGAAGCAGTCACGGTTTGGCAATTTCAGGTTGTTGCAAGCCTTCGGCATTAAATACTTTTGTTCTCATTGGTGCAACAGAATCCATTGCGTTTTCCTGATTTGGGGTTGGTCCCAGTGCCCTGCTGCTTTTGCGCATCGATGGAGTACAAGGTAGTGCCTGAAATCAGCAGTTGGAAGAGGCGGTAGAACCGTGTCATCGCGCTATTAGTTCATATTTTTATAAAATGGCAAGAATTCAGACTATAGCTCTTTTAATGTCTCATTCAAGCAGACAGTAACATTGAAATGTATTTTATTTGATGCCCAAGAGACGCGCGCTAGCTTTTATAGTGACAATAGAAATCTACTTGTATTCCAAATTCTTCAGGAGAAACATTGATAGCTTTATTCAAAATAATGGCATTCAGAATTGCTGAATCGCGTTCCCAGAGCGTCTATCCTGGAGGAAAGTCAGCGGCATCATTCTAGTCATAGTTCCAATAATTAAATAACATCTTAAGCGAGGCGTATGTGTCTTCTGGTCTGTACCGCAGGGAGGGGGCAACCCATGAATACGGAGAGGGGAGATGCATCAGGATGGTCCCGGCTCCACTGCGGTCCCTCTTCTTTTCTCTTTTCCGCCATTTTTCGGGAGAGAAGTTTTCACCCACTGAGTCACTGAATTTTGTGAGTTAGCCTGGCAGGGATGCTTAATAGCAAGCAATAAGGATAGTTACACATTAAATACACTTTATTAATCTGACAGACGGCGTTTATGTTATCTTTTTTGATACAGCGGTGAATTATCCAACAGTAGTGAAGCCTAAGGCGTAGGTGACCTTGTGGTGAATCTTGGCCATTTCATTTTGCTAAGGGTTAAAGGGAGGCTCGTTTCATTTTTATAGAAGAACTCTGAGGTCTCTGTCTGAGCTCCACAAGAAATGGCAAGATTCTGCTATTACATTAAATATAAGACCTGCTATGCGTTAAAATAAAGTGGAAGTCTGTGTTAAACTGGCACAAGGCAGAAATTACCCCCATATTCTGAAAGAGGCACTGATACCACGCAGAAAATAGTCTATTTGGAGATGATTCTGCTGATATTTTTCTCCACTGTATCTTTTTGGGGAGGAAAACAAGCTCTCGGCGGCTGAGGAGTTCATTTTCTCCCGCTGCTGTTTTTTCCATTGAAGTCATCATAATCCTCCATTTGTGACATCAGAGTTACTGGCTAGCGAGATAATTATGATTTCACAAACTGAAGATTATGACCTTCAAATGAGGAAGGCACAGCGGGGAGGACAGATTCCTAAGCAACAGCCATCAGATATTTGTGAAATATTTGCGAAAATGTCCTTGCAGTTTAAAAAAAAAAAAAAAATGAGGGAGAGAGGGCAGGAGGGAAACATCCAAAAAATATTATCAGCAGAATGAGTTGCCAGCCAGCGTTTTTTTCCGCCGGTTTTCCATTTGGTGCCCATGATTCTCTAACCTGTCTCATTTAGCCTTAATGAACACGAGACATTTTTTTAGCGTGCCATATGTGCTGTGGTCCTTAGGAAAAAAAATGCATCCAAATAACTTATTTTTTATGTTCTGACTCTACCCAATCATAATTTACATTTTGCACAGTTTGATGCCCATCTGCAACGTCTTTACTATCAGAAAAGGTAATAAGAAAGGGAGGAAAAAAAATTAGGAACATGTTGAACGACTGACACAAGAAAACCTGGTTGGGAGAAAATAATTCTTGTCCCTGTGTGAATAAACAACTCAGAAAATGGGTTGAAATCCTGTCTGCGTTGGTGGGGCCAGCTCCTCTGTCAGCAGTGCCCCGAGAAGAAGAGCCCCAGCAGTCGTCTGTGTGTCTCTGGGGAGTCTCCTGCTCTCTAAGGGGGTGGGCGAGCGGTCCCCCCATGGCAGGGGAGGCTGAGGAGCAGCCGCGTGTCTTGAAAATGAGCCCCGGCCTCTTGGCGTGAAGTTCAGAGACGAGTTCTCTGTACAGCGACCACAAACTGTCCCCTCTCCAAAGCTCCT